>NC_056739.1:1579661480-1580261480 GCF_019279795.1 Protopterus annectens | reverse complement strand
TTATGTTATTTTTCCTTGAGCTTGGTTAGCTGTATTATATATTAGCCAATGTCAGGTAAAGAGGGCAAATGCCACTGCGGGCATCAGATACCACATAAGGATACTCACGGCCGTTGCGTCTTTTATCTTGGGAAGGAACATGATCATACTGCGTGTTCCATTTGCCAATCTTTCGTACCGAAGACCCTTCCCAGCCATCTGGCCGCACTAAATTTATATTTAGAGAACCAACGTCTCAAAAAGCTTGCGCTTAGAATGGACCCCGAATCAGTTGCTCCGACTGAACCACCGAGGAAAAAAGCCAAAGTTTCCAGGCCTATTTCTGTTGCTTCTCCGCCATTGGACTTCCCTCCAGCTTCTGATATAAGAGTTGAGGGACGTCTGACAGAACAGACTACTTTGACAGCTCCCACCAAGGAAGCCGCTTCAGAGGTTGCGGCCTGCATGTCCATGAAGATAGTTCAGACATTGGTTCTTACTGACGTTGAGGGGGAACCAGAAACAGTCGGTCGGCCTTTGGATACTCCTATTCCTGAGACTCAAGCTTCTGAGTCTAGGCCTTCTCCTAAACCAACACCTACTAAACGTAAACAAAAAACTAAACATCTAACGCCTACCCCTGAAGGAGTCCCTGACTGGCAATCTTTCACTAACTCTCTGATTCAGGTCTTTATGGCCCTCAGGCCCTACTCCCCTCCAGTATAACTGTGGTCAGCCCTAGGCCTGCTTCTGCCATTTCTCTCCCCTTGCAGACTACGCAAGAAGGAGAGGAGGGAGTAGAACCTTACTACTGTACTTCTGAGGAGTCCATCTCTTATGCATCCCATGTTGCCTCCCCTTTAGAATATTATTCACCAGATGAGGAATCTGTTGAAGGGAACACACCACCAGAGGACATTACCTTTGGTGAAACAATAACCAAGATGAAAGAGTACTTTAAATGGGACACTACCCAGATGTCTGGCACCCCAGAGGAGGTATTTTGAACTTCAAGTGGAGTCTCCCTCCCCATCAGCCATCCCACCAGTCTTACCTGCCTGTCTGGATGCTTTTACCTCTGCATCCAAAATCCCAGACTCTCAACCACCTGCACCCCAAAAACCAGACAGGTTTTATAAGGTTCCTGATGATCATCTCTTTTGCCTACAGATAAAGACAGCAAAACCATTGGATAGAATTGGTAAAAAAGTGTACACCTCTTCCACTCTGGCCTTTCGGGCTATAAAGTACCAGACACACATGGTTAAATATGCACTGGACCTTGTCTCGCAAGCTACTAATCTCCTGGCTGCCACACCTGACTGCCCTACCCAGTCAGACATAACATCTAAATTGTTTCTGGCTTCACAGGTAGCCAGACATTCATTTAGGTGCAGTTATGATGCTGCAGAGACTTCTGCCAGGTCAGCAGCCTCTGCTTCTGTCCTCCGCAGATACTCTTGGCTGCGCCTGCAACCTCTTCCAGAAGTCTTTAAAACTAAGTTTATGGACGCCTCCTTAGACTATAACCTTTTGTTTGGAAAGCAGTCTGCAGAGCTTTTTGAAAATCTGCAGGAGAAAAGCAAGGAACCACAGGACATCAAGCACTTACTTGTGTCCCCTATTCCAAAGTATTATAGGAACTACCCTGCGAAAACCTCATTTGTCAAGAGAACCCCTTCCTCTGCCACTCCTTCATCCTCCAGGCACAAGAGGGGAACCAGAAGGCAGACCTTCTCCAGACCTGCCACCTCTGAACCAAGTTCTAGACAGTCCTTTCAGGATAGAAATGCACCCAACAATGTATGACTGCCTTGCCCATCTGTCTTTGTCAGCCTACCTTACCCACTGTTTATCCATCTGGAAAACCATCACTTCAAATCACTGGGTACTGAGTATTATCCAAAACGGATAATTCCTTTCTTGGAGGGAAAAACCCATCCCAAAACCCATTCCCTTTCCCCAAAAAACAAAATCCACCTTCTGCCACAAAGTCTTAAGACCTCCAAAACCAGGAACAATAGAACCTGTTCCTCCTGGGCAGGAAGGAAAAGGATTTTACTCAAGACTCTTTCTAGTCCCCAAAAAAGATGGTCCTTGGAGACCTATACTGGATTTATCTTTCCTGAACCTATTTCTAGAAGTTCCTTCTTTCAAAATGCTCTCCCTCCCAACTCTACTCCCTCTTATACCAGACCAGGCCTTTATGGCCACTGTGGATCTAAAGGAGGCTTACCTTCATATCCCCATAAAACCCTCCAACAGAAAATTCCTACGTTTTCTGGGCCCTGCTCTCACTTTCAGTTTACAACCTTGCCCTTTGGTTTGTCTATGGCACCCAGCGTATTCACAAAATGTCTAGCCCCAACCATTGCTTACTGCAAGGTATACAACTCTACCTCTACCTAGACAACATTCTCCTTGTAGCAGAGACAGAAACCCATCTCAAAGACCACCTCAGGTTCGCCACCACCCTTCTTCAAAACCTGGGCTTCGCCCTCAATTTAAACAAATTCTCCTTGCTCCCTTAGCAAGACAAATTTTTTCTGGGCTGCAGGATCAAAACAGATCTAATGCGGGCCTTTCTCCTACAGGAAAAGGTCCACTCCCTCTCCACCACTTTCAAAACCTTTAACTGGAATCCCAGATTTCTGCAACACAATTCCTGCAACTCCTGGGGCTTTTGGCAGCCACCATTCCCATGATTCCCTTGGCAAGAATGCATATGCGGAAGTTCCAGATATACCTAAAGAACGTGTGGTCACAACACCTACACTCTTTAGAGAAGCAATTCCACTTTCTGCCCTGTCTCAAATCAGAGCTAAGGTGGTGGATTCAACAAACCCCTCACAACCTGGGAATGCCTCTCCAAATGCTCTCCCCAAACCAGGTCATCTACACAGATGCTTCCGATCTGGAGTTGGGGTGCCACCTGCAAGAACTTCAGAGTTCAGGAAATATGGAACCCTGTCCTTAAAAAGAAACCTATCAGTATCATAGAGATGACTGCAGATGTTCATCGTGTTTCACTGTTGCAGTCATTACACTTCGGTTATCCTGCTGGCAGGCTACCCGCAGTCGGCCCGAGTTCCAAAGTCTAGGTCCGGCGTCAGTTGCTGTCGCCTCTTCCCTGATGTCAGTGCACCAGGGGTATAAAAGATGCAACTGATGCCATTTTCTTCAGTCTTTCTTGCTGCTAGGTGCCCGAAGCAAAAGCAGTTCGCAAGTGCCGGTTGGCCGACTCCTGAGATTTTCGAAATCGAGTTTCAGAACTGAAGTCTTCAATAAAGCTAAGTACCCCGTTGGGGAAACATTTTCTTGCTCCAGACCGATGTCAGTAAAAGTTAATAATTGTATTTCTTGTGGGAAGTAAATACCTCATAAGGACTTTCACTCTTACTGTATTCCTTGCCTAGGCCCTGACCACGACGTTACTAGTTGTCGGTTTTGTGCTAGATTCAACACACGCACTTTGCTTTACATTATATTTGCCGAAGGTTTAATTTCGTAATGCCGTCGGAACAACCGATGACCGGAATTTCTAAAAAATGCAAAGACAAAGAAAAGGACAGGCATCTGAGGTCCAAAACTGATGACGAAGCCTCTTCTAGGCCAGTTGCCGGTTCTCAATGAGGCGCTTTCGCAGCCCCTGACACCCGCTACCTCAGAGCCACAGGCCGTATCCGACAGCCACGTGGAGACACCGAGGCCCATGGAAACTCAAGGTATTGGGCCTACGGAAACTATTCCCTCAGATGGGTCCGGAGCCGCTGAGCAGGCATTGGCTTCCGAGGGTGTTTTCAGACCTTCACAGCTTACTATTAAGTCCACTACAGAAGCCAAGGCAAAGTCAAAAACACCATTAAAGACAAGGAAACAAGTACAGCATTCTCCTGAACAGTCATCCATGCCAAAGAAACAGATGTTTAAAATGGCCGAAGACCTAATTACTTTAATCAGGGGTTCCCATCCCCCTCCTGACAAAAGGCCTAGGCAAGACACTGACTATGAATCCTCTGACCAGGTTTCTATTTCCTCTGATTCCTCTTCTGATCAGGGATGTTCTCTCCCTCCCTAGGAGGACTCTGATGCAGAAGAGTCTATACCTTCAGCCTCTCCGCCTGAGGATTATTCTTTTGGGGAAACCCTGCACACCATGAGGGAGCATTTCCATTGGAAGAGCCAGGATTATTCAGAATCCAAGAAAAGGCTCAGAGACTTTCTTTTATTGCTTCAGCACAGGCCCCTGGCTATTCCCCCTGTGCTTGATATTGTTGATAATGTTTTCTCTGAATCCAGTCTGTCCCCTGATTCTTTTCCCCCTGCACCAGTCAAGCCAGACAGGTACTACAGGGTCCCTGACTCTTATAAATTTCTTTACAAAAACCCTGCTGCAGATCCAGAAACAATTTCTCAGGGTCCTAAAGGGGTTAAGGCTTCCACTGCTAAAAATCCTGTCCCCTCGGATAGGGATTCCAGAGCTCTGGATAGATGGGGGGAAAAAAGTTTACACTTCTGCTACTTTAGCTGTAAGGGCTTTAAATTGCCATTTTCTCATGCTTAAATATCAACAGTACCTCATGTCCTTGTTAAAGCAGAAAATGGTTTCAATCTCAGAAAGTCCTGACACTAAGGAAATGCAGGATTTATTGCATGCAGCTGAACAAGTGGGAAAGCATACTCTGCAATGTGGTTTTGATTCATTAGAGGCTTCTTGTAGAGCCGCAGTTACAGGCTTTGTTATTCGAAGGCATGCTTGGTTGAAGGAACAAAGTTTACCTGAACATGTTAAAGTAAAATTACTGAATGCTCCACAACAGCATGATACTTTGGTGTTAAGGCAGAAGAGGTGTTAAAGAAAATGGAGGATAAAGCAAAATCAATGCAGACAGTAAAGGACTTCTTACAGGTTCAACCACCTAGGTTTAGCAGAAACTGGCCTTCAAAAAAATTGGTCCTTTCCGGTATCAGACAGGCCATAAAGAGGCAGATACAGACGCCCAAGAGGCAGATCTCAGCCCCAAGGCTCCTACAGACCTAAACAATGGGGTGCTTCAGCCCCCAAAGGAGGAGAAGACCAATCACAACCTTATAGGAAACACTCCCAATGACTTCCCTCTACAGATGCCAAGCACTTACCTTTTGGCAGCACCCCTAGGGGGGAAGCTAGCACTTTTCTCAAAAAATTGGCACATAATCACCCAGGACAAATGGGTACTGAATATTGTTTCACAGGGTTACAGGTTCCACTTTCACACGCTTCCAAAATCAAAAGGTATGCCTGACCTGTCACAAAACCAGTGGGCAGAGGCACAAAAACAAATCGCTGCTCTCATGGACAAGGGAGCTATTCAAAGAGTACCACAGCAAGAACAGGGGCAAGGATTTTACTCAAGACTTTTCTTAGTTCCCAGAAAAGACAAAGCCTGGAGACCAATACTGGACCTGTCAATCCTAAATACTTTCATGGATGTTCCAAAATTCAAAATGTTAACACTACAGCAACTTCTACCCATGCTGGGCAAGAAGGCTTAGTTAGTTACTTTGGACCTCGAGGCATACCTGCATGTCCCAAACTGACAATCTTGCAGAAGATGCATCAGACTCATACCAGGCTCAATGCATTACCAGTTCTCTGCACTGCCCTTTGGCTTGTCTACTGCGCCCAGGGTCTTCACAAAATGCCTGGCACCAGTAATTGCATTTTGCAGACAAAAAGGAATTCAAATATATCCCTACTTGGATGACTGCCTTATTCAAGCAGAGAGCAAGGACATTCTTCTAAAGCATCTGGCGTTTGTAAAAAGATTACTAATTTGCCTAGGGTACACAGTAAACGAAAAGAAATCAAAAGTAGTACCCTCTCAAGAGATAATATTCCTGGGTGCAAGCTTAAGTACAACTGCCCAGATGGCTTATCTCACGCCAGACAAACAAAGGCAACTGACTCATTACTTTCAAATGATGGCAACAAAGACCCAGCTCCCTGCAAGAAAAATTCTGCAGGCCCTGGGCTTCATGGCGTCCTGCATCCTACTAATTCCATATGCAAGACTGCATATGAGGAAACTGCAATGGTATCTAAAAAGTGTTTGGACTCAACATTGCCACAGCCTGGAAACAATCATAACTTTAATTCCCTACCTACAACAGGAGTTTCGATGGTGGTCCCAAGCCTGTCACCACAACAAGGGACAGCCTTTCACCTTACCCACAGCCAGGCAGACAATAACAATGGATGCATCGGATTATGCCTGGGGGGCACATATGGCAGGAAAAAGTATTCAGGGCACGTGGCCCAAGGAACAAATGCATCTTCACATCAATCAGAAAGAGATGCTAGCTGTACAGAATGCCCTGACAGCTTTCAAGGACTTACTACATCCAGGACAACTACTAATAAAGACGGACAATACCACAGTTATGTGGTACATAAGCAAGGGTGCACAGATTCCTACCCCCTATGCAGGCAAGCCATGACTTTGTGGAACACAGCACTGTCCTATCAAGTACATCTGCAGGCACAATTCCTGCCAGGAACAAAAAATGCACTTGCAGACGAACTAAGCAGAAATCTCATGGATCCTCACGAATGGAAACTAAATCCATAGGTGTTCAGCATGATAACAAGGAAATGGGGACGCCCAGACATAGATCTTTTTGCCTCCCCTCACAATTGCCAACTACAGAAATTCTGCACAAGAACTTATCACTCTCAAGCATGGAAAGTGGATGCTCTATCATTCAGCTGGAAAACCCTGACAGTTTATGCCTTCCCTCCAATGCCTCTTCTTACCAAGGTGCTCCTAAAAGTCAGACGAGAGGCCAAAGATGATCCTGATTGCCTGAGACTGGCCACGACAGCACTGGTACCCAATCCTAAAGAGTTTGTCTCAAGGCCCAGCCTGGCCTTTACCTCAAATTCCTCATCTTCTGACTCAATAAAACAATCATATTCTGCACAGTCAACTCAGAACCTTAAATTTGGCAGCATGGCAGATAATGTAGCCACTCAGACTGCACCTCTCTCTAAAGTTGTTATGGATGTCATTTTAGAAGCCAGGACGCCCAGCACTAGGAAATCTTATGCAGAAAAATGGAAGAGATTCTGTGCTTGGAACCAGGCACAAGGGCTCGAACCACTTGTTCCAAGTATACCTCAGATTTTACAATACCTAACTGAGATGCTGGACAAAGGCTTATCTTTCTCATCAAGTAAGATCCATGCCTCTGCCATTTCAGCCCATTACAATATGGAACCTCCTACTTTCTCACATCCTCTTCTAAGACAGTACCTCAGTGGGGCAAAAAACATAAGACCCCCAAGGAGAACACCAATGCCAACTTGGGGTCTCAATTTTGTTTTAGAAAAGCTCACACTGCCTCCTTTTGAGCCAGCCAGCACAGCTGATATAAAATTCTTATCATGGAAAACTGTTCTGCTCCTAGCAATAACTTCAGCAAGAAGAGTCTCAGAGTTACAGGCATTAATGGCTGTGGAAGCTTTCATCATTTTTCACCAGGACAGGCTTTCTCTTCATTCATGCCAAAAGTGGTTTCTAATGTGGCTCTGAACCAAACCATTCATTTACCAACTTTCTACCCAAACCCCCAGAATAAAGGGGAGAGACTTATGCACGCTTTGGATATACACAGGCAGCTACGATTCTACTTGGACAAAACTAAAGCTTTCAGAAAAACTGAACAACTGTTTGTAGCCTATGCTGCAGGATCACAAGGAAAGCCTATCACAAAGCAGACAATTTCAAAATGGATAGGACACTGCATTCACTTCTGTTATGCACAACATGGCAAATCAGTGCCAAAGGGCATTAGGCCACATTCTACCTGAGCAGCAGCCACTTCAGCAGCCTTTCTCAAACAAGTACCAACCAAAGACATTTTAGAAGCTGCAACCTGGAGTTCAGTGCACACTTTCACCATGCACTATCACTTACCTCTCTACTCTAAATCCAGAGCAGGCTTTGCCACTGCAGTTCTGCAGGGCCTGGTAGCCTCTCCAAATCCAATTTAGACCCAGCCACCCAACCTCAACTTTAGGATTCAACCCAAGTGTAATGACCAACAGTGAAACATGATGAACATAGTACAGTTGTGTACCTACCATAAATGTAGATGTTCGAGTGTATTCACTGTTGCAGTCCAGGTTACCCTCCCACCATCCCCCTTTTTTCTTTGCTGGGACTTCTCTATACTTCTCAACTCTATACAACCTATGTGGTGTATTTGCTTGTAGATAAAGGATATGTTTTTATTAGTACATGCATGCTTTTTAGCATAACTTATTCTTTTCTGCCTTCCTATCTGGGGGCACCTGACATCTGGGGCAAGAAAAACTGAAGAAAATGGCGTCAGTTGTACCCCTGGCACACTGATGTCAGAGAAGTGGCGACAGCAACCGACGCCGGACCTAGACTTTGGAACTCGGGCCGACTGCGGGTAGCCTGCCAGCAGGATAACCCATGTGTAATGACTGCAACAGTGAATACACTCGAACATCTACATTTATGTTAGGTACACAACTGTACTTTCTCCTAGTCCTGGAGGCTTTTCTTCCTACCCTCTACCCAGGACCCCTTCTAATATTCACAGACAACACCACAGTCATGTGGTACCTCAACAAACAAGGAGGAACCAAAGCCTACCTCCTTTGCAGACTAACTCTACAAGTGTGGGAAATCGCCTCCACAACCTGTCCCTGCAGGCCTCATACATACCTCTCAGGACAACAAACAGGCAGACCTTCTAAGCAGAACATCATCTCTGCAACACGAGTGGATGCTGAACAGGGAAAGCTTTCTAGACATTGTCTACCAGTGGGGCAATCCTCAAGTGGATCTGTTCTGCCTTCCCCCAGAACAGACAGTTGACTAGTTTCTACACCAAGGATCACTCCCCACTAGCCTGGAGAGTAGATGCCTTCAGCATTCCTTGGAAGGGGCTGTTTCTTTACTCCTTTCTCCCTTCCCTCTAATTCAAAAGGTCCTACTGAAAATTGGGAAGGACAAACCAAAAGTCTTGTTTGTGACGCACTACTGGCCAAGGCAGCACTTGTTCCCCCTACTGCACTCACTAGCCAAGGGCAATTACCACAAGTTACTCCACAAGATGGACCTTCTCACACAACAAAAGGGAACACTAATCCATCCTCATCTACAGATGCTAGCACTAACAATTTGGGTGATAAACTTCTACTCCCTTTTATTAGACACCACTATTCAGAGGACATGCTTGGAGTCCTGAGGGAGGCCAGGAAACCTGCTACTAGAAATTCATACTTATCAAAATGGGAGAGATTCTCAAAATGGTGTCTATGTAAAGACAGGGACCCCAGCCAGGCGGACCCTTCCATAGTCCTTACATATGTGTGTGAACTCATTAAGGATCTCCTTTCTTACTCCTCAGTGAAAGTAAGTCTTTCAGCCATATCTGCCTGCGTCTCGACCCCCCCCCCTTTACTATCCAGGCTAGATGTTAAACTTTTCCTGAGAGAGGGGTCTTACACACCAGACAACCTAGAAAGCCCATCCCACCACCCTGGTATCTGAACTTTGTCCTGGAGAAACTAACACTTAGACCCTTTGAACCGTACAACTCTTTACATGGAAAACTGTGCTGGTGGTTGCCATCACTTCTGCTAGGAGAATGTCAGAATTACAGGCACTCATGGTCTGCCCCCCCTACACTGTCTTCTACAAGGACAGGGTGACCTTGCACACTAACCCCTTCCTTCATGCCTAAAGTAGTAAACGAGCTGTACTTAAATCAATCTATTCACCTGCCTACCTTCTTTCTCCCTCCAACTAACGAGAGAGAGAGAGTATTTTCCATTCCTTGGATGTGCACAGACAACTTAGATTCTACCTAGACAAAACTAAACCCTTCAGAAAATTTGAACAACGTTTTGTCTCCTTCCACCTCAGGGCTATGGGCAAGGCAGTTTCCAAGCAAACTATCTCAGGATGGCTCAGAAAATTCATTTTTTTCTGCTACTCACACTATGGCAAATCTTTACCCCAGGGGATGAGAGCTCATTTCACCAGCGGTATGGCTACTTTGAAAGCCTTCCTCAAAGGTCTAGACACAGCTTCCAATTTAGAAGCTGCCACCTGGTCCACTATCCACACCTTCACCAAGCACTACAAACTAGATGAAGTTTCCAGAGCCAGGGCATGCTTTGCTAGGGCAATCCTGCACTGGTTTCTAGAATCTTCCACCTCTACCGCCACCCTTACCTCTAACTGGCTGTGGTACTCTCCCCACAGTAAGAATACTGCAACATAGAAATAGAAGGACATAGAATAGTTGTGTAAAATCTTACCATAACCATAGATGTCCTTCTCTTCCATGTAGCAGTATTCTATCCCTCCAACCTTCCCCCTGCATTACATTGGACTACTAACCTAGCTCCTAGCTTTTAGTAAGCTCTACCCTTAACCAAGAGCAACCAGCCAGCATATGACACTTGACTCTTCTAGCTGAAAATCACTTATTCCTATCTTAAGACTTCCTTTATGGGCTTCAAGTTCAAGTTCTGAGGTATGTGCGTGCAGATGTCACATTTAAGGTCGCCTGGTTTATGGCCGTACGTGTGGCATCCCACGCACCTACAGCAACCAGGCTTAAGCGTTTGTATAGTAGCCAACGTCAGGTCACCTAAGGGGAAATCCCACAGTAAGAATACTGCAACATGGAAGAGAAGGACATCTATGGTTAAGGTAAGATTTTACACAACTACTCTTTTCTCCACATATTCCCCCCTTCCCACTCTTACAAAAAGTCCTGTTGAAAATTCAGTAAGACAAACCAGAAATCTTGTTGGTGACTCCCTTTTGGCCAAGACAGCATTGGTTCCCCCTCCTCCTCCTACATTTAGCCAGGGCAGTCATCACATGTTACCTCACAGAATGAACCTTCTCAGACAGGACAAGGGATCACTAATCCATCCCCACTTGGAATCTCTGAACCTAACCATGTGGGTGATAGAGTTTTGATCTCTTTCAAACACTTTTACACTGAGGACATGCTTAATGCCCTGCAGGAAGCCAGAAAATCCAATATTAGAAGATCTTATTTGTCCAAATGGAAAAGATTCTCCATTTGGTATCTTCAGAGACGGCTAGACCCATTTCAAGGAGAGATCCCTTTAGTGCTGTCTAAACTGTGTAAATTGTTGCAAGCAGGGCTGGCATATTCTTCTGTTAAGGCCCACTTAGCTGCTGTTTCAGCTTTTCTGCCTCTTGGCCCTCCTCTTGCCTCCTGACTTCCAGTGAAGCTGTTCCTTAAGGGCGTGCTGCATCTCAGGCCCCCCAGGAGGCCAGTTCCACCGCCATGGGACCTGAACTGCATTTTAGAGAGGCTCACTGTTGCTCTTTATGAACCAGTATCAAAAGCCTCTCCAAAATGTTGCACTTGGAAAACTGTGCTTTTGGTGGCCCTGACATCAGCCAGAACTCCAGGCCCCCATGGCCAACACCACCTTTTCTAAGCTTCCACAAGGATAGAGTAACCCTAAGGACCAGCCTTTCCTACATGACTAAGGTGGCCATTGAGCTGTCCCTGAACCAATGTATTCACCTCCCCACCTTTTTTCCACACCCCCAGAATGACAGTGAGGGATTGCAGAGTCCTGCATTCCCTTGATGTTCACAGACAAATAAGATTCTACCTTAACAAGACCAAGTCCCTTAGGAAATCAGAGCAATTGTTTGTCTCCTTTCACCTCAGATGTTCATCGTGCATACAGCTGCAGTAATCACAGATGGGTTTTCTGCCGTCAGGCGGGTCCTCGGTCGGCCGAATTCCAAAGTCTAGGTCCGGCGTCGGTTGTTGTCGCTTTCTCTCCTGACGTCAGTGAGGCAGGGGTATATAAGACACAGCCGACGCCATTTTCTTCAGTCTTTTTTGCCGCGCGGTGCCCGAAGCAGAAGCAGTTCGCAAGTGCCGGTCGGCCAGCTCCTGAATTTACGAAAAATTGGAAACCGAAGTCTTCATTAAAGCTAAGTACCCCGTTGGGGAAACTTTTCTTGCCTCAGACCGATGTCAGAAAAAGTTAACAATTGTATTTCTTGTGGGAAGCAAATACCGCATAAGGATTTCCATTCCCTCTGCATACCTTGTTTAGGCCCAGACCACGACGTCTCGGGCTGTCGCTTTTGCGCTACTTTCAATAAACGCACTATTAAGCGTCGGGCGGAGTTCACCCAACATTTTTTTGGTAAAGCCTTTGATTATAAAATGTCGTCGGAGACTCCGACTACCGTTTTGCCCAAAAAACGCAAGGACAAGGACCGACACGCGAGGTCCGCGGTCCCTACCGACACTACGCCAAAACCGGCTACACGTGGTCCGGTTCTCAGCGAGACGCCTATGCAGTCCCTGACTACCGACGACACTTCTTTGGCGGTGTCTTCTGTAACCGAGACCGCAGGTACCTCGGCCCTTACCCAGACTACAACCACCGAAGCCACTGTGAGTGTTGAGCCTCCTAATGTGGACAGGTCCACTTCCACCCATGGTGTCTTTAGACCCTCATCTTCCTTTTCCATTAAGGCCTTTACTAAATCCAAATCAGCCAGGCATCCCAAGAGGCCTGTTGCACAGGGCCCATCTCCAGGCCCCATGCCTAAAAAGCAGATGCTTAAAATGGCTGAGGATTTAATTATTCTTATCAGGGGTTCCCAACCCCCTCCAGACAAGAGACCCAGAGTGGAGGAAGATTCTCCCTCTTCTGATCAGGGCTCCATTTTTTCAGAACATTCTGATGTAGAGGAACACTCTTACTCCCCTTTTGAAGATTCTGATGCAGAGCAGTCCATTCCTTCTGTATCTCCTCCTGAGGATTTTTCCTTTGGGGAAACCTTGCACACTTTGAGGGAACACTTCCATTGGGAAGGCCAAGACTTTTCTGATTCCAAGAAAATACTTAGGGAATTTCTTTTGTTACCTCAACACAGACCTCTGGCGATACCTCCTGTCTTGCACATACTTGATGATGTTTATTCGGAGGCTTGCCTTAATCTGGATTCCCTGCCTCCTGCCCCAGTCAAGCCTGATAGGTACTACAGAGTTCCTAACTCTCACCAATTTCTCTACAAAAGCCATAATGCTGACCCTGAAACCATTTCTCAAGGCCCCAAGGGAATGAAGGCCTCTACTGCTAAGAATCCACTACCTTCGAAGAGAGTCAAGATCCTTAGAAAGGTGGGGTAAAAAGGTATATACCTCGGCCACCCTAGCCATGAGGGCCTTAAATTGTCAGTTTCATATGCTTAAATATCAGCAGTTTCTGTTATCACAATTAAGAAATAAAATGTCTCAACCTGAGCAACCAGATTTGAAGGAGTTGCAGGATATGATGCATAGTGCAGAACAAGTGGGTAAACACACCTTACAATGTGGCTATGATGCCCTAGAGGCCTCAAGTAGAGCTGCTGTTACAGGATCAGTCATTCGTAGACATGCCTGGCTTAGGGAACAAAGCTTGCCTGATCGTGTGAAAGCTAAACTTCTAGATGCTCCTTTACAAAAGGATGTGCTGTTTGGTACTAATGCTGAGGAGATATTACGGAAAATGGAAGAAAAAGCCAAATCTATGCAAACTGTCAAAGCTTTTCTATAGGTTCAACCACCACGTTTTGGCAGAAATTGGCCTTCTAAAAACTGGTCCTTTCCAGCCACGGACAAGCCCCAAAGAGGTAGATACAGGCGCACAAGGGTCAGAGGACAGTCGCAAGGATTATGTAGAGGCAGGCAATGGCAAACTCCAGCACCAAGAGGTGGCGAAGACAGTGCACAACAATACAGGAAACAAACCCAATGACTCCCTCCTTTCCATGCCAAGCAAGTCTCAGCTGGCAGCACCCTTGGGAGGAAAGCTGGCATTATTTACAAGAAATTGGCATATTGTCACAACAGACAAATGGATCCTGGACGTTATAAACAGAGGCTACAGATTTCATTTCTACACTCTTCCAAAAATGAGAGGCATGCCAAACCTGCCACACAATCAAAGGGCAGAGGCACAACTACAAATTTCAAAGCTCATAGACATGAGAGCTATTCAAGAGGTACCTACTCACGAACAAGGTCAAGGTTTTTATTCCAGACTATTTCTGGTACCAAGGAAAGGAACCGACTGGAGACCCATTTTGGACTTATCCATCCTAAACACATTCTTGCTCGTACCAAAATTCAAGATGCTCTTATTAAAGCAGCTTCTTCCCATGCTGGGCAAGGAGTTTTGGCTGGTAACATTGGACCACAAGGAGGCATACCTGCATGTCCCAATCAGACAAAGCTGCAGAAGATTCCTCAGATTTCTTGCAGGTTCAATCCACTATCAATTCTCTGCATTGCCCTTTGGCTTATCTACTGCGCCCAGAGTATTCACGAAATGCCTGGCATCAGTAATTGCCTACTGCAGACTTCAAGGGATACAAATTTACCCTTATTTGGACGACTGCCTGATCCAAGCGGACAGCAAGCACATACTTCTGGAACATCTGGCTTATGTAACACGGTTACTGCATTCTCTGGGATACACAATCAACAAAGAGAAATCCAGGCTAACACCATCTCAGAAAATAATTTCCTGGGTGCCAACTTGGACACAAACACCCAGATGGCCTATCTTACGCCAGAAAAACAGGGGCAACTAACTCAGTACTTCAAAATACTAGCAAAATATACCAGGCTTACTGCAAGGAAAATCCTGCAGGCTCTGGGCTTCATGGCATCTTGCATTCTTTTAATCCCATGTGCAAAGTTGCATATGAGTAAACTTCAATGGTACCTAAAAAACCTATGGTCTCAACACAGCCACAGTATGGAAACAATAATACCAATAATTCCATGTTTGCAAAAGAAATTTCTATGGTGGGCCCAAGCATGTCAAACACAGGTCTCCCATTCTGCAAGCCTCAAGCAAATCAAGTCATCACAACAGATGCCTCCGATTACGCCTGGGGGGCGCACATGACAGACAGGTGCATTCAGGGCAAATGGTCCCAAGGGCAAATGGTCCCAAAAGGAAAAGCACCTTCACATCAATCAAAAAGAAATGCTAGCAGTGATAAATGCAATTACAGCTTTCAAGGACCTCCTGCATCCAGGACAATTATTGATAAGAACAGACAACACCACAGTAATGTGGTACATAAACAAACAGGGAGGAACACATTCATACCCCCTGTGCAGACTAGCCATGACACTTTGGAACTTGGCTCTGGAATGGCAAATCGAACTTCAAGCACAGTACTTGCCAGGTTTGGAAAACACGCTGGCAGACAATCTAAGCAGAAATATGACAGATCCACACGAATGGAAGTTGCATCCTCAAGTGTTTACAAAGATAATCCAAGCGTGGGGGAGGCCAGAGATAGATCTCTTTGCCTCCCACAGGAATCATCAATTGGAAAAGTTTTGTTCAAGGACCTTTCATCCAAAGGCCTGGAGAGTGGACGCCCTTTCATTCAGTTGGTCAGCATGGACAGTTTACGCTTTCCCACCTCTGCCTCTTCTGCCCAAGGTGCTCTTGAAAGCAAGAGCAGACAAACCGAAGATGATACTGATTGCTCCAGACTGGCCAAGGCAACACTGGTACCCACTCCTGAGGAGCCTAACACATACTCCTTCCTGGTCCCTACCTCTAATGCCTCTTCTGCTGACTCAGCACAGCTACAAAACTCTTCACAGTCAGCTGAAAACACTCAATCTCGCTGCATGGAAAATTCCTTAACACCACAACAGACCCTACTCCCCAAAGAGGTGCAGGATGTCATTTTGGAGGCCAGAAGGCCATCTACTAGAAAGGCTTATTCCGCAAAATGGAAACGGTTTTGCTCTTGGAATGAGAAAAAAGGCCAGGACCCTAGAAAACTGAATTTGCCTCAGGTATTACAGTATCTAGCTGAGCTGCTGAACAGTGGACTTTCATTTTCCTCCATAAAATCCATGCCTCAGCCATTTCTGCAGAATTCAACACGGATCCACCCTTATTCTCTCACCCACTCTTAAGACAGTTCCTCAGAGGGGCTAAGAATATAAGACCACCAAGGAAACAACCAATACCAGCCTGGGATCTTAATTACATTCTAGAAAAATTAACATTGCCTCCCTTTGAACCAGCTGCCTCAACAGATTTGCAATATTTGTCCTGGAAAACAGCTTTCCTTCTGGCCATTACCTCAGCTCGTAGGGTTTCGGAACTACAAGCCCTCATGGCTGTGCAGCCCTTTCTCATCTTCCATCAGGACAGGGTTTCCCTTCGAACCAACCCGTCATTTATGCCTAAAGTGGTATCCAGGGTAGCTTTAAATCAAGCCATACACTTACCTACCTTTTACCCCAATCCTCAAAACAAAGGGGAAAGGCTGCTACACTCCTTAGACATCCATAGGCAGCTACGTAATTATTTGGACAGAACAAAGCCCTTCAGGAAGTCAGAACAACTTTTTGTGTCCTATGTTGTAGGGGCTCAAGGGAAGCCAGTTGCCAAACAGACAATTTCAAAATGGATAGGCCACTGCATACGGTTTTGTTATTCCTATCATGGAAAATCTGTCCCTACAGGCATCAGATCCCACTCCACCAGGGCCACAGCTACCTCTACAGCCTTCCTCAGAGGAGTTCCTACCAAAGATATTTTGGAGGCAGCCACTTGGAGTTCTGTGCATACCTTCACAAAACACTACCACCTGCCTTTATATTCCAAAACTAGAGCAGGCTTTGCCACTGCTGTATTGCAGGGCATTCTGGCTCATCCCAGTTCCACCTAGTGCCTACCACCCTGTGCGTAGCTTTGGGATTCTACCCATCTGTGATTACTGCAGCTGTATGAACGATGAACATAGTACAGTTTTGTACCTACCATAAATGTAGATGTTCGAGTGCTAATACAGCTGCAGTACAGTTTTCCCTCCCTCCTTCCCCTCTTGGTAAAGGCCTAGGGCCTAACCCCTTTTCATACAACCTGATTGGGTTATCCTTCTATGGTATATTTGCTTGCAACTACTGATTTTTTATTATATTGCATTGCAAGTATATAAATATAATTTATGTATTGCCTTCCTTCTGGGGGCACCTGACATCTGGGGCAAGAAAGACTGAAGAAAATGGCGTCGGCTGTGTCTCATATACCCCTGCCTCACTGATGTCAGGAGAGAAAGCGACAACAACCGACGCCGGACCTAGACTTTGGAATTCGGCCGACCGAGGACCCGCCTGACGGCAGAAAACCCATCTGTGATTACTGCAGCTGTATTAGCACTCGAACATCTACATTTATGGTAGGTACAAAACTGTACTATCTCTGGGAAAAGCTGTGACAAAACAGACTATTTCTGCCTGGATTTCCAGGGTCATCTCCTTTTGTTGCATGTACCATGGCAAACATCTAAGCTCAAAAATTAAAGCCCACTGCACTAGAGCCATGGACTCATATGGGACCTTCTTCAAAGGGGTGGACATTGCTTCCATTGCAGAGGCCGCTACCTGGACATCTGTTCATACGTTCATCAAACACTACAAACTAGACCATATTTTGAGGTCTAGAGCAGGGTTTGCTAGGGTAATCCTGGATGGATTCTTGGAAAGCAGGTCCATACCCACCCTCCTGTTCTTCCCGTTGAGCTTAGGCACTCACACAGAGGTTATGAATACTGCAACATGGGAATAGAATGACATAGAATAGTTGTGTAAAATCTTATCATAGTTGTCTTTCTGTTCCATGCTCTATCCCACCCTCTTACCCTTTATACATATATATATGTGCATGGCTCTAGGACTGTTGAACAAAAGTTCAACAGTCCGAATCCACTATCACCGAACACACTTTAGCGAAAGCACTTTTTACCGAAAAAGCACTTTCACTAAAGTGTGTTCAAAAGAAAAGAAAAAAAACAGTAAATTAACGTTTTTGCAGGGGGCAAGCCCCCCTGCACCCCCCACACACCCCCTACTTTAATATTCTCCCTCCGAGATCGCACTACAGTGAGGAGAGGGGAAGTTTTCCCTTATCCGCAACAGTCATTCCTCCACAATTCCCTGAAGCTGCAGGCATACTTCTGCGAAAGTGCTTCTTCGGTGAAAAGCACTTCCGCATAAGTATGCCCGACCATTTTTGTTTTGGCTAAAAATTCCTTCAGGACCAGGATAGTCTGACTGGATACTTGTCCATTTTCAGCGGAGGCCCGGGGAGAAAATCTCCATACATGCATACAGAAAAACTGTTATATTAATCAAGTTAAAGCACTGTTACAGATTCAATACATAGGATAAAAGTAATTCATTCTGTCATATATGAATCTGATTTGTTATAGAGTAACAATTAGGAAGCAATGTAGGGGTGGCCAAAAGATCTCTTTAGCACATGTTTATATTGCCAGAGTTAGTCAGGATTACAGCAAGGACATAGCCATTGCCTTTTAAAGTACTGTTTTAGATTTTTTTTAATTGGGTTAGAACTGGTTCTGAAGTAAGTTCAGCAGGAAGTGAGTTCCGTATTTTACCAATATAGATGGCATATTGAGAGTCTCCAGATGAGGTGTTGCTTTTGAGGGTTTGGGACTAGTAATTTGTTGGATGAGCGAAGTGTCTTGAGGTTGCTGTAAGGGGTGATTATTTTTGTAAGTATGGATGTGTTTTCAGGTTGGTAGAGAATTTTATGTGCAATTATTAGCCGATTGTGCTGAAGTTGGCTAGGCAATTCTAGCCACCCTAGATTCTTTAGGTTCAGACAGTGGTGTGTTTTGTATGCTGCTCCAGTGGCAAATCTAGCATTGTGATTAAAGCAGCTAGAGAGTTTATTAAGGTCAGATTTACTCAAGTTCGTGAAGAGAGGGGGATACATAAAGGAGGGTGGAAAGTAGATGTGTACAGACAATTACCGTCCTAGTTAGTGGAGTGAGGAAAGGTTTGATCTTGTGTAGTGAGCCAAGTTTTTTATTAACTTTTTTAATAGTTTGATTAATATGCATATCAAACTTGAGGTTATCATCAACTGTTACACCTAAGAGTTTCGTACAGGGATCTGGGACAATGAGAGTGCCATTGTTAGATTTTATGGTAAAGGTTGGAGCGGAAGCTTTACGAGTGGGGGAGAAAAGCAGTAGCTTCGTTTTGTTAAGATTTACTAGGAGACATCGGTTATACAGCCAATTATCGACAGTATTAAAAACATTTTGGGATAGAGTCTGCAGACTTAAAGGGGAGGTGGCAGAGCAAATCAAAGTGGAGTCATCTGCATACTGAATGCAGGTGACTGTTAGGATGACTGTGTACAGGTCATTAATAAAGACAAAAAATAATAGGGGCCCTAATATATTGCCCTGAGGTACCCAAGGATGATAGGTAGAAGGGAAGATAGGGTGTTCTGCCATAGTACAGCTGTTGTCTGCAACTCAGATAAGACATCTAGGGGAATAGTTTTAAGTGTGTGTATGAGTAGTTGGTGGTTGACCATGTCGAAGGCTTTGGAGTGATGAAGAAAGACGGCATAAGTAAGCTTATTATTGTTTCGGTTTTGATTAATAACATTGGGGAAGGAGAGGAGGGCCGTGGTTGTACTGTGAAGCAGTCTGAAACCATGCTGCAAGTTAGCCAGGAGATTGTGCTGAATGAGGTGGCTCAGGAGTTGTTTATGGATGCGTTTCTCCATAATTTTAGCCAGGGGTGACAAAATAGATATAGGTCTATAAGTTGACAGTTCAGTGGAACTGCCCCCTTTGTGGAGTGGAATAACATGGGATGTCTTTCAGATGGAGAGGATAGTGGCTTCTGATATAGTTCTATTGATCAAGATAGAGATAGAGTATGTAATGGCGTCTGCATCTTTTTGTAGATACTCAGCTGGGAGGAGATCTGCTGCAAGGATGTTTTAGTTTCATGATTAGGGCACGGATAAGTGATGTAGAAACTGGTTGAAAGTTAAAGGGGAGTTGAGAACTAGGTGCGGCAGCATTATGACTTGGGCAACAGGGAGATAGTTGTAGCTAGTGACTGGATAGTTTCTGTGAAGAAACTATTAAAGGAATTGGCATCGTCTTCCAAAGGTTTTTGGATGGTAGCCGAGGGGGTAGGAGTTGTGCATTGCCCTGGGTGAATAAGTTTATTTATGCCTGCCCAAAACTAATGCGGATTGTTTTGATGCTTCTGTTGTAAATGGCAGTAAAAGTTTTTTTTTTTATCTAGGGTGGTAGATTTTTTTAGTGCTGTTCCTTAGTTGTCTAAATCTAAGTTTATCTAAGGGGGATTTTGTGGTATGCCAAGTGGTCCAAGCTTTGTTTCTAAGTAAGATCATTTGTTTGGATGTTCATCGTGTTTCACTATTGCAGTCATTACACTTGGGTTATCCTGCTGGCAGGCGACCCGCAGTCAGCCCGAGTTCCAAAGTCCTGGTCCAGCGTCGGTTGCTTTCGCCTCTTCCTTACGTCAAGAGTGCCAGGGGTATAAAAGTTGCAAGCGACGCCATTTTCTTCAGTCTTTCTTGCCGCGCGGTGCCCGAAGCAAAAGCAGTTTGCAAGTGCCAGTCAACCGACTCCTGAGATTTTCAAAATTGAGTTTCAGAACCGAAGTCTTCAATACAGCTAAGTACCCCGTTGGGGAAACTTTTTCTTGCTCCAGACCGATGTCAGTAAAAGTTAATAATTGTATTTCTTGTGGGAAGCAAATACCTCATAAGGACTTTCACTCTTACTGTATTCCTTGCCTAGGCCCTGACCACGACGTTACTAGTTGTCGGTTTTGTGCTAGATTCAATAAACGCACTATTAAACGTCGGTTTGATTTTGCTTTACATTATTTTGGACGAAGGTTTAATTATATAATGCCGTCGGAACAACCGACGACCGGAATCTATAAAAACCGTAGACAAAGAAAAAGAAAGGCATCCGAGGTCCAAAACCGACAACAAAGCCTCTTCTAGGCCAGTCGCCGGTTCTCAGTGAGGTGCTTTCGCAGCCCCTGACGCCCGCTCTGAGGTAGCGGGCGTCAGGGGTGCTTTCGCAGCCCCTGACGCCCACTACCTCAGAGCCACAGGCCGTAACTGACAGCCACGTGGAGACACTGAGGCCTGTGGAAACTCAAGGTATTGGGCCTACGGAAACTATTTCCTCGGATGGGTCCGGAGCCGCTGAGTAGGCATCGGCTTCTGAGGGTGTTTTCAGACCTTCACACCTTACAATTAAGGCTACTACAGCAGCAAAGGCAAAGTCAAAACCACCATTAAAGACAAGGAAACAAGTACAACATTCTCCAGAACAGTCATCCATGCCAAAGAAACAGATGCTTAAAATGGCCGAAGACCTTATTACTTTAATCAGGGGTTCCCATCCCCCTCCTGACAAAAGGCCTAGGCAAGACACTGATTATGATTCCTCTGATCAGGTTTCCATTTCCTCTGATTCATCTTCTGATCAGGGATATTCTCTCCCTCCCTATGAGGACTCTGATGCAGAAGAGTCCATTCCTTCAGCCTCACCCCCTGAGGATTATTCTTTTGGGGAAACCCTGCACACCATGAGGGAGCATTTCCATTGGGAGAGCCAGGATTATTCAGAATCCAAGAAAAGACTCAGAGATTTCCTTTTATTGCCTCAGCACAGGCCCCTGGCTATCCCCCTGTGCTTGATATTGTAGATTATGTTTTCTCTGAATCCAGTCTGTCTCCTGATTCTTTACCCCCTGCACCAGTCAAGCCAGACAGGTACTATAGGGTCCCTGTCTCTCATAAATTTCTTTACAAAAACCCCGCTGCACACCCAGAAACAATTTCTCAGGTTCCTAAAGGGGTTAACGCTTCCACTGCCGAAAATCCTGTCCCCTCAGATAGGGATTCCAGACAGATGGGGGGAAAAAAGTTTACACTTCTGCTACTTTAGCTGTAAGAGCTTTAAACTGTCAGTTTCACATGCTTAAATATCAACAGTATCTTATGTCATTGTTAAAGCAGAAAATGGTTTCAAATACAGAAAGTCCTGACAGTAAAGAAATGCAGGATTTATTGCATGCAGTTGAACAAGTGGGAAAGCATACTCTGCAATGTGGTTTTGATTCATTAGAGGCTTCTTGTAGAGCCGCAGTTACAGGCTCAGTTATTTGAAGACATGCCTGGTTGAAAGAACAAAGTTTACCTGACCATGTTAAAGTAAAATTATTGGATGCCCCTTTACAGCATGATACTTTGTTTGGTGTTAAGGCAGGAGAGGTGTTAAAGAAAATGGAGGATAAAGCAAAGTCTATGCAGACAGTGAAAGATTTCTTACAGGTTCAACCACCTAGATTTAGCAGAAACTGGCCTTCAAAAAATTGGTCCTTTCCAGTGGCGGACAGGCCACAAAGAGGCAGATACAGACGCCCAAGAGGCAGATCTCAGCCCCAAGGCTCCTACAGACCTAAACAATGGGGTGCTTCAGCCCCCAAAGGAGGAGAAGATAAATCGCAACCTTATAGAAAACAGTCACAATGACTTCTCTCTGCAAATGCCAAGCTCTTACCTGTTGACAGCACCCCTAGGGGGAAAGCTAGCACTTTTCTCAAAAAATTGGTACGTGATCACCCAGGACCAATGGGTGCTGAATATTGTTTCTCAGGGTTACAGGTTCCACTTCCACACGCTTCCAAAACCAAAAGGTATACCAGGCCTGCCACAAAACCAATGGGCAGAGGCACAAAAACAGATTGCTGCTCTTATGGACATGGGAGCTATTCAAAAAGTTCAACAACAAGGATTTTACTCAAGACTTTTCTTAGTACCCAGAAAAGACAAAGCCTGGAGACCAGTACTGGACCTGTCCATCCTAAATACTTTCCTGGATGTTCCAAAATTCAAAATGTTAACACTAAAACAACTTCTGCCCATGCTGGGCAAGGAGGCTTGACTGGTTACTTTGGATCTCAAGGAGGCATACCTACATGTCCCAATCAGACAATCTTGCAGAATATACCTCAGATTAATAGCAGGCTCAATGCATTACCAATTCTATGCACTGCCCTTTGGCTTATCTACTGCGCCCAGGGTCTTCACAAAGTGCCTGGCACCAGTAATTGCATTTTGCAGACAAAAAAGGAATTCAAATATAACCCTACTTGGACGACTGCCTTATTCAAGCAGAGAGCAACGACACTCTTCTAAAGCACCTGGCATTTGTAAAAAGATTGCTAATTTGCCTAGGGTACACAGTAAACAAGAAGAAATCAAAACGAGTGCCCTCTCAAGAGATAATATTCCTTGGTGCAAGCTTAAATACAACTACCCAGATGGCTTATCTCACGCCAGACAAACAAAGGCAACTGACTCATTACTTTCAAAAGATGGCAACAAAAACCCAGCTCCCTGGAAGAAAAATTCTGCAGGCCTGGGGCTTCACGGCATCCTGCATTGTACTAATTCCATATGCAAAACTGCATATGAGGAAACTACAATGGTATCTAAAAAGTGTTTGGACTCAGCATTGTCACAGCCTGGAGACAGTCATAACTTTAATTCCCTGCCTGCAGCAGGAGTTTCGATGGTGGTCCCAGGCCTGTCACCACAACAAGGGACAGCCTTTCACCTTACCTACAGCCAGGCAGACAATAACAATGCATGCATTGGATTATGCCTGGGGAGCACATATGGCAGGAAAATGTATTCAGGGCACATGGCCCAAAGAACAAATGCATCTTCACATCAATCAAAAAGAGATGCTAGCTGACAGTCTTCAAGGACCTAATACATCCAGGACAACTATTAATAAAGACTGACAATACCACAGTTATGTGGTACATAAGCAAAGGGGGCACACATTCCTACCCCCTATGCAGACAAGCCATGACTTTGTGGAACACAGCACTGACCTACCAAGTACATCTGCAAGCACAATTCCTGCTAGGAACAAAAAATACACTGGCAGACGAACTAAGCAGAAATCTCATGGATCCTCACGAATGGAAACTAAAACCACAAGTGTTCAGTATGATAACAAGGAAATGAGGACGCCCAGACATAGATCTTTTTGCCTCCCCTCACAATTACCAAATACAGAAATTTTGCACAAGAACTTGTCACTCTCAAGCATGGAAAGTGGATGCTCCATCATTCAGCTGGAAAGGCCTGACAGTCTTATGCCTTCCCTCCGATGCCTCTTCTCACCAAGGTGCTACTAAAAGTCAGACAAGAAAGGCCAAAAATGATCCTGATTGCACCAGACTGGCCATGCCAGCACTGGTACCCAATCCTAAAGAGTTTGTCCCAGGGCCCACCTTGGCCTCTACCTCAAATCCCTCATCTTCTGACACAACAAAACAATCAGATTTTGCACAACCAACTCAGAACCTTAAACCTGGCAGCATGGCAGATAATGTAGCCACTCAGACTGCACCTCTCTCTAAAGCTGTTATGGATGTTATTTTAGAAGCCAGGAGGCCCAGCACTAGGAAATCTTATGCAGAAAAATGGAAGAGATTCTGTGCTTGGAACCAGACACAAGGGCTCGAACCACTTGTCCCTAATATTCCTCAGATTTTGCAATACCTAACTGAGATATTGGACAAAGGCCTATATTTCTCATCTATTAAAATCCATGCCTCTGCCATTTCAGCTCATTACAATACGGATCCTCCTATTTTTTCACATCCTCTACTACGACAGTACCTCCGAGGGGCAAAAAATATAAGACCCCCAAGGAGAGTACCAGTACCTACTTGGGTCCTCAATTTTGTTTTAGAAAAACTCACCCTGCCTCTATTTGAACTAGCCAGCACAGCTGATCTAAAATTTTTGTCATGGAAAACTGCTCTGCTCCTAGCAATAACTTCAGCAAGAAGAGTCTCAGAGTTACAGGCATTGATGGCTGTGGAACCTTTCCTCATTTTTCATCAGGGCAGGGTTTCTCTCAGGACGAACCCAACATTCATGCCAAAAGTGGTCTTCAATGTGGCCTTAAACCAAACCATTCATTTGCCCACTTTCTACCCAAATCCCCAGAATAAAGGGGAAAGACTTCTGCATGCTTTGGATATACACAGACAGCTACGATTCTACTTGGACAAAACAAAAGCTTTCAGAAAAACTGAGCAACTGTTTGTAGCATATGCTGCAGGATCATAAGGAAAGCCTGTTACAAAGCGGACAATCTCCAAATGGATAGGACACTGCATCCGCTTCTGCTATGCACAACATGGCAAATCTGTCCCTAAGGGCATTAGGCCTCATTCTACCAGAGCATCAGCCACTTCAGCAGCTTTCTTCACAGGAGTACCAACCAAAGACGTTTTAGAAGCTGCAACCTGGAGCTCAGTGCACTCTTTCACCAAGCACTACCACTTACCTCTCTACTCTAAATCCAGAGCAGGCTTTTGCCACTGCAGTTCTGCAGGGCTTGTTAGCCTCGCCAAATCCAGTTTAGACCCAGCCACCCAACCTCAGCATTGGGATTTTACCCAAGTGTAATGACTGCAACAGTGAAACACGGTGAACATAGTACAGTTGTGTACCTACCATAAATGTCGATGTTCGAGTGTATTCACTGTTGCAGTCCAGGTTACCCACCCACCATCCCCCTTCTCTTTGCTGGGACTTTTCTGTACTTCTCAACTCTATACAATCTATGTGGTGTATTTGCTTGTAGATGAAGGAAATGTTTAGAGTAATATATGCATTTTTTTTGGCATATTATTATCTTTTCAGCCTTCCTGTCTGGGGGCACCTGACATCTGGGGCAAGAAAAACTGAAGAAAATGACAATGGTTGCAACTTTTATACCCCTGGCGCTCTGACGTCAGGGAAGAGGCGACAGCAACCGACGCCGGACCAAGACTTTGCAACTCGGGCTGACTGCTGGTCGCCTGCCAGCAGGATAACCCAAGTGTAATGACTGCAACAGTAAATACACTCGAACATCTACATTTATGGTAGGTACACAACTGTACTTTTCTTTTGAAAGCCATGGAGCAACTTTTGCTTTAGTTCTTATAGAATGTGCAGGTGCATGGGTATCAAGGAGGGCTAGGAATTTGGTGTTGAAATATAATACAACTTCAAGTGATAGATGTTGTAGGAGTACCCAATTACATGCTTTGAGTTCATTTTGGAAATTAGCAGGGTTAAAGTTTTTGTTGTTTTTAATTGTTTTGTAAGTATGTTGATAGGGGAGGTCAGTCTTATGCCTGATTATATAGGTAAGAAAATTGTCACTTATGTCTTCAGGTCCGGTACCGGCCCTATACATATGGGAATGGCTATTAATGAGTATCCAATCTAGGATACTATCTTTGTCATTAGGTTTACTGATCCTATTAGGGGAGGATATGATCTGAGTAAATCCGTATAGATTTACATGGATGGTCGGAGATTCTGAGGAACAAATATTCCAGTCGATGTTGAAGTCTCCTAGAACAATAGTTTCTTGAGGGTAGTTACTAGACAGCCAAGACAGGAGATGAGCTAGGGTGTTTGCGTTATTACCTGGGGGAATGTAGACACAGGCTATGTTAATACTTTTGTTTTAATTAATTTGAAGCTTGGTAATGAGAATTTCATCATTATCAACATGGGGTGGTTGTATGGAATCAGAGGTCACATCTAGAGTAGTTTTGTATAGTACAGCTACCCCTCCTCCCTTCCTTGTGGTACGGTCTAACCTTTGTATGTTATAACCTGGCAGTAAAACCTCATTATTTGCCATTGATGGTTTTAGCCAGGTATCAGCAAGACCAAGTATGTCTGGGGAATGTGTATCTAAGAGTGCATGCAGGTGGTGGACCTTATTATTTAAGCTTCTAATATTTAGGTGACTGACCAGGAGTGAGTTCGAAGGTGTATTTAAAGTTTGTAAGTTAGTGGGAATATTAGAATTGGGGCTAGGATTGACTAGTGAGGTTGGGTCTATCTATATAGACATATATGTGTGTGTGTGTGTGTGTGTGTGTGTGTGTGTGTGTGTGTGTGTGTATGTGTATGTATGTATGTATGTATATATATATATATATATATATATCTTTGTGTGTGTGTGTGTGTATATATAGATATATATAAAGAGAGAGCGAGATTGAGTGTGTGTGTATATGTGTATATATACATATATATATATATATATATATATATATATATATATATATATACATATACATATCTATATATATATAGATATACATATATGTATATATATATATCTATATATATATATCTATATATATATATATATATATATATATATATATATATATATATATACATATATATAAATATATATATACACACACACATATATATATATATGTGTGTGTGTATAAATATATATATATTTATATATATATATATATATATATATATATATATATATATATATATATATATATATATATATATATATATATATATATATATATATATATATATATATATATAAGATATAAAAAGTGTGCACTCCCCTGTTAAAATGCCAGGTTTTTGTGATATAAAAAAAATGAGACCACAATAAATAATTTCCAAACTGTTTCCACCTTTAATGTGACCTATAACCTGTACAATTCAATTTAAAAACAAATCTGTTAGGGGAAAAATATAAAAAAATAAAAAATGTACAGTAAGCTTGTTGCATAAGTGTGCACATTCTTAAACTAATACTTTGTTGAAACACCTTTTGATTTAATTTAATTTTAACAGGAGTGCTGTTAATAAACCAAGATCCAGGCAAAGATAAGTGTGTAAAAATAAAAAAGTAGCAGCCAGTCACAAGCCAAAAAGGAACCAGACCAAAACAGCATAACCTTGTATCTCTAGGCTACGGTGCTCTCAATTACATTAAACACATGCACAGTATTTGATCAGTTATGGATGCTATTTGCTAACAGAAGGGAATAAAAGAGACATGGAATGTGTGTGTGTGTCATACAAGCCAAAGCAGAGTGCTCTCCAGGGCATAATGAATAGTAGCTCAGACAGGTAGACACATACTTTACCTGTTTCTGTTTGCAGACAGTTCAGATATATATATATAGTGTGTGTGTGTGTGTGTGTGTGTGTGTGTGTGTGTGTGTGTGTGTGTGTGTGTGTGTGTGTGTGTATATATACGCTTTTACACATACATACTTTGTTGGATGACACAGGACTTATGCAGCTATCCTGGGACTTGTCTGACTGGGGTGTTCATTTCTGAGGAAAGGTACATGTAGACGTCATTTTTATGGCCCTGGCACCCTACAGCCAACATCAGATGTCCCACGTACCTTGCAGTGGCTAAAGCTTTTTGTATACTGGCTGGATATTCAGGAAGCTAGCAGAGGATAACCCAAAGGTTATGAATACTGCAACATGAAAGAGGACGATATCTATGGTTATGGTAAGATTTTACACAATTATTATTTCACTCAAGACCTCCTGACTTCTTTGGGGTTCATTCTAAACCTAAACAAGTCCAGCTCGGTCCTATCCAGACAGTGCTGGACGCACCACCTTCAGCCTAACACTGCTAACATTACTAATGTCCTGGAGTACCTGTCCAGCCTAATGGAAAATTAGGCCTCTCTTACTCCTCTGTCAAGATACATGCCTCAGCCATCTCTGCCCACATCCCTAGTCATCCTCCAGTGTATTCTCACCCTTTGCTGAAACAATTTCTTTTGGGAAGTTATTCCCTTTATTCCCCCCACCAAGAAGAAACCATCCCTTCCTTGGAACCTCAGCTTTGTCCTAGAAAAGCTAACCTTGCTTTCTTTCAAGCCTGTGGCCAATACCAGCTTAAAGTTTCATACCTGGAAAACAGCCCTACTACTAACCATCACTTTGGCCAGGAGGGTCTCAGAGTTACAGGCCTAATGGCAGTGGAGCCTTTCTTTTTCTTCCATAAAGATAGGGTCTCTGTCCGAACTAATCCTTTCATGCCTAAGGTGGTCCCCATTGTGTCTCTGAATCAGGCCATTCATCTGCCAACTTTCTTTCCCAACTCCCAAATCGGGGGGGGGTTACTGCACTCTGTGGATGTATATAGGATGCTGCACTTCTACCTGGACAGAACAAAATCTTTGTGGAAAACAGACAAGCTGTTTATTACCTTTACCCCTGGTTCTGAAGGAAAAACAGCTTCTAAACATATTATTTCCAAGTGGATTTCCCATTGCATCTCTCTCTGTTACTGCCATCATAGCCAAAAGCCCCCTTATTTCATTAGGTCACATTCTACTAAGGCCTCCGTTACGTCTACAATTTTCCTTAAAGGGGTTCCCACTAAGGACATCCTGGAGGCAGCCACCTGGTGGTCTGTGCATACCTTCACTAAGCACTACCACCTGGCAGCCTCTTCTGAGTCCAGAGCAGGGTTTGCATCTGCAGTTCTGCAGAGAATACTTTATTCATATCTCCTTCCACCCTCTATAAAGCATTGAGAATCTTCCCAACAGCCAGGACTGAAACAGTGCAACACGAAGAACATAGTACAGTTGTGTATACTTTGCATAACTGTAGATGTTCAAGTGTCTTAGTCTTCTTTTCCTCCCTCCTACCCCCTCAGCCTACTAGGTAGGCTACTAGAATCAACAAGGACCCTAAACCTCCTTACTCTGGTTTGAGTTCACACTTTCTTGGTCCACCTAAGGTAAACTTGGGGGC
Organism: Protopterus annectens; assembly: GCF_019279795.1. Lineage (NCBI taxonomy): Eukaryota > Metazoa > Chordata > Ceratodontiformes > Protopteridae > Protopterus > Protopterus annectens. Next base: position 1,580,231,896 of record NC_056739.1, on the reverse strand, counting down.
ACTTCCTAGGGGGTCAAGAAAATACTGAAGTGATGATGCAGGCTGGCTTCCTTTATACATGAGTGTACTGACATTGGTAGGGGCATCTGCCAGCCTAGGATGCAAAAAACATTTTCTCTTGTAGTCAGGCCGGCCAAGGGAGTTCACAGCAGGAAATACCAACAGTCAGGACTGCAACATTGAATACACTTGAACATCTACATTTATGGTTAAGTGTACACAACTGTACTTTCCTCGCTTCACTTGCAGGAGAAATCTTGTTTGAGGACACACTTTGTAGGATGAATGACCACTTCAAGTGGGAAGCCAGAGAGGCATCAGATCCGAAGTAATATTGTTCTGATGTCCTGGATCTAGATGCTTCTAAATCTGTGTCAGCCCACTACCCATATGAATCCTGTTAGGTTTTACAGGGTCCAGGAGTTCCCAAAGTTCCTTTATAGAAACACTATGATAGATCCAGCAGTGGATTTTAGGGCGAGTATAAGAAATTGTCTGAACTTTGGGTTATACACTGCCTTCCCTATCAGGGATTGAAAAGAGTAGGGCAGTACTAAATGGAAGACAAGCTTTTTGTTAAGATTTTTGATTGTCTGTAATGGAAGCTATTAATATGGTTTAATTAGTAGAGTATATAAAATATTGTATGATGATGAGAATCAATCAGATGATGTTGCATAAGATTGGGAAGTAAGACTGGAAGGGCAGTTTAAAAACAACAGGAAGAAATTTGTTTGGCTTCCAAGTATGCAACAAAATTCAGATGGATTTGGATTCTTCCATGGAAGTGTTTTCATAAGTATTTTTATACCCAAGATAGACTTTTTTTTCCACAGGCATATGACAAATGGAAGTGTAAGTTTTTTTTTTTTTTTTCCATGGGCAGAATGATAAGTGGTAGTGATTAAGAGAGAGGTAATTTCCCTGTAAAGTACTTTGCCAGAATGTTGGGGGAAACTGTTATAATTAAGGAAACAAATCTTTTGAGGTAGGCTATAGGATCTGAATTTCCTAGATATAGTAAAGTTTTACTAAGTTTAATGTTGTTGGTGACAAAAACTAATTACAAGACAATTAAATCAAAGCTTGTTTGCAAGATAAAGGAAGTACTGGATATTGTAAAGGATATAAAACAACAGGAGTCAGAGGGATAAAGTCCAGGAAGAAGAGGAGTGGAGTTTAAGCAAATGTGAGAAATGAGTCATTTTTAAAATGTTGAAGTAAAAGAAAATTTGTAAAAAGAATACAGGAATGTGTACTGCTCAGCAAGGATAAAAGAAACATTTTTTTTCATTTCTGTTAATGGTACAACTTAATGTAATAATTTGTTAAATATGTCAAAAATTGTAAAAGAGATGGCACTGCTTCAGGCATTCAGAACCTTCCACCCCATCTCAAAAAGATGAGTTTTGCAGGTAGCAACAAACAGCGTTACTGCAATATGGTATATCTGCAAGCAAGGATGAATTTCTTCTTGCCATTTGTGGATGTCTTTGGGTAGCTCTTCAGTCCCAGATTACCCTGTTGTCAGTCTCCTTCCCAGCCTGACTGCATATCTGCACAAATAGATGTTTCACAGGGATTTTTTTTTTCATGCTCTTCAGAGTTGGGGTGTTCGAGAGTGTGACTCATTTGCCCCGCAGAGCAAAAAAAAACTTTGAAAATTCTGCTCCAAACAGCACACAGGGAAGTTAGGACAGTAGATGCATTCTCCTCCTGATGGGTAGGTCTCTTCCTTTATGCATTCCCTTTGATCCCCCTTCTCCCCAAGACCGATCAGGAAATTAGAGGAGGGTGGCCCATGATGCTCTTAATAACGTGTCTCGCTCTCTCATTTGCACAGATTGCTATGGTATCCTTTGTCATTCAGACCTCCAGGGTGAAAGTGTACAATGCTTCCTTGGTGAGTCAGTGAACTAACGCAGGACAAGGGGCCTATGATGCAGTGTTGTTCATTGTATGGATGATTAACTCTCTTCATTCAGTAGTTTCACTGAAGACATGCTCTGTACTTTCAAGGAGTCTAGGAAGGTAACCAGAAGGAAGTCCTACTTAATCTAGGTCGAAAAGGTTTTACCTGTAGTGCCACAGAAAGGATCAGGACCCTAGCACAACAGCAGCGCCCGTGATTCTGCAGTACTTCAGTGAACTGTTCAATACAGGCATTTGACCTTATAAAGATATGTATCAGCTGTTAGTGGTTGCATGTCTAGCAACCCATCACCCTGTGAAACACGTTGTCAAAGTTCTTCATCTCAGACAGCCCTGAGAAAGAATGTTGCTTCTCTATGGGACTTGAAATATGTTCTGAAACAATTAATACAGCTTCCTTTCTAGCCTTCTGCCTCAGCCCACCGCAGATATTTCAAGAAAACTGCTTTGTTACAGGTCATCAATGCTTTTGAACACAAGACCCTTATTAGTCTTTCATTACAGCTGGGTCACTCTTAGAACCAGCCCCACATTTATGCCAAAAGTGACTGAGTTCTCCCTCAACCAAATTATTCAGTTGCCCATTCTCTTTTCTAACCCCGAAAACAGTGGCGAAGGAATTCATCTTTCCTTAAGTTTACACTGACGAGGTACTACCCAGACAATCTCGTATCAGCTGATGTCCTTTGTAATGATCATTGTTGGGATCATTACTTTTGGGTTTCTGCCTGCAGGAGCCTAATAGCTCACTTGAACTCCAGAGCTTTACCTTCTGGCTTTGAATGGCTCCTATCCACTCAGGTGTTAGTTGTGTAAGAGGGGTGTTGGCCAGTGCCATCTTCATATCTCTTGTAGCAATTCATATTCATATTTGCTGAACAGAATGTCATCAATCCAGCATGTCTGCTCATTTCCAAAGACTTTGGGTAAGTACCCTATAGAGAAATGTTTTCTTACCTTTTTTGAAAAGTTTTGTTTTGTTGTTAATGTCTTATAATAACAGGAGTATGGTGGTCCTACATAAGAATAACTGCACTGAGTATGGTGAACAAGTTCTGTATGAGTACCTTCATAAGTGATGCCTTTTTGTTTAGAGCCATAGTATGACTTTAACAGTTGTCCTCATTATGGGAGAGTTATTCCAAGGGCAGTTTTTGAGCTTCATTCCATGGGCAGCTCTGATGTTCATCGTGCATACAGCTGCAGTCATAACAGATGGGTTATCCTGCCGTCAGGCAGGTCCTCGGTCGGCCAAATTCCAAAGTCTAGGTCCGGCGTCGGTTGTCGTCGCTTCCTCCCTGACGTCAGTGTGGCAGGGGGTATAAAAGAGGCAGCCGACACCATTTTCTTCAGTCTTTCTTGCCGCGCGGTGCCCGAAGCAGTTCGCATGTGCCGGTCGGCCAGCTCCTGAGATTTACGAAAGTATTTCAGCCGAAGTCTTCTTGAAAGCTAAGTACCCGTTAGAAACTTTTCTTGCCTCAGACCGATGTCAGACAAAGTTAATAATTGCATTTCATGTGGGAAGCAAATACCGCATAAGGATTTCCATTCTTACTGTATACCTTGCTTAGGCCCAGACCACGACGTCTCGGCCTGCCGTTTTTGTGCTAGATTCAACAAACGCACTATTAAGCGTCGGGCGGAGTTTGCCCTTCACTTTTTTGGCAAAAAATTTAATTAATGTCGTCGGATACTCCGACTCCAGTTTTGAGCAAAAAACGCAAAGATAAGGACCGGCATACGAGGTCCGCACCACCTACTGATACCACGCTAAGGCCGACTACCGGTTCTCCGGTACTCAGCGAGGCGCCTACACAGCCCCTGAGTACCAATGACTATGCATTACCGGTGTCTTCAGTACCCGAGGTCGCAGGCTCCTCGGCCCCCATTCCTACTACAGATACCGACGCCACTCCTGGTGGGGAAACTCAGAATTTAGACAGGCCTGCCATTTCTCAAGGGGTCTTCAGGCCTTCCTCCTTCTCTATTAAAGCCTTCACTAAATCTAAAACAGCCATGAAAACCAAAAAACAGGTTCCTCAGACACCCTCTCAAGGCACCATGCCTAAAAAACAGGTGCTTAAAATGGTTGAGGATTTGATTACTCTTATCAGGGGCTCTCAACCCCCCTCTGACAAAAGGCCCAGATTAGAGGAAGACTACCCTTCCTCAGATCAAGCTTCTATTACCTCAGAACTATCTGAGGACCAGGATTGTGCCTATTCTCCATTCGAAGACTCTGATGCAGAGGAGTCTATTCCCTCGGTCTCCCCCCCCCCCCCCCCGAGGACTTCTGTTTTGGGGAAACCCTGCATACATTGAGGGAACACTTTCACTGGGAAGGCCAAGATTACTCAGATTCCAAGAAAAGGCTCAGGGAATTTCTTCTGCTCCCCCAGCATAGGCCTCTGGCTATCCCTCCTGTTTTCGATATATTGGATGATGTGTACACAGAAGCCAGCCTTAATCCTGATTCTTTGCCTCCAGCTCCTGTTAAACCAGACAGGTATTACCGGGTTCCTGATTCTCACCAGTTCCTATATAAAAGCCATACTGCTGATCCAGAAACTATTTCACAGGGTCCCAAGGGAATTAAGGCCTCTACTGCTAAAAACCCATTACCTTCAGAGAGAGATTCCAGATCTTTAGAAAGGTGGCGGGAAAAGGTGTACACCTCGGCCACTTTAACCATGAGGGCATTAAACTGTCAGTTCCATATGTTAAAGTATCAACAGTTTTTGATATTTCAGCTGAAAAGCAAAATGACACAACCAGAACAACCAGATTTAAAAGAGTTGCAGGATTTGTTGTATGGTGCAGAGCAAGTGGGTAAACATACCTTGCAGTGTGGTTTTGATGCTTTAGAGGCCTCATGTAGAGCTGCTGTTACAGGGTCTGTTATACGTAGGCATGCTTGGCTCAAAGAGCAAACCTTACCAGATCATGTCAAAGCTAAATTATTAGATGCACCTCTTCAAAAAGATGTATTGTTTGGTGTTAAAGCAGAGGAGGTGCTAAAGAGAATGGAGGAAAAAGCGAAATCAATGCAAACAGTGAAAGATTTCCTGCAGGTACAGCCTCCATGTTTCAGCAGAAACTGGCCTTCAAAAAATTGGTCCTTTCCAGCCATGGACAGACCTCAAAGGGGCAGATACAGGCATCCAAGGGGTAGAGGGCAACCTCAAGGATCTTTCAGAGCCAGACAGTGGCAAGCACCAACCCCAAGAGGTGGAGAAAATAGATCACAGTCTTTTAGAAAACAGACACAATGACTTCCCCCTACACCTGCCAAGCAAAGCTTTATTGGCAGCACCTTTGGGCGGAAAACTGACATTATTCTCAAAAAAGTGTCATATTGTTACAAAAGACAAATGGATTCTGGACATTATAGACAGAGGCTACAGGTTCCACTTTCACACCCTTCCAAAAATGAGAGGCTTGCCAAACCTGCCACAAAATCAAAGGGCAGAGGCACAAAAACAAATTTCAGCTCTCATGGACATGAAAGCAATTCAAGAGGTACCTGCAAAAGAACAAGGTCAAGGGTTTTATTCCAGACTATTCCTGGTACCAAGGAAAGACAAAGATTGGAGACCTATCTTAGACCTATCCATCCTAAACACATATCAACAGGTGCCAAAATTCAAGATGCTCACATTACAGCAGCTTCTTCCCATGCTGGGCAAGGAGTCTTGGCTGGTAACATTGGACCTCAAGGAGGCATACCTGCATGTCCCTATCAGACAAGATTGCAGAAGATACCTCAGATTTCTTGCAGGTTCAACCCATTGCCAATTCTCTGCATTGCCCTTTGGCTTATCTACTGCGCCCAGAGTGTTTACGAAATGCCTGGTATCAGTAATCGCCTTCTGCAGACTACAAAGGATACAAATCTACCCATATCTGGACGACTGCCTGATCCAAGCGGACAGCAAGGACATACTACTGCAGCACCTGGCGTTTGTGATAAAACTGTTGAACTTCCTGGGATACACAGTCAACAAAAAGAAATCAAAACTAATACCCTCTCAACAAATAATTTTCCTGGGTGCCAACTTGGATACAACCACCCAGATGGCCTACCTCACGCCAGACAAGCAAGGGCAACTGTCTCAATACTTCAGAAAAATGGCAACTTACACCAGGCTAACTGCAAGGAAAGTCCTGCAGGCTCTGGGATTCATGGCATCTTGCATCCTACTTATCCCATGTGCAAAGCTGCATACGAGGAAACTTCAATGGTACCTAAAAAACGTATGGTCTCAACACAGCCACAGCTTGGAAGCAATTATACCACTCATTCCATGCCTTCAAAAGGAATTTATGTGGTGGGCTCAAGCTTGCCAAAGAAACACAGGTCTTCCTTTCTGTGTACCTCAAGCAACTCAAATCATCACAGCAGATGCCTCAGACTACGCCTGGGGAGCACACATGACAGATCAGTGCATTCAGGGAAAATGGGCACGAAAAGAGAAGCTCCTTCACATCAACCAAAAGGAAATGCTAGCCGTGCAAAAGGCTATTATGACCTTCAGAGACCTACTGCATCCAGGCCAGCTACTGATAAGGACAGACAACACCACAGTGATGTGATACATAAACAAACAGGGAGGAACTCATTCATACCCCCTGTGCAGGCAAGCCATGACCCTATAAAACACAGCACTGGAATTGAAAATTCAACTACAGGCACAATTCCTGCCAGGGAAGGAAAACACACTGGCAGACAACCTAAGCAGAAATATGACAGATCCACACGAATGGAAGTTGCATCCTCAAATTTTCACAAAGATAACTCAGGCGTGGGGACAGCCAGACATAGATCTCTTTGCTACCCACAGAAATTGCCAATTGAAAAAATTTTGTTCAAGGACCTATCATCCACAGGCCTGGAAAGTGGACGCACTTTCCTTCAATTGGGCAACATTGACAGTCTATGCTTTCCCGCCTCTTCCTCTGCTGCCCAAAGTTCTATTAAAAGCCAGAGCAGAGAGGCCGAAAATGATTCTCATTGCTCCAGACTGGCCAAGGCAACACTGGTATCCGCTCCTGAAGAGCCTGACACATACCTCACCATGGATCCTACCTCTAGTCCCTCTTCTGTTGTCCCAGCACAACTACAAAACTCTTCACAGCCATCTCAAAACTCTAGCTGCATGGAGAATTCCTTGATTTCCCAACAGTTTCTCCTCTCCAAGGAGATGCAGGATGTCATCTTGGAGGCCAGAAGACCTTCTACTAGAAAGGCCTACTCCGCCAAATGGAAACGATTTTGTGCCTGGAATCAAAAGAAGGGACAGAATCCTTGGGTAATAAATATACCTCAAATTTTACAGTACCTAGCTGAGATGTTAAACGATGGACTTTCCTTCTCCTCCATCAAGATCCACGCTTCAGCCATTTCTGCACAATACAACACAGATCCTCCTTTATTCTCTCATCCTCTCTGCAGTTCCTCAGAGGGGCAAAGAATATAAAACCCCCAAGGAAACTACCAGTCCCTGCTTGGGACCTCAACTTCGTATTGGAAAAGCAATTGGACCTGCAAAGTCAAGTGGTGCAGTGATGAAGGTGTATGCCTTTCAGTCACAAGGTGCAAGGTTTGATTCTCACCACGGGCAGGAGATTCACAGATTGAAGGTAAAAGCTGACCCTTCCTCCCTTCGACCCAGCTTCTTCATCAGAGTTACAGTACTTGTCATGGAAAACCGCCTTTCTTCTGGCTATCACCTCAGCTCGCAGGGTTTCGGAGCTACAGGCCCTCATGGCTGTGCAACCATTCATCATTTTCCATCAGGACAGTTTCCTTACGAACCAACCCTACCTTTATGCCAAAGGTAGTATCCAGTGTAGCTTTGAATCAGACTATCCACTTACCTACCTTTTATCCTAATCCACAAAACAAAGGGGAAAGAGTGCTACATTCCTTGGACATTCACAGACAACTTTGTTATTATTTGGACAGGACAAAGCCATTCAGGAAATCTGAGCAACTCTTTGTGTCCTATGCTGCAGGTGCTCAAGGAAAGGCTATTTCCAAACAGACAATTTCAAAATGGATAGCCCACTGCATACGCTTTTGTTACTCATTTCATGGAAAAACTGTGCCTGCATGCATCAGATCCCACTCCACCAGAGCCACAGCTACCTCTGCAGCCTTCCTCAGGGGGGGTCCCTACCAAGGATATTTTGGAAGCAGCCACCTGGAGTTCAGTGCACACTTTCTCCAAGCACTATCACCTCCCACTATACTCTAAATCTAGAGCGGGCTTTGCCACAGCAGTCCTGCAGGGCATCCTAGCCTCTCCTAGTTCCACTTAGTGCCTACCACCCTTACTTAGCTTTGGGATTCTACACATCTGTTATGACTGCAGCTGTATGCACGATGAACATAGTACAGTTTTGTACCTACCATAAATGTAGATGTTCGAGTGCTCATACAGCTGCAGTCCAGGTTTCCCTCCCTCCATCCCCTCTTAGGACAGGCCTTATGACAAACCCTTTTCATATAACCTTTTGGGGGTACTCTTTTATGGTGTATTTGCTTGCAACTACTGTTTTTGATTTATCAACATTGCATTTTTGCATAACATTATGTTTGCCTTCCTTCTGGGGGCACTTGACATCTGGGGCAAGAAAAACTGAAGAAAATGGCGTCGGCTGCCTCTTTTATACCCCTGCCGCACTGACGTCAGGGAGGAAGCGACGACAACCGATGCCGGATCTAGACTTTGGAATTCAGCTGACAGAGGACCCGCCTGACGGCAGGATAACCCATCTGTTATGACTGCAGCTGTATGAGCACTCGAACATCTACATTTATGGTAGGTACAAAACTGTACTTTTCCTTTCACCTTCCCTTGACCTTCCAATGTCCCATCTGACCCATGCAAGAAAAATAGTGAGTAATGTTCCTGGGAGCTTTGCTGGATTGAGACAGAAATAGGCTTTCTTACCCAACGGTAGATCCTATTTCTCTCTGAATTGGTTTAGACAGCATTAAAAATGGAGTCTGTCACAACAAGAGGAGAACTCAGTATCCTGGGTTACATGGCATACTGCATTCTCATGTTGTCTCTAGAAGGCTGTATTGAGAAGCCGCAAGAACACATGCAATCCATCAAAGTAAAGATCCTTGTCTTGCTGTGTATGAAATGAGATCTATTAGTAGAAAAGGCAGGTGTATTTCAATCCAGAAGCACCTTTTAACCTTCCATGGGAGACCCAGACTTTCACCACAGGCTTCTTAGGTGTAGCTGAGGGGAGGCGCTCCTGTGGGAGAACTGTGGATCCCAGGGCATTTGGGGACAGAGATGTGAAGAAAATACACCTAAATGTGAAAACGTATTGGCTGTAGTTGCAGTAAAAGTATTCAGACAAATCTGGAAATGTGCATTCCTTTATGTCGACATCACCCTCAGTGATAACACTGGAGCCATGTGGTTCATCAGTCGGTGAGGGGGCACCTGATCTTGTATACTTCATAGATTAACATTGGAAGCTTGGGCGTAGCTAAGGAGTCTAGGCTGACCTTCAACATATTGCATCCCATCTTGGAAAATGTTTTGCTGGGCAGGCTGACCCCTGCAAATGAATGCTGTGGAGAGTTGTGTTCCTAGGTTTGACCCACAGGTGGGTAATACCAGAAGTAGACCCCCCCCCCAGAGAACGGGCAAGTCTGAAAGTGTTACTGCATTATAGTAACTCCAAGAGCCTGGAAAAGAGTATGCCTTCTTCATTCTATTAGGTTTGTTTCTTTGCATCCTGCCTTCAGTACCCATGATTCCCCAAGGTATTACTGAAAATAAAGGAGGCAGGGCAAAAAATGCTTTTAATATCCCTCTCCCCCTTTTAAGCCAGGTAGCACTGCTGCTGCCTCTTGCTACGTCTTGCAAGGGAGCAGGCAGAACGGTTACATTAGTGCAAGAACCTCTTGATACACAAGAAAATTTCCTTACCATACCCCAACCTCAGAACACTTCTTCTGACAGCATGGATGAGTCTGCACTCATCCCTGCATAAAATAGGAAGGTAAGAAAACAAATGCAAAAAATGTATACCTAGTACAGTTGGATAGATTCTACCTCTGTTGAGTTGCTAGACACTGTTGCAGCAAGTGGCTAGATAGAGATTCCCAAGGGACAATGAAGCCACAGGTATTTACTTGTTGCTGTTCCTGGTGCCAGGAAAAGAGGAACAATGTAGGCCAGTCCTTAATCTTTCAAATTTAAACAAACTCCTAAAGGTTCTAAAGTTCAAGATAGATATTTACATTGCATGTTCTTTTCCCTCAGGCCCTGGAGGTAATGTTGGATATGAAAGTTGTATGCTTATACTTTTCCATATACAGGGGTCCATATACTTTTTTTTTTCTCTCCATATTCAAAGAATGTGGATCCCATTGTGTGTATCTCCTTTTCCCTTTAGATATGGCTAGGGTTTTCTCAAAATGCTTGGCTCCATTAATAGCCACTTCAGAACTAGAGGCATACACATACATAGTTATTTGGACAACTGTCTAACTTAGGCTCAGTTATATGAGTAATTACATAGGGCATTAACTTGCATGATCTTATGTCCATTTCATTATGCATCATGGGATCCAACTCGGCCATTTCTTCCAGATGCATGATCTGAGCCTCAAGCTCCTCCCACTCCCATAATGCCTCATTCCTCCTCAACCCTTCTGCTCTTGTTTGCCACCTTAAAGCACAAACACAATTCTGAGCCTCTGTTTCACTTAAGTGTTTTTTCCATTTATTTCTGTTCTATTGATAGCCAGAGAAAACAAGGGACCTTCGATCTTGGATTTGAGCATTCTGAATTTGTTTGTAAAAAAAAGTCAAAGTTCTGCATGGTTACTGTACAGTCCATTCTGCCGCTTATGCACAAGGATGATTGGATGTGCCCTGTGGATCTCCAGGATGCATACTGTCATATCAAAGTAGGCGCTCAGGAGATATCTGCGCTTCAGGCTGGGGGGGCAAGTCATTACCAATTCAGAGCACTGCCCTTTGGTCTCACCAAATGCATGGCAGTGGTTGTAGCTCACCTCCATCTGCAAGGATTCCGGGTGTTTGCATACCTGGATGATTGGCTCCTAACTGCATCTACAAGGCATCCATTACTTCAAGCTATTCAGGTTGTGTTGCAGCTGTTCAGTTGCATGGGATTTACAGTGAACATGGCAAAATCCAAGGTGTTTCCTGTGTAAGACATCGAATTCATAGAAACGTAATTGAACACGAGCACACAGATAGCAGCCCTACCTCCACAGAGAATAAGATCCTTGAGGCGCCAGGTTCAACTGTTACTAGATACCAAAACACCACTAGCTTGACTGGTCCTCATTGCCATAGGGTCCATGTCAGCTGCCACTCTTCTGGCCCCTCTAGCCAGGTTCTTCATGCGAGTTCTTCAGTGGACTCTAGTGGTCCTGTAGTCTATTCTTCTCCATCCATTGTCAACCACAGTCAGGTTAACTCCGATTTGCAAGTGCCATCTGCAGTAGTCGATCCTCACAGACTACTTACATCTGGGCAGACTCTTCATTCTTCCCCCTTCTGTAGCCACTGTGGCCACAGATGCCTCCCTGTTGGGTGGGAGGGGCATTTCCAGAGAAAGATGGCTCAAGGGACGTGGTCCACAACAGACACCAAATTGCACATAAGTGTATTGGAGATGAGGGTGGTCCTTCTGACTTTGCAAGCCTTTTAGGACTGCCTTCCTCTGGGGATAATTGCAATTTTTACAATATTTCAGTTTTTTGGTACATCAGAAAGTGAGGGGGGGCATTCATACCCGTTGTGCAGGGAGGCCATTAGGGTTTCAGAGTGGACAATCTCTTCAAACCGCTTTGTCATTGCAATGCACATCCTGGGGGAGTTCAACATTATGGCGGACAGACTGAGCAGATCGAGCCTAAGTCCACACGAGTGGTCCCTGAATCAGTCAGTGGAGAATCAGATATTCAGCCATTGGGGCCAGCCTTACTGTGACGTCTGTTTCTCTCCCTTAAACAACAAGTGCAGCAAGTGCTTCGCTCTGCTCCCCCCTCAGGGGAGTCACCCAGGGATGCTCTAGTCCACAATTGGCCTTTGGGTCTCCTGCATACTTATCCTTAGATTCCCCTGATTCCCAAAGTTTTACAGAAAGACAACAGGTTGAAGATCAGTCTAATCCTGATTGCCCCATTAGCCCTGACAGGTATGGTTCCCCTTCCTGCAGTCTCAAATCAAATATCCTCCATGGATACTGGATCCCAGGCAGGATCTGATTTCCCATCCATCGGAATGCCAGTTTCCCATTCTTCAGTCCTTCATATTGACTGCTTGGTTTCTCCACTTTCAGTGATTCTACGAAAGTCCAGGCTAGGCTCCCTGGTTTGGAAAACTATTCTTGCTTCTCAGAAGTCCTCCACCAAGAAAGTATATCATAGTAAATGGAAGAGATTTTCCATTTGGGCATCACAGAGGAATATTGATCTCTTTTCTGCTTCAGTCCTGGACATCCTTGTGATGTTCTTCGTATTTCACTGTTGCAGTCATCACACTTGGGTTATCTGCCTGCAGATAGCCCTCAGTCATAGGTTCATAGGTAGGTACTAGGCTATAGGCCCAAGGGCCTACGTAAGCCTTGCCAACAAGGTTCCCTGGCTTACTCCACCCAAGAAAGTTATTTTCCTGTGCCACTGTCGAGCAGACACACAGAAGTGATCCCCGGGGTGCATTTCCTATTTCCCATCCACTCATCAAGATTTTTCTTGAAGAGTGCTAATGAAGAACTTTGCTTGACATAGATGGGTAGCCTGTTCCAGAGTATGGGAAGTCTTTTGGACAGGAATGTATCCCTCCAGCATGTCCTGTTTATTGTGATGACAAGGTTTAGGTCCCTAGAGTGTGTAGCTCGGAGGGATTGGGATTTCTTTAGGTGTAGCATGTCCAACAGCTCTGGGTTTGACATATCTTTATATGTTAGGCAGAGATCACCTCGGAATAGGTGATATGCTATGGAGTAAAGCTGGAGTTTTTTGAGGCCGTCAGTGTAGGGCATTTGTTTGAGGCCAGTAATCCTCTCTGTGAGTTACTTCTGTGGCCTTTCCAGTTGCTGCAGATGTCTTGTAGGGTACATTCCAAAAGGGTGTTGTACTCTATAATGGGTCTAATGAGTGTCAAGTAGAGGGGAACAATGACCTCTTTTTTTCCTGGATGAGAACCCTTTTATGATGAGGTGTGCCACGTAGAAGGACTTTCTGACTACTGTGGCGATGTGACTATCACACAAGAGACTACTGTCCACCTGGGTCCCAAGGTCTCTTATCACACAATCTGTGTTAAGTAGATTGCTGCCTATGTGTTAGTTCATGGGTACAGAGTTTGGAAGGGGATGACACTGCACTTTTTGGCATTCAGCTTGAGGCCATGGCTCTGACACCAGGCATCTATTTCAGCGAGGCCCTTCTGTAGGATGTCCACATCATTTGGGGACTTGACTGTGGCTCCTAGTTTGCAGTCATCTGTGAACTTAGTTAGCCAGAGGCCTTCTGTGTTAGCCTGTACTTCAGAGAAGTAGGTACCAAACAGGAGCGGTCCCAGGAAGGAACCCTGTGGTACTCCACTTATCACTGCTTTGAGGTCAGATTTGGAGTCTGCAACTTTTACAGTGTCGGTTCTGTCAGTGAGCCAGTTGGCAACCCATCTTGGACGTAGGGATTTATACCTAGTTTAGTGAGTTTAGCTATAATTCCAGAATGGGGGATGGTGTCGAAAGCCTTGGCGAAGTCAAGATTGGCTGTGTGAACCACCTTAACCTCATCTACGGCTTTGGTGACTGCCTCAAAGAAGTCGATCAGGTTCAGGCCCGAATATTTATTTATTTATTTATTTGAAGTTGGTTTACCGGGATAGTCCATTGGGCCAAAAAGAACCCATTTTTAATGGAGTCCTGGGGAGAAAAGCTCCAAATACAAGAAAAGATTACAGTCATGGTTTTAGGTTACAAAAAGTACAATTACTACACAGTACGGTTTTAGGTTACAAAAAGTACAAATACTACAGAATACAAAACAGTTACATTTAGAACATTATATTATGGAGTAAATAACAAAGGCTTTACATTTTAGAGAACATTGTATTTTAAGGTAATTTTAGAAACGAGAATTACATGTTATAGTATCTGAGTAGCTCGTTACTCATGGGATAGTATAAGCTAGTGCAGAGAGTACAACTTAGAGAATGAAGTGTAGCATATGTTGCCAGTACAAAGAGGAGAAGAGATTATGTAGGGTGGGAGCAGGAGCATTCCCACAGGGATATAAGATGTGAGTGAAGTGATTTTTTGAGTCGAGTGATTGGTGTTGGTGCATATAGAAGGTGGTAGGGAGTTCCAGAGGCTTGCAGGGGCACAGGATAGGAGATTTTTACCTGGGGGACGGGTTGGTTTGTACAGTTCTATTAGGTTTTGGTTGTTAGATCTTAGTAGTCTATCTGGGAGGTGCATTTTGATGGTAAAGGAGAGGGAGGGACAGAGGGGGAGGGGTTGAAGATGAGCTTGTGAGCTAGAGTGAGTTGAGTGTAGGTGAGATGATTGGATAGTTCTAACCAATTTAGTGTGTGGAGGGATACACAATGGTGAGTAGATGCCTTATGGCTGGTAGCAAACTTGACAATTTTATTGTAGCAGGAGGAGATTCTTGTCTTGAGAGAGGACTGTAGGTTAGTTAGGAGTGGGGCACCATAAAGTAGAGAGGGAAAGAGAAATGTGATAGAGAGGTTAAATTTAGTGGAGGGGGTGAGGTAGCGATTTTGGCGGTAAAGCATGCTAATTTTTTGGTGGTTTTTTTTAATATTTAGTTGTAGGTGGGAGTTGAATTTGAGCTGGTTATCTAAAAGGACTCATAGTTTGGCCTCAGATACCAATTCGATAGTTGTGTTGTTGTGGCTGGAAATAAAAAAATTAAGTTGTATTGAAGGAGGTGGCTTTAGAATGGGTAAATACCATGAGTTTAGTTTTAGAGGTATTGAGTGCTAAGTGATTTTCTTTCATCCACTGTTCAGTGGTTAAGAATGCATCTTGGGTAAGCTTTAGGAGTGTGGGGATGGAGCTGGCAGAATAGATTATAGTTGAATTGTCTGCGTATTGGATAAGATTAGTGTAAGGGATGGAGCGGTGGAAGTCATTTATAAATATATTGAAAAGGAGGGGACCCAGTATGGACCCCTGGGGAACACTAGTGGTGTTATTAATGAATGAGGAGGTGGCTTTGTTCCATTTTACTGCTTGTTGTCTGTTGGAGAGGTAGCTGTTGAACCAGTTTATAAAGGAGGGGGATATGTTTAGTTTAGAGAGTTTAGCAAGTAGGAGATTGTGAGAGATGGTGTCGAAGGCTTTAGATAGGTCGAGTAGCAGTGTAGATACAATATTACCAGAGTCTTGTGCTTTATTCACAGTTTCAAGGAAGGAGAGAAGGGCGGTCATGGTACTGTGTCTGGGTCTAAATCCATGTTGTGAGGGAGTTAATAGGTTGTTGTCAATAGGATAGGGAAGGAGTTGTAGATGGATGCACTTTTCTTGAATTTTGGAGCTGGGAGAAAGGATGGCGATGGGATGGAAATTAGAGATATTGTTATTGTTACCTTATTTGTGTAAGGGTATGATAAAAGCCTTTTTCCAAGTCAGGGGTACATGACTTTCATGGATAGAGCGATTGATTAGAATACTGATGGGCAAGGAAATGGCTTCAGCAGCTATGCTAAGAAAGTATGAGTGGATGTTATCGGGGGCATTTGAACATGGTATCTGAAGTAGGAGATTCATTTGTCTGCAACCTGTGGGCTATGGATCCGATATCGGATCCGAACCGGCATGGTTTACCAGCTATGGATCCAAGCTCTCAGCTCCTCCCCTCACCCATAATGCCCTGCTCTACCCTCATGACCTTAGATCTCGTTTGCCGCGCATGGTGACCAGATTGTTTTTCCAGCTCTCCAGCTAAGTGATAGTTTCAGTGTTTAAATTGTGAAATTTAAATTATTTTTTGGTTGATTTGTATGAAAGTGTAGGTTTCCCTTTTTGTATTATTATTCTTTTTAGAGTTTAATCTAAAATTTATATCCCTCCCCTCGCTGGCAGCGTAGTGTGTGTGTGTTGGGCCTGTGAGTGATTTTGTTTTAGTTACTTACCTTAGTTATAGTAACTGTTATTTGTTAGCTTGGGATGTCTGAGCAGCCCAAGGCTATTTTCTCTAAATGCTCCAAGTGTGGCCATAAGCTTTCCCCAGCTGATGGCCACACTCGGTGTGTTAGATGCCTGGGGGTTGAACACCTCACATCTGGATGTTCCATTTGTGCAGGGTTCAACCCCAGGGCATTGAAGGAGCGGAGGTCCAAGCTTGTTTTGGCGGGCCTTTTGCCGCCGGACTCGGCTCCGACCTCCGCTCCTTCGGGGGTACCCGTCCCCACGGTTATTCCTCTCGGCTCCCCTCCTCCTCCTGGGACTCAACCTCCCGCTTCTGGTTCGGAGGAGAGGGATGCTAGAAAGGGACCGGAGGAGAAGCACCATAAGCGGCGGGCCGAGACCTCTGTTTCGGCCCCGCCAGCCAAGCGGGCTTCTCCCCCGGCTCCATTGTCGGCTGGATCTCCTCCTCCTTGGCTCCGGTCTCCAGTGTGTTTTTCACCGGGACCTGAGGAGGAGGAGACCCGATCCCCGTCGAGGCTATCGAGGAGGCACTCGAGGCCTACCTCGGTAGCCTCGTCGAGATCAACGTACAGCCTATCGGATGCTGATCTGGACCGGATGATGAGAAGGTTCATCCAGGCCCAGATGCAGATGGGAGTTATCCTGCCTCCCCCCCCCCCCTGGGGGGGAGCTCGACCCCCTTTTTCAAGCCGATTGCTCCTTCTCCGACCCGCTACCCGGGTTCGGAGCAGTTGGAGCCGAGCAGCTTCGGAGCCGGGGATGGGTCGGCGCCAATAGTACTTGGTACTTCGGATCCGACCCTGCCCTCGAGTGCATCGGATCCGACCTCTCGGAGCCTGGATCCGAGCCTCGGATCCGGGGGAATCAGTGCTCCTTCGGCGCCGTCTGTGTCGGAGCGCACTGTCCCTTCGGATCCGAGCGCTTCTGCGCCGGCTCCGATCCACTCTTCGGATCCGATGGGGAGCCGATTGTCGGATCCTTTGGTCGAGGTCGGCTCCCCTTCAGCCTTTGATGTAGTGGAGAGGGCCCTGTTGAGGGGCTCCGGACCCCCGGCACTTGTTTCGACTCCGTCCCGCGCTCCCTCTGCACTGGGTCAGGCTTCCACCATCCGGCCCTTGGGACAGCCCGCTTCTGTGCCCCAAGCTGTTCCCCTGGAACAGGTTGCTGCTTGCGAGGAGTCCTCTGACAGCCCCCCAGAGGATGTTCCTCGCAAGCATACGTGCAAAAGGAGGCACATTGACTCCCCCGAGTCTCTCACGGAAGACACGGATTTGGAGCAAGGGGAAGGCTCCCCACGGTCACCCCCCGAGGATGTCTCATTTGGAGATGTCATGGAAATGCTCCGTGTAGGGGGGGTGGTCTGCCCCCAAGTCTTCCTCGGACGAGTCCGTGTTCTTGGAGGCATTTGAAGCGGGCCCGTCTACCTCTTGGGTATCCCCTCCTGCCGACCCCCTGGTGGACCTCATTACCACCAGGGCGTGGAAGGAACCGGACACCGTGGAGCCAATCCCTAAGAGGCCCGACAGGATCCTCAGCCCTCCGTCTGACCGTGCCCATTGGAGTAAGGGGCCTCCGGTAGATGCCATGTTGACGGCGGCGGCCACCAAGAGGGAACTTGCTCAGGAGAGTCCCTCAGTCCATCCCCGAGCAAGGAGTCTCGGATGATGGACCGCTTGGGGAAGCGGATGTTTAGTTCAGCGACCTTCTCGGTAAGGGTGCTGAACTACCTGGCACACGTTATTAGGATGCAGCGCGATCTCATTAAAGAATACGCTGCATCTCCCCCAGAGTCCATGTCGGAGGAGGACAAAGTGCTGCACTCCACCCGCATGGCCACTCTTAGATCAGTTACCAATACCTCTATGCGGCTACTCTCCCATGCAACGGAAGGCGCCGCTAGAGCCGCAGGGGCAGGTCTAGTCACTAGACGTCAGGCCTGGCTCTGTCATTGCGATTTCTCTGAGCCCTTCAAAGCGTAATTTGCGAACGCCCCCTTTGATGGTTCTGCCCTCTTTGGCAAAACCGTTCGCGACACTTTGACCCAGAGCGAGAAGGACGGGAAGACGCTGTCTGCCATCGGAATCCGCTTCTCTGCACCCCAGAGGCCCTATTCTAGGAACCAAAAGGGTCAGAAGAAGATGTGGTTCCGGAAGTCGCAGCAATCCCAGCCTGCTCCGGACAACCAGTCCTTCCGTGGCAGAGGAGGACAGGGAGGACGCCGCCCTAGAGGCAGAGGGGCTCCCAGGAACTTCGGGTCCAGAGAACCCTTCTCTGAACGGCCCGCGCAGCAACCCTGAGGGGTTGCCCGGCTGCTCCACTCTGGAGGCAGTCGGGGGACGTTTTTCGGGGCACCTAGCAGCATGGGAGTCCATAACATCAGACCGCTGGGTTCTCCAGATCATATCCAGAGGATACCGCATCCCTTTTCGTCACTTACCAAAATTGAAGTCCCTCCCAGACGTTCCACCCGGTCAACTGGAGGCCGCTTTGGCAGAAATTGGCCATCTGCTAAAGAAAAGAGCCATCCAGCCCGTCCCCCCAGACCAGATTGGATCAGGGTTCTACTCCAGTTTCTTTTTAGTGCCAAAAAAGACGGGGGATCTAAGACCAATTTTAGACCTTTCTCTCTTGAACCTGGCAGTTCCCAAGGAAAAATTCCGAATGGTCACTCTGCAATCTATTCTCCCCCAATCACTGGATGTGTTCCATAGACCTCAAAGATGCGTACTACCACATCCTAATGGACAGGCGCTCCAGGAGGTTCCTCCGCTTCCGGCTGGGAGCCAGTCACTACCAGTTCCGGGTCCTTCCCTTTGGTCTCACCACAGCCCCCAGGGTGTTCACCAAAGTATTAGCAGTGGTAGCGGCCCACCTGAGGCTTCAGGGGGTGCAGGTCTTCCCCTACCTGGACGACTGGCTCCTTACTGCCCCAACAAGGCATCTACTACTATTGGCGCGAGACTCCTTTCTCCATCTTGCTCCCAATCTGGGCATTACTATAAATACAAAGAAATCCAACCTGGCCCACACAGCTCTTAGATTTTATAGGGGCCAGGTTAGACACAAGGAGTTTAAAAGCCTTCCTCACTGCGGACAGAGTTCAAAATCTGCAGCTCCAGGTGCGGGCCATTCTCCACTCAAGTTCTGTTCCGGCGGAGTTGGTCCTGAGGGCTCTAGGGTCCATGGCGTCTGCTATAGCACTTCTTCCTCTCGCCAGGCTCAATATGCGCATCCTCCAGTGGACTCTCTTAGTACAGTGGTCATACCTTGCTCTTCCTATGCATCATCCCATTGCGATCAGCAAGGCTTGCAAGCGGTCCCTCCTGTGGTGGCTTCACTCACCAGATCTCCACGGAGGCCGCCCATTTTGTGCTTCTCCCCCTCTCGCCACTGTGACCACGGACGCCTCCCGCCTCGGGTGGGGGGGGGCATTTTGCGGGCCGGACCGTCCAAGGCACGTGAACGATTCAGAGACCTTACTGCATATCAACGTTCTAGAGATGAGAGCAGTGCTCTTAGCGTTGCTAGCACTTCAGGACTTTCTTCCCTTGGGAACAATTGCGATTCAATCGGACAACATGTCTGTTGTCTGGTACATCAACAAGCAAGGGGGAACAAGGTCTTACCCTCTTTGTCGAGAAGCCATGAGAGTTTGGGAATGGGCAATCTCCACCAACCGCTTTCTAATAGCAACGCACATTCCGGGTCGGTCCAATATCCTGGCGGACAAGCTCAGTCGCACCATTCTGACCCCTTACGAGTGGTAGTTCAATTTTCAAGTAGCGGAACGCATATTCGCACGGTGGGGAACTCCTTCATGCGATCTTTTTGCCTCTCCCTCAAACACCAAGTGCGATAGTTTTTTCGCTCTGATACCTCCTCCAGGAGGTTCCCCAAGAGACGCTGTGGTGCATGCTTGGCCACCCGGTCTTCTGTATGGTTATCCACCCTTGCCTCTGATGCTCCAAGTTCTTCAGAAAGCCTCTCGGGTGGGTTGCAGAATGATTCTCATTGCTCCGTTTTGGCCTCGGCAGATCTGGTTCCCCTTCCTAAGGTCTCACTCGGTGAATCCTCCTTGGATTCTAGATCCCATTCCGGATCTGATATCTCATCCATCCTGCCTATCTCCTCCGAACCTGGACAACCTGAAGCTGACTGCTTGGCTGCTCCAGTTCCACTCTTGATCAGGACTCCCGGTATTTCGTCACCTGTTAAGGCGATCCTGGTGGCAGCTCATAAACCGTCCACTAGGAAAGTCTACCGCAGCAAGTGGAAACGGTTTTCTTTGTGGGCGGAGCGGCAAGGCCTGAATCCCTTCACAGCTCCTCTCCCTTTAGTGCTTGATTTCTTAACCACTCTTGCGGCAATTTCACATTATCACATTGGTCATGACTCTAGTCCACTTATGTCAGCCAAGTTGTGTAAAATTTTCCTTAAAGGTACTTTCCTTCTCAGGCCCCCTGTAAAACAAGCGGTTCCTCCCTGGGACCTTTCCTTAGTTCTCCAGGCCTTGACCGCCCCCCCTTCGAACCAGCGGCTACGGTAGATCTCAAATTCTTGTCTTTCAAGACTGCCTTTTTAGTAGCCATTACATCGGCCAAGAGAGTTTCAGAGCTTCAAGCATTATCAGCTAAACCTCCTTACTTGGTCTTTCATCCGGACCGTGTTTACCTCAGGACCAACCCATCCTTTCTTCCTAAAGTAGCTTCTGAAGCAAACATTAATCAATCCATTAACCTCCCTGTTTTCTTTCCTAAATATGAAAACAAAGGTGAATACAAGCTTCACTCCTTAGATGTTCACAGGCAACTTAGATTTTATCTAAACAGAAGGCTGGTCATAGGCAATCCGACCAGTTGTTCATTTCCTTTGCTAAATTTAATTTGGGCAAGCCAATTTCTAAAGTCTCTCTGTCTCGCTGGATTTCACAATGTATCTTATTGGCTTATCAAGCTTCAGGAAGGCCCGACCGAGGGTGTACACGCCCATTCAACCCGGTCAGTATCTACCTCGGCAGCCTTTAAGGCTAGGATTCCTCTAGATGATATTTGTGCAGCAGCCACGTGGGCTTCATCTCATACTTTTATTTCCCACTACAAGTTGGATCTTGCATCTAGGGGTAGAGCATCCTTTGGCTCATGGGTGCTCCGGAATATCCTTCCATGATGGCCGCCCAAGATTCAGGTAGCTGGGGACTCTGTCCCACAGGTTGCAGACAAATGAATCTCCTACTTCAGATTTAGAAGTTATGTACTCACCATAACGTTCCATCTGAGTAGGTGTATTCATTTGTCTGCAACCATCCCGCCCTCCTATCCCCCTGGCCTTTCAGTTTCCTGCATATTATGTGTTACCCTTTTCAGGGTGTTCTTGCTGTTGGCAAACTCGATCTGAGGTCATGAGGGTAGAGCAGGGCATTATGGGTGAGGGGAGGAGCTGAGAGCTTGGATCCATAGCTGGTAAACCATGCCGGTTCGGATCCGATATCGGATCCATAACCCACAGGTTGCAGACAAATGAATACACCTACTCAGATGGAACGTTATGGTGAGTACATAACTTCTAATTCAGTTTCTGTAGGAGTTTTTTATGGTAGATGTGGGTATAGGATTTACTGAGAAAGGTAGCGGCTGAGAAGAGAGTGTGTTAGAGAGAGGAGGATATGGGGAAGATGTGATGAGATGCAGAAGAGGAGGGGGACGTATTGTTTGAAAAGGAGGGAGGAGAAGGATTTACTGAGAAGGGAAGGGACTGAGAGGTGAGTGTATTTGAGAGTGGAAGAGATGGTGAAGATGTGACAGGAAATGCGGAGATGGTGGGTGAAGTGTTGTTTTAGAAGGATGCTGGAGAAGTGGAGGGTGTAGTGTTATGGAAGGATGAGGTTAGTTTAGAGATGGAGTCAATGAAAAAGGAGTTAAATTGTGTGGCAAGATCGATGTCTAGTGCATTTGGGTCATGGCTGGGGATTTTTGTTTTGCCGGGATTGATGAGGGTGGCGATGCCTTTCCAGAATTTTTGTGGGGTCAGTTTTATGGTTGTTTTGGAGCAGGGAGAAATAATTCTGTGGGTCTACAATAATAAGCTTTTTAACTTTGTTACAAAGTGTTTTATATTCCTTAAGGGTGGAGGGTGATTTGTTTTTCTGGTGATGTGCCCAGGCTTTATCACTAAGGTGCATGATACCTAGTGTGTTTTTAGTTAGCCAAGGGGCAGTTTTGCTTTTTATTCTTTTTTG
This sequence comes from Protopterus annectens, assembly GCF_019279795.1. NCBI lineage: Eukaryota > Metazoa > Chordata > Ceratodontiformes > Protopteridae > Protopterus > Protopterus annectens. Next base: position 1,580,209,533 of record NC_056739.1, on the reverse strand, counting down.
ATTTTATGGGGGCATGGCAATCTAAAAGGTTTAAGAAAGTTGAGTTGAAGTAGGCAACTGCATTTTTCAAGGGTAGAGTTTTTAGAAGGTTCCAGTTAATTAATTTTAGGGAGTTGGAGAAGGTATCTGGTTTGAAGTGTTTTAGGTTGCGAGTAGTGATATAGTTGTGTGTTAGATGTATGGAAGAAGTAAGTCGGAGAGTGAAAGTGGGGAGGTGGTCACTGAGGGAATCGGGAAGAGTGCCACTGTTAGAGAAATTATGTGGGTGGGAGACTAAGATCCAGTCTAGGGTACTGCCATTAGAGAGTTTTTTTTAGAGGGTCTGGTTATGGAGTTGATTAGTTGAGAGAAATTATAGAGATTTATATTTAGAGGGTTAGAGGGAGATTGAATGGAGGACCAATTAATATTCATGTCACCCAAGATTATTGTTTCATTGTTAATGTTGGTTGAAAGCCATGAGAGGATGTTTTCAAGTGTTGAAATGTTGTCACCAGGGGGGATGTAAAGAGAGGCTATGCATATGTGTTTGTGTCTGTTTACTTGAAGTGAAGTTAGGAGTAATTCTGCATTAGCGAAGTGGGGAGTAGGTTTGTTGTAGGGAGTAACTGATAAGGAGGATGAGTACAGGAGAGCTACTACTCCCCCTTTTTTGTGGGTTCTCTTTTCTGATGATGGAATAGTTGGGTGGTGCAATTTTGGAATCATTTATGTGTGGTTTTAACCAAGTTTCAGAGATAGACAGGATGTCAGGCTTGTTGTGGACAAGCCAGGCATGGAGGTTGGGTATTTTATTGGCTATGCTTTGAGCATTTAGAGAAGCTAGTAGGATGGATTTAGGTGTAGAGGGGGAGGTGTGGGGCCCTGGGTTGGGGTGTACATCTCCTGATAGCAGAATGGTAGGTAGATGTTGGATAAGGCTAGAGAGGTAAGTGGACTGCTTATGGTCCGGGTTGAGCTTTGTTAGAATTTTGAGGGTTGTGAAGGTTAGTGAGGGAGTAGATTGGTTGAATGGAGTAATAAGTTTATAGGGATAAAGTAGAAAGTTATTTATAGGATATAGGCTGAGGGATATAGGGATAGGTGAGCCTGAGAGTGGTAAGGTAAGTTGGTTGGTTGTGGGAAAGGATGGTGAGTGGTTGGTGGAAGTGGGCTGGATAAGGTAGTGGATGTAGGATATGTTAAGAATTAATAGTTGGATAGAGAAGGATATAGATATTGAAGGCATGATGAGGCTTGAGGTGCTAAGAGTTGGTGTGTGGTGGTTGAATCAGAATGCAGGAGCCAGTAGAATAGAGAATTATTGGAGGGATGGTAGGAGTGGGGAAGGTTGGTAAGGAGGAAGTAGGTGTGCTTATGTGTGTATAAATGTAGAGGTCCTAGGGGTGGGTGGGAATTGGGGGCAGGGAGGGGAGCGAAGCGGGCACAACAGAAACCCCAGTCAAGGTGAGCAGAGAAAAAAGTGTCAGCTGGAACAGTTAAGAACTGCACTAAGTAACTGAGACAGCAGTCACCTAGGGAAGAACGGATTCCTGTTTAAAAGAGAAGAAGGAGGGGAAAAACTGAGTTCTGCTGCCACCTACAGGCAGGAGTACAGGGTCACAGTCGAGGAAGTGGAGGAGGTATAGTCCCTGTTAGTGTGCACGCTGTCTGGGTGTATATTACAGTAACAAGCCACAGTACAATGGGCTATAATAGCACAAAGGAGCAGTACACTAAAAGCCCGCAGAAGCTTACATTTAATTTTTGCAGTAGCAAAAAAAAACACACTTGTCCTCTGGGGAAAACGTGATCCAGCAAAAGGTGTCAGAGACTCAAAGGGTTCCTTCAATATCAGGACGGGAAAGGTGTTGAAGCCGAGCAAGCTAGAAGAGAGCAAAAAAAATGGAATGAGATCAATGATTTATATGTCTATGTGCATTTGTCACAAGAGGGTAGTGAGGTGGGTATGGAGGGAGAGCGTGGGTAAATAGAGTAAGAGGACTTGAGAGTGCATGTCTGGGTAGTGCATTTAGTGGGTAGAAGAGAGTTAGAGGGCTCGTGAAGACAGTGTACTGAGTATTAGGTCAAAGCAGCACATCAGAAAAACGCATGTAAAACAGGCTTTCAGGGTATACCAAATAATGTAACAAAAAAGGGTAGCTGACACAATACACATTACAGAGTGCAGCAGAGGAGAAATGCCAAGAGATGCGTGAGATGGCTGGTGTACTGCGACTAAGGCAAACCACCTTAGCCACAGGCAGTTGTTTGTGTGTCTGTATACCAGAGTCTTGGGATTTCTGCGTCGGATGCTGTCGCCTCTTCCATGAAGTCAGGTCTTCAGGGGTATAAAACATGCAGCCAACGCCATTGCATCAGCTTTTCTTGCCGTGCGGGAGCCCGAAGCAGAAGCAGTTCGCAAGTGCCAGTCGGCTTCTACCTGAAATTTTAATTTTTCGAGTTTCAAACCTGAAGTCTTCTAAAGCCAAGTACCCTGTTGGGGATCCTTTTTTCTTGCTCTAATCTCTCAGAGATTTTCATTCTTACTGCGTCACCTGTTTAGGCCCAGACTACGAAGTCCCTTGCTGTCGGTTTTATACATTGTTCAACGCCTGAACTGTTCGTCTCCGGGCTAATTTTGTCGCTAAATTCTTTCGCTCTTATTCTCTGTATACGAAAATGGCTTTGATAAGCCATCCGACTACCGATCTTCCAAAAAAACACAAGGATAAAGACAGAGACGGACCGCGTAGGTCCAAAACTGCTGACGACGCTTCTGTTAAGATAGTCGCCAGTCTGCCGGTACTCAGTGAGGCGCTTTCGCAGTCCCTGTTACCCGCTTCTACAGATTTGCAGGCCTCTACTGAGACCCATTCGGAGTCCGGTATGCCGCGAGATGCTTCTTCGACTATGGAACCTCCGGATGTCTCTACCTTGGATGGGTCCGGAGCCACTGTGCAGGCACCGGCTTCTGAGGGTGTATTCAGACCTTCCGATGTTCGTATTAAACCGACTACTTCGTTAATGACTAAAACTGCCGAATTTCTTAGGCCCAGAGTTCGCACTACACCTTCGAAACCGATGACCAAAGCGCATTCTCAAGCTCCCATGCCACAGAAACAAATGCTTAGAATGGCTGAAGACCTTATTACTTTAATTAGGGGAAGCCAGCCTTCCTCCTCTAAAAGACAACGAATTGATTTCCCTTCTGATTCTGCAGACCATGAGTCCGATAACTCTGACCCCTGTGATTACCAGGACATACCCTTATCTACCTATGAAGATTCAGATGCAGAGGATTCCATTCCCTCTGCCCCCCCCCCCCCCCCCCCCAGAGGACTTTTCTCTCGGTGAAACCTTGCGTACCTTAAGAGAGCATTTCCGCTGGGAATGCCAGGACTACCCACAGTCCAAAAAGAGGAATTTTTAGACTTGCGTCAGCATAGGCCTCTAACTATGCACTCTGTCTTGGATATTGTAGATGTCTTCGTGGAATCCTGTCTTACTCCTAATACTTTACCACCAGCTCCTAGAAAGCCTGACAGGTACTACAGAGTACCTGACTCTCACAAATTTCTCTAAAAATCCCACTGCGGATCCAGAGACCATTTCCCAGGGACCTAAAGGTATTAAGCCTACTACAGCCAAAAACCCTACCCCTTCGGACAGGGATTCTAGGGCTTTAGACAGATGGGGTAAGAAGGTATATACCTCTTCAACTCTTGCCATCAGGGCTTTAAATTACCAGTTTCACATGTTGAAGTACCAGCAGCATATTATGGAACTAATTAAACAAAAAATGTTGATTCCTGATTGTGCAGAAAATAAAGACTTACAAGAGTTAATGCATTCTGCAAGCCAAGTTGGTAAACATACTTTGCAGTGTGGTTTTGATGTCTTAGAAGCATCTTGCAGGGCTGCTGTCACTGGGTCTGTTCTGAGAAGGCATGCTTGACTGAAGGAACAAATCTTGCCAGACCATGTCAAAGCAAAATTACTAGATGCTCCATTAAACCAAGAATGTTTGTTTGGCTCAAAAGCAGAAGTAGTTCTTAAAAATATGGAGGAAGAAGCTAAATCTATGCAAACTGTTGGATTTCTTACAGGTACAGCCACCTAGATTCAGTAGGCATTGACCTTCAAAAAACTGGTCCTTTCCATTCCCTCACAGACCTTCTCAGTCCAAACCCAGGGGCAAAGACCACAAAGACTACAGTCTCAGAGTATGCACAGATCTAAACAATGGAGTGCTCCCTCCTGAAAAACAGGGAGTGGTAAACCACCCCCTTATGGAAAAAGTTCACAATGACTTGTCCTTTATCCTTCCCAGCCATGCCCAAGTACTTGCACCCCTAGGAGGAAAACTCTCCCTGCATGCAAAAAAACGAGGGTATATTACCCAGGACCGATGGGTCTTAAACATTGTATCCCAGGGATACAGCTTCTACTTCCACTCACTGCCAACCCCAAGTGGATTGCCATACCTTCCTCCAAACCATTGGGCAGAGGCCCAAAAGCAAGTACTTTCACTCCTCAGTATCAGGGTTATTCAACCTGTTCCAAAAGAGCAAAGGGGACAGGGTTTCTACTCCAGACTGTTCCTTGTGCCCAGAAAAGAGAACTCTTGGTGCCCTATTCTCTATCTGTCAACTCTTAACACCTTCCTGGTGGTACCAAAATTCACAATGCTTACACTGCAGCAACTGCTTCGTATGCTAGCCAAGGACTCTTGGCTAGTCACCCTAGACTTAAAAGAAGCTTATCTGCACATCCCCATAAGGGAATCTTGCAGGAAATATCTACATTTCAGGGCAGGCTCTATGCACTATCAGTGCTCTGCACTTCCCTTTGGCTTATTTACTGCGTCCAGGGTATTCACAAAGAGCCTGGTTCCAGCCGTTGCATACTGCAGGCAGAGAAATATTCAAATTTACTCATACTTGGACGATTGCCTGATTCAGGCAGACAGTCAGGAATTGCTACTTCAGCACCTGACGTTTGTAAAGAGACTCCTAACTTCTCTGGGGTACACCGTCAACAAAAAGAAATCACATCAGGTACCCAGCCAAAAGATTGTATTCCTGGGAGCAAGCTTGAACACAACTTCACAGATGGCATTCCTCACTCCAGAAAAGCAGGTTTATTTGACAAATTACTGGCCACCCAAACCCAGCTATCTGCAAGAAAAATACTGCAAGCCCTAGGGTTCATGGCCTCATGCATTCTCCTAATTCCATATGCAAGACTGCATATGAGGAAACTTCAATGGTACTTAAAAAGTCTCTGGTGTCAACATTCTCAGGACCTGGAAACAGTCATTCCTCTCACTCCTTGCCTAAGAACAGAGTTCCTTCGGTGGACAGAGGCTTGCAACCACAACAAGGGACTCCCTTTCACTCAATCCCTCAAACCCCCCCCCCCGCCACCCAAACCCTGACAACAGATGCATCAGACTATGAATGGGGGGCTCACATGGCAGACAAATGCATTCAAGGCAAATGGAGCCCAGGACAAATTCACCTGCATGTCAGTCAATTTTAGCTGTACAGAATGCACTGACAGCCTTCAAATTCCTTATCCTGCCAGGACAACTCTTGAAAAAGACAGACAACACCACAGTTATGTGGTACATAAGCAGAGGGGAACTCATTCCTTCCCACTCTGCAGGTTAGCCATGACTCTGTGGAACACATCCGTGAGCAATCAAGTGCACCTGCAAGCTCAATTCCTGCCAGGCAAACAAAATTCACTGGCAGATGACTTAAGCAGAAATCTGATGGACCCACACGAGTGGAAACTGGAACACGACTCTTTCAAACTACTAATACACAGGTGGGGGACACCAGAGGTGGACCTCTTTGCTTCCCTCCAAAACCATCAATTGAGCAAATTTTGCACCAGACCTCCCCACAGCCAAGCATGGAAAGTGGATGCCCTATCCTTTACATGGAAAAACCTCTCAATCTATGCCTTTCCCCCTCTGCCCCTCCTTTCAAAAGTACTACTCAAGATCAAACAGGACAGGCCAAGGACAATCATTACTGCACCAGACTGGCCACGTCAGCACTGGTACCCACTCCTATGCAGTCTGACAGCAGTGCCACCCTGGCACCAATACCAGACTCCGTCTTTCCTGTCCCAGCAGGAGGGACAGATTTTGCATCCTCAGCTGCAAACCCTGAACCTGGCAGCCTGGCTCATTCCCTGAATACATCACCAGCAACCCTCAGCAAACAGGTGCTGGATGTAAACTTGCGGTCAGGAGGCCTAGTACTAGGAAATTTTATTCAGAAAAGTGGAAAAGATGCTGTTCTTGTAGCCAGTCTCAAGGAAAAGACACAGCTGTGCCCACCTTACCTCAAATCCTAGATTATCTAGCAGACCTGCTCCACAAAGGCCTATCCTCATCAATTAAGATTCATGCCTCTGCCATCTCGGCTCATTACAATACTGAGCCACCCCTCTTCTCTCACCCTCTGCTCAAACAGTTCCTGAGAGGAGCTGACAATTTAAGAACCCCCCCCCCCCAAAGGAGAATTCCCACTCCTGCCTGGGACCTTAACTTTGTACTAGAGAAGCTCACCCCGCCCCCCCCTTTTGAGCCTGCTGCTACAGCAGAGTTAAAATTTCTGTCTTGGAAAACAGCCTTACTTCTAGCCATCACTTCAACAAGAAGAGTGTCTGAGTTACAGGCCCTTATGGCTGGTTGAACCCTTCAATATCTTCCCTGCGGACAGGGTTTCCCTCAGGACTAACCCGTCTTTTATGCCCAAGGTGGTATCCAGTGTGACTTTAAACCAATCCATCCATTTACAAACCTTTTTTCCTCATCCTCAGAATAAAGGGGAAAGGATCATGGACTCCTTGGACATGCACAGACAGCTCACATTCTACCTTGACGGGACTAAACCTTTCAGAAAATCTGATCAACTGCTAGTCAGCTTTGCTACAGGGACAGAGAGCAAGGCCATTTCAAAGCAAACCATTTCTAAACGGATAGCACACTGCATCCATTTCTGCTACAAACACCATGGAAAACCTACCCCACAGGGGATCAGACTTCATTCCACTAGGGCTACCTCAACTTCTACAGCATTTCTCAGGGGAGTCCCCTACCAGGGACATCCTGGAAGCTGCAACCTGGAGTTTTGTACACACCTTCACCAAGCATTACCACTTACCTATATTTTCTAAATCCAGAGCTGGATTTGCCACAGCAATCTTAGAGGGCCTGCTAGCCAGCCCTAATACTTCTGGACTGCCTCCACCCTTCCTCAGCTTTGGGAATCAACCCAAGTGTGATGACTGCAACAGTGAAACGCGAAGAACATAGTAAAGATGCTCTTCGTGTTTCACTGTTGCAGTCATTACATTTGGGGTTATCTGCATGCAGGTAGCCCTCAGTCAGCCTGATTAACAAAGTCTTGCGTCCTGTCAGTTGCTGTCTCTTCTTCCTTGACGTCAGGTTGTCAGGGGTATAAAACTTGCAACCAACGTCATTACATCAGTCTTTCTTGCCGTGCAGTGCCTGAAGCAGAAGCAGTTTGGAAGTGCCGGTCGGCCGACTCCTGAAATGTTCGATGTTATGTGATCCTATCTCGCCTACATTCTGACTGATGGGTTCGGAGCCGATCCCTCGGCTCCGACTCGGCACGCTTATGCCAAAGAGCGAAGTCTCTTATTGGCTGAGCTTACTATATCCCAGGATGCACCCCCCTACCAGTCCCCCAGATCTCGTTTGCCGCTAACTAGCAAAGACGTGGTCTCGAGCTGGCTGAGCTAAGTAGTGTCTTTTCACTAACTTTTTCTGTCAGAAATTTGCTAATTCTTCACAAAAAGCTGTTTTAACAGCTACTCTGTGCTGTTGTGTGTGTTTTGAGAATTTTTTTTGTGGAAATTTTGTGTGTGATTGGTGTTTGTTCTGGTTACAGGCCCCCTTGATCCGTAGGGCCTTTCCTGTCAGTTAATCCCTTTGAACCTTTAGGAGTTCTTTGATTCCTTATATATTTATTCACTGTTGTATGTCTTCAGTTGGCCTTTATTTTAATTGCGGGCTATCATTGTGAACGGCAAGTTAATCTTTGTAGGGTCAGTCTGTTCCAACAGAGTTTTGTCTGTGAGAGAGTTACTCAGTTTTACTCATAATGTCTCAGGCTCCTAGGCCTTCGGGCTTCAAGAAGTGCACTAAATGTAGTTTTAAAATGTCTATCACGGATGACCACTCTCTCTGTGTATATTGTTTGGGCGCCAAACATTTGCAGGAGTCCTGCAGCGTGTCACGCTTTTTCCTCGAGGGTCCTCCAAGAGAGAAAAAATAAGCTTATATTGAAAGGCCTTATAAAACCCTCTTTTGAAGAAGCTTTAGCATCCTCTCCTTCTCCTGCTAAAAAGAAAAGGGCGTCTGCTCCGACCAGTCCGTCGGACCCGACCGCCAAAAGACATAGGCAGGCTTCTCCTTCGGCTCTAAGGACTTCGGAGCCGAGGGCGGAACGGTCTGCCTCGATGCCTCCAGTCTCGACTCCTCTGGCTTCGGAGCCGATGGCTGGGGCATCGAGAGGCGGGTCACCTTCATCGGCTCCACTGGTCTCCGCGCCGATGAAGGTTGTCCGCTCAGACACTTCCTCCTCGGCGCCTAAGTCCTCCTCGGCACCGATGGAAACTGGTTTGTGTATTCCTTCAGCGCCGATAGTTATCGAGTTGCCTCGGAGCCGGTCCCCTAGCCCCTTGGGGCCGTTGGAGAGGCCAACTCGAACCCATTCAGTCTCCTCTAGGTCATCGAGGATGTCAGATTCGGACATAGACAGGGTGCTCCAAAGACTGTTCCAGTCCCCAGTCTTTCAAAAATTTGTTTCGGCTCCGACCCAATTGGCTTCGGAGCCGATAGCCCATTCCATTGCCGTTCCTCCTCCGACCGCTTCGGCTCCGTCGGAGCAGGTGCTGTTGGAGCCGGTGGAGATCCTAGGGTCGGCTCCGACCCTTAGTCAACCCGGCCTTGGGTCCGAGTTTGCACGGGACTTCTTCGGCGGACCGGGGTGACGTTTGGGACCTATGCTGTCGGTTCCGAGCCTCCCTCTCGGTGCCCGGCTGCGGGACTTCCGTCTGCTATCATGGCTCGGGGACGGACACTCCCAGGATTCTGGGGTCTGGCTTTCAGAGCTATGAGGAGTGCCTTGGCCAAGTCTTCTTGCCATCTCTACGGCTTTACCGGCACCTTCCTGGGCGTGGAGACTGGGTCTTTGGCAGTTCCCTGTCCCTAGGCAGCGGAGCCCGGGGCCTGAGGTTAACCCACTGGGGTTCCCCTCCTCCTGAGGGTTCTTCGAGTTGTCTTGGAGGAGCCCCAAGGAAGAGATCATGCAAGAGGAAGCACGTGGACTCCCGAGTCTCTTACATCGGACACTGATCTTGATGATGCGGAGGGGTCCCCAAAGTTGTCCTCGGATGATGTCTCATTCGCAGACATTTTAGAGATCCTTAAGCAGAGGCGGCTGGATATCCAAACCCCCTCTGCTGATGAGTCAGTGCTTCTCAAGGCCTTTGGGGCTCAGCCCTCCGCCTCCTGGGTGTCTCCGCCCTTGACGAGCTCCTGGATTTGGTTTGTCGGAGGTGGGAACATCCAGATACTGTGGAACCAGTGCCTTCTCGCCCTAACAAATTTTTGTCTGCCCCACCGAAGGAGTTCTTGACAAAAGGCGTGGCTGTAGATGCCATGGTGGTGGCATCTGCTACACAACAGGACGTGGCAGAGGCTTCAACGTCCATCCATCCTCCTAATAAGGAGTCTAGGAGCATGGACGACGGAAGCGCACCCTGACTTCAGCGGCCTTTACACTACGGTCCCTGAATTATTTGACACATTTTACCAGGCTACAGAGGGATCTGGTCAAGGAGCTGTCAGATTCCCTCTCAGGTAACCTACCTGAGCAGCTAGCCCAGTCGGTTAGCTCTCAGTTGGCTATCCTTACCTCGATTTGTAACTTCGTCCATGAGGCTCATTTCTTATGCGGCGAAGGCGGGCAAGCGGCAGGCACAGGCGTGGCTCACGGAGACAAGCCTGGCTCCGTTTAATGTCATTTCGCGGAGGCCTTCAAGTCTTCCTTCCGACGCTCCCTTTGATGGGTCCTCTTTGTTTGGACCTAAGGTAAAGACACTCTTACCGCTGTGAGCAAGAGGGAAAAACTTTATCTGCCGTAGGTGCACGTTATTCCACTCCCTTCGGCCTTATCCCAAGGCTAAAGGAGGAGGGAAGATGTGGTTCCGCAAATCACGGAAGTTTTTCCTCAACAGCAGGAAGATTCCCCTTCCAGAGGCAGAGGACGGGGAAATTTTTCTGGGAGACGCCATCCCAGAGGCGGCAGAGGGCCCCGCAATTCTGGAGACCGCGAGTCCTTTCGTGGCTCTTCAGCCTCCCACACTTCATGAGGGATTGCCCGGCTGTGCTGCTCGAGCCAGTCGGTGCCGTTGCCAAGCACCTAAAAGCCTGGGAGTCTATCACTCAGGACAGATGGGTGCTTCGGATTATTGCCGGAGGTTACACCATTCCCTTCACACACTCACCCCCACCGTCCAAAAAAATCCCGGACCCTCCACCCAGTCAAAGGGAAATCGCAGCCGCAGAAGCTTCAAAGCTGCTAGAAAAAGGAGTCATCCAACCGGTCCCCACAGACCAGATCGGATCCGGAATTACTCAAGGTTCTTTTAGTGCCAAAAGACAGGGGACCTGAGACCAATATTGGATCTCAGCAAACTAAACCAGTCCGTCATGAAGTCCAAATTCCGAATGGTCACTTTACAATCCATTCTCCCATTGTTGGAGAAGGATATTTGGATGTGCTCCATAGATCTCAAGGACGCCTATTATCACATACCGATACATCAGGCGTCCAGGAGGTATCTGCGCTTCAGCCTGGGAGACAGTCATTTCCAATTTTGTGCACTGCCCTTTGGTCTCACCACAGCCCCCAGGGTGTTCACCAAGTGTTTGGCAGTAGTGACTGCTCACCTGAGGAGTCTCGGATTCCAAGTGTTTCCCTATCTGGACGACTGGCTCCTGACTGCCACCACCAGGCATCTACTAATAGACAACCTCAAAGCCACTATCTCCCTGGGTGCTTCCCTGGGAATTACATTCAATTGGTCAAAGTCTGTCTTGCTGCCCTCTCAGCGCATAAGATTCATAGGAGCAGAGATAGACTCAAAATTGATGCGCGTCTTCCTTCCTACCGAAAGGATTCAAACTTTACAAGGTCAAGTCCAAGCCCTGCTTCCAAGATCCAAAGCCCCAGCCAGGATGGTCCTGCAACTTTTAGGTTCGATTTCTGCCACGGTTCTCCTAGTTCCACTGGCAAGATTGCACATGTGGATTCTTCAGTGGCTGTTATCGACACAATGGTCTTTTCAGAATCTCCCCCTCAATCATCTCATACTGATTACAGAAACGTGCAAACGGGACCTCCGCTGGTGGCTCCAGTCATCCAATCTGAATCAGGGAAGACCTTTTGTTATCCCCCCTCCGGCGGGCACCCTGACAACGGATGCCTCCCAGACAGGGTGGGGGGGGCATTGTCTGGGCAGGTTAGTTCAGGGTTCTTGGCTTCCAGACGAAACCTTTCTCCATATCAATGTATTGGAAATGAGGGCTGTACTTCTGTCCCTACAGGCCCTCCACAAGTTTCTCCCTCAAGGCATTATCGCCATCCACACAGACAACATGTCGGTGGTCTGGTATCTAAACAAACAAGGAGGGACCAGATCTTACCCCCTTTGCAGAGAGGCCGTGAGGGTGTGGGAATGGGCTGTAGCTACCAACCGTTTCTTGGTAGCGACCCACATTCCAGGAAATCAATATTTTGGCAGACAGATTAAGCAGGACGATTCTCTCTCCTCACGAGTGATCCCTGAACGAAACAGTAGCAGCTCAGGTTTTCAGAAGATGGGGGACTCCGTGCTGCGACCTGTTTGCAACACCACAAAACAAAGTGCAAAAGGTTCTTTTCCTTGACTCCACGTCAGGGGGAGGCAGCTACGGATGCTCTAGCCCAACCTTGGCCAACAGGACTACTTTATGCCTTTCCTCCGGTTCCACTCCTCCCCAAAGTCATCCAGAAAGCTTCCCAATTGGGGTCCACAATGATACTAATTGCTCCGCACTGGCCTCGTCAGGTATGGTTCCCCTACCTAAAGAAACATGCTCTGGACGGTCCTTGGTTTTGGATCTAACTCCGGACCTGCTGATTCATCAGTCGGGACGACAACACCAGTCCCTTCACACTTTGAAATTAACAGCTTGGCTCCTCCACTTCCGACTTTAGTCAGAAATCACAACTTAGACCGGAAGTTATTCACATTTTATCTTCGCCCACAAACCCACCACTAAGAAATTGTACCTCAGTAAGTGGAAGAGGTTTGCTATCTGGGCTCAACTCAGGGCTTAGACCCTATCACTGCCCGATACCAGAGGTCTTGACATTTTAACATCCTTGTTTACTCAAGGATCTTCAGTCTCTACTATTAAAGTCCAACTAGCAGCTATCTCCAAATTTCACGAATCCATGGACCCACCGTTGATGAGCAGCAGATTATGCAAAACTTTCATTAAAGGTGCTGTGCTGTTTAGACCCCCAGTTTTTCATCCTGCGCCCCCGTGGGATCTTGATTTGGTACTTCGTGCCTTAACATCTTCCCCTTTCGAACCGGCTGCTACATGTGAGTTAAAATATCTGTCTTGGAAAACTGCCTTCTTAGTTGCAATTACCTCTGCAAGAAGAGTTTCAGAGCTTCAAGCCCTATCTATCAAACCACCGTACTTGATTTTTCACAAGGATAGAGTATCACTTAGGCCTAATCCATCCTTTGTTCCAAAGGTTTGTTCTAATCTCCGTCTCCAACAATCTCTAGAGCTACCAGTTTTCTTTCCAAAATTCTCAAATGAAGCAGAATACACCTTCCATAAATTGGATGTTCACAGGCAATTGCGCTTCTATCTAGACAGGACTCAACAAATTCGAAAAGCAGACCAGTTGTTTGTGTCCTTTTCAGATAATAAATTGGGTCAAACCATCACGAAAGCTACTATCTCCAAATGGATTAGAGATTGCATAACTCAGGCTTATTCCTCTTCAAATAAGCAACTTACAACATCTATCAAAGCTCACTCTACCAGAGCTATGGCTACTTCTATTGCTTTTCATTCCAAGCTCGCTATCTCTGAGATTTGTGCTGCGGCTACTTGGTCCAACCCGCACACTTTCATTTCCCACTATAAATTGGATGTGGCATCTAAAGGGCGAGCATCATTTGGTTCCACGGTACTCAGGAGTGTTTTCCAGTGAGCCACCCAGGATTCAGGTGCTAGGACGCTGTCCTTCAGTCAGAATGTAGGCGAGATAGGATCACATAACATCTTTTAGTTATGTACTCACCATAACTTCAGATGTTTGGGATCCATCTCGCCTACATTCCTAATACCCACCCTCCTTCCCCCTGCCTTGGAGATCAGAAGAGATTGAACGTTTTTGAGTTCTACTGTTTTTTATCTTGTTTCATCTGACGATGTTATATAAGCAGCGTGTGTGTCTGTGTATGTATGCGGACAAACTAGATCTGGGGGACTGGTAGGGGTGCATCCTGGGATATAGTAAGCTCAGCCAATAAGAGACTTCGCTCTTTGGCATAAGAGTGCCGAGTCGGAGCCGAGGGATCGGCTCCGAACCCATCAGTCAGAATGTAGGCGAGATGGATCCCAAACATCTGAAGTTATGGTGAGTACATAACTAAAAGTTTTCGAGGTTCAGAACCAAAGTCTTCAACTAAAAGCTAAGTATCCCATTGGGGAAACTTTTTCTTGCTCTAAACCGATGTCAGTAAAAGTAAATAATTGCATTTCTTGTGGAAAGCAAATACATCATAAAGATTTTCATTCGTACTGTATTCCTTGCCTAGGCCCTGACCACGACGTACCTCACTGTCGGTTTTGCGACTTATTTAAACCACAAACTATCCTTTGTCTGTATATTTGCACTTCCAAATTTTTTGGTGCTCGGTTCAATTATCCTGCTAAATCTTCGGTAAGTCATCCGACTACCGACATTTCGAAGAAACGCAAAGATAAAGACAGAGACAGGCTGCCCAGTTCGCCGGTGCTCAGGGAGGTGCTTTCGCAGCCCCTGATACCCGCTACTTCAGATTCGCAGGCCTCTACTGAGACCCAGTCGGAGTCCGGTATGCCATGAGATGTTTCAGCTGTGAAACCTGCGGATGTCTCTACCTTGGATGGGTCCGAAGCCGCTGTGCAGGCACCAGCTTCTGAGGGTGTATTCAGGCCTACTGACTTGCATATTAAACAGGCGCCATCTTCTTCTTCAAGGCCTAAAACTCGAACCATGCCTAGAAAACTGACGCCCAGACTGCATGGTCAGGCCTCTATGCCTAAAGAACAAATAATAAGAATGACTGAAGACCTTATTACTTTAATCAGGGGATGCCAACCTTCCCCCTCTAAGAGACCTAGGAATGAGTTTGTATGTTACTTCTGACCAGGATTCTGAAATTTCTGATGTTCATTGTGTTTTGTTTCTGATGACCAGGATTTACCCTTATCTACCTATGAAGATTCTGATGCTGAAGACTCTATTCCCTCTCCTCCCCCCCTCCCCCCAGAGGATTTCTCTTTTGGTGAAACCTTGCATACTCTCAGGGAGCTTTTTCACTGGGAAAGTCAGGATTTCTCTGATTCTAAAAAGAGGCTTAGGGATTTCTTACTCCTGCCCCAGCACAGGCCTTTAGCTATACCTCCTGTACTGGACATTGTTGATGATGTCTTTTCGGAATCTAGCATGGCCCCTGACTCTTTACCTCCTGCTTCCAGAAGACCTGATTGATATTACAGGGTTCCTGACTCTCACAAGTTCCTTTTCAAAAATCCTACTACATATCCTGAAACCATTTCACAGGGACCCAAGGGCATTAAAGCTACTACTGCCAAAATTCCTACCCCTTTGATAGAAACTCCAGGCCGCTGGATAGATGGGGTAAGAAGGTATACACTTCTGCAACTTTGGCCATTGGGGCCTTGAATTGCCATTATCATATGTTGAAGTATCAGCTGCATATAATTGGATTGCTTAAACAAAATATGATGTTGACTCCTGATTGTGCTGAAAATAAGGATTTACAGGATTTAATGCATTCTGCTGAACAAGTTGGTAAGCATACATTGCAATGTGGTTTTGATTCACTAGAGGCATCTTGCAGGGCTGCGGTAACTGGGTCTGTACTTAGAAGGCATGCTTGGCTTAAACAGCAATCCTTGCCAGATAATGTTAAAGCAAAATTACTGGATGCTCCCTTAAATCAGGGCTACCTGTTTGGCAACAAGGCAGAAGAAGTTCTTAAAAAGATGGAGGAAAAAGCTAAATCTATGCAAACTGTTAGACTTATTACAAGTACAACCTCCAAGATTTAGTAGGCATTGGCCTTCTAAGAATTGGTCCTTTCCTGCCTCTTCCAGACCTTCTCAGTCCAAACCCAGATCTAGCAGAGCACCCAGGCTTCAGTCCCAGGGGACGCACAGGACTAAGCAGTGGGGGCCTCCACTTCCAAATTTGGGAGCAATAAACTCCTCCCCTATGGTAAACTGTCTCAATGACTTCTGTTTTTTTTAAAGTTCCAAGTACTTCTCAACTGACTGCCCCTTTGGGGGGAAAGATTGCACTTCATGCAGATAACTTGGGGACTTGTTACCCAGGACAAATGGGTTTTTAATATAGTGTCCCAAGGATACAGATTTCACTTAAACGCGTCACCAACTTGAAGCGGATCTTCCTCCAAAGCAGTGGGAAGAGGCCCAAAAACAAGTACTCTCTCTCTTAAGCATAGGGGTTAGTCAACTGGTACCAGAAGAGAAAAAGGGACAAGGTTTCTACTTGAGATTTTTCCTGGTACCCAGAAAAGACAGTTCATGGCATCCTATCCTGGACCTGCCTACTCTAAACACCTTTGTGGTGATTCCAAAATTCAAGATGCTGACTCTTCACCAGTTGCTTCCTATGCTAAGCAAAGATGCCTGGTTGGCAACACTAAATTTAAAGGAAGCATACTTGTACATCACAATCAGGGAATCTTGCAGACGATACCTACACTTCAAAGCAGGCTACACGCACTATCAGATGTTCTTCATGTTTCACTGTTGCAGTCATTACATTTGGGTAATCTGCTTGCAGGTTGCCCTCAGTCAGCCTGATTAACAAAGACTTGGGTCCTGCGTCAGTTGCTGTTCCTTCTTCCATGATGTCAGGTCATCGGATATAAAACATGCAGCCGACGCCATTACATCAGTCTTTCTTACCGTGCGGTGCGCGAAGCAGAAGCAGTTCGCAAGTAACCGGTCAGCCGACTTCTGAAATTGTCGTTTTCGAGTTTCAGAACCGAAGTCTTCAACTTAAAGCTAAGCACCCTGTTGGGGAAACTTTTTCTTGCTCCTTACCAATGTCAGTAAAAGTTAATAATTGCATTACTTGTGGAAAGCAAATAAAAGATTTTCATTCATACTGTATTCCCTGCCTAGGCCCTGACCACGATGTACCTTGCTGTCGGTTTTGTGCTTTATTTAATCAGCGCACTATCCGTCGTCGGTATTTTTTGCCTCTAAATATTTCAGTTCTTGGTTTAATTATCCAGAAATGTCGTCGGTTAGCCATCCGACTACCGGGATTCCGAAAAAATGCAAAGATAAAGACAGAGACAGGCCGCCGAGGTCCAAAACTGCTGACGACGTTTCTACTAAACCAGTCGCCAGTTCGCCGGTACGCAGTGAGGTGCTTTCGCAGCCCCTGATACCCGCTACTTCTGATTTGCACGCCTCTACTGACACCCATTTGGAGTCCAGTATGCCATGAGATACTTAAACTATGGAACCCATGGATGTCTCTACCTTGGATGGGTCCGGAGCTGCTGTGCAGGCACCGGCTTCTGAGGGTGTATTCAGGCCTACAGACTTGCATGTTAAATCAATGCCTCCTTCATTACTAAGGCCTAAATCTCGATCCATGTCTAAAAAAAACGACCCCCAGGCCACGTGCTCAGGCCCCTATGCCTAAAAAACAAATAATAAGAATGGCTGAAGATCTAATAACTCTAATCAGGGGTAGTCCCCCCCCCCCCCAAGAGGCCTAGGGCTGAGCTTGATTATGAATCTCTTGATCAGGATTCTGTTTCTTCTGAGACTTCTGATGACCTGGATTTGTCATTACCTACTTATGAGGATTCTGATGCAGAGGATTCTATTACTGGGTCTGTGCTTAGAAGGCTTGCTTGGCTTAAGGAGCAATCTTTGCCTGATCATGTTAAAGCTAAATTGTTGGATGCTCCTTTAAATCAGGACCGCCTGTTTGGAAACAAGGCTGAAGAAGTTCTTAAAAAGTTGGAAGATAAAGCTAAATCTATGCAAACTGTTAAAGATTTTTTACAAGTGCAGCCTCGTAGATTTAGTAGGCACTGGCCTACTATGAATTGGTCCTTTCCAGTCCCTTCCAGGTTTACTCAAGCCAACCCAGACACAGCAAAAACCCCAGATGTCCTTCATGGATGCATCTGCACTCATAACAAATGGGTTGTCCTGTCGTCAGGCAGCCCTTCGGTCGGCCGGATTCCAAAGTCTGGGTCCGGCTTCGGCTGATGTCGCACTTCACCCGACGTCATCTCTGCTGGTCTTCGGGTATAAAGGCATCAGCCGACGCCATTTTCCTCCGTCTTTCTTGCCGCGTGGCGCCCAAAGCAGAAGCTGTTTGCAAGTGCCGGTCGGTCAGATCCAGAGATTACTACTACCGAATACTACTTCGAAGACTTCTAAAAGCTAAGTATCCCGTTGGGGACTTTTTCTTGCCTCAGCCGATGTCAGAAAAAGTCAATAACTGTTTAACTTGTGGGAAACAAATACCTCATAAAGATTTTCACTCTTACTGTTTGCCTTGTTTAGGCCCAGACCACGACGTAGCAGCCTGTTCGGCCTGTGCTTCCTTCAACCGACGAACGCTTAGGCGTCGGTCGGAGTTTGCTGAACAGTTTTTCGGCTCAGATTTTGCGTACATTATGCCGTCGGATCCTCCGACTACCCAAATTGTTAAAAAACGCAAAGAAAAAGACCGACACTCGCGGTCCGTGGTTTTGGCCGAAACCACGGTTAAGCAAACCGCGAGTGTCTCGGTTTCGGCCGAAACCGAGAAAACTGATCAATCTTCAGCCGAATCCATGACTACTACTGAGGCTCCCGCTACCTTGCCTGAATCAGCCTCAGAAATTTTGCCTACAACTGTGGTTCCTAGTGACTTATCAGACACCATCCCTTTGGATGTCTCTACCCCAGCACGTGGTGCTGCTAGGCCTCCTGCAGCCATGTCTATTAAGGCCTTTGCCAGGGCTAAAGCAGCCAAATCTGTTAAATCAGTGCCTGTTAAACCCCCCTCAATCAGGCCCACTCCTAGTTCACAAATGCTTATTCTGGCAGAAGATTTAATATCCTTAATTAGGGGATCTCAATCTCACCCAGACAGGGCCTCTCAGCCCCCAGAAAAGAGACCTAGAGCAGAGCCCCCCGAGCCTGTGTCCTCTGATGATTCTGCGGATGACTCAGACATTACAGACCAGCCAGAGGCTCCTTTTTCCAATTATGAAGACTCCGATGCTGAAGAATCCATTCCAGCTGCCTCTCCACCAGAGGAATTCTCCTTTGGGGAAACCTTACATGCCATGAGAGAACAATTCCAATGGCAGGGACAGGATTTCTCAGATTCAAGAAAAGACTTAGGACTTTTCTGCACTTACCACAACATAGGCCCTTAGCTATACCTCCTGTCCTGTCTGTTGTGGACGATGCATTTAATGATGTCTGCACTGCACCTGATTCCTTACTTCCAGCCCCTGCCAAACCAGATAGATTTTACAGGGTGCCAGACACTCATCACCACCTATACAAGGCCCCACTTGCAGACCCGAAACTATATCCCAGGGGCCTAAGGCAGTAGCCTCGACCACAGCAAAACCCTATTCCTCTGAAAGGGAATCCAGGTCCTTGGAGATGGGGAAAAAGTATACACCTCTGCTACTCTCTCAGCTAGAGCCTTAAACTGTCAGTTTCACATGATTCAATACCAAGAGTTTATGCTTGATCAGTTAATTAAAAAGCTGTCCTCTGATGAATCTTTAGATAAGAAATATGTATTAGAAATGGTGAATAACATACAACAGGTTAGTAACCATTCCTTAAAATGTGACTATGATGCACTGGAGGCTTCATTTTGATCAGCCATGACTGGCACAGTGATAAGAAGGCATGCATGGTTGAAAGAACAGGTCTTACCGGATCATGTTAAAGCTAAGCTATTGGATGCTCCTATGGATAAGGCCAGTCTATTTGGAGAACCTGCCCAGCAGGTAATGAAGAAAATGGAAGAGAAGGCAAAATCTGTACAAACAGTTAAAGATTTCCTACAGGTTCAGCCCCCAAGGTTTAGCAGGAACTGGCCTGCCAAAAATTGGTCCTTTCCTGACTCCACAAGATCACAAAGGGGCAGGAACAGACGCTCTAGGGGCAGAAATCAATCCAGAGGAGGTGCCTACAGAGGACGACAGTGGCAAGGCAATAACCGGGGCACAGACACAACCACTGCCACTGCAACAGGGCAATCACAGTGACTTGGTTCGGATTCCGCCTACCAGGGAGCAAATAGCAGCACCATTAGGCGGAAAGTTAGCCTTATTCTCAAAAAATTGGCACTACATCACAAAAGACAAGTGGATTTTGCAAACCATAGACCAAGGCTACCGGTTCCACTTCCACACTTTACCAGTAAAAAGAGGAATGCCAAACCTGCCTCCAAATCAAAGAATAGAAGCCCTGCACCAAATAGCAGAATTAACAAAGATGAGAGCTGTGGAAAGAGTGCCAATAACAGAACAGGGCAAAGGATTCTACTCCAGACTCTTCCTAGTACCAAGAAAGGAGAAAAACTGGAGACCTATTCTCGACCTGTCCATCTTAAACACATACATCATTGTCCCAAAATTCAAAATGCTGACCCTACAGCAACTTCTTCCCATGCTGGGCAAGGAGTGTTGGCTGGTAACTCTAGATCTCAAGGAGGCATACCTGCACGTCCCCATTCGACCAAATTGCAGAAGATACCTCAGATTTCTTGCAGGATCAGAGCATTATCAATTCTCAGCATTGCCCTTTGGCTTATCTACTGCGCCCAGAGTATTCACAAAATGCCTGGCATCAGTAATCGCTCACTGCAGAGTACAGGGAATCCAAATTTATCCATAACTGGACGACTGCCTGCTACAAGCCGACAACAAAAGCAAGCTGACAACAGATTTACAAAGGGTCATTTACTTGCTTCAAGCCCTGGGATACACAGTCAATTTACAAAAGTCAAGGCCGATACCATCCCAGACAAGAACTTTCTTGGGTGCGGAATTGGACACAGTAAAACAAATGGCATTCCTAACTGCAGAAAAACAAAAAGAACTTCCTCTTTACTTCTTGGCATTAACAAAGCAGAACAAACTAACAGCAAGAAAAGTTCTGCAGGCCTTGGGATTCATGGCATCATGCATAATCTTGGTCCCACATGCCAGACTGCATATGAGAAAGTTACAGTGGTACCTAAAGAATTTATGGTCTCAACACAGGCACAGCTTAGAAACAGAAATACCACTAATCCCATGCTTAAAACAGGAGTTCCTATGGTGGGCTCAGGCATGCCAGTCAAACCCAGGCCTACCCTTCCACAACCTCCGAGCAAGCCAAACCATCACAACGGACGCCTCAGACCTAGGATGGGGAGCACACATGCTGGACAAATGCGTACAAGGACTGTGGACTCAGGAACAGCTGCACCTGCACATAAACCAAAAAGAGATGCTGGCAGTAAAACTGGCAATGCTAAAATTCAGACCATTCCTCAAAGAAGGCCATTTGATGATAAGGACAGACAACACCACAGTCATGTGGTACATCAACAAACAGGGAGGCACTCATTCATACCCCCTATGCCGAATGACTTTGGACCTTTGGAATCTGGCTCTAAGCTACAACATCCAGTTACAGGCAATATTTGTACCCGGAAAAGAGAACACCCTAGCAGACATTTTAAGCAGAACCACCTCGGATGCTCACGAATGGATGCTACACCCGGACATCTTCAAGGCCATCACAAAGAAATGGGGAATGCCACAAATAGATCTATTCGCTTCCCCACAAAATCACCAGCTCAAAAAATTCTGCACAAGGACATTCCACCCACTAGCATGGAAGGTGGACTCTCTATCCTTCAGCTGGAAAAACCTGACAGCATATGCATTTCCACCTCTTCCCTTGATGCACAAGGTACTACTGAAAATCAAAGAGGAACGTCCAAGGATAATTCTGATAGCTCCGAACTGGCCAAGACAACACTGGTACCCATTGCTGAGGAGCATGTCTCGGGAGAAAATGTGGTCAATACCCTTGATACCTCTGATGTTAACTCAGAACAACTACAGCATCATACATCCAAACCTGAAAACCTTGCAACTGACTGCCTGGAACATCACATAGCAGTAACTAACCCAGACCTTTCACAAAGGGTTAAAGACATTATCCTTGAAGCCCGCAGACCTTCAACAAGAAGGAACTATGCAGGAAAATGGAAAAGGTTCGTCATTTGGAGTACTGAAAGAGGAAAAGATGTGTCAAACATAGATATTGCTAACATTCTGGAGTACTTGGCAGAGCTTCTACATACAGGCCTGTCCTATTCCTCCATCAAGATACATGCATCAGCTATCTCATCAGAATACAGCTTTGATCCGCCTGTCTTTTCACATCCTCTACTCAGGCAGTTCCTCAGAGGGATCAAGAATGTAAAACCTCCTAGGAAGCCACCATTACCAGCATGGGACTTGAATTTTGTACTAGAAAAATTGACACTCCCTCCGTTTGAACCAGCAGCAACAGCAGATCTACAACACCTGTCATGGAAAACTGCTTTCCTACTGGCTATTACTTCAGCAAGGAGGGTTTCGAACTACAGGCCTTAATGGCAGTGCAACCCTTCCTAATCTTCCATCAAGATAGGGTGTCCATGAGAACTAATCCTACATTTATGCCTAAGGTGGTATCCAGAGTGTCTTTAAACCAGGCAATCCACCTACCTACCTTCTTTCCCAACCCACAAAACAGAGGGGAAAGAATGCTGCATACCTTGGATGTACATAGACAGTTACGCTACTACCTGGACAGAACCAAAGGTAACAGAAAAACTGACCAGCTCTTTGTAGCCTATGCAACAGGAAGGGAAGAAAAAGCAATTTCCAAACAGACAATCTCCAAATGGATAGGAAATTGCATAAGATTCTGTTACTCCTACCATGGAAAACCAGTTCCACAGAACATAAGACCTCATTCTACAAGGGCTACAGCCACTACCACAGCTTTCTTAAGAGGAGTGGCAACCAAGGACATTATTGAGGCGGCTACTTGGACCTCCGTGCATACATTTGCCAAGCATTATAATTTACCTCTATATTCTAGATCCCGAGCAGGTTTTGCCACTGCTGTACTGCAAGGGATCCTGACTACACCATAATTTTTATTCCTCCTCCCTTAGTTTGGCTATGGTATTCTACCCATTTGTTATGACTGCAGATGCATCCATGAAGGACATAGTACAGTTTTGTACCTACCATAAATGTAGATGTCCGAACTGGATAGCATCTGCAGTCAGGATTCTCCTCCTTCCCTCTGTGGTACTCCTAGGGTATTTACCCTCCTAATAGCTAGCTGGGGAGAGTCTCTTATGGTGTATTTGTTTGTATATATGTACATACATGTTTATTTTTTGTTTGCCTTCTACTATTTTGGAAACATTGGCATTATCCAAAATTTAGCTTTCCAAGAGGGCAATTGGCATCTGGGGCAAGAAACACTGAGGAAAATGGCGTCGGCTGATGCCTTTATACCCGAAGACCAGCAGAGATGACGTCGGGTGAAGTGCGACATCAGCCGAAGCCGGACCCAGACTTTGGAATCCGGCCGACCGAAGGGCTGCCTGACGACAGGACAACCCATTTGTTATGACTGCAGATGCTATCCAGTTCGGACATCTACATTTATGGTAGGTACAAAACTGTACTTTTCATTCCCAGGGGACTCTCAGAACTAAGCAGTGGGGGGCTTCCACTTCCAATTCTGGGAATAACAAAACACCTCCCCTATGGTAAACAGTCTCAATGACTTCCTTTTAAAATTTCCAAGCACTTATCTTCTGACTGCCCCTTTTGGGGGAAAGATTGCTCTTCATGCAAAGAACTGGGAACTCATAACCCTGGACAAATGGGATGTTCTTCATCTCACATTGCTGCAGTCCTTACACTTGGGTAGTCCGCTGTCCTCGGTCGGCCCGAATATCAAAGTATTAGGCTGACGTCGGTCAAGGCGCTTAAGACTGACATCAGGACGTCAGGGTACAAATGCGCATGACTGACGTCATATCCTCAGTCTTTTTTGCCGCATGGTCCGATGCAGAAGCAGCGTTGCAAGTGCCGTTCGGCGTTCTGAAATTTTTCGAATTCGGAGTTTCAGACCGAGTCAAAGTTGGCTAAGTACCCCGTTGGGGAATATTTTCGTTTTTTCTTGCCTCAGTGGTTTACCGGATGTCAGAAAAAGTGAATAACTGTATTTCTTGTGGGAAACAAATACCGCATAGAGATTATCATACTTTGTGTATTCCTTGTTTGGGGCCTGAGCACGACGTTGTTGGGTGTCGCTTTTGTGCTAGGTTCAATAAGCGCACTATTAAGCGAAGGTTAGATTGTGCCAGGTTGGTCTTTGGGAAGCGGTGCAATTATAACATGCCGTCGGATGCTCCGACGCCCGCTTCTTCGAAGAAGCGCATAGACAAGGCAGCTAAGTCGAGGCAAGAAGAGTCGTCCGTACCGGACGCCGGTTCTTTAGAGGCGTCAGTGGAACCGGTGGTTCCGCCGGAGGCTTCTCTGGAGGCCCAGGGGGAGACTTTGTTATTGCAGGATGTGGCCTCTCAGGAGGCAGGTCAGGCTGAAGGGGCTTCTCAGGTTACTGTACTCCCCTCCCTTCCTAGGGTAGTTAGGCCCTCTCCTTCTGTTTCTAAGGCTTCTCCCAGAGGCAGGCCAGGTTTAGCTTCTGTTGGTGTCACTCCTAGTTCTTCAGGATCTGTGCCCAAGAAGCACATGCTTAAAATGGCAGAAGATTTAATTACTTTGATTAGAGGTTCTTTGCCCCCCCCCAGATAAGAGGCCTAGGGTGGAACCAGAGTTGGGGAGTTTTGAGCAGGCTTCAGATGTTTCAGAGTCTTGACTGAAGACTTGCAGGAGTACTCTCCTTATTCTGATTCTGATGCAGATGATTCCACTCCTTCTGCTTCTCCTCCAGAGGATTTTTCTTTTTCAGAAACTCTTCATTCCATGAGGGAACATTTTAAGTGGGAAGGTCAGGACTTCTCTGTTTCCAGGAAAAGGCTTAGGGAATTTTTGCTTTTACCCCAGCATAGGCCTTTGGCTGTACCTCCTGTTCTGGATGTTGTGGAAGATGTGTTTGCGGAGGCTTCACTTAATCCTGATTCTTTGCCTCCTGCTCCTGTTAAACCGGATAGGTATTATAGGGTGCCTGAGGCTCATAAATATCTTTATAAGAGTCCTAGGGCGGACCCAGAAACTGTTAGTCAGGGACCTAAGGGTGTCAAGGCCTCTGTTGTAAAAATCCGGTTCCTCCAGATAAAGAGGCCAGAGCTTTGGATAGATGGGGAAAGAAAGTCTATACTTCTTCCACCTTAGCTATGAGGACTTTGAATTGCCAGTTTCACATGTTGAAATATCAAAACTATCTTCTTTCTCAACTGAAGTCTAAGGTAGATGCTCTGGCGGAAGGCATTGAGTGTAAGGAATTACAAGATTTGGTACACGTCTCTGAACAGGTGGGTAAGCATTCTTTACAATGTGGTTTTGATGCTATACAAGCCTCGTCTAGGGTGGCTGCCACTGGGTCAGTTCTTCGCAGGCACGCCTGGCTGAGGGATCAGAATTTATCTGAACATGTTAAGACAAGGATTTTGGATGCTCCTTTACAGTCTGATGTGTTGTTTGGTTCACCTGTGGAGTCAGTCTTGAAGAAAATGGAAGACAAGGCTAAGTCTATGCAGACTGTTAAAGATTTTTTGCAAGTCCAGCCTCCGAAGTTTAGTAGGAATTGGCCTGCTAAGGGGTGGACGTACCCTTCTTATGATTCACAGTCTAGGGGTAGATCTAGACGTGGTAGGGGCAGAGCCCAGAGCTCCTTCAGACCTAGAACAGGGAGTTCTCCTGCACAATCTTCAAGTGAGGGCAGGGGCCAGTCCTTTCGTAAACAGGCCCAATGACCTACCTTTTCAGCTGCCAGATCCTTCTTGCCTGGCAGCACCTTTGGGAGGAAGGTTTGCACTCTTCAGGGAAAATTGGAGTTTGATTACCCAAGACAAATGGGTATTGGATATCATACACCAAGGTTACAGGTTTTATTTCCATACCTTGCCTCCTTTCAAAGGCATGCTGGACGTTCCTCCTCAGCAAAGAATAGAGGCTCACAAACAAATTTCTCTGCTGCTCCAAATAGGGGCCATACAACCGGTCCCTCTGCCAGAAGTGGGCCTAGGATTTTATTCTCGCCTGTTCCTAGTACCAAAGAAGGGGAACACGTGGAGACCAATTTTGGATTTATCTATCCTCAACACTTATCTGGACATTCCCAAGTTCAAAATGTTGACGTTACAACAGCTTTTACCTCTGCTGGGCAAAGATCACTGGATGGTGACTCTGGATCTCAAGGAGGCTTACCTTCATGTTCCTATCAGGCTAAGTTGCAGGAAGTATCTATGTTTTCGGGCTGGGACTTCTCATTATCAGTTCTCTGCATTGCCCTTTGGCTTATCTACTGCGCCCAGAGTGTTCACGAAGGTTCTGGCTCCAGTGATAGCTTTCTTCAGGCTAAGAGTAGTACAGATCTATCCTTATTTGGACGATTGCCTGATTCTGGCCCAAGGAAAGGACGAACTTCTTCATCATTTACAATATGTGATAGCAGTGCTAAGATGCCTGGGGTATTCTGTGAACGAAATAAAGTCCAGTCTAGTACCCTCTCAGGACATGTGCTTTCTGGGTGTGAGACTGAATACAGCATCCCAGATGGCCTTTTTGACCCCGGACAAACAAAAGAATCTTTCTCTTTACTTCCATCAATTGTCTCATCAGTCCAGGCTGACTGCAAGGACAGTCCTTCAAGCCTTGCGGTTCATGGCATCTTGTATTCTGGTGCTTCCCAATGCCAAACTGCATATGAGGAAGCTACAATGGTATCTCAAAAATGTATGGACACAGCACTGCCAAGATATGGACACTGTCATTCAGATAATACCTTGCATTCAAAAGGAATTTTTGTGGTGGGCTCAGGAATGTCACCTAAACAAGGGACTCTCTGTGACCCGGCCAGAGGCGAGTCAGATTCTAACGACAGATGCCTCAGACAAAGCTTGGGGAGCTCATCTAAATGGAAAGTGGATACAAGACACGTGACCTGCCAGACTTCTACATCTACATATCAACTTGAAGGAGATGTTAGCAGTCCAATTTGCATTAATAGCTTTCAAGGATTTACTTCTTCCAGGGCAGGTGTTGATTCTAACAGACAACACAACTGTCATGTGGTACATCAACAAGCAAGGGGAACACATTCTTATCCTCTGTGCAGACAAGCAATGATTTTGTGGGAGACTGCTCTCAGTTTACAGCTCAATCTTCAGGCAAGGTTTCTGCCGGAGCACAGAACTCCTTAGCAGATGTGTTGAGCAGACAAATTATGGATCCCCACGAGTGGAAATTGGATCCTCATGTATTTCAGAAATTGACAGTGTCATGGGGAACTCCAGACATAGATCTGTTCGCTTCTCCACTAAACTACCAGCTGCCAAAGTTTTGCACAAAAAGGTTTCATCCCACAGCTTGGAAAGTGGATGCTCTTTCATTCAGTTGGAGCAATCTTCATGTGTATGCCTTTCCACCTCTGCCTCTCCTCCCAAAGGTACTTCTGAAGGTCAGACAGGACAAGCCAAAGATGATTTTAATAGCTCCAGATTGGCCTCGACAGCACTGGTACCCACTACTGAGAAGTCTGGTACGGGAGCCTCCATGGCCTTTACCTTCAATTCCACACCTGCTGTCTCAGGAGAAGAGTCATTTACTCAATGTCAAACTTCACTCTCTTCACCTGACAGCCTGGCATATTCTGTTTTAAACCCTGGAGGGTCTCAGCTTCCACAGCAAGTTTTGAATGTTATTTTGGAGGCCAGAAGGCCTAGTACAAGGAAAATGTACGCAGATAAATGGAAGAGATTTTTATTTTGGAGTGCAGCAAAAGCATTTGATGTTTCTAAGCCTAATTTAAGTGTGGCTCTTCAATATCTTACTGAGTTACTGGACAAAGGTTTGTCCTTCTCTTCTATTAAGATTCATGCTGCAGCAATTTCTGCTCACTATGACTGTGACCCACCATTGTTTTCTCATCCTTTGTTTAAGCAATTCCTTAGAGGGGCAAAGAATATAAGACCCCCACGGAGAGCTCCTACTCCTGCTTGGGATCTCAATTTTGTGTTGGAGAAACTCACTCTACAACCTTTTGAGCCTGCAGCTACTGCTGAGTTGAAATATTTATCATGGAAGACTGCTTTTTTGTTAGCCATTACCTCTGCGAGAAGGGTTTCTGAATTACGGGCCCTTATGGCAGTTGAGCCTTTCTTAATTTTCCATAAGGATAGGGTATCTTTGCGTACTAATCCTTCCTTTATGCCTAAAGTGGTTTCTAGTGTGGCTTTAAACCAAACTATTCATTTGCCTACTTTTTATGCAAACCCCAAAATAAAGGGAAAAGATTTTGCACACTTTGGATATACACAGGCAGTTGCGATATTATTTGAGCAGAACTAAAGGGTTCAGGCAGTCTCAGCAGTTATTTGTTTCTTTTGCTTTGAGTTCTCAGGGCAAGCCTGTGTCAAAACAAACTATTTCTAAGTGGATTGGGTTTTGTATTGCTTTCTGTTATTCCCATCATGGTAAGGAGATTCCAGCTGGGATTAGGCCTCATTCCACTAGGGCTACTGCCACTTCTACAGCCTTTTAAGGGGTGGCAACTAAAGATATTTTGGAGGCAGCTACTTGGAGTTCAGTGCATACTTTCTCTAAGCATTATCACCTTCCACTTTACTCTAAATCGAGGGCTGGTTTTGCCACTGCAATTTTACAGGGCATTTTGGCAGCTCCTACTGCTTTATAGTTTTGCCATCCTCCCTTATCTCTGCTTTGGGATTCTACCCAAGTGTAAGGACTGCAGCAATGTGAGATGAAGAACATAGTACAGTTTTGTACCTACCATAAATGTAGATGTTCGAAGATCCACATTGCTGCAGTCCAATTTACCCTCCCTCCTTCCCCTCTGTAGTTAGAGGCGGTTGTGTGGTTTGGGATGTACATATTGTGAATATTGTATATATTGTACATATGGTTTGTACACGGGTGGTTGGTTGATGTTCTTCATCTCACATTGCTGCAGTCCTTACACTTGGGGTAGTCCGCTGTCCTCTGTCGGCCCGAATATCAAAGTATAAGGCTGACGTCGGTCAGGGCGCATTTGACTGACATCAGGACGTCAGGGTACAAATGCGCATGACCGACGTCATATCCTCAGTCTTTTTTGCCGCATGGTCCGATGCAGAAGCAGCATTGCAAGTGCCGGTTGGCGTTCTGAGATTTTTCGATTTCGAAGTTTCAGACCGAGTTCAAAGTTGGCTAAGTACCCGTTTGGGAATATTTTAGTTTTTTCTTGCCTCAGTGATTTACCGGATGTCAGAAAAAGTCAATAATTGCATTTCTTGTGGGAAACAGATACCGCATAGAGATTATCATACTTTGTGTATTCCTTGCTTAGGGCCTGAGCACGACGTTGTTGGCTGTCGCTCTTGTGCTAGATTTAATAAACGCACTATAAAGAGAAGGTTGGATTGTGCAAGGTTAGTCTTTGGGAAGCGGTGCAATTATAGAATGCCGTCTGATGCTCCGACGCCCGCTTCTTCGAAGAAGCGCAAGGACAAGGCAGTTAAGCCTAGGCTAGAAGAACCGTCTGAGGACGCCGGTTCTTTAGAGGTATCGGTGGAGCCGGTGGCTCCACCGGAGGTTTCTTTGTGTTCCCAGGGTGAGACCTTATTATTGCAAGATGTGGCCTCTCAGGAGGCAGGTCAGGCTGAGGGGGCTTCTCAGGTTACTATACTCCCCTCCCTTCCTAGGGTGGCTAGGCCCTCTCCTTCTGTTTCAAAGGCTTCTCCCAGGGGCAGGCCAGGTTTAGCTTCAGTTGGTGTTACCCCTAGCTCTTCAGGTACTGTGCCCAAGAAGCATATGCTTAAAATGGCAGAAGATTTGATTACTTTGATTAGGGGTTCTATGCCCCCTCCTGATAAGAGACCTAGGGTGGAGCCTGAGCTGGGGTTTTGAACAGGCTTCAGATGTTTCAGAGTCTTGGCTGAAGACTTGCAGGAGTACTCTCCTTATTCTGATTCTGATGTGGATGATTCTACTCCTTCTGCTTCTCCTCCTGAGGATTTTTCTTTTCAGAAACTCTTCATTCCATGAGGGAGCATTTTAAGTGGGAAGGTCAGGACTTCTCTGATTCCAGGAAAAGGCTTAGGGAATTTTGTTTTACTCCAGCATAGGCCTTTGGCTATACCTCCTATTTTGGATGTAGTGGAAGATGTTTTACAGAGGCTTCTCTTAATCCTGATTCTTTGCCTCCTGCTCCTGTTAAGCCGGATAGCTATTACAGTGTGCCTGGAGATCATAAGTATCTTTTAAGAGTCCTAGGGCAGACCCAGAAACTGTTAGCCAGGGGCCTAAAGGTGTTAAGGCTTCTGTTGTTAAGAATCCGGTTCCTGCAGACAAAGAGGCTAGGGCCTTGGATAGATGGGGAAAGAAAGTTTATACTTCTTCCACTCTTACTATGAGGGCTTTGAATTGCCAGTTTCACATGTTGAAATACCAAAACTATCTCCTTTCACAATTGAAGTCTAAGGTTGATGCTCTGGCAGTAGGTATTGATTGTAAAGAGTTGCAAGATTTAGTACATGTTTCTGAACAGGTGGGTAAGCATTCTTTGCAATGTGGTTTTGATGCTGTACAGGCCTCGTCTAGGGTGGCTGCCACTGGGTCAGTTCTTCGCAGGCACGCCTGGCTGAGGGATCAGAATTTGTCTGAACATGTTAAAACAAGGATTTTAGATGCTCCTTTACAATCTGACGTGTTGTTTGGTCCTCCTGTTGAGACAGTTTTAAAGAAAATGGAAGACAAGGCTAAGTCTATGCAGACTGTTAAAGATTTTTTGCAGGTCCAGCCTCCAAAGTTTAGTAGAAATTGGCCTACTAAGGGGTGGACGTATCCTTCTTATGATTCCCAGTCTAGGGGTAGATCTAGACGTGGTAGGGGCAGAGCTCAGGGCTCTTTCAGGCCTGGAACAGGGAGTTCTCCTGCACAGTCTTCGGGTGAGGGCAGGGGTCAGTCCTTTCGTAAGCAGACCCAATGACCTACCTTTTCAGCTGCCAGAGCCTTCTCGTGTGGCAGCACCTTTGGGAGGAAGGTTGGCACTTTTCAAAGAAAATTGGAGTTTAATTACCCAAGACAGATGGATATTGGATATCATACACCACGGCTACAGGTTTTATTTCCATACCTTGCCTCCTTTCAAAGGCATGCCAGACGTTCCTCCTCAACAAAGAATAGAGGCTCACAAGCAGATTTCTCTGTTGCTCCAAATAGGGGCCATACAGCCGGTCCCTATGCCAGAAGTGGGCCTAGGATTTTATTCTCGCCTGTTCCTAGTACCAAAGAAGGGGAACACGTGGAGACCAATTTTGGATTTATCTATCCTCAACACTTATCTGGACATTCCCAAGTTCAAAATGTTGTCGTTGCAGCAGCTTTTACCTCTGCTGGGCAAAGATCATTGGATGGTAACTTTGGATCTCAAGGAGGCTTACCTTCATGTTCCTATCAGACTAAGTTGCAGGAAGTATCTGCGTTTTCAAGCTGGGACTTCTCACTATCAGTTCTCTGCATTGCCCTTTGGCTTATCTACTGCGCCCAGAGTGTTCACGAAAGTTCTGGCTCCAGTGATAGCTTTCTTCAGGCTAAAAGGAATACAGATCTATCCTTATTTGGACGACTGCCTGATTCTGGCTCAAGGAAAGGAAGAGCTTCTTCATCATTTGGAATATGTGATAGCAGTGCTAAGATGCCTAGGGTATTCTGTGAACGAAATAAAGTCCAGTCTAGTACCCTCTCAGGACATGTGCTTTCTGGGTGTGAGACTGAATACAGCATCCCAGATGGCCTTTTAACCCCGGACAAACAAAAGAGTCTATCCCTTTACTTCCATCAACTATCTCATCAGTCCGGGCTGACTGCAAGGACAGTCCTTCAAGCCTTAGGGTTCATGGCATCTTGTATTCTGGTGCTTCCCAATGCCAAACTGCATATGAGGAAGCTACAATGGTATCTCAAAAATGTATGGACACAGCACTGCCAGGATCTGGACACTGTCATTCAAATAATACCTTGCATTCAAAAGGAATTTTTGTGGTGGGCTCAGGAATGTCACCTAAACAAGGGACTCTCTGTGACCCGGCCAGAGGCGAGTCAGATTTTAACGACAGATGCCTCAGACAAAGCTCTGGGAGCTCATCTAAATGGAAAGTGGATACAAAACAAGTGGCCTGTCAGACTACAACATCTACATATCAACATGAAGGAGATGTTAGCAGTCCAGTTTGCATTAATAGCTTTCAAGGAATTACTTCTTCCAGGGCAGGTGTTGATTCTAACAGACAACACAACTGTCATGTGGTACATCAACAAGCAAGGGGGAACGCATTCTTATCCTCTATGCAGGCAAGCAATGATTTTGTGGGAGACTGCTCTCAGTTTACAGCTCAATCTTCAGGCAAGGTTTCTGCCAGGAGCACAGAACTCCTTAGCAGATGTGTTGAGCAGACGAATTATGGATCCCCACGAGTGGAAATTGGATCCTCATGTATTTCAGAAATTGACAGTGTCATGGGGAACTCCAGACATAGATCTGTTCGCTTCTCCACTAAACTACCAGCTGCCAAGGTTTTGCACGAAAAGGTTTCATCCCACAGCTTGGAGAGTGGATGCTCTTTCTTTCAATTGGAGCAATCTTCATGTGTATGCCTTTCCACCTCTGCCTCTCCTCCCAAAGGTACTTCTAAAGGTCAGACAGGACAAGCCAAGGATGATTTTAATAGCTCCGGATTGGCCTCGACAGCACTGGTACCCATTACTGAGAAGTCTGGTACGGAAGCCTCCATGGCCTTTGCCTTCGATTCCACACCTGTTGTCGCAGGAGGACAGCCATTTGCTAAATGTCAAGCTTCACTCTCTGCACCTAACAGCCTGGCATATTCTGTTTTGAACCATAGTGGGCCTCCACTTCCTCAGCAAGTTTTGAATGTTATTTTGGAAGCTAGAAGGCCTAGTACAAGGAAAGTGTACGCAGACAAATGGAAGAGATTTTTATTTTGGAGTGCAGCAAAAGATTTTGATGTTTCTGAGCCTAATTTGTGTGTGGCTCTTCAATATCTTACTGAGTTACTAGACAAAGGTTTGTCTTTCTCTTCTATTAAAGTTCATGCTGCAGCAATTTCGGCTCACTATGATTGCGACCCACCATTGTTTTCTCATCCTTTGTTCAAGCAATTTCTTAGAGGGCAAAGAATATAAGACCCCCTGAAGAGCTCCTACTCCTGCTTGGGATCTCAATTTTGTGTTGGAGAAACTCACTCTACAACCTTTTGAGCCTGCAGCTACTGCTGAGTTGAAATATTTGTCATGGAAGACTGTTTTTTTGTTGGCCATTACCTCTGCAAGAAGGGTTTCTGAATTGCAGGCCCTTATGGCGGTTGAGCCTTTCTTGATTTTCCATAAGAATAGGGTATCATTACGTACTAATCCTTCCTTTATGCCTAAGGTGGTTTCTAGTGTGGCTTTAAACCAAACTATTCATTTGCCTACTTTTTATGCAAATCCCCAAAATAAAGGGGAAAAGATTTTGCACACTTTAGATGTACACAGGCAGTTGCGTTATTATTTGGACAGAACTAAAGGGTTCAGGCAGTCCCAGCAGTTGTTTGTTTCTTTTGCTGTGAGTTCTCAGGGCAAGCCTGTGTCACCACTTTAAGTCCAGGGCTGGTTTTGCCACTGCTGTTTTGCAGGGCATTTTGGCAGCTCCTGCTTCCTTGTAGTTAGCCATCCTCCCTTACCTCTGCTTTGGGATTCTACCCAAGTGTAAGGACTGCAGCAATGTGAGATGAAGAACATAGTACAGTTTTGTACCTACCATAAATGTAGATGTTCGAAGATCCACATTGCTGCAGTCCAATTTACCCTCCCTCCTTCCCCTCTGTAGTTAGAGGTGGTTGTGTGGGTTGGGTTGTACATATTGTGTATATTGTATATATTGTACATATAGTTAGTGCAAGGGTGGTTGGTTGGTTGTTTGCTGTCTTTTGGTTTTGACCTTTATTTTTAGGGTCTTCTGACATCTGGGGCAAGAAAAGACTGAGGATATGACGTCGGTCATGCGCATTTGTACCCTGACATCCTGATGTCAGTCAAATGCGCCCTGACCGACGTCAGCCTTATACTTTGATATTCGGGCCGACCAAGGACAGCGGACTACCCCAAGTGTAAGGACTGCAGCAATGTGGATCTTCGAACATCTACATTTATGGTAGGTACAAAACTGTACTTTTTTTGTTGTCTTTTGGTTTTGACCTTTCTGTTTAGGGTCTTCTGACATCTGGGGCAAGAAAAGACTGAGGATATGACGTCGGTCATGCGCATTTGTACCCTGACGTCCTGATGTCAGTCTTAAGCGCCTTGACCGACGTCAGCCTAATACTTTGATATTCGGGCCGACCGAGGACAGCGGACTACCCAAGTGTAAGGACTGCAGCAATGTGGATCTTCGAACATCTACATTTATGGTAGGTACAAAACTGTACTTTTTAAATAGTGTCCCAGGGATACAGATTTTATTTCCACACATTGCCAACGCCAAATGGGTGGCCGGACCTGTCCCCAAATCAGTGGGCAGAGGCTCAAAAACAAGTACTTTCTATCTTAAGCATGGGGGCTATTCAACTGGTACCAGAAGAGGAAAAGGGACAAGGTTTCTACTCCATACTTTTCCTGGTACCCAGAAAAGACAAATCATGGAGTTCAATCCTGGACCTGTCTACTCTCAACACCTTTCTGGAGATTCCAAAATTCAAGATGCTGACTCTTCACCAGTTACTTCCTATGCTAGGCAAAGACGCCTGTTTGACAACACTAGATTTAAAAGAAGCATACCTGCAAATCCCAATCAGGGAATCTTGCAGAAGATACCTACGCTTCAAAGCAGGCTACACGCATTATCAGTTCTCTGCACTGCCCTTTGTCTTGTCTACTGCGCCCAGGGTATTCACAAAGTGCCTGGCTCCAGTTATTGCATTTTGCAGGCAAAGAAGTATTCAAATATACCCATACTTGGACTATTGTCTAATTCAGGCAGAATGCCAGGGCATACTTTTGAATCATCTGGCATTTGTAAAAAGGGTTCAAACTTGTCTGGGGTACACCATAAACGAAAAAAAATCACAACTGGTACCCTGTCAACAGATTGCATTCCTGGGAGCAAGCTTGGATACAAATTCCCAGATGGCTTATCTCACGTCAGAAAAGCAAATTCATTTGATAACTTATTTCAAACAAGTGGCCACAAAAACCCTGTTGTCTGCAAGACAAATACTGCAAGCCTTGAGGTTCATGGCCTCCTGCATTCTTCTAATTCCTAATGCAAGACTGCATATGAGGAAACTGCAGTGGTATCTAAAAAGCCTGTGGAGTCAACATTCTCACAGCCTAGAAGCAATGATTCCTATCATACCTTGCCTACACCTAGAGTTCCTCTGGTGGGAAGAGGCCTGCCACCAAAACAAGGGACTGCCATTCACACTTCCCCCTGCCGCCCAAACCCTAACAACAGATGCATCAGACTATGCATGGGGGGGCTCACCTGGCAGGGAAGTGCATTCAGGGCAAATGGAACCAAAGTCAAATGCACCTACATATCAATCAAAAAGAAATGTTAGCTGTACAGAATGTTCTGACAGCCTTCAAGGACTACATTCTTCCAGGACAACTAATGGTAAAGAAGGACAACACCACGGTTATGTGGTACCTAAACAAGCGGAGGAGGGGTACACATTCTTACCCCCTCTGCAGACTAGCCATGGCATTGTGGAACACAGCCTTGAGCTACGAAGTGCCCCTACAAGCTCAATTCCTGCCAGGAAAATTAAATACACTGGCAGATGGACTAAGCAGAAACCTCATGGACCCACACGAGTGGAAACTGGAACCAAGGATTTTCAACATGTTGACAAGCGAATGGAGGAGCCCAGACATAGACCTGTTTGCCTCCGTGCAGAACTACCAATTGGACAAGTTTTGCACAAGGACTCCCCACAAACAAGCCTGGAAAGTGGATGCTCTGTCCTTCAACAAGGACTCCCCACAAACAAGCCTGGAAAGTGGATGCTCTGTCCTTCAGCTGGAAAAACCTATCAGTCTACCCGCGCTGCCTCTGCTCTCCAAAGTTCTACTAAAAGTCAAACAGGACAAACCAAGGATGATTTGATTGCTCCAGACTGGCCGCGCCAACACTGGTACTACCCTCCTGCGCAGTGTGTCCCAGTTATCTCCGTGGCACCTGCCTCAGACCCCTTCCCTGCTGTCTCAGCAGGAGAATCAGATTCTGCACCCTCAGCTTCCAGCATTGAACCTTGCAGACTGGATAATTACTTAAACTCACCCTTATCATCCCTCAGCAAACCTGTGATGGATGTCATCTTAGAGGCAAGGAGGCCTAGTACTAGAAAATCTTATGCTGAAAAATGGAAAAGATTCTGTGCCTGGAATCGGTCTCCATGGATGAGCACAGCAGTGCCCAATTTACCTCAGATTTTACAATACTTAACTGAGATGCTTCACAAGGGCCTGTCTTTTTCCTCAATAAAAATTCACACCTCAGCCATTTCAGCTCATTATAACAGAGCCTCCCCTCTTCTCTCCTCCACTGCTCAAGCAGTTCCTCAGAGAGGCCAAAAATCTAAGATATCCCAGGAGAGCTCCAACTCCAGCCTGGAACCTTAGCATTGTATTGGAGAAACTCACACTTCCTCCTTTCGAGCCAGCTGCTACTGCAGATTTAAAATTCCTTTCTTGGAAAGCAGCTTCCCTTTTAGCCATCACTTCAGCAAGAAGGGTATCTGAATTACAGACCCTTATGGCAGTGGAGCCTTTCATCATCCTTCATGCGGAAAGGGTGTCCCTCAGGACCAATCCTCCTTTCATGCCAAAGGTGGTATCCAGTGTGGCCTTTAATCAGTCCATTCATTTGCCTACCTTCTTTCCTAATCCATAGAACAAAGCAAAACGGTTACTGCACTCCTTAGATGTGTACAGACAACTTAGATTTTACTTGGACGGGTCTAAACCTCAAAGGAAATCTGAACAACTGCTGGTGACATTTGCTGCAGGGACAGAGGGGAAGGCTATTTCAAAGCGAACTATCTCCAAATGGATAGGCCATTGCTTTCACTTTTGCTATAAGCACCATGGAAAATCTATCCCACAGGGGATCAGATCCCACTCAAGCAGGGCTGCATCTACCCCTGCAGCCTTTCTCAGAGGCGTTCCTACTAGGGACATCCTAGAGGCTGCTACCTGAAGCTCTGTACATACTTTCACCAAGCATTACCATTTGCCAGTTTTCTCTAAATCCAGAGCTGACATTGCCACTGCAGTTTTGCAGGGCCTTATAGCTGGTCCTAATGCTATCTAAATTCCTCCTCCCGTCCTTAGCTTTGGGAATCTACCCAAATGTAATGACTGCAACAGTGAAACGCGAAGTACATAGTACAGTTGTGTATACTTACCATAAATGTAGATGTTCGAGTGTATTCACTGTTGCAGTCCTGGTTACCCTCCCTCCAGCCCCCTGACTTCGTTTGGCTATACCACTTCTCTCCTTTTCAATGCTTAAAAGCTTTTTGGTGTATTTGCTTTTTTGTTTGAGGTATAACCTTGTATATTTATAGATTAATTGCTTCCCATTAGGGGGGCACCTGACATCTGGGGCAAGAAAAACTGATGTAATGATGTCGGCTGCATGTTTTATACCCCTGACGACCTGACATCACAGAAGAAGAGACAGCAACCGACGCAGGACCCAAGACTTTGTTAATCAGGCCGACTGAGGGCTACCTGCAAGCAGATAACCCCAAATGTAATGACTGCAACAGTGGATAGAATCGAACATCTACATTTATGGTAAGTGTACACAATTGTACTTTGTGTACACTTACCGTAAATGTAGATGTTTGAGTGTATTCACTGTTGCAGTCCTGGTTACCTTCCCTTCAGCCCCCTGTCTTTTCTATACTTTCTGTCTATCCTCTTATTTGGCCATATCTTATGGCAGTGGTATTTACTTTTTACTGGAGGTGATCCACTCCATGTGATTGATTCCTTATTTGGGAGTTCCTGATATCTAGGGCAAGAAAAACTGATCTAATGGCATCGGCTGTATGTTTTATACCATGACGACCTGACGTCATGGAAGAGGCAACAGCATCCGACGCAGAAATCCCAAGACTCTCGTATTCGGGCCGACTGAGGGCTACCTGCAGGCAGATAACCCAAGTGTGATGACTGCAGCAGTGAATACACTCAAACATCTACATTATGGTAACTGTACACAGCTGTACTTTTTTTAGCTCACTCTTTCAGGATGGAGCCAGTTTTTCCATGATAAAGTTACAACTTGCAGCTATCACAAATTTCCATGAGGTAAGGGTAATAGCTTTCCTTCTCCCATCTCCACTTCTACACTATGTAAGGCCTTTATGAAAGAGTTTTTCACCTCAGGCCTCTGATAAAGGACCCATCTCCTTCTTGGGTTCTCACCTTGTTACTTCAGGGACTTAACTCAGAAGCCATTTGAACCTGCTAGCTCATGTGATTTAAAGTTTTTATCATGGAAGACTGCCTTTTTTGTGGCCATTACTTCAGTAATACGATTGTTGGAACTGCAAGCCCTGTCTTCCCAGACTCCATATATTACCTTCTTTAAAGATAAAGTCACTCAGCTTGCCTGTATTCTTTCCTAATTACTCCAGTAAAAGTGGATACGTGCTCCATTTGTTGGATGTGCACAGATAGTTGCGTTTCTATTTACACTGAACTAAATCACATAGGAAATCTGATCAGCTGTTTATTGCCTTCTCACCAAATAAGTTAGGCCAGGCTTTATCCAAGATTACTTTAGCCAATTGGATTACGGTTTGTATTTCTACAGTTTACCACCAACAAGGCAGGCAACTTCCCCATCCTGTTAGAGCTCACTCTACCAGGTTTATGTCTACTTCGTCTGCATTATCTGCAGGGACTCCTATTGATGAAATTTGTGCTGCAGGTACTTGGTCTACATCTCATACCTTTGTATCTCACTACAAGTTGGACATTATTTCCAGAAAAAGAGCATCCTTTGGCGTAGAGGTGCTCAGGCCTATCCTTCCTAGAGGTCCTCCTAGGGTTTATGTAGCTGAGGACTCTGATCCATTCGTGATGCATATTGAAATGGACATCATCAGATTAGAAGTTATATACTTACCATAACTTGGCATGTGTGTTGTCCAGTTTTATTATGCATCACATCCCACCCTCCGTCCCCCATCCTTTTACAGCTGAGAGCAGTATAAATGATAAGGAAATCCATAGGTTTGTAGTTTGGGCTCCAGTTGGTGGTTTTCTTTACCTGCTCAGTATTATACTTCTAACTATCTTTCTGAAGGAGCTGCAGACTCGATCTGAGGGGGTTGAGGAGGAATGGGGCATTATGTGAGTGGGAGGAGCTTGAGGCTGAGATTATATGCCTGGAAGAAATGACAGAGTTGGATTAGAGGACGGATCTGAGGACCCATTTGTGATGCATAATGAAACTGGACAACACAGATGCCATGTTTTGGTAACTACATGACTTCTATTTCAGAAGTTGGGGTTCTCTTGTTATCTCTTCAAATCCACTGCAAAGCTCTCAAGGGTAGTGGCCTTCCTGCATGCTCTACTGGTCCCTCATAAGCTGAAAGTTTGCCTTTTTGTGGACCATGCACACTTGGTTTTTCAAGAGATGATCTACAGGCTGTTCAGTCTGATGGGGTATTTTTTAAGATCCTCAAACTCATGGCATCAGTTATTTTCATCCTTCCACTGGAAAGGCTACACATGAGGAAACTGCAGCGTTACCTCAAGACTCTAACAAAAGCACACTTGAAAGAGTCTTATTTTCCTGTCCTCAGCAGCACCCCTGTTGTGACAGCCCATGGTGTGTTAGCCTTGTCAGGAGGACTTTCCTTCTAGGAGAGTCATGCATACAGAGGTCCCAAATGAGCCAGACAAGGAGCTGTCATAGTGCAGCTCAGAAGGATTTTTCTTTAACCCTTACCTCTCACTGACTTGCTTGATTTCACCTAGGTGAGTTACATTGTGGTGATGTCCCATTTTGCCAGCATGCCTTTTGAATCACCAGCTCTATTTTACAGTCCCTGGTATCTGCTCTGGAGCTTGTGAAGTAGCCATGCTCCCAGCATCTCACGGCACATTTCCTCTAGAGAATCAAGCAGATAATGTTAATATGCTCCTTTTCCCATCTGGCCAGCTGCAGCAGGCACCCAAGGCCATAATAAAACTTAGGCTGCCTGAGTAAAAGTCTTGGCTTTATCCCTGTATGCCAGTGGAGATGACCAGACAATAGTCTTTTCTACTAACTGTAACATCAGACAGGTGGATTTTTGATATTCAGGCCCTGGTGGTGGTGCTGCGGTAGCGTTGTCGCCTCACAGTAAGACGCTGTCAGGTTCGATTCTCAGCTAGAGCGTCTTTTTCGTGGAGACATGCGTGAATGGGCGTACCTTCGTTGAAGGTTGTGCGTCAGGGCTGGTAACTCGGCACGTAAAAATCAAATACCAATCATTAGCGGACCGGAGTTCCGCTGTGGCGACCCCTAAAGCCGAAAGACTCAACAACAAGGCCCTTAAATGTAAGGATCTTTTCTTAAAGGACAGAGTCCATTTACATAAGCACTGAAGCATGCCTGTGGTTGTTGCAGAATTTGCTTTGAATCAGATTGCCATTGCTTGTATGTTCCTAAGCAATTGAGATATTACCTGCATAGAACCAAAGACTAAAGACTGGGCAACTACTGTTGGTTTTCCTTCCAGTTCCCAGACAAACTGTCTTTAAATAAATAGTTCACTACATTACCTTCTGTCTTTCTGCTATTTTGCCCATAGAAAGACTGTGCCAAGAGCATATCAGGCCGTACTCTGCCATAGTCACTGTGGTTAGTACTGCATTTTTAGAGGGAGTAGATACCCAGGCTATCATGCAACCAACCATTTAGTTCTTTGTGCACACTTTCTAAACATTGTAGACTAGAAATCCAATTTCCACTCCTCTCGCTTCTGTAATGCTGGGCATCCATAGTGCTACAGTGAGTAACAGTTTACACACCCCACCCTCACACACACCGCAAACCTTCACTCCTCCACACCACACCACCACCACCACAATTATTTTTCCTCTCCTGGTCATTAATCCTATGGGGACTTAGGGTTCTTGGGTATACTTGACTAATAATGGCAAGGGTACGTTGTGTTGTGAGTAGATGTTTCTAAACCCAGTTTAGTTGGGTGCTCTTTTTGGGCATCCATGTCCCCTGAAGAACTGCCCAAGGTTCGGTGTAGTTACTGCTTTGCTAAAAGCTCTTTGGCAAGAAAAAAAATGATTGCTTGGTCTGGCTTCTTTTTATTCTGGAAGTGTAGTATCCTCCCTGGGAAGTAGGAGCCAGCTTAGCCAAGGGGAATGGTGCAGAAATCTGGAAGTCGGGCCAGGCACTGGACCTAATCTGCAGATAATTCCCAAAGGGTTATGACTGTAACTGATAGTACTCTTACATATGCTGTTAATGGTAAGTTCCTTACACAGTTGTACGTTCTTGTATATTTGATCATTCTGCCCTTTTGTGCTTCTTTCAAAGATTTGTTTTTGAGGAAGAATTCAGCAGTTGAAGGCCTATCGTTTGTTTTATGATCATAGGCATGTGATCATCGGGTCTGTCTTAGTTCCTCTGAATACGTATTCATCAACAGCTAAACAGCGAAATTTGGAATTTTTCCCAGGGTTAGGAACCACTAGCACTCCAGAACACACACTGCACTAAATCAAACCCATCCATATGGGGGGCTTTGCCCCTCCACTATATATACCAACTCCGAGATCCCACTACAGTGGGGAAAAGGGTAAAGTTGTGATGATGGCTCAGTGGATGTTCGTGTTTCACTGTTGCAGTCATTATATTTGGGTTATCTGCTTGCAGTAGCCCTCAAGTCGGCCTGATTATCAAAGTCTTGGGTCCTGCGTCGGTTGCTGTCCCTTCTTCCATGACTTCAGGGGTATAAAACATGCAGCCGACACCATTTCGTCTGTCTTTCTTGCCGTGCGGTGCCCAAAGCAGAAGCAGTTCGCAAGTGCCAGTTGGCCGACTCCTGAAATTTTCATTTTTGAGTTTCAGAACCTAAGTCTTCAACTAAAGCTAAGTACCCCGTTGGGAAAACTTTTTCTTGCTTCTTACCGATGTCAGTCAAAGTTAATAATTGCATTACTTGTGGAAAGCAAATACCTCATAAAGATTTTCATTCGTACTGTATTCCTTGCCAAGGCCCTTACCACGACGTACCTTGCTGTCAGTTTTGTGCTTTATTTAATCAGCGCACTATCCATCGTCGGTATATTTTCACCTCTAAATATTTTGGTTTTCGGTTTAATTATCCAGAAATGTCATCTGTTAGCCAGCCGACTACCGGGATTCCGAAAAAACGCAAAGATAAAGACAGAGACAGTCTGCCGAGGTCCAAAACTGCAGACGATGCTTCTCCTAAGCCAGTCGCCAGTTCGCCAGTACTCAGTGAGGCAGTTTCGCAGCCCCTGATGCCCGCTACTTCTGATTCGCAGGCCTCTACTGAGACCCATTAAGCAAGATGCTTCAACTGTGGAACCTGCGGATGTCTCTACCTTGAATGGGTCCGGAGCTGCTGTGCAGGCACTGGCTTCTGAAGGTGTATTCAGGCCTATGTACTTGCATATTAAACCGACGCCTCCTTCTTCATTTAGGCCTAAATCTCGAACCATGCCTAAAAAAATGACGCCCAGGCCGCATGCTCAGGCCTCTATGCCTAAAAAAAAATAAGAATGGCTGAAGATCGTATAACTCTAATCAGGGGAAGCCAACCTTCCCCTTCTAAGAGACCTAGGACTGAAGTTGTTTATGAATCTTCTGACCAGGATTCTGATTTTTCTGATCTGGATTTGCCCTTATCTACTTATGAGGATTCTGATGCAGAGGACTCTATTCCCTCTGCTTCCCCTCCAGAGGATTTTTCTTTTGGTGAAACCTTACATACTTTAAGGGAGCATGTCCACTGGAAAGCCAGGATTTCTCTGATTCAAAAAAGAGGCTTATGGATTTCTTACTCCTGCCTCAGCATAGGCCTTTAGCTATTCCTCCTGTACTGGACATTGTTGATGCTTTTTCGGAATTTAGTTTGGACCCTGATTCTTTGCCTCCTGCTCCCAAGAAACCTGACAGATATTACAGGGTTCCTGATTCCCAAGTTCCTTTTTAAAAATCCTATTGCGGATCCAGAGACTATTTCACAGGGACCCAATGGCATTAAGGCTTCTACTGCTAAAAATCCTACCCCTTCTGATAGAGACTCCAGGGCGCTGGATAGATGGGGTAAGAAGGTTTACACTTCTGCTACCATGGCCATTAGGGCTTTAAACTGCCAGTTTCATATGTTAAAGTATCAGCAACATGTTATTGGATTGCTTAAACAGAAAATTATGTTGATTCCTGACTGTGCTTAAAATAAAGAATTACAGGATTTAATGCATTCTGCTGAGCAGGTTGGAAAGCATACTTTGCAATGTGGATTTGATTCATTAGAGGTCTCTTGCAGGGCTACTGATGTTCATCGTGTTACCCTGCTGCACTCATCACACTTGGGTTATCCTGCCGTCAGGTG
Organism: Protopterus annectens; assembly: GCF_019279795.1. Lineage (NCBI taxonomy): Eukaryota > Metazoa > Chordata > Ceratodontiformes > Protopteridae > Protopterus > Protopterus annectens. The sequence goes on along the minus strand of NC_056739.1, from coordinate 1,580,166,208 downwards.
GTCCCGCAGTCGGCCCAAATTCCAAAGTCTTGGTCCGGCGTCGGTTGCTGTCGCTTCTTCCCTGACGTCAGTGCGCCAGGGGTATATAAGAGGCATCCAACGCCATTTTCTTCTGTCTTTCTTGCCGCGCGGTGCCCAAAGCAGAAGCAGTTTGCAAGTGCCGGTCGGCCGACACCTGAGATTTTCGATTTGAATTTCAGTCCGAAGTCTTCAATAAAGCTAAGTACCCCATTGGGGAACATTTTCTTGCCTCAGTCCGATGTCAGAAAAAGTTAACAATTGCATTTCTTGTGGGAAGCAAATACCTCATAAGGACTTCCATTCCTATTGTATTCCTTGCCTAGGCCCAGACCACAATGTCACAGGTTGTCGGTTTTGTGCTAGGTTTAATAAACGAACTATCAAATGCCGTTTTGACTTGGCACGGCATTACTTTGGTAGGAAATTTAATTATATCATGCCGTCAGAGCAGCTGACGACCGCCATACATAAAAAACGCAAGGATAAGGACAGGCAGCCTAGGAAAAAGCCAGACTCCGAGGCCTCAGCTGGGCCTGTCGCCGGTTCTCCGATTTTCAGTGAGGTGCCTACGCAGCCCCTGACGACCGCAGAACTGGAACCCCAGACAGCTGCGGATTCCCAAGCGGAGCCTACTAGGCCGACGCAGCCATCTTCCGACACTGAAGCAGAAGTACACACCGGTGCAGTGGAAACACCTTCGGTTGCAGAAGGTGGTGTCTTCAGACCGACTACACTCACCATTAAATCTTATGCTAAGCTTAAAACTCCTTTAAAACCTAAGAAAACTGTACATCAGTCTACAGTTCAAGGCCCCATGCCTAAGAAACAGATGCTTAAGATGGCTGAAGATTTGATTACCCTTATCAGGGGTTCCCATCCCCCTCCTGTTAAACGACCAAGACCAGAGGAGGATTATGCATCCTCTGACCAGGTTTCACTCTCCTCAGATTCTTCTGAGGAACAGGATTATACTTTTCCACCTTATGAAGACTCTGATGCTGAAGACTCTATTCCCTCAGCATCTCCCCCTGAAGACTACTCCTTTGGGGAAACTTTACATACCATGAGGGAACATTTCCACTGGGAAGGCCAGGATTACTCAGATTCTAAGAAAAGGCTCCGAGAGTTCCTTTTACTACCCCAGCACAGACCTCTTGCTATCCCACCTGTTTTAGATATTGTGGATGATGTTTACTTGGAGTCTAGTTTAAATCCAGACTCTCTACCTCTTGCTCCAGCCAAACCAGACAGATACTACAGAGTACCTGACTCACACAAATTCCTTTATAAAAGCCCTGTAGCTGACCTAGAAACAATTTCCCCAGGGTCCTAAGGGAGCTAAAGCTTCTATGGCTAAAAATCCTGTGCCCTTTGAAAGGGATTCCAGAGCCCTAGATAGATGGGGAAAGAAAATATACACCTCAGCAACTCTGGCTATGAGAACATTAAATTGCCAGTTTCACATGTTGAAATATTAGCAATTCCTACTGTCTCAGTTAAAATAAAAAATGAGCACACATTCAGAACAGTCTGAATTCAAGGAAATGCAGGATCTGTTGCATGCAGCTGAACAGGTGGGCAAACATACTTTACAATGCGGATTTGATTAATTGGAAGCTTCCTGTAGAGCAGCTGTTACGGGCTCTGTCATACGTAGACATGCTTGGTTAAAAGAACAAACCCTTCCTGACCATGTTAAAGCAAAATTATTGGATGCACCTTTACAGCAGGATGTATTATTTGGTGTCAAAGCAGAAGAGGTTTTAAAGAAAATGGAGGATAAGGCAAAGTCTATGCAAACGGTCAAGTATGTTTTGCAGGTACAACCCCCTCGTTTCAGCAGAAATTGGCCAACAATAAACTGGTCCTTTCCAGCTTCTGACAGATCACAGAGGGGCAAATACAGACGCCCAAGGGGCAGAGGTCAGTCACAGGGCCCTTACAAACCTTGCCAATGGGGTACTGCTACCCAGAAAGGAGGAGAAGACAGGCCCCAAGCTAGCAGAAGACAAACACAATGACTCTATCCTCGAACTACCAACCAAATCTCTCCTGGCAACTCACTTGGGAGGAAATCTAGCATTTTTTGCGGACAACTGGCACATCATCACAAAAGACAAATGGGTTCTAAACATTGTCTCTCAAGGATACAGATTCCACTTTCATACCTTACCAAGAATCAAAGGAATGCCAAACCTGCCACCAAATCAATGGGCAGAGGCACAAAAACAAATTACAGCTCTCATGGACATGAGAGCCATTCAAAAGGTACCTACACAGGAGCAAGGACAAGGATTTTACTCAAGACTCTTCCTATTCCCAAGAAAGGACAAAGCGTGGAGACCCATTCTGGATCTTTCAATTCTGAACACCTATCTGCAAGTACCAAAATTCAAGATGCTAACACTACAGCAGCTTCTTCCCATGCTGGGCAAGAATGCTTGGCTTGTCACTTTGGACCTCAAGGAGGCTTACCTGCATGTCCCCATCAGACAAAATTGCAGAAGATACCTCCGCTTCATTGCAGGTTCAACGCATTATCAATTCTCTGCACTGCCCTTTGGCTTATCTACTGCGCCCAGGGTCTTCACAAAATGCCTGGCACCAGTAATTGCATACTGCAGACAAAGAGGAATTCAAATATACCCATACCTGGACGACTGCCTTATTCAAGCAGAAAGCAAGGACATTCTTTTAAAGCATCTGGCATTTGTCAAACACCTTCTAAGTTGCCTAGAGTACACAGTAAACGAAAAGAAATCAAAACTAGTGCCCTCACAAAACATAATATTCCTGGGTGTCAGCTTGAATACAACGGCCCAGATGGCTTTTCTCACGCCAGACAAGCAAAGACAGCTGATTCAATATTTCAAAATAATGGCAACAAAGACCCAACTCCCTGCAAGAAAAATTCTGCAGGCCTTGGGATTCATGGAATCTTGCATATTACTAATACCATTTGCAAAACTGCATATGAGGAAATTACAATGGTACCTGAAATGTGTATGGACTCAGCACAGCCACAGCTTGGAAGCAGTGATACCACTCATTCCCTGCCTTCAACAGGAGTGTCTATGCTAGGCACAGGCATGTCACCACAACAAGGGTCAGCCTTTCACCTTACCCATAGCCAGGCAAACTATGACAACAGATGCATCGGACTATGCCTGGGGAGCACACATGGCAGGGCAGTGCATTCAGGGCAAATGGACTACAGATCAGAGGCATCTGCATATCAATCAAAAAGAAATGCTAGCAGTACAGAATGCCCTAACAGCTTTCAAGGACTTTCTACACCCAGGACAACTAATAATAAAGACGGACAATACCACAGTAATGTGGTACATAAACAAGCAAGGGGGCACACATTCCTACCCTTTATGCAGGCAAGCAATGACCTTGTGGAACACTGCACTGTCTTACCAGGTTCAATTACAAGCACAATTCCTGCCAGGAAAGAAAAACACATTGGCAGACGACCTAAGCAGAAACATCATGGATCCATATGAATGGAAACTAGATCCACAAGTATTTGCAATGATAGCTCAAAAATGGGGACGCCCAGACATAGATCTGTTTGCAAGCCCCCACAACCACCAACTTCAAAAATTTTGCACAAGGACCTTCCATCCACTAGCTTGGAAAGCGGACGCCCTCTCCTTCAGTTGGAAAACATTAACAGTGTATGCCTTCCCTGCACTGCCTCTTCTAGCAAAGGTACTGCTGAAAGTCAGATTAGAGAGGCCACAAATGATACTTGTTGCACCAGACTGGCCACGCCAGGGTTGATATCCAATTTTAAGGAACATGACCCACGGCCCACCATGGATTTTGCCACATATTCCTCACCTGCTCACCCAGCGAGACAATCAGATTCTACACAGCCAGCTCAAGACTTTAAACCTGGCTGCATGGCAAATTACATAAACAACCAGCCAACACCTTTATCCAAAGCTGTTATGGATGTCATTCTGGAGGCCAGGAGGCCCAGCACCAGGAAGTCCTATTCAGACAAATGGAAAAGATTTTGCGCCTGGAACCAGGCTAAAGGCCAAAATCCCCTTGATCCAAACATCCCTCAGATTCTACAATATTTACCTGAGATGTTACACAAAGGACTTTCTTTTTCATCTATTAAGATCCACGCCTCAGCAATTTCAGCTCATTACAGCACGGATCCTCCTTTATTCTCACATCCACTCCTAAGACAGTACCTCAGAGGGGCTAAGAACTTAAGACCGCCAAGGAGAGCTCCAACACCTACTTGGGATCTCAACTTTGTTCTGGAAAAGCTTACACTGCCCTTTGAACCAGCTTTTTCAGCTGATTTAAAATTTCTTTCATGGAAAACTGCCCTACTACTAGCAGTAACCTCAGCTAGAAGAGTCTCAGAGCTACAAGCACTAATGGCAGTGGAACCTTTCCTCATTTTTCATCAAGACAGAGTCTCTCTACGAACTAACCCTTCCTTTATGCCAAAGGTGGTATCCAGTGTGGCCCTAAACCAAACCATTCACTTGCCCACCTTCTTCCCAAATCCCCAGAACAAAGGAGAAAGACTCCTGCACTCTTTGGACATTCACAGGCAATTACGTTACTACTTGGATAAAACTAAGGCTTTCAGAAAAACTGACTAGCTCTTTGTAGCCTACGCTACAGGACCACAAGGAAAAGCTATCTCAAAACAGACCATTTCTAAATGGATAGGGCATTGCATACATTTCTGCTACACACATCATGGGAAACCGGTACCTGCTAACATTAGGTCCCACTCCACCAGGGCTACAGCTACATCAGCAGCCTTTCTCAGGGGAGTGCCAACCAAGGATATTCTGGAAGCTGCAACTTGGAGTTCAGTGCACACCTTCACCAAACATTATCACTTACCTCTATACTCTGACTAGAGCTGGTTTTGCCACTGCAGTTTTGCAGGGCCTACTAGCTTCTTCTAACCCTGTTTGACGCCACCTCCCATCCTTAGCTTTGGGATTCAACCCAAGTGTGATGACTGCAGCAGGGTAACACGATGAACATAGTACAGTTTTGTACCTTCCATAAATGTAGATGTTCGAGACTTCACCCTGCTGCAGTCCAGGTTACCCTCCCTCCATCCCCTCTGAACTAGCTGAACTTATCTCTACCACTCTATCCTAAGGGTTTTGTTTTATTTTTATATAGCTATATGTATGTGTGTGTGTGTGTGTATATATATATATATTATATATATATATATATATATATATATATATATATATATATATATAGCCTACCTATTGGGATATAGCTAAATCTATGCAAACTGTTAAAGATTTCTTACAAGTTCATCCTCCTAGATTTAGTAGGCACTGGCCATCTAAGACATGGTCCTTTCCAGCCCCTTCCAGGTCTTCTCAAGCCAAACCCAGACACAGCAGAAGCCCCAGGTTTCAGTCCCAGGGGAGATTCAAGACTAAGCAATGGGGGGGTTTCCTCACTCAAATCAGGGAGTAGTAAGACCCCTCCTCCCCCCCCTGGAAAACTGTCTCAATGACTTGCCTTTAAAACTTCCAAGCACTTCCCAACTTAATGCCATTTTAGGCAGAAAGATTGGTCTGCAGGCCAGAAACTGGGAACTCGTTACCCAGGACAAATAGGTTTTAAATATAGTGTCCCAAGGATACAGATTTCAGTTCCACTCCTTACCAACACCAAGCAGGTCGCCAGATCTACCCCCAAATCAGTTGGCAGAGGCCCAAAATTAAGTACTCTCTCTCTTAAGCATGGGGGCTATTCAGTTGGTACCAGAAGAGCAAAAGGGACAAGGTTTTTATTCAAGACTTTTTCTGCTTCCCCAGAAAAGGCAATACATGGCATCATATCCTGGACATTTCTACTCTAAATACCTTTTTGGTGATTCCAAAATTCAAGATGCTGACTCTTCACCAGCTGCTTCCTATGCTAGGTAGAGATGCATGGTTGGCAACACTAGACTTAAAAGAAGCATACCTGCACATCCCTATCGGGGAGTCTTGCAGAAGATACCCATGCTTGAAAGCAGGCTACATGCACTATCAGTTCTCTGCACTGCTCTTTGGCTTATTTGCTGCACCCACGGTATTCGCAAAGTGCCTATCTCCAGTCATTGCATTTTGCAGGCAAAGAACTATTCAAATATACCCATATCTGGACAGTTGACTAATTCAGGTAGAAAGCCAGGACATACTTTTGAATCATCTGGCCTTTGTTCAGAGGGTACTGACTTGTCTGGGGTACACCATAAACGAAAATAAATCACAACTGGTACCCTGTCAACAAATTATATTACTGGAAGCAAGCTTGAATACAACTTCCCAGATGGCTTTCCTCACACCAGAGAAAAGGATTCATTTGACAACCTACTTCAAACAAGTGGCCACAAAAACCCAGTTATCTGCAAGGCAAATACTACAAGTCTTGGGGTTTATGGCCTCCTGCATTCTTCTAATTCCATCTGCAAGGCTGCATATGAGGAAACTGCAATGGTATCTCAAAAGCCTATGCTATCAACATTCACAGGATCTAGAAACAATGATTCCTATCATACCTTGCCTGCGCCTAGAGTTCCTTTGGTGGGCAGAAGCCTGCCACCAAAACAGGGGACTACCATTGACACTACCCCCTGCCACCCAAACCTTAACAACAGACACATCAGACTATGCATGGGGGAGGCGCACCTGGCAGGGAAGTGCATTCAGGGCAAATGGAGCCCAAGTCAAATGCACCTACACATAAATCAAAAGAAAATGTTAGCTGTACAGAATGTTCTGACAGCCTTCAAGGACCACATTCTTCCAGGACAACTGATGGTAAAGACGGACAACACCACGGTCATGTGGTACATAAACAAGCAGGGGGGTACACAATCTTACCCCCTCTGCAGACTAGCCATGGCATTATGGAACACAACCTTGAGCTACCGTGTGAATCTACAAGCTCAATTCCTGCCAGGAAAACTAAATACACTGGCAGATGGACTAAGCAGAAACCTCATGGACCCACACGAATGGAAACTGGAACCAAGGATTTTCAACATGTTGACAAGCAAATGGGGGACCCCAAATATATACCTGTTAGCCTCCCCCCAGAACCATAAATTGGACACCTTTTGCACAAGGATTCCCCACAAACTAGCTTGGAAAGTGGATGCTCTATCCTCCAGTTGGAAAAAAACTATCAGTTTATGCCTTCCCTCCTCTGCCTCTGCTCTCCTGAGTACTGCTAAAGATCAAACAGGACAAGCCAAGGACAATTTTAATTGTACCAGACTGGCCCCACCAACACTGGTACCCCCTCCTGCGCAGTGCGTCACGCTTGGCCTCATGGCACCTGCCTCAGACTCCTTCCCAGTTGTCTCACCAGGAGAACCAGATTCTGCACCCTCAGCTGCAAACCCTGAATCTTGTAGCCTGGCTAATTACCTAATCTCTCCTTTACCACCCCTCAGTAAATCAGTGATGGATATCGTTTTAGAGGCTAGGAGGCCCAGCACTACAAAATCCTATGCTGCAAAATGGAAAAGATTTTGTACCTGGAACCAGTCTCAAGGGATGAGCCAAGCAGTGCCCAATTTACCTCATATTCTACAATATTTGACTGAGAGGCTTCATAAAGGCCTGTCCTTTTCCTCCATCAAAATTCATGCCTCAGCCATTTCAGCTCATTGTAGCACAGAGCCTCCCCTCTTCTGTCACCCACTACTCAAGCAGTTCCTCAGAGGGGCCAGAATTTTAAGGCCACCCAGGAGAGCTCCAACTCCAGCCTGGGACCTTAACTTTGCTTTGGAGAAACTCACTCTTCATCCTTTCAAGCCAGCTGCTACTGCAGATTTAAAATTCCTTTCCTGGAAAACAGCTTTCCTTTTAGCAATCTCTTCTGCAAGAAAGGTATCTGAATTACAGGCCCTTATGGCAGTGGACCCTTTCTTCATCTTTCATGCGGACAGGGTGTCCCTCAGAACCAGTCCCTCCTTCATGCCCAAGGTGTGGTATCCAGTGTGGCTCTTAATCAGTCCATTCATTTGTCTACCTTCTTTCCTAACCCACAGAACAAAGGGGAGCGGATACTGCACTCCTTAGATGTGTACAGACAACTTAGATGCTACATGGACAGAACTAAACCTCAAAGGAAATCTGAACTGCTGGTGGCATTTGCTACAGGGAAAGAGGGAAAAGCTATTTCAAAGCAAACCATTTCAAAATGGGATAGGCCACTACATTAATTTCTGCTATAAGCACCGTGGAAAACCTATCCCACAGGGCATCATACCCCATTCAACCAGGGCTGCATCTACCTCTACAGCCTTTCTCAGGGGCGTCCCTACAAGGGACATCCTAGAAGCTGCTACCTGGAGTTCTGTACATACTTTCACCAAGCATTATCATTTGCCAATTTTCTCTTAATCCAGAGCTGGTTTTGCCACTGTCTTGCAGGGCCTTATAGCTGGTCCTAATTCTATTTAAATTCCTCCTCCCAACCTCAGCTTTGGGAATCTACTCAAATGTAATGATTGCAAAAGTGAAACACGAAGAACATAATACAGTTGTGTACACTTAAAAAATGTAGATGTTCGTGTGTATTCACTGTTGCAGTCTTAGTTATCCTCCCTCCAGCCCCCTTTCTTCTTGTGGCTATACCTTTACTCTCACTATTTTCAAAATGCTTTTTGATGTGTTTGCTTTTTTGTTGGAGGTATATCCTTGTATTATAGATTTAATTGCTTCCCATTGGGGGGGCACCTGGCATCTGGGGCAAGAAAAACTGATGTAATGGCGTCGGCTGCATGTTTTATACCCCTGATGACCTGACATCATGGAAGAAGGGACAGCAACCGACGCAGGATCCAAGACTTTGTTAATCAGGCTGACTGAGGGCTACTGCAGGCAGATAACCCAAATGTAATGACTGCAACAGTGAATACACTTGAACATCTACATTTATGGTAAGTGTACACAACTGTACTTTCCTAACCCTGGGAAAAATTCCGTGCTTCACTGTAATGTATTTCGCTGTTGAATATGTATTCAACGAATATGTACAACGAATATGTATTTCATGGAACTAATATAGACCCTTGATCATCAGCTCACTGTTGTGCTTCTGAGACTGGGAGAATGCCACGTTGTTTATTGTTTAGTGAGCATCTGGTTGTATATTCTGCTGTGTATTATCTGCAAGATTTTTCAAAGGTTTGTCTTATGTTTAGCACCTTTTGTGAATTCTTTCTTTCGTTGCAAAAAAAAGTAAATTACCCTGTAAAGTTTTAGCATTATTAAACAACTGCTTCTTTTCCTGTCCTTTCCCAGGCTGAGCAAGCTGCCAAGGTTGAAAAGATACGGCAGAGCATTCTGGAAGGGTTGAATTTTACCAGGCCAATTCATCCTATTCCTTTTCTTCCTCCACCACCTCCACCTCCCATGCCCTTCTATCCTGCTGCTGTTTACCCTCGCCCAGTGTGTCCAATGCCCCCACCTCCAGGCAGGGGCAGAAACTTTGCTGGTAAGTTTCAGTCTTTTTTCATACAACATATGTGGATGGAAAGTTTGACAATAGAATATGCTATCTTAGAAATCATGAGACTTTGTATGCATTGTAGGTGGAGTGCCAATTTATAATTGCTAAGTGGCATAACTTGTGTATAGGATGCTAACTAAATTATGATGCCAGCATTGAAAAACTGACATTTGTATGAAGAATATAGTCTTACAGGTGAATATAGTCTTACAGATGAAATGAAGATACCAAATGAATCTGAAGTTGTTGCCTTCATTTGCTCTTCATCCTGTGGGTACTCGGATCCAGCACAGATCCGACTCTGTCTCCTTTCCAGCATCTGATCCCAGCTCCAAGCTCTTCCCCATACCCATAATGCCCCTGTCTCCCTCCTCCCCCCGATCTTGTTTCCTGCGCTAGCATAAGCATCGTGATCTGCTGCTCTGAGCTTCCTTCGGGTAAGTGACTGATTTTTTTGATGTTTTTCTATCCACTTTTACTTAGATTTCTTTCCCTTTTTACCTTCCTTTCCCTTGCACTGTTTGTTGGCGTAAAAAAATGTTTTCTTAATCTTTCTTCTATCTGGTAGCATGTGTGTGTAAGGGTTGTTCTGGTTGGGCCTCCTTGCTTCGACTATATCGGAGAATCCCAAACCAGGCTTCAGAAAGTGCACGGAATGTGACCATAAGCTCTCCCCACATACTACGCCACACTCTGTGCGTAGTATGTCTAAAGGTTTCCCACCTCAAGTCCTCCTGTTCTATTTGCGCGGGCTTCAAGCCCCACGCATAGATGGACAGACAGGAGGAGCAAGCTAATTGTAAAAGGCCTCCGGGCCCCAGGCCTCCTCAACCCCAACTACTACTACTTCTGCCCCCCCCCCCCCAGCCTCTGGGATTCAAGCGTCCGTCAAGAGGTCCGGGGACAAGCATAGACACAGGGACAAGCCAAGGAAGCGATCCCCCTGATCACTCAGCCTCCATCGATCCCCCATTCGCTTCTTCTTGGAGCTGGAGGAGCTTCGGATCCATTCGCTGGCAGTGGCTTCCCCCCATCGACTCTCCAGGCCAGTATCGGTGGCCTCTTTATCCCAGTCCACCTGCAGCCTTTCCAAAGTGGAGGTGGACAGGATGATGCGGAAATTTATCCGCACTGAGATACAGATGGGAGTCTTGCCTGCTGCCTGTCTCTCCGGAACAGGGGGCATGCATTCCACGTTCCTACCAATTACTCCTTCTCCGATCCGACCCCCGGTTTTGGAGCCTTCAGATCTGAGGACTCTGTGTCGAGGAGTCAGCGCCGGCTGTACCTTGTACCTCGATGCAGGCAATTACCTATAGTAGGTCAGATCCAATGAGCTCGGATCCGTCCGGCTCTCAGAGCCATAGCCTACATGCTGGATCAGAGGGGAGGGTGTCGGCTCCGAGTCTTTTTGAGCAGAGCCTTCGAATTGGAGTCTTGGTGCCTGGAAGTTCAGCTCTGACTCCCCCATTGATCCAGTGGGTGGCGGATCCGATTGTGCTTCCTTCTCAGACGGTTCACTCCCCTTCTGCCTTTGACGTGGTGGAGAGTGTTCTGATACCGTCGACACCCTTGACTATCTCGTCTCAGACTCTCCCCTGGCTCCCTTTATTTCTGGTATGGATTCTGCCATCCTGCTACCTCAGGGACAGCCTGCTACCTCTCTGCCGCAGGAAGCGCCCGTGCGGGAACAACCAGATGTTTTCGAGTCTTCCCAGAAACTCCCCCTGAGGAGGTACATCGAATACATGTGTAAAAGGAGGCACATTGACTCTCCACTGGAGTCCCTCAGAGGACACCGATTTGGAGGACGGTGGTGGGTTCCTCCCGGTCTCCCCTGGAGATGTCTCCTTTGGAGACATCATTGAGATTATTCATCATTGAGATGGATGATCTGCCCAGAAACCCAACTCAGACAAATCAGTGTTCCTGGTGGTGTTTGGCACAGAACCCTCTACATTCTGGGTGTCACCTCCCGCGGATCCACTGGTAGATCTAATTACATCTCTGGCATTGAAGGAACCGGACATGGTGGAGCCAATCCCCAAACACCCGAACAAGATTTTAAGTGCTCCTGGACCAAGGGATCCCCCGTAGATGCCATGGTAGTGCAGTGGCCATTCAGAAGGAGCTCGGGCAGGAGAGCTCCATGGTCCATGCACCAGACCAAGAGTTCAGGATGACGGATTGCTTTGGAAAGTAGGTGTATGCCTCAGCCACATTTTCGGTATGCACACTGAATTATATGGCATATGTAATTGGACTCCAGCGAAAACTTATCAAGGAGATCGCTGGGTCTACCCCAGGGTCCATGATGGTGGAGGACCAGAAGGTTTTCTCTTCTCGCATGGCCACCCTTATGTCGATTGCTAACACCTCTATGCAGCTTCTCTCTCATGCCAATGAGGGTGCTGCTAGAGCTGCCGGGATCAAGCATCACACCTGACTCTTCCAACTATGTGAATTCTCTGAACCCTTTAAGGCGTCCTTTACCAATGCTCCCCATATGATGGATCCAACCCTCTTTGGTGAGTTGGTACATGATACTCTAGTCCAGAGCGAGAAGGACGGTAAGACTGTCTGCCGTCAGAATCCACTTTTCTACCCTCCAATGATCCTTTTCAAGGAATCAGTGGGGGACAAAGAAGATGTGGATGTTCTTCGTGTTTCACTTTTGCAGTCATTACACTTGGGTTATCTGTCTGCAGGTAACCCTCAGTTGGCCTGAATACCAGAGACTTAGTATTTCTGCATCGGTTGCTGTCGCTCCAGGACTGATGTCAGCTCGTCAAGGTATAAAAACAGGCAGCCGATCCCATTACATGAGTCTTTCTTGCCGAGGAGCCCGAAGCTGAAGCAGTTCACAAGTGCAGGTCGGCCGCTGAGTTTTCGTTTACGAATTGAATAATCCTGAAGTCTTCTAAAGCTAAGTACCCCATTGGGGATCCTTTTTTCTTGCTCTAACCGATGTCAGAAAAGGTTAACAATTGCCTTGCCTGTGGAAAGCAAATACCACACAGAGATTTTCATTCTTACTGCGCCACCTGTTTAGGCCCAGACCACGACGTACCACGCTGTCAGTTTTGTGCCTTGTTCAACACCCGAACCATTGGTCATCAGGCTCTCATTGTCGCTAAATTCTTTCGCTCTCGATCTCCGTATTCTGAAATGGCTTCGGTAAGCCATCCAACTACCAATATTGAGAAGAAACTGAAAGACAGAGACAGACCGCACAGGTCCAAAGCTGCCGACGATGCTTTTGTTAAGCTAGTCGCCAGTTCGCCGGTACTCAGGCGCTTTCGCAGCCCCTGATGCCCACTTCATTGGATTCGCAGGCCTCTACCGAGACCCATTCGGAGTCTGGTATGCAGCAAGACTCTTCTTCGATTATAGAACCTGCAGATGTCTCTACTTTGGATGAGTCCGGAGCCGCTGAGGAGGCACCGGGTTCTGAGGCAATTCTTCACACTACCAATGTTCGACTCAAACCTTCATTTTTTTATCTAAAACTACAGAGTTTCTAAGGCCAAGAGTATGCGCTACACCTAGAAAACCGATGACAAAAGCGCATGCACTTGCTCCCTTGCCACAACGACAAATGCTTAGAATGGCAGAAGACCTTATTATGCCGATTAGGGGAAGTCAGCCTTCCCCTGCTAAGAGAAGAGACCAGTCCCCTGCAGCTTCAACAGACCAGGTGTCTGATGACTCTGAGGTATCTGAGTATGAAGACATGCCCCCTTATCTGCTTATGAGGATTCAGATGCAGAGGAAACCATTCCCTCTGCCTCTCCACCAGAGTATTTTTCTTTTGGTGAAACCTTACATACTTTGAGAGAGCATTTCCACTGGGAATGCCAAGACTATCCTCAGTCCAAAAGGAGACCTCAAGAATTTCTAGATTTGCCACAGCATAGGCCTTTAACAATACCCCCAGTCCTGGAAGTTGTTGATGATGTCTTTATGGAATCCAGTATTACTCCTGATACTTTACCCCCTGCCCCTAGGAAACCAGACCAGTACTACAGAGTACCTGACACACTCAAATTTCTTTTCAAGAATCCTACTGCTGACCCAGCGATCATCTCCCAGGGGCCAAAAGGTATCAAGGCAACTACAGCCAATAGCCCCATCCCTTCGGACAGGGATTCCAGAGCTTTCGACAGATGGGGTAAGAAAGTATATACCTCTGCAACTCTTGCTGTTAGGGCATTGAATTGTCAGTTTCACATGCTGAAGTACCAGCAACATATTATGGAACTTATTAAACAAAAAGTAGCATCCTTTACAGACTGTGCAGAAAATAAAGAATTGCAGGAGCTTATGCACTCTGCAAGCCAAGTCAGCAAGCATACTTTTCAGTGTGGCTTTAACGCCCTAGAGGCACCGTGCAGGGCAGCAGTCACTGGTTCTGTACTGAGAAGGCATGCTTGGCTTAAGGAGCAGACCTTGCTAGACCATGTCAAATCAAAATTACTAGGCACTCCTTTGAACAAGGACAATTTGTTTGGCACCAAAGCAGAAGAGGTTCTTATAAAGATGGAAGAAAAAGCTAATTCTATGCAGACAGTTAAAGAATTCTTACAAGTACAACCTCCTAGATTCAGTAGGCATTGCCCTTCAAAACACTGATCCTTTCCAGCCCCCTCCAGGCCATCTCAAACCAGACCCAGGGGAAACATACCACCCAGACTACAGTCTCATGGTATGCAGAGATCTAAGCAATGGAGTGCCTCCACCCCCAAAACAGGGAGTGGTAAGCCACCTCCTTATAGAAAAAACTCACAGTGACTTCTCTACTCCACTCCCCACTTCTGCCCATATGCTTGTGCCCCTAGGAGGAAAACTTGCCCTTCATGCAAAAAACTGGATGTCTATCACAAAAGCCTGGTTAGTCACCCTAGACTTAAAAGAAGCCTATCTGCACATCCCTATAAGGAAGTCATGCAGGAAGTATCTACTTTTCAGGGCCGGATCTATGCATTATCAGTTTTCTGCACTTCCCTTTGGCTTATCCACTGCACCCAGAGTATTCACAAAATGCCTGGCTCCAGCCATTGCATACTGCAGGCAGAGAAATATTCGAATTTACCCGTACTTGGACTGCCTGATTCAGACAGACAAGAATTACTGTTGCAGCACCTGACATTTGTGAAAAACCTTCTCACTTCCCTGGGGTACACCATCAATGAAAAGAAATCAAAACTGGTGCTCAGTCAAAATATTGTATTCCTGGGAGCATGCTTGATCACAGCATCCCAGATGGCATTCCTCACTTCAGAAAAACAAGTCTATCTGACAGCCTACTTCGAACAAATGGCCACCAGAACCCAACTGTCCACAAGGAAAATATTACAGGCCCTAGGGTTCATGGCAGTGAATACACTCTAACAGCTACATTCATTTTTATTTATTTAACATTTGTTGACCAGAAAAGTCCGACTAGTTTCCACAGAGCCTGATGTTCTTCATTCCACATTGCTGCAGTCCTAACCATTGGGTAGTCCGCTGTCCAGTCGGCCCGAATACCAAAGTATATGGCTGACGTCGGTCAAGGCGCATTAGACTGATGTCAGGACGTCAGGGTACTAATGCGCATGACCGACGTCATATCCTCAGTCTTTTTTGCCGCATGGTCCGATGCAGAAGCAGTTTTGCGAGTGCAGGTTGGCGTTCTGAAATTTTCTGAAGTCGGAGTTTCAGACCGAATCAAAGTTGGCTAAGTACCCCGTTGGGGAACATTTTGGTTTTTGCTTGCCTCAGTATTTAACCGGATGTCAGAAAAAGTGAATAACTGTATTTCTTGTGGGAAACAGATACCTCATAGGGATTACCATACTTTGTGTATACCTTGTTTAGGGCCTGAGCACGACGTTGTTGGATGCCGCTCTTGTGCTAGATTTAACAAACGCACTATTAAGAGAAGGTTAGACTGTGCCAGGTTAGTGTTTGGGAAGCGTTGTAATTATAAAATGCCGTCGGATGCTCCGACGCCCGCTTCGTCCAAAAAGCGCAAGGACAAAGCAGCAAAGCCTAGGGTTGAAGAACCGGCAGTCCCGGACGTCGGTTCTTTAGAAGGCTCAGTGGAGCCAGAGGTTTTGCCAGGAGTTTCGGTGGAGTCTCAGGCTGAGACTGTACTGTTACAGGATGTGCCCTCTCAGGAGATAGGCCAGGCTGAGGGGGCTTCTCAGGTAGCTGTTCTTCCCTCTCTTCCTAAGGTAGTTAGAGCCTCTCCTTCTGTTTCCAAGACTTCTTTGAGAGGTAGGCCAAGTTTAGCTTCTGTGGGGGCTTCTCCTAGCACTTCAGGTTCTGTGCCTAAGAAACATATGCTTAAAATGGCAGAGGATTTGATTACTATGATTAGAGGTTCTATGCCCCCTCCTGATAAGAGGCCTAGGGTGGAGCCTGAGTTTGAGAGTTTTGAACAGTGTTCAGAGGCTTCTGAGTCTTCGGCTGAAGACTTGCAGGAGTTCCCTCATTATTCTGATTCTGATGTGGATGATTCCACTCCTTCAGCTTCTCCTCCTGAGGATTTTTCTTTTTCAGAGACTCTGCATTCCATGAGGGAGCATTTTAAATGGGAAGGCCAAGATTTCTCTGATTCCAGGAAGAGGCTTAGGGAATTCTTGTTTTTACCTCAGCATAGGCCCTTAGCTATACCTCCGGTGTTGAATGTGGTGGAAGATGTTTTTGCAGAGGCTTCCCTGAACCCTGATTCTTTGCCTCCTGCCCCTGTTAAACCTGATAGGTACTATAGGGTGCCCGAAGCTCATAAGTATCTTTTAAGAGTCCTAGGGCAGACCCAGAAATTGTTTCTCAGGGGCCTAAAGGTGTTAAGGCCTCTGTTGTTAAAAATCCTGTTCCTCTGATAAGGAGGCAAGGGCTTTGGATAGATGGGGAAAGAAAGTGTATACTTCTTCCACTTTAGCCATGAGGGCGTTGAATTGTCAGTTTCACATGCTAAAATATCAAAATTATCTCCTTTCACAATTGAAATCTAAGGTAGATGCTCTGGCGGAAGGTATTGAGTGTAAAGAGTTGCTGGATTTAGTTCATGTGTCTGAACAAGTGGGTAAGCATTCTTTGCAATGTGGTTTTGATGCTGTGCAGGCCTCCTCGAGGGTGGCTGCCACTGGTTCTGTTCTTCGCAGGCACGCTTGGTTGAGGGATCAGAATTTAGCTGAGCATGTTAAGACAAGGATTTTGGATGCTCCTTTACAGTCTGATGTGTTGTTTGGTTCCCCTGTGGAAGCAGTTTTAAAGAAAATGGAGGACAAGGCTAAATCTATGCAGACTGTTAAAGATTTTTTGCAGGTGCAGCCTCCTAAGTTTAGCAGAAATTGGCCTACTAAGGGATGGACATATCCTGCTTATGATTCCCAGTCTAGGGGTAGGTTTAGCGTGGTAGGGGCAGAGCTCAAGGTTCTTTTAGGCCTAGAACAGGAGTTCTCCTGCTCAGACTTCTGGTGAGGGCAGGGGTCAGTCCTTTCGTAAACAGACCCAATGACCTGCCTTTTCAGCTGCCAGTACATTCTCGTCTGGCAGCTCCTTTGGGAGGAAGACTGTCTCTTTTCAAAGAAAATTGGGATTTAATTACTCAAGACAGATGGGTTTTGGATATCATTCACCACGGTTACAGGTTTTATTTCCATACCTTGCCCCCTTTCAAAGGCATGCCAGACGTTCCTCCTCCACAAAGGAAAGAGGCTCACAAGCAAATTTCTCTGTTACTCCAAATAGGGGCCATTCAGCCAGTCCCTGTACCAGAAAGGGGCCTAGGATTCTATTCTCGCCTGTTCCTAGTACCAAAGAAGGGGGACACGTGGAGACCAATTTTGGATTTATCTATCCTCAACACTTATCTGGACATTCCCAAGTTCAAAATGTTGACGTTACAACAGCTTTTACCTCTGCTGGGCAAAGATCACTGGATGGTAACTTTAGATCTCAAGGAAGCTTACCTTCATGTGCCTATAAGACTAAGTTGCAGAAAGTATCTGCGTTTTTGAGCTGGACTTTCTCTTTATCATTTCTCTGCATTGCCCTTTGGCTTATCTACTGCCCAGAGTATTCACAAAGGTTCTGGCTCCAGTGATAGCTTACTTCAGGCTAAAAGGAATTCAAATCTATCCTTATTTGGACGACTGCCTGATTCTGGCTCAAGAAAAGGAAGACCTTCTACAGCATTTGGAATACGTCATAGCAGTGCTAAGATGCCTAGGGTATTCTGTGAACGAAATAAAGTCCAGTCTAGTACCCTCTCAAGACATGTGCTTTCTGGGTGTGAGACTGAATACAGCAGCGCAGATGGCCTTTTTAACCCCGGACAAACAAAAGAATCTTTCCAGTTACTTCCATCAACTATCTCTTCAGTCCGGGCTGACTGCAAGGACAGTCCTTCAAGCCTTAGGGTTCATGGCATCTTGTATTCTGGTGCTTCCCAATGCCAAACTGCATATGAGGAAGCTGCAATGGTATCTCAAAAATGTATGGACACAGCACTGCCAGGATTTGGACACTGTCATTCAAATAATACCTTGCATTCAAAAAGAATTTTTGTGGTGGGCTCAGGAATGTCACCTAAACAAGGGACTCTCTGTGACCCGGCCAGAGGCGAGTCAGATTTTAACGACAGATGCCTCGGACATTGCTTGGGAGCTCATCTAAATGGAAAGTGGATACAAGACAAGTGGCCTGCCAGACTACAGCATCTACATATCAACATGAAGGAGATGTTAGCAGTCCAGTTTGCATTAATGGCTTTCAAGGAGTTACTTCTTCCAGGGCAGGTGTTGATTCTAACAGACAACACAACTGTCATGTGGTACATCAACAAACAAGCGGGAACACATTCTTATCCTCTATGCAGGCAAGCAATGATTTTATGGGAAACTGCGCTCAGCTTGCAACTAACTCTTCAGGCAAGGTTTCTGCCGGGAGCACAGAACTCCTCAGCAGATGTGTTAAGCAGACAAATCATGGATCCCCACGAGTGGAAACTGGATCTTCATGTATTTCAGAAATTGACAGTGTCATGGGGAACTCCAGACATAGATCTGTTCGCTTCTCCACTAAACCACCAGCTGCCAAAGTTTTGCACAAAGGGGTTTCATCACACAGCTTGGAAAGTGGATGCTCTTTCTTTCAGTTGGAAAAATCTTCATGTGTATGCCTTTCCACCTCTGCCTCTTCTTCCAAAGGTGCTCCTAAAGGTCAGACAAGACAAGCCAAGGATGATTTTAATAGCTCCAGATTGGCCTCGGCAACACTGGTACCCACTATTAAGGAGTCTGGTAAGGAAGCCTCCATGGCCTTTACCTTTGATTCCACATCTGTTATCTCAGAAGGACGGTCACCTGCTCAATGTCAAGGTTCACTCTCTTCATCTAACAGCCTGGCATATTCTGTTTTAAAACACAACAGGTCTCAACTTCCTCAACAAGTTTTAAATGTAATTATGGAAGCCAGAAGACCTAGTACAAGGAAAGTGTACGCAGAAAAATGGAAGAGATTTTTATTTTGGAGTGCAGCAAAGAATTTGGAGATTTCTGAGCCTAATTTGAGTGTGGCTCTTCAATATCTTACTGAGTTATTGGACAAAGGTTTGTCCTTCTCTTCCATTAAGATTCATGCTGCAGCAATTTCAGCTCACTATGATTGTGACCCACCATTGTTTTCGCATCCTTTGTTCAAGCAGTTTCTTAGAGGGGCAAAGAATATAAGACCCCCACGTAGAGCTTTTACTCCTGCTTGGGATCTCAATTTTGTGTTGGAAAAACTTACTCTACAACCTTTTGAGCCTGCGGCTACTGCTGAATTGAAATACTTGTCATGGAAGACTGCTTTTTTGTTGGCTATTACTTCTGCAAGAAGGGTTTCTGAGTTGCAGGCCCTTATGGCAGTAGAGCCCTTTTTGATTTTTCATAAGGATAGGGTATCATTACGTACTAATCCTTCCTTTATGCCTAAGGTGATTTCTAGTGTGGCTTTAAACCAAACTATTCATTTGCCTACTTTCTATGCAGATCCCCAAAATAGGGGGGAAAAGATTTTGCACACTTTAGATGTACATAGGCAGTTGCGTTATTATTTAAACAGGACTAAGGATTTCAGGCAGTCTCAGCAGTTGTTTGTTTCTTTTGCTTTGAGTTCTCAAGGCAAGCCTGTGTCTAAGCAAACTATTTCTAAGTGGATTGGGTTTTGCATTTCATTTTGTTACTCCCATCATGGCAAGGAGATTCCAGCTGGGATTAGGCCTCATTCCACTAGGGCTACTGCCACTTCAACAGCATTTCTAAGGGGGGTGGCAACTAAGGATATTTTGGAGGCAGCTACTTGGAGTTCAGTGCATACTTTCTCTAAGCATTACCACCTTCCTCTCTACTCTAAATCTAGGGCTGGTTTTGCCACAGCTATTTTGCAAGGCATGTTGACAGCTCCTGCTTCCTTATGATTTGCCAGCCTCCCTTAACTCTGCTTTGGGATTCTACCCAATGGTTAGGACTGCAGCAATGTGGAATGAAGAACATAGTACAGTTTTGTACCTACCATAAATGTAGATGTTCGAGGATCCACATTGCTGCAGTCCAATTTACCCTCCCTCCTTCCCCTCTGTGTTTAGGGGTGGTGGTGTGGGTTAGGATATACTCTTGTACATTTGTATATATTGTATATATGTTTGGTGCAGGGTTTTTTGGTTTTTTGGTTTGGGCTTTGTCTTTTTAGGGTCTTCTGACATCTGGGGCAAGAAAAGACTGAGGATATGACGTCAGTCATGCGCATTAGTACCCTGACGTCCTGACATCAGTCTAATGCGCCTTGACCGACGTCAGCCATATACTTTGGTATTCGGGCTGACTGGACAGCGGACTACCCAATGGTTAGGACTGCAGCAATGTGGATCCTCGAACATCTACATTTATGGTAGGTACAAAACTGTACTTTTTCAGCGGAGGCCCGGGGAGAAATGCTCCAGATGCATGTCTTTGGAATGTGGGAGGAAACCGGAGTACCCGGAGGAAACCCACGCGAACACAGGGAGAACATGCAAACTCCACACAGAAGGCACCCCAGCCGAGAATTGAACCGGAGAACCTCTTGCTGTGAGGCGACAACGTTAACCGCTGCACCACTGCGCCGCCCAATTATAAGTGTACACAACTGTAGTTTCTGAAAGTCTCAGAGCTACTCACATGATTCTCAGGACTCACCTTCCCCTGGAGCCAGATGGGGATTCAATAGATGCCTCCCCTGAGGCAGAAGGAATCCGAAGAATCAGGGGTCTCAAGAACCTTTCTCAGACAGACCCGCTCAGCAGCCCTGAAGGGTTGCCTGGCTGCTCAGCTCTGGCAGCAGTCAGGGGACGCCTATCACTACACTCAACAGCATGGGAGTCTATCACAAACAATCATTGGGTGTTGCAGATCATATTGAGAGGCTATTCTGTCCCTTTCAACCAATCACCCCTTCTGCCCAAACACCCCCCCCCCCCCTGGATATTCCACCCATGCAAAAGGAGGAAGCAGCAGTAGAAATTGCAAAGCTGCTTGAAAAGCAACTCATCCAACCCCCCCCCCCCCCAGACCAGACCACATTATGCATTTATTCCAGATTCCTTTTGATGCCAAAGAAGACGGGGGACTTAAGACCCATTCTGGATCTTTCCATTCCAAATATGTCAGTTGCCCTTTCTGCGGGAGAACTGTTGGATGTGCTCGATCGACCTTCAGGATGCGTACTATCACAGCAAATGGACAGGTGCTCTCGAAGGTTTCTCTGCTTCCAGCTGGGCTCCAGTCATTGGCAGTTCAGAACGCTCCCCTTTGGTCTCACCACAGCTCCCCAGGGTGTTTATCAAAGTAATGGCAGTGGTAGCAGCTCACCTGAGACTACAGGTATTCCAGGTCTTCCCCTACCTGGATGACTGACTCCTTGCTGCTTCTTCCAGGCATCAATTCTGGCAAGCGAGGGATTCCCTACTACACTTAGCCCATCAGTTGGGCATAACCATCATTCTCAACAAATCCTTACTGATCCTGGTTCAAGTTCTAGATTTCATCAGAGCCCAGGTTGGACATGATTCAAACCAAAGTCTTTCTAACCTCAGAAAGGATCCAGTCTCTAAAACTACATGTCCACTTTATCCTTCATGCTCAGTAGCTGATGCCAGAATTAGTATAACAGGCTGGGTCCATGGCAGCCACAGTCACTTTTTTACCCATGTCCCGACTACAAATGCGGGTACTTCAGTGGACTCTTGCAGTTCAATGGTCCATTCTAGATAGTCCGTTACCTCACCCTGTTCAAGTATCTCGGGTGTGCAGGGACTCTCTCTCGTGATGGATCCATTGCCCGGATCTTACTCTGGGGTCGTCCCTTTCTTCTGCCTCCCCCTTTGGCCACGGTGACCACGGATGCCTCCTTGCTAGGGTGGGGGGGGGCATAGCTTGGGAAGAAGGATACAAGGTATGTGGTCCCCCTATGAGACTCAATTGCATATCAACGTCCTGGAGATGAGGGCGGTGCTCCTAGTGTTGCAAGCTCTCCATCCCCATCTTTGCCTAGGAACGATTGCTATCCAGACAGACAGCATGTCTGTGGTCTGGTACATCAGCAAGCAGGGCGAACTAGGTCTTATCCCCTGTGCCGAGAGACCATGAGAGTGTGGGAGTGTTTGATCTCCACTGGCCGTTTTCTGGGAGCAATGCACATTTCACGGAGGTTCAGCATTCTAGCCGACAGGCTCAGCAGATCTATCCTGATGTTTTACGAGTGATATCTGAATCCTTCGGTAGTGAAACAGTTCCTTCTCAAGTGCGGCCAGCCTTGTTGAGATCTCTTTGCCTCTCCTTCCACTATGAAGTGCAGTGAGTTTTTTTGCTCTGAACGGGGAAGCCCCCAGATACACTCTGGTTCATGCGTGACCCTCCAATCTTCTGTATGCATATCCTCTTCTGCCCCTCATACTGAAATTTCTTGAGAAAGTTCGCAGGCTAGGGAGCTGTGTCATCCTCATTGCCCCATTCTGGCCTCGCCAAGTATTATTCCCCTCTCTGTTGTCTCAGGTTGTGTGTCTGCCCTGGATGTTTGGTCTGATTCCGGATCTCATCTGCCATCCTTCAGGGATCCCTATCCAGACCTGGTCAGTCTGAAGCTCACTGCTTGGCTGCTCCAGTTCCCATGATAGTCAGGACTCCCAGGTTATCCTCACCAGGCAAAAGAATTTTGGTGGTGGCTCACAAAACTTCTACTAGGAAGGTTTATTCCAGTAAGTGGAAACATTTTTCTATTTGGGCCTCTGAACGTGACTTGGGCCTAGTCACTGCTCCAGTTCAGGCAGTTTTAGATTTTTTTAGCAAGTATTTTTCAGCAAGGTGCCAGTTCTTCTACGATCAAGGTCCAACTGGCAGCTATATCTAACTTTCATGCAGGTGGCAACATGGATTCTCTAGCTTCTTCTAAGCTTTGTAAGGCCTTTTTGAAAGGCACCTTTTTTACTTCGGCCGCCGGTTAAGGAACCAATGTCTTCTTGGGATCTCACGCTAGTTCCGCAAGCTTTGGTCTCGTCTCCCCTTTAACCTGCAGCCACAATGGAGTTAGTAGCTGTCCTGTATGACGACTTTCTTAATTACTAAGGCAAGACAATGTACCCAACACTTTAGTCATAGATGACTCTATAGTCAGGCATACTGATGTCCCACTCACCAGGCTGAACCAGGAGAAAATTACAGTCAGCTGCCTGTCTGGTGCCAGCATCCGCCACATAACGCATGCATTCAAGTCACTCCACAACAAGTAGAAATACGACTCTGTCATTGTCCATGTTGGAGTGAATGACTTGAGACGTGCCTCCCTGGACTACATGCAAAGAGACATGGAAGAGCTCTCGGATCATGTGGCCTAGGCAGGTATGACCCTAGCCCTAAGTAGCATCCTGCCTTCGCCCAGAATGATACCACAGTATAAGGACAAAATGACTGACATCAACAATTGGCTAAGTTTTTGGTGTCATTCAAAGGGGATCCAGTATCTGTCTGCCTGGGAAGACGCAATTGACAAACCACGATGCTTTGCCAGAGATGGTCTGCACCTGTCAGCCCTATGATTCAGGTTACTGGCCAAAGCTCTTGCCACCCCTATAGTGCCTTTTTAGGCAAGGTTCAAAGGATAAAACCACCACCATAACAGGTACAAGCATGCAAAATCTGAAGGTAATGCTACTCAATGCTAGAAGTCTAAACCTCAAAATGCACCCTCGAGGCACTCCTAAAAATGGAGAACATCGATATCTGTGCAGTAACTGAGACCTGGTTCAAGGCTCCAGAGAGCACCCCTGCAATACCAGGCTACAACTCTTACCACACTTTTCGGCCACAAAACCAAGTCTGAAACACTAAAGGTGGAGTGTCGTCCCTATTCACCAAGGATATTCACACCTCCAGGCTTGTTGCCCAACACAATGCATCTGAAATTCTCCAGGTGCAACTAACACTAGGTAAGACTGCAATCCAAATTGTAGCTTGCTACAGATTCCCCACCATGCCCCAAGATTCTCACTACACCTTTCTAAACATACTGGAAAATATTAAGATACAACAAAACACCCTAATACTGGGTGATTTCAACTACCCTGCCATTAACTGGAAAAACTACTTGGGTACCAACTCCTTTTCCCAACAGTTCTTGGAATTCATAAATTCCAACGCCCTGGATCAACTAATCCATTGTCCCACCAGGGGCTCCAGTATCCTAGACCTGGTCATTACCAACATTGGAGATAGATGCTTCACTCCAGTGATCACCCCCTCATTGGTCAGGTCTGACCGTAAGCAAATTACCCTTGACATCCACATCCCACCCCCACCCCCAGTAAGGAAACCTCCTTAAAAAAACTTCTCTAAAGCCAACTTCATGCTACTGAAGTCAGAAGTGACAAACTTCATGACACCCATGCAGACGGGATCTGAAAGTTCGACTGCAGAATCCTACACTAGGGCACAGTGTATGAGCACATCCACTCGTGCATGAATCGTGCCATCCCAAATAGAATCAAGATGCTGTTCTCCAAAAAAATAGGAAGCCAATCTGGTGGTAAGCAAACTATACAACAGAAGGAAGAAACTGTTGCAGAAAAGAGGAGAATCCCAGGATGCAAAAAACTCCCTCACCAGCCTCAGTAAGAAGCTGAGATCCCTCGTAAAATCCTCAAAAGCTAGTTATGAAAATAAAATTGCCAAAGATTCCAAAGACAACCACAAGGCATTCTATAGTTATTTCAAGAATTTAAATGACAATGCTCAAATCTGCTCTGAGCTACAACAGAATGGCATTAAATATACTGAACCCAGGGATATTGTCAATATCCTGGTAGATCGATTTAGTGCCAACTTCACCCCCCTCTCACCCCCTAAAGAGTCCATCTCAATACCAAAAGATTGCCAAATTCCGGTAATCACGGCCACACAGGTAGAAACCGCACTCTCCAAAGCTAAGAATACAGCATCCATGGGACCAGATGACATCCCGGGCTGTGTACTACATGAACTACAAAATGAACTGGCACCTTTGCCTGATTATGTTAAAGCTAAATTGTTGGATGCTCCTTTAAATCAGGACTGCCTGTTTGGCAACAAGGCTGAGGAAGTTCTTAAAAAGATGGAAGGTAAAGCTAAATCTGTGCAAACTGTTATACAGGTTCAGCCTCCTAGATTTAGTAGGCATTGGCCCTCTAAGAATTGGTCCTTTCCAGCCCCTTCCAGGTCTTCTCAAGCCAAACCCAGACACAGCAAAAACTGCAGGTTTCAGTCCCAGGGGACACACAGAACTAAGCAGTGGGGGGCCTCCACTTCCAAAGCTGGGAATAATAAGGCTCCCCCCTATGGTAAACTGTCTCAATGACTTCCTTTTAAAATTTCCAAGCACTTATCAACTGACTGCCCCTTTGGGGGGAAAGATTGCTCTTCATGCAAAGAATTGGGAACTCATTACCCAGGACAAATGGGTTTTAAATGTAGAGTCCCAGGGATACAGATTCCACTTCCACATGTTGCCAACACCAAGCGGGTGGCCGGACCTTCCCCCAAATCAGTGGGCAGAGGCCCAAAAACAAGTACTTTCTCTCTTAAGCATGGAGGCTATTCATCTGGTACCTGAAGAGGAAAAGGGAAAAGGTTTCTACTCGAGACTTTCCTTGGTACCCAGAAAAGACCATTCATGGAGTCCTGTCCTGGACCTGTCTACTCTAAACACCTTTCTGGAGATTCCAAAATTCAAGATGCTGACTCTTCAATTACTTCCTATGCTAGGCAAAGATGCCTGGTTAGCAACACTAGATTTAAAAGAAACATACCTGCACATCCCAATCTGGGAATCTTGTAGAAGATACCTACGCTTCAAAGCAGGCTACACGCACTATCAGATGATGTCCTTCATGGATGCATCTGCAGTCATAACAAATGGGTTGTCCTGTCGTCAGGCAGCCCTTCGGTCGGCCGGATTCCAAAGTCTGGGTCCGGCTTCGGCTGATGTCGCACTTCACCCGACGTCCTCTCTGCTGGTCTTCGGGTATAAAGGCACCAGCCGACGCCATTTTCCTCAGTCTTTCTTGTCGCGTGGCGCCCGAAGCAGAAGCTGTTCGCAAGTGCCGGCCGGTCAGATCCAGAGATTACTACTACCGAATACTACTTCGAAGACTTCTAAAAAGCTAAGTACCCCGTTGGGGACTCTTTCTTGCCTCAGCCGATGTCAGAAAAAGTCAATAACTGTTTAACTTGTGGGAAACAAATACCTCATAAAGATTTCCACTCTTACTGCCTGCCTTGCTTAGGCCCAGACCACGACGTAGCAGCCTGTTCGGCCTGTGCTTCCTTCAACCGACGAACGCTTAGGCGTCGGTCGGAGTTTGCTGAACAGTTTTTCGGCTCAGATTTTGCGTACATTATGCCGTCGGATCCTCCGACTACCCAAATTGTTAAAAAACGCAAAGAAAAGGACCGACACTCGCGGTCCGAGGTTTCGGCCGAAACCACGGTTAAGCAAGCCGCGAGTGTCTCGGTTTCGCCCGAAACCGAGAAAACCGGTCAATCTTCAGCCGAAACCATGACTACTACTGAGGCTCCTGCTACCTTAGTTGAATCGGCCTCAGAAATTTTACCTACAATTGTGGTTCCTAGTGATTTATCAGACACCATCCCTTTGGATGTCTCTACCCCAGCACGTGGTGCTGCTAGGCCTCCTGCAGCCATGTCTATTAAGGCCTTTGCCAGGGCTAAAGCAGCCAAATCTGTTAAATCAGTGCCTGTTAAGCCCCCCTCACACAGGCCCACTTCAAGTTCACAAATGCTTACTCTGGCAGAGGATTTAATATCCTTAATTAGGGGATCCCAATCTCACCCAGACAGGGCCTCTCAGCCCCCAGAAAAGAGACCTAGAGCAGAGCCCCCTGAGCCAGTGTCCTCTGATGATTCTGCGGATGACTCAGACATTACAGACCAGCCAGAGGCTCCTTTTTCTACTTATGAAGATTCCAATGCTGAAGAATCCATTCCAGCTGCCTCTCCACCAGAGGAATTTCCTTTGGGGAAACCTTACATGCCATGAGAGAACAATTCCAATGGCAGGGACAAGATTTCTCAGATTCAAGAAAAAGGCTTAGGACTTTTCTGCACTTACCACAACATAGGCCCTTAGCTATACCTCCTGTACTGCCTGTTGTGGATGATGCATTTAATGATGTTTGCACTGCTCCTGATTCTTTACCTCCAGCCCCTGCCAAACCAGATAGATTTTACAGGGTGCCAGACACTCATCACCACCTATACAAGGCCCCACTTGCAGATCCTGAAACTATATCCCAGGGGCCTAAGGCAGTAGCCTCGACCTCAGCAAAAAACCCTATCCCTTGTGAAAGGGAATCCAGGTCCTTAGAGAGATGGGGAAAAAAGTTTACACCTCTGCTACTCTCTCAGCTAGAGCTTTAAACTGTCAGTTTCATATGATCCAATACCAAGAGTTTATGCTTGATCAGTTAACTAAAAAGCTGTCCTCTGATGATTCCTTAGATAAGAAATATGTTTTAGAAATGGTGAATAACATCCAACAGGTTAGTAACCATTCTTTAAAATGTGGCTATGATGCACTGGAGGCTTCATTTAGATCAGCCATGACTGGCACAGTGATAAGAAGGCATGCATGGTTGAAAGAACAGGTCTTACCGGATCATGTTAAAGCAAAGCTGTTAGATGCTCCTATGGATAAGGCCAGTCTATTTGGTACACCTGCTCAGCAAGTAATGAAAATGGAAGAGAAGGCAAAATCTGTACAAACAGTTAAAGATTTCTTACAGTTTCAGCCCCCAAGGTTTAGCAGGAACTGGCCTGCCAAAAATTGGTCCTTTCCAGACTCCAGAAAATCCCAAAGAGGTAGGAATAGACGCTCTAGAGGCAGAAATCAATCCAGAGGAGGTGCCTACAGAGGATGACAGTGGCAAGGCAATAACCGAGGCACAGACACAACCACTGCCACTGCAACAGGACAATCACAGTGACTTGGCTCTGACACCGCCTACCAGGGAGCAAATAGCAGCACCTTTAGGCGGAAAGTTAGCCTTATTTTCGAAAAATTGGCACTATATCACAAAAGACAAGTGGATTTTGCAAACCGTAGACCAAGGCTACCGGTTCCACTTCCACACCTTACCAGTAAAAAGAGGAATGCCAAACCTACCTCCAAATCAAAAAACAGAAGCTCTACAGCAGATAGCGAAATTAGCAAAGATGAGAGCTGTGGAAAGAGTACCAATAACAGAACAGGGCAAAGGATTCTACTCCAGACTCTTCCTAGTACCAAGAAAAGAGAAAAGTTGGAGAGCTATTCTCGACCTGTCCGTCTTAAACACATACATCATTGTCCCAAAATTCAAAATGCTGACCCTACAGCAACTTCTTCCCATGCTGGGCAAGGAGTGTTGGCTGGTAACTCTAGATCTCAAGGAGGCATACCTGCACGTCCCCATTCGACCAAATTGCAGAAGATACCTCAGATTTCTTGCAGGATCAGAGCATTATCAATTCTCAGCATTGCCCTTTGGCTTATCTACTGCGCCCAGAGTATTCACAAAATGCCTGGCATCAGTAATCGCTCACTGCAGACTACAGGGAATCCAAATTTATCCATACCTGGACGACTGCCTGTTACAAGCGGACAACAAAAGCAAGCTGACAACAGATTTACAAAGGGTCATTTGCTTGCTACAAGCCCTGGGATACACAGTCAATTTACAAAAGTTAAGGCTGATACCATCTCAAACAAGAACATTCTTGGGTGCGGAATTGGACACAGTAAAACAAATGGCATTCCTAACTGCAGAAAAACAAAAAGAACTCCCTCTTTACTTCTTGGCATTAACAAAGCAGAACAAACTAACAGCAAGAAAAGTTCTGCAGGCCTTGGGATTCATGGCATCATGCATAATCTTGGTCTCACATGCCAGACTGCATATGAGAAAGCTACAGTGGTACCTAAAGAATTTATGGTCTCAACACAGGCACAGCTTAGAAACCGAAATCCCACTAATCCCATGCCTAAAACAGGAGTTCCTATGGTGGGCTCAAGCATGCCAGTCAAACCCAGGCTTACCCTTCCACAACTTTCAAGCAAGCCAAACCATCACAACGGGCGCCTCAGACCTAGGATGGGGGGCGCACATGCTGGACAAATGCATACAAGGATTGTGGACTCAAGACCAGCTGCACCTGCACATAAACCAAAAAGAAATGCTGGCAGTAAAACTAGCAATCCACAAATTCAGACCATTCCTCAAAGAAGGCCATTTAATGAGAAGGACAGACAACACCACAGTCATGTGGTACATCAACAAACAGGGAGGCACTCATTCATACCCCCTATGCAGAATGACTCTGGACCTTTGTAATCTGGCTCTGAGCTACAACATCCAGTTACAGGCCATATTTGTGCCGGGAAAAGAGAACACCCTAGCAGACATGTTAAGCAGAACCACCTAGGATGCTCACGAATGGATGCTACACCCGGACATCTTCAAGGCCATCACAAAGAAATGGGGAATGCCACAAATAGACCTATTCGCATCCCCACTCAATCACCAGCTCAAAAAATTCTGCACAAGGACATACCACCCTCTTGCATGGAAGGTGGACTCTCTATCCTTCAGCTGGAAAGGCCTGACAGCATATGCATTTCCACCTCTTCCCTTGATGCACAAGGTACTACTGAAAATCAAAGAGGAACGTCCAAGGATAATCCTGATAGCTCCGAATTGGCCAAGACAGCACTGGTACCCATTGCTGAGGAGCATGTCTCGGGGGAGAATGTGGTCAATACCCCTGATGCCTTTGATGTTAACTCAGAACAACTACAACATCATGCATCCAAACCTAAAACCTTGCAACTGACTGCCTGGAACATCACATAGCAGCAACTAACCCAGACCTATCCCAAAGGGTTAAAGACATTATCCTTGAAGCCCGCAGACCTTCAACAAGAAGGAACTATGCAGGAAAATGGAAAAGGTTTGTCATTTGAAGTACTGAAAGAGGAAAAGATGTGTCGAACATAGATATTGCTAACATCCTGGAGTACTTGGCAGAGCTTCTACATACAGGCCTGTCCTATTCCTCCATCAAGATACATGCATCAGCTATTTCAGCAGAATACAGCTTCGATCCACCTGTCTTTTCGCATCCTCTACTCAGGCAGTTCCTCAGAGGGATCAAGAATGTAAAACCTCCCAGGAAACCACCATTACCAGCATGGGACTTGAACTTTGTGCTAGAAAAGTTGACACTCCCTCCGTTTGAACCAGCAGCAACAGCAGATCTGCAACACCTATCATGGAAAACTGCTTTTCTACTGGCAATTACTTCAGCAAGGAGGGTTTCGGAACTACAGGCCTTAATGGCAGTGCAACCCTTCCTAATCTTCCATCAAGATAGGGTGTCCATGAGAACTAATCCTACATTTATGCCTAAGGTGGTATCCAGAGTGTCTTTAAACCAGGCAATCCACCTACCTACCTTCTTTCCCAATCCACAGAACGGGCGGAAAGACTGCTGCATACCTTGGATGTACATAGGCAGTTACGCTACTACCTGGACAGAACCAAAAGTAACAGAAAAACTGACCAGCTTTTAGTAGCCTATGCAACAGGAAGGGAAGGAAAAGCAATTTCCAAACAGACAATCTCCAAATGGATAGGAAATTGAATAAGATTCTGTTACTCCTACCATGGAAAACCAATTCCACAGAACATAAGACCTCATTCTACAAGGGCTACAGCCACTACCACAGCTTTCTTACGAGGAGTGGCAACCAAGGACATTATTGAGGCGGCTACTTGGACCTCCGTGCATACATTTGCCAAGCATTATAATTTACCTCTATACTCTAGATCCCGAGCAGGGTTTGCCACTGCTGTACTGCAAGGGATCCTAACTACACCATAATTTTTCTTCCTCCACCCCTAGTTTGGCTATGGTA
Organism: Protopterus annectens; assembly: GCF_019279795.1. NCBI lineage: Eukaryota > Metazoa > Chordata > Ceratodontiformes > Protopteridae > Protopterus > Protopterus annectens. The sequence goes on along the minus strand of NC_056739.1, from coordinate 1,580,135,146 downwards.
TTCTACCCATTTGTTATGACTGCAGATGCATCCATGAAGGACATAGTACAGTTTTGTACCTACCATAAATGTAGATGTCCGAACTGGATAGCATCTGCAGTCAGGATTACCCACCCTCCTTCCCTCTGTGGTACTCCTAGGGTATTTACCCTCCTAATAGCTAGCTGGGGAGTCTCTTATGGTGTATTTGTTTGTATATATGTACATACATGCTTATTTTTGTGTTTGCCTTCTACTTTTTTGGAAACATTGGCATTTATCCAAAATTTAGCCTTCCAAGAGGGCAACTGGCATCTGGGGCAAGAAACACTGAGGAAAATGGCGTCGGCTGATGCCTTTATACCCGAAGACCAGCAGAGATGACGTCGGGTGAAGTGCGACATCAGCCGAAGCCGGACCCAGACTTTGTAATCCGGCCGACCGAAGGGCTGCCTGATGACAGGACAACCCATTTGTTATGACTGCAGATGCTATCCAGTTCGGACATCTACATTTATGGTAGGTACAAAACTGTACTTTCTTCGTGTTTCACTGTTGCAGTCATTAATTTGGGTAATCTGCTGGCAGGTTGCCCTCAGTCAGCCTGAATAGCAAAGTCTTGGGTCCTGCGTCTGTTGCTGTCTCCTCTTCCATGACGTCAGGTCGTCAGGGGTATAAAACATGCAGCCGATGCCATTTTATTCAGTCTTTCTTGCCGCGTGGTGCCCGAAGCAAAAGCAGTTCGCAAGTGCCGGTCAGCTGACTCCTGAAATTTTCGCATTTGAGTTTCAGAACCGAAGTCTTCAAACTAAAGCTAAGTACCCCGTTGGGGAAACTTTTTCTTGCTCCTTACCAATGTCAGTAAAAGTTAATAATTGCATTACTTGTGGGAAGCAAATACCTCATAAGGATTTTCAATTGTACTGTATTCCTTGCCTAGGCCCAGATCATAACGTGCCTTGCTTTCGGTTTTGTGCTAGGTTTAACCAACACACTATTAAGCTTTGGTATATTTTTGCTTCTAAATATTTTGGATCAAGATTTAATTATCCTGAAATGTTGTCGGTTAGCAATCCGACTACGGGAGTTCACAAAAAATGCAAAGAAAAAGACAGAGACAGACCGTCGAGGTCCAAAACCGACGACGAAGCTTCTCCTAAACCAGTCGCCGGTACTCAGGCACTTTTTCAACCCCTGATACCCTCTACTTTTGAGTCGCAGGCCTTTACTAAGACCCATTCAGAGTCCGGTATGCCGCGAGATTCTTGGAGTATTGAACCCGTGGATGTCTCTCCCTTGGATGGGTCCGGAGCCGCTGAGCAGGCACCAGCTTCTGAAGGTGTTTTCAGGCCTCAACATTTTTATATTAAACCGACGCCAGACTCAAAAACAAGATCAAAAACATCTTCTGTGTCTAAAAAACTGACGCATGAGCCACGTACTCAGGCCCCTATGCCTAAAAGCAGATGATCAAAATGGCTGAGGACTTAATTACCTTGATCAGGGGTTCCCAACCCCCCCTGCTAAGAGGCCTAGGCAAGGCACTGATTATGAATCTTCAGATCAGGTTTCCATTTCTTCTGATTCCTCTTCTGATCAGGGATTTTCAATTCCACCCTATGAGGATTCTGATGCAGGGGAATCCATCTCATCTGCATCTCCTCCTGAGGATTACTCTTTTGGAGAGACTTTGCATACTTTAAGGGAACATTTTCACTGTGAGTCAGGACTTCTCAGAATCAAAAAAGAGGCTTAGGGATTTCCTTCTTCCTCAGCATAGGCCTTTGGCAGTACCCTCCTGTATTAGACATTGTTGATGATGTGTTTTCAGAATCGAGCATGGCTCCTGATTCCCTACCTCCGGCGCCTAGTAAGCCAGACAGATATTACAGGGATGTTCTTCGTGGTTCACTGTTGCAGTCATTACATTTGGGTAATCTTCTGGCAGGTTGCCCTCAGTCGGCCTGAATTCCAAAGTCTTGGGTCCTGCATCGGTTGCTGTTTCCTCTTGCGTGACGTCAGGTCGTCAGGGGTATAAAACATGCAGCCGACGCCATTTTCTTCAGTCTTTCTTGCCGCCCGATGCAGAAGCATTTCCCAATTGCCGGTCGGCCGACTCCTGAAATATTCGAGTTTGAGTTTCACAACCGAAGTCTTCACTAAAGCTAAGTACCCCGTTGGGGAAACTTTTTTCTTGCTCCATACCAATATCAGAAAAAGTTAATAATTGTATTACTTGTGGGAAGCAAATACCTCATAAAGATTTCCATTTGTACTTTATTCCTTGCCTAGGCCCTGATCACAACATGCCTGGCTGTCAGTTTTGTGCTAGATTTAACCAACGCACTATTAAGCGTTTGTTTATTTTTGCCTCAGAGTATTTTGGAAACTGATTTAACTACCCAGAAATGTCGTCTGATAGCAATCCGACTACCGGAGTACATAAAAAATGCAAAGAAAAGGACAGACAGACAGTCAAGGTCCAAAACCGACGACGAAGCTTCTCCTAAGCCAGTCGCCGGTTCGCCGGTACTCAGTGATGCGCTTTCACAGCCCCTGATACTCACTACTTTCAAGTCGCAGGCCCCTACCGAGACCCATGTGGAGTACGGCACACCGTGAGGTGCTCAAAATATTGGACCCACGGATGTATCTCCCTCAGATGGGTCTGGAGCCGCTGAGCAGGCACTGGCTTCTGCGGGTGTATTCATGCCTCAGCATTTTTATATCAAACTGACGACAGCTGCAAAACCAAAGACAAAAGCAACTTCTAAAACTAAAAAACTGACGCATGAGCCATGTGCACAGGCCGCTATGCCTATAAAACAGATGATCAAAATGGCTGAAGACCTTATTACCTTGATCAGGGGATGTTCTTCGTGTTTCACTGTTGCAGTCATTACATTTGGGTAATCTGCTGGCAGGTTGCAATCAATTGGCCTGAATTCTAAAGTCTTGGGACCTGCGTTGATTGCTGTCTTCTCTTCCATGACATGAGGGGTATAAAACATGCAGCTGACGCCATTTTCTTTAGTCTTTAGACCTTATTACCTTGATCAGTGGTACCCATCCCCCTCCAGATAAGAGGCCTAGGCAAGACACTGACTATGAATCTTCAGATCAGGTTTCTATTTCTTCTGATCAGGAATTTTCTTTAACTCCCTATGAGGATTCTGATGCTGAGGAGTCTGTTCCATTTGCATCTCCTCCTGAGGATTATTCATTTGGAGAAACCTTGCATACTTTGAGGGAGCATTTTCACTGGGAGAGTCAAGACTTCTCAGAATCAAAAAAGAGGCTCAGGGATTTCCTCCTTCTCCCTCAGCACAAGCCTTTAGCCATTCCCCCTGTTTTAGATATTGTGGATGATGTGTTTTTGGAGTCAGGCCTGACCCCTGACTCCTTATCTCTGGCTCCCAGTAAGCCTGACAGATATTACAGGGTCCCTGACTCTCATAAATTTTTATTTAGAAACCCTGCTGCTGATCCTGAAATTATTTCACAGGGTCCAAAGGGAGTTAAGGCCTCAACAGCAAAGAACCCTAGCCCCTCCGACAGAGATTCAAGGGCACTGGACAGATGGGGAAAAAAGGTTTATACATCTGCAACCTTTGCAGTCAGCGCCTTAAACTGTCAATTTCATATGCTTAAGTACCAACAACGTGTTATGGGATTGCTGAAACAGAAAATTATGTTTATTTCAGAATGTGCAGAAAATAATGAATTGCAGGAATTATTGCATGCAGCTGAATAAGTTGGCAAGCATATGCAATGTGGTTTTGATTCTTTAGAGGCCTTCTGCAGGGCCGCAGTTACTGGATCTGTGATTAGGTGGCATGCCTGGTTAAAGGAACAAAATTTGCCTGATCATGTTAAAGCTAAATTGCTAGATGCATCTTTACAGCATGATTGTCTGTTTGGTATTAAGGCAGAAGAGGTTTTAAAGAAAATGGAAGACAAAGCTAAGTCCATGCAAACTGTTAAAGATTTCTTACAAGTGCAGCCACCTAGATTCAGTAGACACTGGCCTACAAAAAATTGGTGCTTTCCTGTGTCAGACAGAGCTCAAAGGGGCAAATCCAGACTCCCTACGGGTTCCAGGTACCAGGCTCAAGATTCATACAGGTCAAAGCAATGAGGTGCATCCACCTCCAAATCTGGAGGAGATAAAGCGCAAACCTACAGAAAGCAATCCCAATGACTTCCCTCTGCCTACACAAAGCACTTGTCTAGTAGCAGCACCCATAGGGGAAAATTAGCACTTTTTGCTCAAAATTGGCAGTTAAAAACCCAGGACAAGTGGGTACTAAACATCGTATCACAAGGATACAGATTCCATTTCCACACTCTGCCAGTGACAAATGGTTGGCCAGATCTGCCAAAAAAACAATGGGCAGAGGCACAGAAACAGGTTACGTCACTCATGGATATGGGGGCCATTCAGACAGTACCAGAACAGGCAAAAGGACAAGGTTTTTACTCAGGACTGTTCTTGGTACCCAGAAAGGACAAGGCCTGGCGGCCAATACTGGATTTATCAATTTTGAACACATACCTGGACATTCCAAAATTCAAAATGCTCACTTTGCAACAGCTTCTACCCATGCTGGGCAAGAATGCTTGGCTGGTGACGTTAGACCTAAAAGAGGCATACTTGCATGTCCCGATAAGACAGTCTTGCAGAAGATACCTCAGATTCAAGGCTGGCTTAATGCAGTACCAATTCTCTGCATTGCCCTTTGGCTTACCTACTGCGCCCAGGGTCTTTACAAAGTGCCTGGCACCAGTAATTGTATTTTGCAGGCAAAGAAGTATTCAAATATATCCTTAGTTGGACGACTGTCTCATTCAAGCAGAGAACAAGGACACTCTTCTACGACACCTGGCATTTGTGAAAAGGCTTCTAACATGCCTAGGGTACACAATAAACGAAAAGAAATCACAACTGGTACCCTCTCAAAAGATAACATTCCTGGGTGCAAACTTGAATGCAACTGCCCAGATGGCTTACCTCATGCCAGACAAACAAAGGCAACTGACTACTTCAAACTGATGGCAACAAAACCCAGTCTTCTGCAAGACAAATTCTGCAGGCTCTAGGCTTCATGGCATCCTGCATCCTACTAATTCCATGTGCAAGACTGCATATGAGGAAACGTCAGTGGTACCTAAAAAGTTTATGGAGTCAACATTCACACAGTCTGGAAGCAATGATTCCTCTCATTCCCTCCCTGCAACAGGAGTTTCTATGGTGGGCAAAGGCCTGTCACCAAAACATGGGACGGCCCTTCACTCTACCCCCTGCCAGCCAAACCTTAACAGACTCATCAGATTATGCCTGGGGGACCCACATGGCAGGAAGATGCATTGAGGGCATATGGGCACCAAATCAAATGCATCTACATATCAACCAGAAATAGATGCTAGCTGTTCAAAATGCCCTAAAAGCCTTCAAGGACTTACTTCATCCAGGACAACTACTGATAAAGACAGACAACACCACAGTCATGTGGTATATAAACAAGCAAGGGGGCACACACTCATACCCCCTTTGCAGATTGGCCATGGCACTGTGGGACACAGCTTTGACCTACCAAATGCATCTTCAATCTCAATTCCTGCCAGGAAAACAAAACACTCTGGCAGACTATTTAAACAGAAACCGTATGGATCCTCACGAGTGGAAACTAAATCCACAAGTCTTCAGCATGATAACAGAGAAATGCCTTCACTTACCCGTAGGAGGAAAACTGTCCTTTCACGCAAGCACCTGGGCCACCATTACCAACGACCACTGGGTTCTCAACATAGTCTCCCAGGGATACAGATTTTCTTTCCACACCCTTCCAACCCCAAAAGGGTTCCCAGATCTACCTCCAAGCCAGTGGGCAGAGGCTCAAAAGCAAATCCTTTCCCTGCTTTCTATGAGGGCAGTAGAGCACGTTCCTGCAGAACAGATAGGCCAAGGTTTCTACTCCAGACTTTTTCTGGTGCCTAGAATTGAGAGCACCTAGCACCCCATCCTCAATCTATCCATTCTAAACACCTTCCTGGTGATCCCAAAATTCAAAATGCTCACTGTCCAGCAGCTGCTATCCATGCTGTCCAAGGACGCTTGGCTAACCACCCTAGATCTAAAAGAGGCCTACCTCCACATTCCTGTCAGGGAATCATGCAAGAAATGTATCTGTTTCGGGGTAGGATCTCAGCACATTCAGTTCTCCCCGCTTTCCTTTGGCTTATCTACTGCTCCCAGAGTTTTCACAAAATCTATGGCTCCGACCATTGCCTTTTGCAGACAAAGGAATATCCATATTTACCTGTACTTAGACTGCCTAATTCAGGCAGACAGCCAGGAAAAGCTGCTCAAGCACCTGGCCTTTGTAAAGTCCCTACTAACCTCCCTAGGGTACACTATCAACGAAAAGAAATCCAAACAGGTGCCCACACAAAGGATTATATTTCCTGGGAGCAAGCCTTTACACAGCATCCCAGATGGCATTCCTTACATCAGAAAAGCAAATTTTCGTGACAGCCAACTTCTGTCAACTAGCCACCAGACCCCAGTTATCTGCAAGGAAGATCCTGCAAGCTCTGGGGTTCGTGGCATCCTGCATACTACTCATTCCATATGCCAGACTGCATATGAGGAAACTTCAGTGGTACCTAAAAAGCCTTTGGTGTCAACACTGTCAAGACCCGGACACACTTATACCTATAATTCCTTGACTCAGAAAGATTTTCTTTGGTGGGCAACAGCATGCTCCCACAACAAATGACTACCTTTCTCACCACCCCCCGCTGCCCAGACCCTCACCACAGATGCATCAGACTACGCTTGGGGTGCACACCTGGATGGCAGGTGCATACAGGAGCCCACAGCAAATCCCCCTCTGTACATAAACCAAAAAGAGATGATGGCTGTCCAGCATGCCTTGATAGCTTTCAAGCCCCTTCTCTCCCCAGAGGCTCTCCTGATCAAAACAGACAGCACCAATGTGATGTGGTATATCAGCAAGCAGGGAGTGGCTCACTCCTACCCTCTATGCAGGCTGGCCATGACCCTTTGGCACACAGCCTCTGCCATGCAGCTGCACCTGTTAGCACAATTCCTACCAGATTCTCTCAACTCTCTGGCAGACAAATTAAGCAGAAATCTTCTGGACCCACACAAGTGGCAGCTCAACAGAAGAACCTTCACCCTAATAACTCAGAAATGGGGCACCCTGAAGGTTGACCTCTTTGCCTCCCGCACCAACCATCAGCTCCACAAATTCTGCACCATGGAGCATCACTACATGGCTTGGAAAGTGGATGCCCTGTCCTTCACCTTGGTCAATCTCATCAGTCTGTGCCTTTCCTCCTCTACCTCTCATCCCCAGGGCACTGCTCAAAATAAAGGAGGAAAAACCAAGGACAATTCTTATAGCTTCAGACTGGCCTCACCAGCACTGGTACTACTTGCTGCACAGCCTGTTCCCTCTGCTACCATGGCAACTTCCTCAGATTCCAAACCTCCTGACCCAGAGGGAAGGGGAATTCATGCATCCACAATTGCAGACACTCAGTTTGGCAGCTTAGCTTATTCCCTAACCCCTGATCAATCTGCCATCTTCAGTAAACCGATTTTAGATGTTATACGCGAGGTCAGACGCCCTCGCACTAGAAAATCTTATGCTGACAAATGGAAAAGGTTCTGCACCTGGATTCAGGCTAAGGGAGCCAATACAGCACAGCCCTCCCTCCCTGTCATCCTGGATTACTTGGCTGACCTTCTACACAGTGGCCTCCCTTTTCTCCTCCATAAAAATTCATGCATCTGCTTTCTCTGCTCATTTCCCCACTGAGCAGCCCCTTTTCTCACACCCTTTGATCAAACAGTTCCTAAGAGGGGCTAGCAACTTGAGGCCCCCCAGAAGAGCACCAACCCCAACTTGGGACCTTAACTTTTTGTTAGAAAAGCTCACTCTGCCTCCCTTCGAGTCAGCTTCTTCTGCAGAGCTAAAATTTATCTCCTGGAAGACAGCTTTCCTTCTGGCCATCACTTCAGCCAGAAGAGTCTCTGAGCTGCAAGCGCTCATGGCTATGGAACACTCCGTCATCTTCCATGCTGTCTGGGTATCCCTCAGAACTAACGCATCCTTCATGCCCAAGGTGGTGTCCAGTGTGGCTCACAACCAGTCCATTCATTTGCCCACCTTTTTCCCTAATCCCCAGAACAGGGGGGAAAGGATCCTGCATTCTCTAGATCTGCACAGACAGCTCAGATTCTAAATAGACTGGACCATGTCCTTCAGAAAGTCTCATCAATTGCTGGTTAGCTTTGCTACAGGGGCAGAAGGCAAAGCCATCTCCAAACAAACCATTTCCAAATGGATAGCACACTGCATCCATTTCTGCTGCAAACAACATGGAAAGCCTCCCCCAAGGGGGTCAAGACTCTCTCCACCAGAGCAGCCTCCACCTCTGCAGCTTTCCTCAGAGGAGTCCCCACCAGGGACATCCTGGAGGCTGCCACCTGGACATCTCTTCACACTTTTACCAAACATTACCACGTGCCTCTCTTCTCTAAATCCAGGGCAGGTTTTGCCTCTGCAGTCTTGCAGGGCATCCTAGCCAGCCCCTAGATGATGTTCATTGTGTTACACTGCTGCAGTCATTACACTTGGGTTATCCTGCCGTCAGGCGGTTCCCCAGTCGGCCTGAGTTCCAAAGTCTTGGTCCGGCGTCGGTTGCTGTCGCCTCCTCCCTGACGTCAGTGCGACAGGGGTATATAAGATGCAGCCGATGCCATTTTCTTCAGTCTTTCTTGCCGCACGGTGCCTGAAGCAAAAGCAGTTTGCAAGTGCCGGTCGGCCGTCTCCTGAGATTTTTCATTCCGATTCCAGAACTGAAGTCTTCTACAAAGCTAAGTACACCATTGGGGAAACTTTTTCTTGCCTCAGACCGATGTCAGTAAAAGTTAATAACTGTATTTCTTGTGGGAAGCAAATACCTCATAAGGATTTCCATTCCTATTGTATCCCATGCCTAGGCCCAGACCACGACGTCACTGGTCAGTTTTGTGCTAGGTTTAACAAGCGCACTATTAAACGTTGGTTTGATTTTGCCAGACATTATTTTGGTAGAAAATTCAATTATACCATGCCGTCGGAACGTCCGACGACCGGAATACACAAAAAGCGCAAAGACAAGGAAGGCATCCGAGGCCCAAAACTGACGATGAAGCCTCTTCTAGGCCAGTCGCCGGTTCTCCGGTTTTCAGCGAGGCACCTTCGCTGCCCCTGACGACCGCTTCTGTAGAACCACAGGCCGCCTCTGACTCCCACGTGGAGATGGCTGGGCCTTCGGACGCACAAGTTATTCAGCCTACCGACACTAACCTTTCAGAGGGATCCGGAGTAGCTGAGCAACCCACAGCTTCAGAGGGTGTCTTCAGACCTACTCAGTTAAGCATTAAACCCTCAGCTAAGTCTAAGCCTCCTTTAAAATCAAAGAAGGCCTCCATGCCTAAGAAACAAATGCTCAAAATGGCCGAAGACCTAATCACTCTGATCAGGGGGTCCTATCCCCCTCCTGATAAAAGGCCTAGACTGGATGCAGACTATGACTCATCCGACCAGGTGTCCATCTCTTCTGATTCATCCTCAGACCTAGGATACTCTTTTCCCCCTTTATGAGGATTCTGATGCTGAGGAATCAATTCCATCAGCCTCACCGCCTGAGGACTACTCCTTTGGGGAAGCCCTACATACCATGAGGGAGCATTTCCACTGGGAAGGCCAGGATTACTCAGAATCCAAGAAAAGGCTCAGAGATTTCCTTTTATTACCTCAACACAGACCCCTTGCTATTGCGCCAGTGTTAGATATTGTGGATGATGTGTATACTGAATCCAGCTTAAATCCTGATTCCTTACCTCCAGCCCCTGTTAAACCTGACAAATACTACAGAGTCCCTGACTCTCATAAATTTCTGTATAAAAGCCATGTAGCTGACCCTGAAACTATTTCTCAGGGACCCAAAGGAGTTAAGACCTCATCAGCCAAGAATCCAGTTCCCTCTGACAGAGACTCCAGAGCATTAGACAGATGGGGAAAGAAAGTGTATACGTCTGCAACTTTAGCAATGAGAGCCTTAAATTGCCAGTTTCACATGCTAAAATATCAGCAATTTTTACTGTCTCAGTTAAAACAAAAAAAATGCTTCCAGAATCAGATCCTCCTAATTATAAAGAAATGCAGGATTTATTGCATGCAGCTGAACAAGTGGGAAAGCATACTTTGCAATGTGGTTTTGATTCTCTAGAGGCCTCCTGCAGAGCAGCAGTTACAGGCTCTATCATTAGAAGACATGCTTGGTTAAAAGAACATACGTTGCCAGATCATGTTAAAGCAAAATTATTGGATGCACCTTTGCAGCAGGATGTGTTGTTTGGGTTAAAGGCAGAAGAGGTATTAAAGAAAATGGAGGATAAGGCAAAATCTATGCAAACGGAGAAGGATTTCTTACAGGTTCAGCCTCCTAGATTTAGCAGAAACTGGCCAACTAAGAATTGGTCCTTTCCAATTACAGACAGACCTCAAAGGGGAAGATACAGACGTCCAAGAGGTAGAGGTCAAACACAAGGTCCTTACAGGCCTCAACAATGGGCTGTATCAGGTCAGAAAGAAGGGGAAGACAGGCCCCAACCATATAAAAAGCAGCTCCAATGACTTCCCACTACAGCTGCCAAACAAATCCCTCTTGGAAGCCCCCTTGGGAGGAAAACTGGCTCTTCTACCACAATTGGCAAATCCTTACCAAAGACAAATGGGTTCTCAACATTGTTTTTCAAGATTACAGGTTCCACTTTCACCCTGCCAAGGTTAAAAGGAATGCCAAATCTGCCATCAAATCAATGGGCAGAGGCTCAAAAACAAATTACAGCACTCCTGGATATGAGAGCTATTCAAAAGGTACCATCACAGGAGCGAGGGCAAGGGTTTTATTCAAGACTCTTTCTGGTACCCAGAAAGGACAAAGCCTGGAGGCCCGTTCTGGATCTTTCATCTCTAAACACTTACCTGGATGTTCCAAAATTCAAAATGTTGACACTACAGCAGCTTCTTCCCGTGCTGGGCAAGAAAGCTTGGCTCGTGACTTTGGACCTCAAGGAGGCATACCTGCATGTCCCTATCAGACAAAACTGCAGAAGATACCTCAGATTCATAGCTGGTTCAATGCACTACCAATTCTCTGCACTGCCCTTTGGCTTATCTACTGTGCCCAGGGTCTTCACAAAGTGCCTGGCACCAGTAATTGCATTTTGCAGACAGAAAGGAATTCAAATTTATCCGTACCTGGACAACTGCCTGATTCAAGCAGAGAGCAAGGACTTTCTCCTAAAGCATCTGGCGTTTGTAAAAAAGTTATTAAGTTGCCTGGGGTACACAGTAAACGAAAAGAAATCAAAACTAGTGCCCTCACAAGAGATTATATTCCTGGGTGCCAGCTTGAACACAACGGCCCAGATGGCTTATCTCACGCCAGACAAGCAAGGACAACTGACTCAATACTTTCAATTGATGGCAACAAAGACCCAACTCCCTGCAAGAAAAATTCTGCAGGCCTTGGGTTACATGGCATCCTGCATACTACTAATTCCATATGCCAGACTGCATATGAGGAAACTACAATGGTACCTAAAGAATGTATGGTCTCAGCACTGTCAAAGTTTGGAAACAGTTATACCACTAATCTCTTGCCTTCAACAGGAGTTTCAATGGTGGGCTCAAGCTTGTCACCTCAACAAGGGACAGCCTTTTACACAACCCACAGCCAGGCAAACACTGACAACAGATGCATCGGATTACATCTGGGGAGCACACATGGCAGGCAAATGTATTCAGGGCACGTGGCCCACAGAACAAAGGCATCTTCACATCAATCAAAAAGAGATGCTAGTTGTACAAAATGCGCTTATAGCTTTCAAGGACCTACTGCATCCGGACAACTACTGCTAAAGACAGACAACACCACAGTTATGTGGTACATAAACAGGCAAGGGGGCAGTCACTCCTACCCCCTATGCAGACAAGCCATGACCTTGTGGAGCACAGCTATAAACCTTCAAGTTCATCTGCAAGCACAATTCCTGCCAGGAGAGAAAAACACACTGGCAGATGACTTAAGCAGAAACATCATGGATCCCCACGAATGGGAATTAAATCCACAAATATTCAGAATGATAACACAGAAATGGTGGAGCCCGGACATAGATCTGTTTGCATCCCCAGTAAACTGCCAGCTACAAAAATTTTGCACAAGGAGTTACCATCCACAAGCATGGAAAGTGGATGCCCTCTCATTCAGCTGGGAGAACCTACAAGTATACGCTTTCCCACCACTACCTCTCCTGCCAAAGGTACCCATAAAAGCCAGGCAGGAAGAGCCAAAGATGATCCTGATTGCACCAGACTGGCCACGCCAGCAGTGGTACCCAATCTTAAGGATCTTAGCACAAGAACCACCCTGGATTTTGCCTCAAATCCCACATCTGCTGACTCAGCACAACAATCAAATACTACACAGCCAGCTAAAGACCTTAAACCTAGCTGCATGGAAGATTCCTTAGTCAAGCAAGCAATGTTTCTCTCCAAAGCTGTTATGGATGTCATTCTGGAGGCCAGAAGGCCTAGTACCAGAAAAGCCTATTCGGATAAATGGAAGAGATTCTGTGCCTGGAACCAAGCCCACAGCCTTGACCCTCTTGTCCCAAACATTCCTCAGATACTACAATACTTAACTGAGATGCTGGACAAAGGCCTCTCCTTCTCATCCATCAAGATCCACGCCTCTGCCATCTCTGCTGATTACAACACGGATCCACCAATTTTCTCTAATCCTCTGTTAAAACAGTACCTCAGAGGGGCTAAATACATAAGACCGCCCCGTAGAGCGCCTACTCCAACTTGGGACCTCAACATTGTTTTGGAAAAACTAACTTTACCTCCTTTTGAGCCAGCAAACATAGCAGAATTAAAATATATCTCTTGGAAAACTGCTCTGCTCCTGGCAATAACATCAGCATGAAGAGTTTCGGAATTACAGGCACTAATGGCAGTGGAACCTTTCCTCATTTTCCACCAGGACAGGGTGTCTTTAAGAACTAACCCTACGTTTATGCCAAAGGTGGTATCCAGTGTGGCTCTAAACCAAACTATTCACCTGCCAACTTTTTATCCTAAACCACAGAATAAAGGTGAGAGACTACTGCACTCTTTGGACATTCACAGGCAGTTACGCTTCTACTTGGACAAAACCAAAGCTCTCAGAAAATCTGAGCAATTATTGGTAGCATATGCTGCAGGAGCACAGGGAAAAGCCATTTCAAAACAGACTATTTCAAAATGGATAGGACATTGTATACGTTTCTGCTACACGTACCATGGAAAACCTGTACCTAGCAACATTAGATCTTACTCCACCCAGGGCAACAGCCACTTTAACTGCCTACCTCAGGGGAGTACCTACCAAGGATATTTTGGAAGCAGCAACTTAGAGTTATGTTCGTACCTTCACCAAGCATTACCATCTGCCTCTATACTCTAAATCCAGAGCTGGCTTCGCCACTGCAGTGCTGCAGGGCCTTATAGCCACCCCTAATGCCTTATAGAACCAGCCACCCTACCTCAGCTTTGGGATTCTACCCAAGTGTAATGACTGCAGCAGTGTAACACGATGAACATAGTACAGTTTTGTACCTACCATAAATGTAGATGTTCAAGTGTATACACTGCTGCAGTCCAGGTTACCCTCCCTCCATCCCCTCTTACTGGCTGGTACGTACCTATGTCTTCTACCCTTACTGCCTATAGGGAGTATTTGCTGGTAGCTGTAAGTTGTTTTTTGCTTTTCTTATGTATGTTTTATTAGCAATTGGAATTGCCTACGTATTTAGAGGCACCTGACATCTGGGGCAAGAAAACCTGAAGAAAATGGCGTCGGCTGCATCTTACATACCCCTGTCGCACTGACGTCAGGCAGGAGGTGACAGCAACCGACGCCGGACCAAGACTTTGGAACTCAGGCCGACTGGGGAACCGCCAGACGGCAGGCTAACCCAAATGTAATGACTGCAGCAGTGTATACACTCGAGCATGTACATTTATGGTAGGTACAAAACTGTACTTTCTTCGTGTTTCACTGTTGCAGTCATCACATTTGGGTTATCTGCTTGCAGTAGCCCTCAGTCGGCCTGATTATCAGAGTCTCGGGTCCTGCGTCGGTTGCTGTCTCATCTTCTGTGACGCCAGGTAGTCAGGGGTATAAAGCATGCAGCAGACGCCATTACATCAGTCTTTCTTGCCATGCGGTGCCCAAAGCAGAAGCAGTTTGCAAGTGCCGGTCGGCAGACTCCTGAAATTTTTGTTTTCGAGTTTCAGAACCGAAGTCTTCAACTAAAGGTAAGTACCCCGTTGGGGAAACTTTTTCTTGCTCTAATACGATGTCAGTAATAGTCAATAATTGTATTTCTTGTGGAAAGCAAATACCGCATAAAGAATTTCACTCGTACTGTATTCCTTGCCTAGGCCCTGATCACAGTGTTCCTCGCTGTCGGTTTTGTGCCTTATTTAAACAACGAACTATTCGTCGCCAGTATATTTACGCTTCTAGATATTTTGGTACTCTGTTCAGTTATTCAGATATGTCTTCGGTAAGCCACCCGACTACCGACATTCTATAAAAACGCAAAGATAAAGACAGAGACAAGCCGTCTAAGTCCAAAGCTGCCGACGACGCTTCTCCTAAGCTAGTCGCCAGTTCACCGGTACTCAGTGAGGTGCTTTCGCAGCCCCTGATACCTGCTACGTCAGATTCTCAGGCCTCTACTGAGACCCATTTGCCGCAAGATACTTCAACTGTGGAACCTGCGGATGTCTCTACCTTGGATGGGTCTGGAGCCGCTGTGCAGGCTCCGGCTTCTGAGGGTGTATTCAGGCCTACTGACTTGCATATTAAACCAACGCCATCTTCTTCTTCAAGGCCTAAAACACGAACCATGCCTAGAAAACCAACGCCCAGACTGCGTGGTCAGACCTCTATGCCTAAAAAACAGATAAGAATGGCTGAAGACCTTCCCTCTCTAAGAGACCTAAGACTGAATTTACTTGATGATACTTCTGACCAGGATTCTGAAATTTCTGATGTTCTTCATCTCACATTGCTGCAGTCCTTACATATGGGTAGTCCGCTGTCCTCTGTCGGCCCGAATACCAAAGTATTAGGCTGATGTCGGTCATGGGCGCTCAGAACTGACATCAGAGCGTCAGGGTATAAAAGCGCATGACCGACGTCATATCCTCAGTCTTTTTTGCCGCATGGTCCGATGCAGAAGCAGCGTTGCAAGTGCCGTTCGGCGTTCTGAAATTTTCGAATTCCGAGTTTCAGACCGAAACCAAGTTGGGCTAAGTACTGCTGGGAATATTTTTGTTTTTCTTGCCTCAGTTATTTCCGGATGTCAGAAAAAGTGAATAATTGTATTTCTTGTGGGAAACAGATACCGCATAGGGATTATCACTCTCTTTGCATTCCTTGTTTGGGACCGGACCACGACGTAGTCGGGTGTCGGTTTTGTGCTAGGTTTAATAAGCGCACTATAAAAAGGAGGTTAGATTGTGCTAGGTTAGTCTTTGGTAAGCGGTGTAATTATAGTATGCCGTCGGATCCTCCGACGCCCGCTTCCACGAAGAAGCGCAAAGACAAATCCTTGAAACCTAGACAGGTTGATTCGTCCGTTTCAGATGCCGGTCCTGCAGAAGCTACAGTAGAGCAGGTGGATCCGGCTGAAGTTTCTGTTGAGTCTGAGGGGGGAAACCTTGATTTTGCAGGATGTGGCCTCCCAGGAATCAGGTCAGGCTGAAGGGGCCTCTCAAGTTACTGTTCTCCCTTCTATGCCTAAGGTGGTTAGGCCTTCTGCTTCTATTTCTAAGGCTTCTTCTAAGGGCAGGTCTGTTTTGCCTTCCTCTGGTGTTCCTTCAGGTACTTCAGGGTCTGTGCCTAAAAAGCACATGCTTAAAATGGCGGAAGATTTGATTACTTTAATTAGAGGTTCTATGCCCCCTCCTGATAAGAGGCCTAGGGTGGAGCCAGAGTTGGAAAGTTTGGATCAGGCCTCAGATGACTCGGAGTCTTCTGCTGAAGATATTCTAGATTTTCATCCTTATTCGGATTCTGATGCAGAGGATTCCACTCCTTCTGCTTCTCCTCCAGAGGATTTTTCATTTTCAGAAACTCTGCATTCCATGAGGGAGCATTTTAAGTGGGAAGGACAGGATTTCTCTGATTCACGGAAGAGGATTAGGGAATTCTTGTTTTTACCACAGCATAGACCCTTGGCTATACCCCCTGTTTTGGATGTTGTTCAAGATGTTTTCTCGGAGGCTTCCCTTAATCCAGATTCTTTGCCTCCTGCCAGTTAAACCGGACAGATATTACAGGGTGCCTGAGGCTCATAAATATCTGTATAAGAGTCCTAGGGCGGACCCAGAAACTATTAGTCAGGGGCCTAAGGGTGTTAGAGCCTCTGTTGTAAAGAATCCGGTTCCTCTAGATAAGGAAGCTAGAGCTTTGGATAGATGGGGTAAGAAGGTGTATACCTCTTCTACTTTAGCAATGAGGGCTTTAAATTGCCAGTTTCATATGTTGAAGTATCAGAATTTCCTCCTTTCTCAGCTAAAATCTAAAGTGGATGCTTTGGCAGAGGGTATAGAGTGTAAAGAATTGCAGGATTTAGTACATGTCTCTGAACAGGTGGGTAAGCATTCTTTGCAATGTGGTTTTGATGCTGTACAGGCCTCTTCTAGGGTGGCTGCCACTGGTTCAGTTCTTCGTAGGCACGCCTGGCTTAAGGATCAGAATTTGTCCGAGCATGTTAAGACTAGAATTCTGGATGCCCTTTACAGTCTGAAGTTTTGTTTGGTCCACCTGTGGAGTCGGTTTTGAAGAAAATGGAAGACAAGGCTAAGTCTATGCAGACTGTTAAAGATTTTTTGCAGGTGCAACCGCCAAAGTTTAGTAGAAATTGGCCTGCTAAGGAGTGGACGTACCCTTCTTCTGATTCTCAGTCTAGGGGTAGATCTAGACGTGGCAGGGGCAGAGCTCACAGTACATTCAGGCCTAGAACTTGGAGTTCACCTGCACAATCTGCAGGTGAGGGCAGGGGCCAGTCCTTTCGTAAACAGGCCCAATGACCTGCATTTTCCACTGCCAGATTCTTCTTGCCTGGCAGCTCCTTTGGGAGGACAGTTAGCACTTTTCAAGCAAAACTGGCTTTTAGTCACCCAGGACAAATGGGTATTGGACATTATAAACCGAGGCTACAAGTTCTATTTCCATACATTGCCACCTTTCAAAGGCATGCCAGACGTTCCTCCTCGGCAAAGGATAGAGGCTCACAAGCAGATTTCTTTACTTCTTCAAATAGGAGCTATACAGCCAGTTCCTCTGTCAGAAGTGGGCCTAGGATTTTACTCTCGCCTGTTTCTAGTACCAAAGAAAGGGAACACGTGGAGACCAATTTTGGATTTATCTATCCTCAACACTTATCTGGACATTCCAAAGTTCAAAATGCTGACGTTACAACAGCTTTTACCTCTGTTGGGAAAAGATCACTGGATGGTAACTCTGGATCTCAAAGAGGCTTATCTTCATGTTCCCATCAGGCCCAGTTGCAGGAGGTATCTGCGTTTTTGGGCTGGAAATTTACATTATCAGTTCTCTGCATTGCCCTTTGGCTTATCTACTGCGCCCAGAGTGTTCACAAAGGTTCTGGCTCCAGTGATAGCCTTTTTCAGGCTAAGAGGAATACAGATTTATCCTTATTTGGACGATTGCCTGATTATTGCACAAGACAAGGACGAACTTCTTCATCTACAGTATGTGATGGTAGTGTTAAGATGCCTAGGGTATTCTGTGAAAGAAACAAAGTCCAGTCTAGTACCCTCTCAGGACATGTGCTTTCTGGGTGTGAGACTGAATACAGCTTCCCAGATGGCTTTTTTGACCCCGGACAAACAAAGAAGCCTTTCTCTTTATTTCCATCAAATGTCTCTACAGTCCAGGCTGACTGCAAGGACAGTCCTTCAAGCCTTGGGGTTCATGGCATCTTGTATTCTGGTGCTTCCCAATGCCAAACTGCATATGAGGAAGCTTCAATGGTATCTCAAAAATGTATGGACACAACACTGCCAAGATCTGGGCACTGTCATTCAGATAATACCTTGCATTCAGAAGGAATTTTTGTGGTGGGCTCAGGAATGTCACCTAAACAAGGGACTATCTGTGACCCGACCAGAGGCGAGTCAGATTCTAACGACAGATGCCTCGGACAAGGCTTGGGGAGCACACCTCAATGGAAAATGGGTGCAAGACACGTGGCCTGTCAGACTTCAACATTTGCATATCAACTTGAAGGAGATGCTAGCAGTCCAATTTGCATTGATGGCTTTCAAGGATTTACTTCTCCCAGGGCAGGTGTTGATTCAAACAGACAACACTACTGTCATGTGGTACATCAACAAGCAAGGGGGAACTCATTACCCTTTTTGCAGGCAAGCGATGATTTTGTGGGAGACTGCTCTCAGTTTACACCTCAGTCTTCAGGCAAGGTTTCTACCAGGAGCACAGAACTCCTTAGCAGATGTGTTGAGCAGACAAATAGTGGATCCTCACGAGTGGAAACTGGATCCTCATGTATTTCAAAAGTTGACAGTGTTATGGGGGACTCCAGACATAGATCTGTTCGCTTCTCCACTAAATTACCAGTTGCCAAAGTTTTGCACAAAAATGTTTCACTCCACAGCTTGGAAGGTGGATGCTCTATCATTCAGTTGGAGCAATCTTCATGTCTACGCCTTTCCACCTCTGCCTCTCATTCCCAAGGTACTCTTGAAGGCCAGAGAAGACAAGCCATCCATGATTCTGATAGCGCCGGATTGGCCTCGACAGCACTGGTACCCACTACTGAGGAATTTAGTACGGGAGCCTCCATGGCCTCTGCCTTTGATTCCACATCTTTTGTCTCAGGAGGGCAATCACTTCCTCAATGTCCAGATTCAGTCTCTGCATCTAACAGCCTGGCATATTCGGTTTTAGACCCTGGGGGGTCTCAGCTTCCACAACAAGTTTTGAATGTTATTTTGGAGGCCAGAAGGCCTAGTACAAGGAAAGTTTACGCTGATAAATGGAGGAGATTTTTTATTTGGAGCAAAGCAAAGGACTTTGATGTTTCCAAGCCTGATTTAAGTGTTTCTCTTCAATATCTTACTGAGTTATTGGACAATGGTTTGTCTTTCTCCTCGATAAAGGTTCATGCTGCAGCCATTTCTGCTCACTATGACTGTGACCCTCCTTTATTTTCTCATCCTTTGTTTAAGCAATTTCTTAGAGGGGCAAAGAACATAAGACCCCCACGTAGAGCTCCTACTCCTGCTTGGGATCTCAATTTTGTGTTGGAAAAACTTACTCTACAACCTTTTGAGCCTGCAGCTACTGCCGAGTTAAAGTATTTATCATGGAAGACTGCTTTTTTGTTGGCCATTACCTCTGCAAGAAGAGTTTCTGAATTGCAGGCCCTTATGGCAGTGGAACCTTTCCTGATTTTCCATAAGGATAGGGTATTTTTGCGTACTAATCCTTCCTTTATGCCTAAAGTGGTTTCTAGTGTGGCCTTGAACCAAACTATTCATTTGCCTACTTTCTATGCAAACCCCCAAAATAAAGGGGAGAAGATTTTGCATACTTTGGATATTCACAGGCAGTTGCGTTATTATTTGAGCAGAACCAAGGGGTTCAGGCAGTCTCAGCAGTTGTTTGTTTCTTTTGCTTTGGGTTCTCAGGGAAAACCTGTGTCAAAACAAACTATTTCTAAGTGGATTTGTTTTTGTATTTCTTTCTGTTATTCCCATCATGGTAAGGAGATTCCGGCTGGAATCAGACCTCATTCCACTAGAGCTACTGCCACTTCTACTGCCTTTCTAAGAGGGGTAGCTACAAAGGATATTTTGGAAGCAGCCACTTGGAGTTCAGTACATACTTTTTCTAAACATTACCACTTTCCTCTTTATTCTAAGTCTAGGGCTGGATTTGCCACTGCAATATTGCAGGGCATTTTAGCAGCCCCGAATGCTTTATGATTTTGCCATCCTCCCTTTACCTCTGCTTTGGGATTCTACCCATATGTAAGGACTGCAGCAATGTGAGATGAAGAACATAGTACAGTTTTGTACCTACCATAAATGTAGATGTTCGAAGATCCACATTGCTGCAGTCCAATTTACCCTCCCTCCTTCCCCGCTGTAGTTTGGCATGGTTATATGGTTTGGATGATGGTTGTTGTTGGGCAGGTTTTTGGGAAGTATCCTGTTTTTGGGCTGTGGCCTTTCTTTTAGGGCCTTCTGACATCTGGGGCAAGAAAAGACTGAGGATATGACGTCGGTCATGCGCTTTTATACCCTGACGCTCTGATGTCAGTTCTGAGCGCCCATGACCGACGTCAGCCTAATACTTTGGTATTCGGGCCGACCGAGGACAGCGGACTACCCATATGTAAGGACTGCAGCAATGTGGATCTTCGAACATCTACATTTATGATAGGTACAAAACTGTACTTTTCCTCTGATGGCCAGGATTTACCCTTATCTACCTATGAGGATTCTGATGCAGAGGACTCTATTCCATCTGGTTCCCCCCCAGAGGATTTCTCTTTTAGTGAAACCTTGCATAGTCTAAGGGAGCATTTTCACTGGGAAAGTCAGGATTACTCTGATTCTAAAAAGAGGCTTAGGGATTTCTTACTCCTGCCCCAACACAGGCCTTTAGCTATCCCTCCTATACTAGACGTTGTTGTTGATGCCTTTTCGGAATCTAGCTTGGCCCCTGACTCTTTACCTCCTGCTCCCAGAAAACCTGATAGATATTACAGGGTTCCTGATTCTCGCAAGTTCCTTTTGAAAAATCCCCACTGTGGATCCTGAGACCATTTCACAGGGACCCAAGGGCATTAAGGCTACTACTGCCAAAAATCCTACCCCCTCTGAGAGAGATTCCAGGGCGCTGGATAGAATGGGGTAAGAAGGTGTACACTTCTGCAGCCTTGGCCATTAGGGCCTTAAACTGCCAGTTTCATTTGTTAAAGTATCAGCAGCATATTATTGGATTCCTTAAACAGAAAATGATGTTGATTCCTGACTGTGCTGAAAATAAGGATTTACAGGATTTAATGCATTCTGCTGAACAGGTTGGAAAACATACTTTGCAATGTGGTTTTGGTTCACTAGTGGCATCTTGCAGGGCTGCTATCACTGGGTCTGTACTTGGAAGGCATGCTTGGCTTACATAGGAATCTTTTCCAGATCATGTTAAAGCTAAATTGCTGGATGCTCCCTTAAATCAGGACCGCCTGTTTGGCAACAAAGCAGAAGTGGTGCTTAAAAAGATGGAGGAAAAGCTAAATCTATGCAAACTGTAAAGATTTCCTACAAGTACAGTCTCCAAGATTTAGTAGGCGTTGGCCCTCTAAGAATTGGTCCTTTCCTGCCTCTTCCAGACCTTCTCAGTCCAAACCCAGAACCAGCAGAACACCCAGGCTTCAGTCCCAGGGTACGCACAGGACTAAGCAGTGGTGGACTCCCACTTCCAAATCAGGGAGTAGTAAGTCTCCCCCCTATGGCAAGCTTTGTCTCAGTGACTTAACTTTAAAACTTTCAAGCACTTCTCAACTGACTTCTCCTTTAGGGGGAAAGATTGCTCTGCAGGCAATAACTGGGAACTCATTACCCAGGACAAATGGGTTTTAAATATAGTTTCCCTAGGATACAGATTTCACTTCCACACGTTACCACACCAAAATGGTTGGCCAGATCTACCCCCAAATCAGTGGGCAGAGGCTCAAAAGCAAGTACTCTCTCTCTTAAGCATAAAGGCTATCCAAACTGTACAAGAGGAAAAGGGATAAGGTTTCTACTCAAGACTTTTCCTGGTACCCAGAAAAGACAACTCATGGTGTCCCATCCTGGACCTTTTTATTCTAAACACCTTTTTGGTGATGCCAAAATTCAAGATGCTAACTCTTCACCAGTTGCTTCCTATGCCAGGCAAGAATGCCTGGTTGCAACACTGAATTTAAAGGAAGCCTTACCTGCACATCCCAATCGGGGAATCTTGTAGAAGATACCTACTCTTCAAAGCAGGCTACATGCACTATCAGTTCTCTACACTGTCCTTTGGCTTATCTACTGCGCCCAGGGTATTCACAAAGTGCTTAGCTCCAGTCATTGCATTTTGCAGGCAAATAAATATTCAAATATACCCATACTTGGACGATTGTTTAGTTCAGGCAGAAAGGCAGGACATACTTTTGAATCATCTGGCATTTGTACAAAAGGTGCTAACTTGTCTGGGGTACACCATAAATGAAAAGAAATCACATCTTGTACCCTGTCAACAAATTATATTCCTGGGAGCAAGCTTGAACACAACTTCCCAGATGGCTTTCTGCATGCCAGAGAAACAAATTCATTTGACAACTTACTTCAAACTAATGGCCACAAAAACCCTGCTATCTGCAAGGCAAATACTGCAAGCCTTGGGGTTCATGGCCTCCTGCATTCTTCTAATTCCATATGCAAGACTGCATATGAGGAAACTACAATGGTATCTAAAAAGCCTATTGTGTCAACATTCTCAGGATATAGAAGCAATGATTCCAATCCTATCTTGCCTACAGTTAGAGTTCCTTTGGTGGGCAGAGGCCTGCCACCAAAACAAGGGACTACCATTCACTCCTTCCCCCTGCCACCCAAACCCTAACAACATGTGCATCAGACTATTCATGGGGGGGCTCACCTGGCAGGGAAGTGCATTCAGGGCAAATGGAACACAAGTCAAATACATCTGCATATCAGTCAAAAATAAATGCTAGCTGTACAGAATGCTCTGACAGCCTTCAAGGACCACATTCTTCCAGGACCAATTAATGGTAAAGACGGACTACACCACTGTTATGTGGTACATAAGTGGGGGAGGGGACCTATTCATACCCCCTCTGCAGACTAGCCATGGCACTGTGGAACACAGCCGTGAGCTACCAAGTGCATCTACAGGCTCAATTCCTGCCAGGTAAACTAACTACACTGGCAGACGAACTAAGCAGAAATCTCATGGACCCACACAAGTGGAAACTGGAACCAAAGACATTCAACATGTTGATAAACAAATGGGGAGCCCAGATATAGACCTGTTTGCCTCCCCCCAGAACTACCAATTGAACAAATTCTGCACAAGGACTCCCCACAAACAAGCTTAGAAAGTGGATGCCCTGTCCTTCAGCAGGAAAAATCTATCAGTTTACACCTTTCCTTTTTTGCCTCTCCTCTTCAAAGTACTACTAAAGATCAAACAGGAAAAACCAAGGACAATACTGATTGCACCAGACTGGCCATGCCAACACTGGTACCCCCTCTTGCGCAAAGTGTGTCACTGCTGGCTCCATGGCACCTGCCTCAGACCCTACTGCTGTTGCAGCAGGAGAGCCAGATTCTGCACCCTCTGCTTCAAACCCTGAGCCTGACTAATTACCTAATCTCTCCGTTGCTGTCCCTCAGTAAACAAGTCTTGGATGTCATTTTGGAGGCAAGGAGGCCTAGTACTAGAAAATCTTATGCTGAAAAATGGAAAAGATTCTGTGCCAGGAACCAAACTCAAGGGATGGGCACATCAGCTCCCAATTTACCTCAGATTCTTCAATACTTAACTGAGATGCTTCACAAGGGCCTTTTTTTTCCCCTCCATCAAAATTAATGCTTCAGCCATTTCAGCTCATTACAATACAGAACCACCCCTCTTCTCTCATCCACTGCTCAAGCAGTTCCTCAGGGGGGGCCAAAACTTAAGACCACCCAGGAGAGCCGTAGCTCCAGCCTGGGACCTTAACTTTGTATTGGAAAAACTCACTCTTCCTCCTTTTGAGCCAGCTGCAAATATAGAGTTTAAATTCCTTTCTTGGAAAACAGCCTTCTTTTTAGCAATCACTTCAGCAGGAAGGGTATCTGAATTACAGGCCCTTATGGCAGTGGAGCCTTTCATCATCTTTCATGTTCATCATCTTTCATGCGGACAGGGTCTCCTTCATGCCCAAGGTAGTTTCATTGTGGCTCTTAATCAAACCATTCATTTGCCAACCTTCTTTTCTAATCCACAGAACAAAGGGGATCGGATGCAGCACTCGTTAGATGCTGCTGGTGGCATTTGCTGCAGGGGCAGAGGGGAAGGCTATTTCAAAACAAAGCATTTCTAAATGGACAGGCCATTGCATTCATTTCTGCTATAAACATTATGGAAAACCTATCTGACAGGGGATAAGACCATATTCAACCAGGGCTTCATCTACCTCTACAGCCTTTTTTCAGAGGTGTCCCTACCAGAGACATCCTAGAAGCTGCTACCTGGAGTTCTGTACATACTTTAACCAAGCATTACCATTTGCCAATTTTCTCTAAACCCAGAGCTGGCTTTGCCACTACAGTCTTGCATGGCCTTATAGCTGGTCCTAATGCTATCTAAATTCATCCTCCCATCCTTAGCTTTGGGAATCTACCCAAATGTGATGACTGCAACAGTGAAACACGAAGAACATAGTACAGTTGTGTACACTTACCATAAATGTAGATGTTGGAGTGTATTCACTGTTGCAGTCCTGGTTACCCTCCCTCCAGTCCCCTGACTTCTTTTGGCTATACCTCTATTCTCCTTTACTATGCTTAAAAGCTTTTTGGTGTATTTGCTTTTTTGTTGGAGGTATAACCTTGTGTGTGTGTGTGTGTGTGTGTGTGTGTGTGTATGTATATATATATATATATATATATATATATATATATATGTATGTATATGTATACACATACATACACATATATATATATATATATGTATATATATATATATATATATATATATATATATATATATATATATAATTTATTTATTTGCTTCCCATTAGGGGGGCATCTGACATCTGGGGCAAGAAAAACTTATGTAATGGCATCGGCTGCATGCTTTATACCCCTGACTACCTGACGTCACAGAAGATGAGACAGCAACCAATGCAGGACCCGAGACTTTGATAATCAGGCCGACTGAGGGCTACTGCAAGCAGATAATTCAAATGTGATGACTGCAACAGTGAATACACTTGAACATCTACATTTATGATAAGTGTACACAGCTGTACTTTTCCCCAGCTTTGGGAATCAACCCAAATATGATGACTGCAACAGTGAAACACGAAGAACATAGTACAGTTGTGTACACTTACCATAAATGTAAATGTTCGAGTGTATTCACTGTTGCAGTCCTGGTTTCCTTCCCTCCACCCCCCTTTTCTTTTCTTACAAGGGATATATTGGTATTTACTTTCTACTGGTGGGGTTCTTCCACCAGAACCTGGCTCCTACTTGGGGTCTCCTGACAGGTTAGGGCAAGACAAACTGATGTAATGGCGTTGGCTGCCTTACTTTATACTACTGACGACCATACGTCAGTCCTGAAGCGCCAGCAACCGACACAGAAATACTAAGCCTCTGGTATTCAGGCCGGCTGAGGGCTACCCTGGCAGGGATAACCCAAATGTGATGACTGCAACAGTGAATACACTCGAACATCTACATTTATGGAAGCATGGAGGTGCTTAGGAGAAATGGCAGTGGAATTTTTAAATAGATTGTTTAATGAATTTTTGGAAAGTCAGAGGATGCCTGAGGAGTGGAGAAAGTGTTTTGGTACCTATCGTTAAGAATAAGGGTGATGTGCAGAGATGCAGTAACTACAGAGGGATAAAATTGATCAGTCACAGCTTGAAGTTATGGGAGAGAGTAGTAGAAGCTAGGTTAAGAAGGGAGGTGATGATTAGTGATCAGCAGTATGGTTTCATGCCAGGAAAGAGCACTGCAGATGCGATGTTTGCTCTGAGAGTGTTATTGGCGAAATACAGAGAAGGTCAGAAGGAGTTGCATTGTGTCTTTGTAGACTTGGAGAAAGCATATGACAGGGTGCCTAGAGAAGAGTTGTGGTATTGTATGAGGAAGTCAGGAGTGGCAGAGAAGTATGTAAGAGTGGTACAGGATATGTACGAGGGTAGTGTGACAGTGGTGTGGACCGCAGTGGGAGTGACAGATCGTTTAAGGTGGAGGTGGGATTACATCAAGGATCAGCTCTGAGTCCTTTCTTATTTGCTGTGGTGATGGACAGGTTGACAGATGAAATCAGACAGGAGGCCCCGTGGACTATGATGTTTGCAGATGACATTGTGATCTGTAGTGATAGTAGGAATCAGGTTGAGGAGACTCTGGAGAGGTGGAGATATGCTCTAGAGAGCAGAGGAATGAAGGTCAACAGGGCTAAGACAGAATATATGTGTGTAAATGAGAGGGATTGTAGAGGAATGGTGAGGATGCAGGGAGTAGAGTTGGTAAAGGTGGGCGAGTTTAAGTACTTGGGATCAACAGTTCAGAGTAATGGTGAATGTGGAAGAGAGGTGAAGAAGAGAGTACAGGCAGGGTGGAATGGGTGGAGAAGAGTGTCAGGAGGAATTTGTGACAGACTGGTACCAGTAAGAGTGAAAGGGAAGGTCTACAAGACAGTAGTGAGACCAGCTATGTTATATGTGTTGGAGACAGTGGCATTGACAAAAAGGCAGGAGTCAGTGCTGGATGTGGCAGAGTTAAAGATGTTAAGATTTACACTCGGTGTGACTAGGATGGATAAGATTAGGAATCAGTTTATTAGAGGGTCAGCTCATGTTGGACAGTTTGGAGACAAAGCAAGAGAGACAAGATTGCGTTGGTTTGGACATGTGCTGAGGAGGGAAGATGGGTATATTGGGAAAACGATGCTAAGGATGGAGCTGCCAGGTAAGAGGAAAAGAAGAAGGCCTAAGATAAGGTTTATGGACGTGGTGAGAGAGGACATGCAGGCGGTTGGTGTGACAGAGCAAGGTGCAGAGGATAGGAAGAAATGGAAAGAGATGATCCACTGTGGCAACCCCTAGCGGGAAAAGCCGAAAGATGATGATGATCTACATTTATGGTAAGTGTACACAACTGTACTTTTTTACTTGTGTCTCAACTAATAAAAAGTGAACTTTCCTATTCTTTAGTGAAAGTACACCTTTCCGCAATATCAGCCTGCCTGCCACTAGACTTTACCTTGCTAGCCAGGCTTGATGTAAAACTCTTCTTAAAAGGGGTGTTGCACCTTAGACCTCCAAGAAAGCCTATCCCTCCACCCTGGGACCTTAACTTCACCCATTCGAACCTGCTGGGACAGCTTCCCTTCAGATGCGTACCTGGAAAACAGTTCTACTAGTGGTTATAACCTCAGCCAGAAAAGTTTCAGAACTACAAGCCTTAATGGCTTGCCCCCCCCCCCCCGTACTACGTTACACAAAGACAGGGTAACCCTGAAAATTAACCCCCTCCTTCATGCCCAAGGTGGTCAACGATTTGTCATTAAATCAATCTGTCCACCTTCCCACCTTCTTTCCCTCTCCCACCAATAAAGGTGAAAGGATACTTCACTCCCTGGATGTACACAGACAACTAAGATTTTACCTAGACAAAACAAAATCCATTAGGAAATCCAAATAACTCTTTGTTTCCTTCCATCCCAGAGCATTGAGCAAGGTAGTCTCCATACAAACCATCGCATGTTGGATCAGGAGAGCCATCTGTCTTTGCTACTCCCACCATGGGAAACAATCCCCCAGTGGGAGTTAAAGCCCATTCCACCAGGGCAGTGGCCACCTCCAAGGCTTTCCTAAAAAGTCTGAACACGTATTCCATTATGGAAGCAGCCACATGGTCCACTATCCACATTTTCACCAAACACTACAAGTTAGATCAGGTCTCCAGAGCATGTGGAGGATTTGCCAGGGCAATCCTACAGGGCTTTGTAGAGTCTTCTTCTACATCCGCCACCCTTTCATCCAACCAAGCTGTGGTACTCCCCACAAGAAGAGTATTGCAACATAGGAATAGAAGGACGTAGAATAGTTGTGTAAAATCTCACCATAAATATAGATGTCCTTCTCTTCCATGTTGCAGTATTCCTTCCCACCCACCAATAACCCCCCTCAACATTTTCCTTCTCATCCCAGCATGTCCTTAGGTCCTAATCTCATACACCTTTCACCTTGGACCTGTCAGTACCACAGAAGGGCCCCAGGATCCCACATCTGATATCATTGGCACCTCCTCCTGCTGGGCCGCCTTCTCTGCCTGCTGAGCTTCAAGTTCTGAGGATTGTGCGTGCAGATGTCACATTTAAGACCCCTGGTTTATGGCCCTACGTGTGACGTCCCATTCAACTGCTACAGCCAAGCTGAAGCTTTTGTATAGGAGCAGACGTACAAGTCGCCTGACAGCAGGAAATCCCACAACAAGAATACTGCAACATGGAAGAGAAGGACATCTATGGTTATGGTAAGATTTTACACAACTACTATTCCCCCCTACTTCACAGTCTAGCCAAGGACCCGTCATCACAAGTTACTCCACAAGCTGGACCTTCTGACAACAAAAGGGAACCCTCATCCACCCGCACTTGCAGATGTTGTCACTGACACTGTGGATGATAAACTTTTAATTCCCTTCAGGCACCATTACTTAGAGGAAATGCTTTCAGTCCTGAGGGAGGCAAGGAAACCTACTACAAGAAAATCATACCTAGCTGAATGG
Source organism: Protopterus annectens (assembly GCF_019279795.1). Taxonomy (NCBI): domain Eukaryota; kingdom Metazoa; phylum Chordata; order Ceratodontiformes; family Protopteridae; genus Protopterus; species Protopterus annectens. The sequence goes on along the minus strand of NC_056739.1, from coordinate 1,580,106,398 downwards.
GAAAGATTTTCAAAATGGTGTCTGGACAAGGGAAGGGGACCCCCATGCATTGCAGATCCCCCCCCTAGTTCTTGCATATGTGTGTCAATTAGTAAAAGGTGGACTTTCATACTCTTCAGTAAAAGTTCACCTTTCTGCAATCTCAGCCTGCCTACCACTAGATCCTCCCTTACTAGCCAGGCTTGATGTTGAGCTTTTCTTAAAGGGGTCTTACACATAAGGCCTCCAAGAAAGGCCAACCCACCACCCTGGGATCTTAAACTTCATTCTGGAAAAGCTAACCCAGCACACTTTCGAACCTGCAGGGACAGCTACTCTACAGATGTGTACATGGAAAACTACTGCTTGTAGCCATAACTTCAGCCAGAAGGGTTTCAGAACTACAGACTTTAATAACCTTGCCTCCCTTATACTACTTTCCACAAGGACAGGGTAACACTAAGAACTAATCCCTCCTTCATGCCTAAGGTGGTCACCAATTTGTCATTTAACCAATCTATTCATCTACCCACATTCTACCCCTCTCCCACCAAATGAAGAGGAGAGGATACTTCACTCCCTGGATGTACACAGTTAAGATTTTACCTAGACAAAACAAAATCCATTAGAAAATCCAATCAACTCGGTTTCCTTCCACCCCAGGGCCCTGGACAAGGCAGTCCCTAAACAAACCATTACCTGTTGGATCAGGAAAGCCATTTGCCTCGGTTACTCACTCATTCCACCAGGGCAATGGCAGCCACCAAAGCCTTTCTCAAAGGCCTGGACACTGCTTCCACTATGGAAGCAGTGACATGGTCCACCATTCACACTTTCACCAAACACTCCAGGTTAGACAATGTCTCCAGAGCACGAGCAAGATTTTCCAGGGCAATCCCACAGGGCTTTGTAGAATCAGCCTCTTCATCCACTACCCTTCCTTCCAACTAAGCTGTGATACTCTCCCACAACAAGAATACTGCAACATAGGAATAGAAGGACATAGAATAGTTGTGTAAAATCTTACCATAACCATAGATGTCCTTCTCTTCTATGTTGCAGTATTCCTTCCCATCCAACAAAAACCCCCTTCTCTTTCTCTTACTCAGTCCATCATATCCTTAGGCCTCCCGGTATCCTGTACCTTACCCTGGGGACCTATGAAAACCACATAAGGGCTCCATGGCCTTATGCCTGACATCACTGGCATCTCCTCCTGCTTGGGCCTTCTACTCCTTCTGCTGGGCTTTCATGTTCTGAGGTCTGTGTGCGCAGACATCACATTTAAGGCCACTGGTTTATGGCCCTACATGTGACATCCCACGCAGCTGCAACAGCCAAGCTCAAGCTTTTGTATAGGATCCCACGTACAGGTTGCCCAAGGTTTGAAATCCCTCAACAAGAATACTGCAACATGGAAGACAAGGACATCTATGGATGTTCTTTGTGTTTCACTGTTGCAGTCATTACATTTGGGTAATCTGCTGGCAGGTTGCCCTCAGTCAGCCTGAATTCCAAAGTCTTGGGTCCTGCGTTGGTTGCTGTCTTCTCTTCCATGACATCAGGTCGTCAGGGGTATACAACATGCAGCCGACACCATTTTCTTTAGTCTTTCTTGCCGCGCAGTGCCCGAAGCAGAAGCATTTCGCAAGTGCCGGTCGGCCGACTACTGAAATATTTGCGTTTGAGTTTCAGAACCGAAGTCTTCAATAAAGCTAAGTACCCCATTGGGGAAACTTTTTTCTTGCTTTTTACTGATGTCAGAAAATGTTAATAATTGTATTACTTGTGGGAAGCAAATACCTCATAAGGATTTGCATTTATACTGTATTCCTTGCCTAGGCCCTGATCACAACGTGCCTGGCTGTCGGTTTTGTGCTAGATTTAACCAACGCACTATTAAGCGTCGGTGTATTTTTGCATCTAAGTATTTTGGAAACAGATTTAACTACCCAGAAATGTCATCGGATAGCAATCCGACTAGAGGAGTACATAAAAAAACGCAAAGAGGACAGAGAAAGGCAGTCGAGATCCAAAACCGATGACGAAGCTTCTCCTAAGCCAGTCGCCAGTTCGCCGGTACTCAGTGAGGCGCTTTCGTAGCCCCTGATACCTTCGAGTCGCAGGCCTCTACCAACACCCATGTGGAGTCCGGCATACCTCTAGATATTGGACCGACGGATATATCTCCCTCGGATGGGTCCGGAGCTGCTGAGCAGGCGCCAGCATCTGAGGGTGTATTCAGACCTCAACATTTTTATATCAAACCGACGAAAGCTGCAAAACCAAAGGCAAAGACACCTTTTAAAACTAAAAAAATGATGCCTGAGCCATGTGCACAGGCCTCTATGCCTAAAAACAGATGATCAAAATGGCTGAAGACCTTATTACCTTGATCAGGGGTACCCATCCCCCTCCAAATAAGAGGCTTAGGCAAGACACTGACTATGAATCTTCAGATCAGGTTTCTATTTCTTCTGATTCCTCTTCTGAACAGGAATTATCTTTACCTCCCTATGAGGATTCTGATGCTGAGGAGTCTATTCCATCTGCATCTCCTCCTGAGGATTATTCATTGGAGAAACCTTGCATACTTTGAAGAAGCATTTTCACTGGGAGAGTCAAGACTTCTCAGAATCAAAAAAGAGGCTCAGGGATTTCCTACTTCTCACTCAGCACAAGCCTTTAGCCATTCCCCCTGTGTTAGACATTGTGGGTGATGTTTTTTCGGAGTCAAACCTGACCCCTGACTCTTTACCTCTGGCTCCCAGTAAGCCTGACAGGTATTACAGGGTCCCTGACTCTCATAATTTTTTATTTAGAAGCCCTGCTGCTGATCCTAAAACTATTTCACAGGGTCCAAAGGGAGTTAAGGCCTCAACAGCAAAAAACCATACCCCCTCCGACAGAGATTCATGGCACTGGACAGATGGGGAAAAAAAGTTTATACATCTGCAACCTTGGCAATCAGGGCCTTAAACTGTCAATTTCATATGCTTAAGTACCAACAACATGTTATGGGATTGCTGAAACAGAAAATGATGTTGATTTCAGAATGTGCAGAAAATAAGGAATTGCAGGAATTATTGCATGCAGCTGAACAAGTGGAAAAGCATACTTTGCAATGTGGTTTTGATTCTTTAGAGGCCTCCTGCAGGGCCGCAGTTACTGGATCTGTGATCAGGAGGCATGCCTGTTTAAAGGAACAAAATTTGCCTGATCATGTTAAAGCTAAATTTCTAGATGCACCTTTACAGCATGATTCTCTGTTTGGTATTAAGGCAGAAGAGGTTTTAAAGAAAATGGAAGACAAAGCTAAGTCTATGCAAACTGTTAAAGATTTTTTACAAGTGCAGCCACCTAGATTCAGTAGACATTGGCCTACAAAGAATTGGTCCTTTCCTGTGTCAGACAGAGCTCAAAAGGACAAATCCAGACGCCCTAAGGGTTCCAGGTACCAGGCTCAAGACTCATACAGGTCAAAGCAATGGGGCACATCCACCTCCAAGTCTGGAGGAGATAAAGTGCAAACCTACAGAAAGCAATCCCAATGACTTCCCCCTACCTACTCCAAGCACTTATCTTTTGGTAGCACCCATAGGGGGAAAATTAGCACTTTTTGCTCAAAATTGGCAGTTGTTAACCCAGGACAAGTGGGTACTAAACATTGTATCACAGGGATACAGATTCCATTTCCACACACTGCCAATGACAGATGGTTGGCCAGACCTGCCAAAAAAACAATGGGCAGAAGCACGGAAAGAGGTTACTTCCCTCATGTATATGGGGGCCATTCAGACAGTAGGAAAAAGGACATAGTTTTTACTCAAGACTGATGTTCATCGTGCATACAGCTGCAGTAATCACAGATGGGTTCTCTGCCGTCAGGCGGGTCCTCGGTCGGCCGAATTCCAAAGTCTAGGTCCGGCGTCGGTTGTTGCCGCTTTCTCTCCTGATGTCAGTGAGGCCGGTGTATATAAGACACAGCCGACGCCATGTTCTCCAGTCTTTTTTGCCGCGCGGTGCCCGATGCAGAAGCAGTTCGCAAGTGCCGGTCGGCCAGCTCCTGAGTTACGAAAAATTTGGAAACCGAAGTCTTCATTAAAGCTAAGTACCCCATTGGAGAAACTTTTCTTGCCTCAGACCGATGTCAGAAAAAGTTAATAATTGTATTTCTTGTGGGAAGCAAATACCGCATAAGGATTTCCATTCCCTCTGCATACCTTGTTTAGGCCCAGACCACGACGTCTCGGGCTGTCGCTTTTGCGCTACTTTCAATAAACGCACTATGAAGCATCGGGCGGAGTTCGCCCAACACTTTTTTGGTAAAGCCTTTGATTATAAAATGTCGTCGGAGACTCCGACTACCGGTTTGTCCAAAAAACGCAAGGACAAGGACCGACACGCGAGGCCCGTGGTCCCCACCAACACCACAACCGGCCACACGTGGTCCGGTTCTCAGCGAGATGCCTATGCAGTCCCTGACTACCGACGACAATCCTTTGGCGGTGTCTTTTGTAACCGAGACCGCAGGTACCTCGGCCCTTTTCCAGACTACATCCACCGAAGCCATTCTGAGTGTTGAGCCTCCTAATGTGGTCAGGTCCACTTCCACCCATGGTGTCTTTAGACCCTCATCTTCCTTTTCTATTAAGGCCTTTACTAAATCCAAATCAGCCAGGCATCCCAAGAGGCCTGTTGCACAGGGCCCATCTCCAGGCCCCATGCCTAAAAAGCAGATGCTTAAAATGGCTGAGGATTTAATTACTCTTATCAGGGGTTCCCAGCCCCCTCCAGACAAGAGACCCAGAGTGGAGGAAGATTCTCCCTCTTCTGATCAGGGCTCCATTTTATCAGAACATTCTGATGTAGAGGAACACTCTTACTCCCCTTTTGAAGATTCGGATGCAGAGCAGTCCATTCCTTCTGTATCTCCTCCTGAGGATTTTTCCTTTGGGGAAACCTTGCACACTTTGAGGGAACACTTCCATTGGGAAGGCCAAGACTTTTCCGATTCCAAGAAAAGACTTGGGGAATTTCTTTTGTTACCTCAACACAGACCTCTGGCGATACCTCCTGTCTTGGACCTACTTGATGATGTTTATTCGGAGGCTTGCCTTAACCCGGATTCCCTGCCTCCTGCCCCTGTCAATCCTGATAGGTACTACAGAGTTCCTAACTCTCACCAATTTCTCTACAAAAGCCATAATGCTGACCCTGAAACCATTTCTCAAGGCCCCAAGGGATTGAAGGCCTCTACTGCTAAGAATCCACTACCTGCTGAAAGAGAGTCAAGATCCTTAGAAAGGTGGGGAAAAAAGGTATATACCTCGGCCACCCTAGCCATGAGGGCCTTAAATTGTCAGTTCCATATGCTTAAATATCAACAGTTCCTGTTATCACAATTAAGGAATAAAATGTCTCAACCTGAACAACCAGATTTGAAGGAGTTGCAGGATATGATGCATAGTGCAGAACAAGTGGGTAAACACACCTTACAATGTGGCTATGATGCCCTAGAGGCCTCAAGTAGGGCTGCTGCTACAGGATCAGTCATTCGTAGACATGCCTGGCTTAGGGAACAAAGCTTGCCTGATCATGTGAAAGCTAAACTTCTAGATGCTCCTTTACAAAAGGATGTGCTGTTTGGTAGTAATGCTGAGGAGATATTACGGAAAATGGAAGAAAAAGCCAAATCTATGCAAACTGTCAAAGCTTTTCTACAGGTCCAACCACCACGTTTTAGCAGAAATTGGCCTTCAAAAAACTGGTCCTTTCCAGCCTCTGACAAGCCCCAAAGAGGTAGATACAGACGCACAAGGGGCAGAGGGCAATCACAAGGATCATATAGAGGCAGGCAATGGCAAACTCCTGCACCAAGAGGTGGCAAGACAGTGCACAACAATACAGGAAACAAACCCAATGACTCCCTCATTTCCATGCCAAGCAAGTCTCAGCTGGCAGCACCCTTGGGAGGAAAGCTGGCATTATTTACAAGAAATTGGCATATTGTCACAACAGACAAATGGATCCTGGACGTTATAAACAGAGGCTACATATTTCATTTCCACACTCTTCCAAAAATGAGAGGCATGCCAAACCTGCCACACAATCAAAGGGCAGAGGCACAACTACAAATTTCAAAGCTCATAGACATGAGAGCTATTCAAGAGGTACCTACTCACGAACAAGGTCAAGGTTTTTATTCCAGACTATTTCTGGTACCAAGGAAAGGAACAGACTGGAGACCCATTTTGGACTTATCCATCCTAAACACATTTTTACTCGTACCAAAATTCAAGATGCTCACATTACAGCAGCTTCTTCCCATGCTGGGCAAGGAGTTTTGGCTGGTAACATTGGACCTCAAGGAGGCATACCTGCATGTCCCAATCAGACAAAGCTGCAGAAGATACCTCAGATTTCTTGCAGGTTCAATCCACTATCAATTCTCTGCATTGCCCTTTGGCTTATCTACTGCTCCCAGAGTATTCACAAAATGCCTGGCATCAGTGATTGCCTACTGCAGACTTCAAGGGATACAAATTTACCCTTATTTGGACGACTGCCTGATCCAAGCGGGCAGCAAGCACATACTTCTGGAACATCTGGCTTATGTAACACGGTTACTGCATTCTCTGGGATACACAATCAACAAAGAGAAATCCAGGCTAACACCATCTCAGAAAATAACTTTCGTGGGTGCCAACTTGGACACAAACACCCAGATGGCCTATCTTACGCCAGAAAAACAGGGACAACTAACTCAGTACTTCAATATACTAGCAAAATGTACCAGGCTTACTGCAAGGAAAATCCTGCAGGCTCTGGGCTTCATGGCATCTTGCATTCTTTTAATCCCATATGCAAAGTTGCATATGAGGAAACTTCAGTGGTACCTAAAAAACCTATGGTCTCAACACAGTCACAGTTTGGAAACAATAATACCAATAATTCCATGTTTGCAAAAGGAATTTCGATGGTGGGCCCAAGCATGTCAAGCAAACACAGGTCTCCCATTCTGCAAGCCTCAAGCAAATCAAGTCATCACAACAGACGCCTCAGATTACGCCTGGGGGGCGCACATGACAGACAGGTGCATTCAGGGCAAATGGTCCCAAAAGGAAAAGCACCTTCACATCAATCAAAAAGAAATGCTAGCAGTGATAAATGCAATTACAGCTTTCAAGGACCTCCTGCATCCAGGACAATTACTAATAAGAACAGACAACACCACAGTAATGTGGTACATAAACAAACAAGGATTAACACATTCATACCCCTTGTGCAGACTAGCCATGACACTTTGGAACTTGGCTCTGGAATGGCAAATCGAACTTCAAGCACAGTACTTGCCAGGATTGGAAAACACGCTGGCAGACAATTTAAGCAGAAATATGACAGATCCACACGAATGGAAGTTGCATCCTCAGGTGTTTACAGAGATAATCCAAGCGTGGGGAAGGCCAGACATAGATCTCTTTGCCTCCCACAGGAATCATCAATTGAAAAAGTTTTGTTCAAGGACCTTTCATCCAATGGCCTGGAGAGTGGACGCCCTTTCATTCAGTTGGACAGCATGGACAGTCTACGCTTTCCCACCTCTACCTGTTCTGCCCAAGGTGCTCTTGAAAGCAAGAGCAGACAGACCGAAGATGATACTGATTGCTCCAGATTGGCCAAGGCAACACTGGTACCCACTCCTGAGGAGCCTAACACATACTCCTCCCTGGTCCCTACCTCTAATGCCTCTTCTGCTGACTCAGCACAGCTACAAAACTCTTCACAGTCAGCTGAAAACACTCAATCTCGCTGCATGGAAAATTCCTTAACACCACAACAGACCCTACTCCCCAAAGAGGTGCAGGATGTCATTTTGGAGGCCAGAAGGCCATCTACTAGAAAGACTTACTCCGCAAAATGGAAACGGTTTTGCGTTTGGAATGAGAAAAAAGGCCAGGACCCTAGAAAACTGAATTTGCCTCAGGTATTACAGTATCTAGCTGAGCTACTGAACAGTGGACTTTCATTTTCCTCCATAAAAATCCATGCCTCAGCCATTTCTGCAGAATTCAACATGGATCCACCCCTATTTTCTCACCCACTCTTAAGACAGTTCCTCAGAGGGGCTAAGAATATAAGACCACCAAGGAAACAACCAATACCAGCCTGGGATCTTAATTACATTCTAGAAAAATTAACATTGCCTCCTTTTTGAACCAGCTGCCTCAACAGATTTGCAATATTTGTCCTGGAAAACAGCCTTCCTTCTGGCAATCACTTCAGCTCGTAGGGTTTCGGAACTACAGGCCCTCGTGGCGGTGCAGCCCTTTCTCATCTTCCATCAGGACAGGGTTTCCCTTCGTACCAACCCGTCATTTATGCCTAAAGTGGTATCCAGGGTAGCTTTAAATCAAGCCATACACTTACCTACCCTTTACCCCATTCCTCAAAACAAAGGGGAAAGGCTGCTACACTCATTAGACATCCATAGGCAGCTACGTTATTATTTGGACAGAACAAAGTCCTTCAGGAAATCAGAACAACTTTTTGTGTCCTATGCTGTAAGGGCTCAAGGGAAGCCAGTTACCAAACAGACAATTTCAAAATGGATAGGCCACTGCATACGGTTTTGTTATTCCTATCATGGGAAATCTGTCGCTACGGGCATCAGATCCCACTCCAACAGGGCCACAGCTACCTCTACAGCCTTCCTCAGAGGAGTTCCTACCAGAGATATTTTGGAGGCAGCCACTTGGAGTTCTGTGCATACCTCCACAAAACACTACCACCTGCCTTTATATTCCAAAACTAGAGCAGGCTTTGCCACTGCTGTGTTGCAGGGCATTCTGGCTCATCCCAGTTCCACCTAGTACCTATCACCCTGTGCGTAGCTTTGGGATTCTACCCATCTGTGATTACTGCAGCTGTATGCACGATGAACATAGTACAGTTTTGTACCTACCATAAATGTAGATGTTCGAGTGCTAATACAGCTGCAGTACAGGATGTCCTTCATGGATGCATCTGCAGTCATAACAACTGGGTTGTCCTGTCGTCAGGCAGCCCTTCAGTCGGCCGGATTCCAAAGTCCGGGTCCGGCTTCGGCTGATGTCGCACTTCACCCGACGTCATCTCTGTTGGTCTTCGGGTATAAAGGCATCAGCCGACGCCATTTTCCTCAGTCTTTCTTGCCGCGTGGCTCAAGCAGAAGCTGTTCGCAAGTGCCGGTCGGTCGGATCCAGAGATTACTTCTACCGAATACTACTTCGAAGACTTCTAAAGCTAAGTACCCCGTTGGGGAACCTTTCTTGCCTCAGCCGATGTCAGAAAAAGTTAATAATTGTTTAACCTGTGGGAAACAAATACCTCATAAAGATTTCCACTCTCATTGTCTGCCTTGTTTAGGCCCAGCCCACGTAGCAGCCTGTTCGCCTGTGCTTCTTTCAACCAACGAACGCTTAGGCGTCGGTCGGAGTTTGCAGAACAGTTTTTCGGTTCTGATTTTGCGTACATTATGCCGTCGGATCCTCCGACTTCCCAATCTGCCAAAAAAACGCAAAGATAAAGACCGACACTCGCGGTCCGCGGTTTCGGCTGAAACCATGGTTAAGCAAGCCGCGAGTGTCTCGGTTTCGGCCGAAACCGAGAAAACTGCTCAAAGTACAACTGAATCTATCTCTACAACTGAGGCCCCTGCTACCACTCTTGAATCGGCCTCAGAAATTTTATCCACTACGGTGGTTGCCACTGATTTATCAGACACCATTCCCTTGGATGTCTCTACCCCAGCACGTGGTGCAGCTAGGCCTCCAGCAGCCATGTCCATTAAGGCCTTCGCCAGGGCTAAAGCAGCCAAGACTACTAAAACAGTGCCAGTTAAACCCCCCACTACCAGGCCCTCTTCTAGTTCTCAAATGCTTACTTTGGCAGAAGATTTAATTTCATTAATTAGAGGATCTCAATCTCACCCAGACAGGGCCTCTCAGCCCCAGAGAAGAGACCTAGGGCAGAGCCCCGTGAGCCAGTGTCCTCTGATGATTCTGCTGATGAATCAGACATAACTGACCAGCCAGAGGCTCCTTTCTCCAATTTTGAAGATTCTGATGCTGAAGAATCCATTCCAGCTGCTTCCTCCAGAAGAATTCTCCTTTGGGGAAACCTTACATGCCATGAGAGCAGTTCCAATGGCAGCAACAGGATTTTCAGACTCCAGAAAAGACTTAGGACCTTTCTGCACCTTCCACAGCACAGGCCCTTAGCTATACCTCCTGTTCTCTCTGTGGTGGATGATGCTTTCAATGATGTCTGCTCCGCTCCAGATTCTTTACCCCAGCCCCTGCCAAACCAGACAGATTTTACAGGGTGCCAGATACTCATCACCACCTTTACAAGGCCCCACTTGCAGACCCGAAACTATATCCCAGGGTCCCAAGGCAGTAGCAGCGACCATAGCTAAAACCCTATTCCTTCTGAAAGGGAAGCAAGGTCATTAGACAGATGGGGTAAAAGGTCTACACTTCAGCTACTCTCTCAGCTAGAGCTTTAAACTGTCAGTTTCACATGATACAATACCAAGAGTTTATGCTTGATCAATTAACTAAAAAGCTAACCACTGATGAATCTCTTGATAAGAAATATGTATTAGAAATGGTAAATAACATACAACAGGTTAGTAACCATTCCTTAAAATGTGGCTATGATGCACTGGAGGCTTCATTTAGATCAGCCATGACTGGCACAGTGATAAGAAGGCATGCATGGCTAAAGGAGCAAGCTTTACCGGATCATGTTAAAGTTAAGTTGCTAGATGCTCCTATGGATAAGACAAGTTTGTTTGGTACACCTGCCCAGCAGGTTATGAAGAAAATGGAAGAAAAGGCAAAATCTGTCCAAACGGTTAAAGATTTCTTGCAGGTTCAACCCCAAGGTTTAGCAGGAACTGGCCTGCCAAAATTGGTCCTTTCCTGACTCCACAAGATCTCAAAGGGGCAGGAATAGACGTTCCAGAGGCAGAAACCAATCCAGAGGAGGTGCCTACAGAGGACGACAGTGGCAAGGTAACAACAGAGGCACAGACTCAACCACTGCCACTACATCAACACAACCACAGTGACTTAACCCTAAATCCGCCTACCAGGGAACAAATAGCAGCTCCTTTAGGCGGAAAGTTAACATTATTTTCAAAGAACTGGCACTACATAACAAAAGACAAGTGGATTTTACAAACCATAGATCAAGGCTACGGCTTCCACTTCCACACTTTACCAGTCAAAAGAGGAATGCCAAATCTACCTCCAAATCAAAAAACAGAGGCTCTACAACAGATAATGGAGTTAGCAAACATGAGAGCTGTGGAAAGAGTGCCAACAGCAGAGCAAGGAAAGGGGTTCTACTCCAGACTATTCCTAGTTCCAAGAAAGGAAAAAAGTTAGAGACCAATTCTCGACCTGTCCACCTTAAATACATACATCATTGTCCCAAAATTCAAAATGCTGACCCTACAGCAACTTCTTCCCATGCTGGGCAAGGAGTGTTGGCTGGTAACTCTAGATCTCAAGGAGGCATACCTGCACGTCCCCATTCGACCAATCTGCAGAAGATACCTCAGATTTCTTGCAGGATCAGAGCACTATCAATTCTCAGCATTGCCCTTTGGCTTATCTACTGCGCCCAGAGTATTCACAAAATGCCTGGCATCAGTAATCGCCCATTGCAGACTACAGGGAATTCAAATTTACCCATACCTGGACGACTGCCTACTACAAGGGGACAACAAAAGCAAGCTGACAACAGATTTACAAAGGGTCATTTACTTGCTACAAGCACTGGGATACACAGTCAATTTACAAAAGTCAAGGCTGATACCATCCCAAACAAGGACCTTCTTGGGCTGAATTGGACACAGTAAAACAAATGGCATTCCTAACTACAGAAAACAAAAGAACTCCTCTTTACTTCTTGGCACTAACAAAACTGAACAAGTTAACAGCAAGAAAAGTACTGCAGGCCTTGGGCTTCATGGCATCATGCATAATCTTGGTCCCATTTGCCAGACTACATATGAGAAAACTACAGTGGTACCTAAAGAATTTATGGTCCCAACACAGACACAGCCTGGAAACAGAAATCCCACTAATTCCATGCTTAAAACAGGAGTTCCTATGGTGGGCTCAGGCATGCCAGTCAAACCCAGGCCTACCCTTTCGCAGATGTCAAGCAAGCCAGACCATCACAACAGACTCCTCAGACCTAGGATGGGGGGCCCACATGCTGGACAAATGCGTGCAAGGACTCTGGACACAGGATCAACTTCACCTGCACATCAACCTAAAAGAAATGCTGGCAGTAAAACTGGCAATCCAAAAGTTCAAACCTTTTCTCAAAGAGGGCCAGTTGATAAGGACAGACAACACCACAGTCATGTGGTACATCAACAAACAGGGAGGCACTCATTCATACCCCCTATGCAGAATGACTTTGGAGCTGTGGACCCTGGCACTCAGCTACAACATCCAGTTACAGGCAATATTTGTACCGGAAAGAAAATACTCTGGCAGACATACTAAGCAGAACCACTCGGATGCCCACGAATGGAAGCTGCACCCGGACATCTTCAAGACCATCTCAAAGAAATGGGAATGCCTCAGATAGATCTATTCGCATCACCTCTCAATCACCAGCTCAAAAATTCTGCACAAGGACATTCCACCCACTAGCATGGAAAGTGGATTCGCTCTCCTTCAGCTGGAAAGGCCTAACAGCATATGCATTCCCACCTCTTCCCTTGATACACAAAGTACTACTAAAAATCAAGGAAGAACGTCCAAGGATAATCCTGATAGCTCCAAACTGGCCAAGACAACACTGGTACCCACTACTGAGGAGCATGTCTCGGAACAATATGTGGCCAATTCCCCTGATGCCTTTGATGTTAACTCAGAACAACTACAGCATCATGCATCCAAACCTAAAAACGTTGCAACTGACTGCATGGAACATCACATAGCAGCAGCTAACCCAGAACTTTCCCAAAGAGTTAAAGACATTATTCTTGAAGCATGCAGACCTTCAACAAGAAGGAACTATGCTGGAAAATGGAAAAGGTTTGTCATTTGGAGTACTGAAAGAGGAAAAGATGTGTCAAACATAGATATGCCTAACATTCTGGAGTACCTGGCCGAACTTCTTCATTCAGGCCTGTCCTACTCCTCCATCAAGATACATGCATCAGCTATTTCAGCAGAATACAGCTTTGATCCACCTGTTTTTTCGCACCCTCAGGCAGTTCCTCAGAGGAATCAAGAATGTAAAACCTCCAAGGAAACCACCATTACCAGCTTGGGACTTAAACTTTGTGCTAGAAAAGTTGACACTATCACCCTTTGAACCAGCAGCAACAGCAGACCTACAACACCTGTCATGGAAAACTGCTTTCCTACTGGCAATTACTTCAGCAAGGAGGGTTTCAGAACTACAGGCCTTAATGGCGGTGCAACCCTTCCTAATCTTCCACCAAGATAGAGTGTCCATGAGGACTAATCCTACATTTATGCCTAAGGTGGTATCCAGAGTGTCTTTAAACCAGGCAATCCACCTACCTACCTTCTTTCCCAACCCACAAAACAGAGGGAAAGAATACTGCATACCTTGGATGTACATAGACAGCTACGCTACTACTTGGACAGAACAAAAATAGCAGAAAGACTGACCAACTTTTTGTAGCCTATGCAACAGGAAGGGAAGGAAAAGCTATTTCCAAACAGACAATCTCCAAATGGATAGGAAATTGCATACGATTCTGTTACTCCTTCCATGGAAAACCAATTCCACAGAACATAAGACTTCATTCTACAAGGGCAACAGCCACTACCACAGCCTTCTTACGAGGAGTGGCAACCAAAGACATTATTGAGGCAGCTACTTGGACCTCCGTGCATACATTTGCCAAGCATTATCATTTGCCTCTATATTCCAGATCCCGAGCAGGGTTTGCCACTGCTGTACTGCAAGGGATCCTAAGCACACCATAATTTACTTTTATCCTCCTCCCCTAGTTGGCTATGGTATTCTACCCAGTTGTTATGACTGCAGATGCATCCATGAAGGACATAGTACAGTTTTGTACCTACCATAAATGTAGATGTCCGAACTGGATAGCATCTGCAGTCAGGATTACCCTCCCTCCTTCCCCTCTGTGGTACTCCTAGGGTGTTTACCCTCCTAATAGCTAGCTGGTGGGGGGGAGTCTTTTATGGTGTATTTGTTTGTATATATGTACATACATGCTTATGTTTGTGTTTACCTCTATCTTTTTGGAAACATTGGCATCTATCCAAAATTTTAGCCTTCAAGAGGGCTACTGGCATCTGGGGCAAGAAACACTGAGGAAAATGGCGTCGGCTGATGCCTTTATACCCGAAGACCAACAGAGATGACGTCGGGTGAAGTGCGACATCAGCCGAAGCCGGACCCGGACTTTGGAATCCGGCCGACTGAAGGGCTGCCTGACGACAGGACAACCCAGTTGTTATGGCTGCAGATGCTATCCAGTTCGGACATCTACATTTATGGTAGGTACAAAACTGTACTTTTCCCTCCCTCCTTCCCCACTTGGTAAAGGCTTAGGGCCTAACCCCTTTTCATACAACCTTACTGGGTTATCCTTCTATGGTTTATTTGCTTGCAACTACTGATTTTGGATTATATTGCATTGCATGTATATATATATAATTTATGTGTATTGCCTTCCTTCTGGGGGCACCTGACATCTGGGGCAAGAAAGACTGAAGAACATGGCGTCGGCTGTGTCCTATATACTCTGGCCTCACTGACGTCAGGAGAGAAAGCGACAACAACCGATGCCGGACCTAGACTTTGGAATTCGGCCGACCGAGGACCCGCCTGACGGCAGAGAACGACCGAGGACCCGCCTGACGGCAGAGAACCCTTCTGTGATTACTGCAGCTGTATTAGGACTCGGAACATCTACATTTATGGTAGGTACAAAACTGTACTTTCTTGGTACCCAGAAAGGACAAGGCCTGGTGGCAAATGGATTTATCGATTTTGAACACATACGTGGACATTCCAGAATTCAAAATGCTCACTTTGCAACAGCTTCTACCCATGCTGGGCTAGAATGCTTGGCTGGTGACTTTAGACCTAAAAGAGGAATACCTGCATGTCCCAGTAAGACAGTCGTGCAGAAGATACCTCAGATTCAAGGCAGGCTTAATGCATTACCAATTCTCTGCACTGTCCTTTGGCTTATCTACTGCGCCCAGGGTCTTTACAAAGTGCCTGGCACCAGTAATTGCATTTTGCAGACAAAGTAGTATTCAAATATATCCTTACTTGGACGACTGTCTCATTCAAGCAGAGAACAAGGACACTCTTCTACAACACCTGGGGCGTTTGTGAAAAGGCTTCTAACATGCCACAATAAACGAAAGGAAAAAAACAACTGGCACCCTCTCAAAAGATAACATTCATTGGTGCTAGCTTGCATACAACTGCCCAGATGGCTTACCTCATGCCAGACAATCAAAGGCAACTGACTACTTACTTCAAACTGATGGCAACAAAAACCCAGTCTTCTGCCAGACAAATTCTGCAGGCTCTGGGCTTCATGGCATCCTGCATCCTACTAATTCCATATGCAAGACTGCATATGAGGAAACTTCAGTGGCACGTAAAATGTTTATGGAGTCAACATTCACACAGTCTGGAAACAATGATTCCTCTCATCCCCTGCCTGCAACAGGAGTTCCTATGGTGGGCAAAGGCCTGTCACCAAAACATGGGACGGCCCTTCACTCTACCCCCTGCCAGCCAAACCTTAACAACAGACTCATCAGATTATGCGTAGGGGTCCCACATGACAGGAAGATGCATTCAGGGCATATGGGCACCAAATCAAACGCATCTACATATCAACCAGAAAGAGATGCTAGCTATTCAAAATGCCCTAACAGCCTTCAAGGATTTACGTTATCCAGGACAACTACTGATAGACGGACAACACCACAGTCGTGGTATATAAACAAGCAAGGGGGCATACACTCATACCCCCTTTGCAGATTAGCCATGGCACTGTAGCTTTGACCTGCCAAATAAATCTTCAAGCTCAATTCCTGCCAGGAAAACAGGACACTCTGACAGACGATTTAAGCAGAAACCTTATGGATCCTCACAAGTGGAAACTAAATCCACAAGTTTTCAGCATGATAACAGAGAAATGGGGGAGCCCAGACATAGACCTATTTGCCTGTCCTCAGAATTATCAACTGAAAAGATTCTGCACAAGGACTTATCACAGACAAGCATGGAAAGTGGACGCCCTATCCTTCAGTTGGAAAAACCTATCAGTTTACGCCTTTCCTCCTCTGCCTCTTCTTCCCAGGGCCCTACTAAAAGTCAGACAGGAGAAGCCAAAGATGGTATTAATTGCCCTGGACTGGTCCCGCCAATACTGGTACCCAATCCTAAGGAACTTGTCTCAGTATCCAGCTTGGACCTTGCCTCAAAAACCACAACTACTGTCCCAGCAAAACAATCAGATCCTGCACAATCAACTACAGATCCTGAACCTGGCAGCATGGCTAATCCTGTAATGATACAGATGACACCTCTCAGTAAAGCTGTGATGGATATCATTTTGGAAGCCAGAAGGCCTAGTACTAGAAAATCTTATGCTGACAAATGGAAGATATTCTGTGCTTGGAATCAAGCACAAGGAACTGATACAGCAGAACCACATGTTCCTCAGATGTTACAGTACTTAACTGAGATGCTTGACAAAGGCCTATCTTTTTCATCAATTAAAATCCATGCCTCTGCCATTTCGGCTCATTACAGTACTGAGCCAGCAATCTTTTCTCATCCTTTACTAAAGCAGTATCTTAGAGGATCCAAAAATTTAAGGCCTCCTAGAAGATCACCATTACTTGCATGGGACCTCAGTTATGTGTTGGAAAAGCTCACCCTGCTTCCATTTGAACCAGCTGCTACTGCTGATATAAAGTTCTTATCATGGAAGACAGCTCTAGCAGATACTTCAGCAAGGAGAGTTTCAGAGCTACAGGCCCTCATGGCTGTAGAGCCTTTTATCATATTTTACCCAGGCAGGGTGTCTCTGAGGACAAATCCTACTTTTATGCCTAAGGTAGTTTCCAGTGTGGCTCTTAACCAAACAATTCATCTGCCAACTTTTTATCCAAATCCGCAGAACAAAGGGGAGAGAATTCTGCATTCCTTGGATGTACACAGACAGTTAAGATTCTACTTGAGCAGGACTAAAGCTCTAAGAAAAACTGAGCAATTACTAGTGTCATATGCTGCAGGATCAGAAGGAAAGGCTATTTCAAAGCAGACAATTTCAAAGTGGATAAGCCATTGCATTCGTTTCTGCTACTTACACCATGGCAAACCTGTGCCCAAGGGCATTAGGTCTCACTCCACCAGGGCTGCAGCTACTTCAGCAGCCTTTCTCAGAGGACTACCAACCAAGGACATTCTAGAGGCTGCTACTTGGAGTTCTGTTCACACCTTTACAAAGCATTACCATTTATAGGTTCATAGGTTCATAGGTTCATACTAGGCTATCTGCCCAAGGGCATTTACAAGCCTAGCCCATAGTTTTGTGGCTTACGCCACCCCTTTAGTATGGGGAACTATACCCATTATTTTGCTGTGCCTCTGTCGAGCAGTGACACTGAGGTAATCCCTGGGGTATATCTGCGATCTCCCATCCATTGGTCAAGATTTCTCTTGAACAAGGCCAGCGAGGTGCTCTGCCTCACATATACCGGGATTTTGTTCCACAGCATAGGGAGTCTTTGGGTGATGAATCTATCCCTCCAGCACGTCCTATTAATAGCCGTGTCTGCCTCTCTACTCTAAGTCCAGGGCAGGCTTTGGCGCTGCAGGGCCTTATAGCCTCACCTAATGCTATTTAGCTCCAGCCTCCCAACCATAGCTTTGGGATTCTACCCAAATGTAATGACTGCAACAGTGAAACACGAAGAACATAGTACAGTTGTGTACACTTGCCATAAATGTAGCTGTTCGAGTGTATTCATTGTTGCAGTCCAGGTTACCCTCCCGCCATCCCCCTGTCTTTCTACAGTTTATCTTTCCTTCTCTACAACCAATGTGGTGTATTTGCTTGCAGTTGAAGGTAAAGTTTATATTTATGCATGTGTGTGTGTGTGTGTGTGTATATATATATATATATATATATTTAAAATATTTCTACCTTTTTGGGGGCAACTGACATCGGTGGCAAGAAAAACTAAAGAAAATGGCGTCAGCTGCATGATGTTCTTCATCCCACATTGCTGCAGTCCTAACACTTGGGTAGTCCGCTGTCCCAGTCGGCCCGAATACCAAAGTATATGGCTGACGTCGGTCAAGGCGCATTAGTCTGACGTCAGGACGTCAGGGTACAAATGCGCATGACCGACGTCATATCCTCAGTCTTTTTGCGCATGGTCCGATGCAGAAGCAGTTTTATGAGTGCAGGTTGGCGTTCTGAAATTTTCTGAAGTCGGAGTTTCAGACCGAATCAAAGTTGGCTAAGTACCCGTTAGAATATTTTGTTTTTTCTTGCCTCAGTATTTAACCGGATGTCAGAAAAAGTGAATAACTGTATTTCTTGTGGGAAACAGATACCTCATAGGGATTACCATACCTTGTGTATACCTTGCTTAGGGCCTGAGCACGACGTTGTTGGGTGTCGCTCTTCTGCTAGATTTAACAAACGCACTATAAAGAGAAGATTAGACTGTGCCAGGTTAGTTTTTGGGAAGCGTTGTAATTATAAAATGCCGTCGGATGCTCCGGCCGCTTCAAAAGCGCAAGGACAAAGCAGCAAAGCCTAGGTTGGAAGAACCATCAGTCCCGGACGTCGGTTCTTTAGAAGGCTCGGTGGAGCCGGTGGTTCTGCCAGAAGTTAATTTGGAGTCTCAGGGAGAGACTTTACTGTTACAGGATGTGTCCTCTCAGGAGGTAGGCCAGGCTGAAGGGGCTTCTCAGGTGGCTGTTCTCCCCTCCCTTCCTAAGGTGGTCAGGCCCTCCCCTTCTGTTTCCAAGGCTTCTTTGAGAGGCAGGCCGGGTTTAAGTTCAGTGGGTGCCTCTCCTAGTTCTTCAGGATCTTTGCCTAAGAAACATATGCTTAAAATGGCAGAAGATTTGATTACTATGATTAGAGGTTCTATGCCCCCTCCTGATAAGAGGCCTAGGGTGGAACCTGAGCTTGAGAGTTTTGAGCAGTGTTCGGAGGCTTCTGAGTCTTTGGCTGAAGACTTGCAGGAGTTTCCTCCTTATTCTGATTCTGATGTAGATGATTCTACTCCTTCAGCTTCTCCTCCTGAGGATTTTTCTTTTTCAGAGACTCTTCATTCCATGAGGGAGCATTTTAAATGGGAAGGTCAGGATTTATCTGATTCCAGGAAGAGGCTTAGGGAATTTTTGTTTTTACCCCAACATAGGCCTTTAGCTATACCTCCTGTTCTGGATGTGGTGGAAGATGTTTTTGCAGAGGCTTCCCTGAACCCTGATTCTTTGCCTCCTGCCCCAGTTAAACCGGATAGGTATTATAGGGTGCCTGAAGCTGATAACAATTGGCTTAATGTCTGGTGTCATTCAAAGGGGATCCAGTGTCTGTCTGCCTGGGATGACATGCTTGACAAGCCACGCTGCTTCGCAAGGGACGGCTTGCACCTGTCACCCCTGGGATTCCGGATATTGGCTAAGGCTCTTGCCACCCCCATAGTGCCTTTTTTAGGCAAGGCTCAAATTCTAAACCTACCACCCTAGAAAACAAAAATGGGAAGAAATTGAGGGTAATGCTGCTCAATGCCAGAAGTCTAAATCTCAAAATGCACGCACTCGAGGCCCTTCTCAGTATGGAGAACATCGATGTCTGCTGTAACTGAAACCTGGTTCAAGGCTCCTGAGAGCACCCCTGCACTATTAGGTTTTACCTCATATCATGCGTTCCGGCCCAAAACCCGGACCACTCCACAAAAGGAGGGGTGTATCCATATTCATAAAGGATACTCACACCTCCAGGTTGGTGGCAACGCATGAAGCCGGAAACCATCCAGGTGCAACTAACCATAGGCAAAACTGCTCTACAAATTGTAGCATGCTACAGGCCACCCTCTCAAACTCAGGAACCCCACACAGCCTTCCTGAAGACACTGGAGGGTATAAATGTATCTCCAAACACCATCATATTGGGTGACTTCAACTACCGAATATAGACTGGGAACATTACTCAAGCCCTAACTTTCTAGCCCAACGGTTCCTGGAGTTCATAAATTCAAATGCCATGGAACAGCTAGTCACTGTTCCCACGAGAGGAGAAAATATACTAGATCTCATTGTCACAAACATGGGGACAAAATGCTCCACACGAAGTATATCCCTCATTGGTGAGATCTGATCATAAACTAATCTCACTGGAAATCCACATCCCGCCCCCACCCCAAACAAAAAAGACCATAGTGAAGAACTTCTCTAAAGCAAACTTCACACTACTCAAGGCTGGTGTGGTATCCTTCAAGGCCCCTGAGTCAGAGGAAACCACAACCCAAGCTGCGGAAGCCCTTACAAATGCCTTCTATGAACACCTCCAGGACTGCATGGATCAGGCAATCCCAAATAAAACCAAGACTCTTTCCACAAAGGGCAAGCCCAATCTGGTGGAGCCCAGCCATTAACAAACTTTACAATAAGAGGAGAAAGCTATTACATGATAGAACAAAATCCATAAAAGGAAGTCACCCCTGATCATTATTAGTAAAAAAATACGAGCACTCATAAAATCAACTAAGGCCAATTTTGAGAGAAAAATTGCCATGGATTCAAAGGACAATCATAAGGCCTTTTTCAGCTATGTTAGGAACCTGGGTGGAAACTCACAGATATGCTCAGAATTAGTCCAAAATGATACAAAAATCACTGAACCCACAGACATTGCCAACATACTGGCAGACAGGTTCAGTGCAAACTTCACCCCTCTCCCCCTAAAGGAGAGATAACTATCCCAGCCAGTGTAGCCTCCCGGACATCTCAAATGCAGGTGAAAGCTGCTCTCTAAAGCTAAAAACACAGCATCAATGGGACCGGATGGTGTCCCCGCTGTGTGCTACGAGCTAAATGAGGAATTAAACCCGCACAAGGCAGCTGTTTAATCTCAGCCGTACCACAGGATACGTGCCCAAGGAGTGGCGTACGGCAACTGTGGTCCCACTCCAGAGAGGTGGCGCCTCACGGACCCTGGTAATTACGCCCATAAGCTTAACAAGTCTAGTCTGCAAAGCTATGGAGAGGATCGTAATGGAGCTCATAAACAAAGATATAGGGGACTTGCAGACATTGGACCCGACCCAGTTTGGCTTTGTCAAGGGAAGATCATGCCTTTTGAACTTGGTCGACTTCTTGAAATAGTCACCAAGGCCATTGATGAGGAAAGGCAGTCCATACAGCCTACCTTGACCTTGCAAGGCTTCGACACAATACCCCACTCTGGTATTGTAGAAAAACTTACCAGCTTAAATGTAAACCCATATGTCACAAGATGGGTTGCAAACTGGCTTAAGGACAGAACCCACAGGGTTAGAGTTGCTGGCTGTGTCAGACTCCAAGCCGGTCACAAGTGGTGTCCCACAGGGCTCGGTCCTTGGCCCCTATTGTTTGGCATCTACTTCTCAGAAGTACAGGCCAACATGGGAGGACTTTGGCTGACAAAGTTTGCAGATGACTGCAAACTGGCCATAGTGGAAAGTGCATCGGACACGGATATCCTTCAGAAGGGACTCACGGAAACAGATAGCTGGTGCCAGAGCCATGGCCTGAAGTTAAACGCCAAAAATGTATAGTCATACCCTTCGGGAAAAACAAGGTAACCCCAAGCTACCATATAGGTGGCAATCCACTAAGCACAGAAGAGGTTATCAGGGACCTGGGGACCCAGGTTGACAGTGGCCTTTCTTTGGCACTCACATTGCTAAAGTGGTTAGAAAGACCTTCTACATTGCCCACCTGATCATGAAGGGATTCACATCCAGATCTAGTGAGGTTATTGTTCCCCTGTACTCTTCACTTATCAGACCAATGATCGAGTACAATGCCCCATTCGGGATGTATCTCACCCGACATCTGCAGCAATTGGAGAGACCCCAAAAGTTCCTCACCAAAAGGATAAAGGGACTCCAAAATCTGTCATATGCTGCCAGATTGAAGAAACTCCAGCTCTATTCAGTCGCATACCATCTGCTCAGAGGTGACATGTGCCTGACATACAAGACCATGTCCAACCGAATTAATGGACATGCTCCACCTCAAAAATCCAAATCCACCAAAACCACTAGAGCAAGCGACTTAAACCTTAGCACGGATATAAATAGGACGTGCTGGAGGGATAGATTTATCACTCAGAGACTCCCTATGCTGTGGAATAAAATCCCGGTCCATGTGAGGCAGAGCACCTCGCTGACTCTGTTCAAGAGAAATCTAGACCTGTGGATGGGAGATCGTAGGTTTACCCCGGGAATCATCTCTGGGTCACTGCTGGACAGAGGCACAACAAACTAATGGGCACAGTATTTTTTCATATAAGGGGTGGCGTAAGCCACAATAATTTGGGCTAGGCTTATAAATGCCTTAGGGCAGATAGCCTAGTATAAACCTATGAACCTATGAACCTATAAGTATCTTTTTAAGAGTCCTAGGGCAGACCCAGACACTGTTTCTCAGGGGCCTAAAGGTGTTAAGGCTTCTGTTGTTAAAAATCCTGTTCCTCCTGATAAAGAGGCAAGGGCTTTGGATAGATGGGGAAAGAAGGTGTATACTTCTTCCACTTTAGCCATGAGGGCTTTGAATTGCCAGTTCCACATGTTAAAATATCAAAATTATCTCCTTTCACAATTGAAGTCTAAGGTGGATGCTCTGGCGGAAGGTATTGAGTGTAAAGAGTTGCAGGATTTAGTTCATGTGTCTGAACAGGTGGGTAAGCATTCCTTGCAATGTGGTTTTGATGCTGTGCAGGCCTCTTGAGGGTGGCTGCCACTGGTTCTGTTCTTCAGGCACGCCTGGCTGAGGGATCAGAATTTAGCTGAGCATGTTAAGACAAGGATTTTGGATGCTCCGTTAGTCTGATGTGTTGTTTGGTTCGCCTGTGGAAGCAGTTTTAAAGAAAATGGAGGACAAGGCTAAGTCTATGCAGACTGTTAAAGATTTTTGCAGGTTCAGCCTCCAAGTTTAGTAGAAATTGGCCTACTAAGGGATGGACATATCCTTCTTATGATTCCCAGTCTAGGGGTAGGTCTAGACGTGGTAGGGGCAGAGCTCAAGGTTCTTTTAGGCCTAGAACAGGGAGTTCACCTGCTCAGTCTTCTGGTGAGGGCAGGGGTCAGCCCTTTCGTAAACAGACCCAATGACCTGCCTTTTCAGCTGCCAGTGCTTTCTCGTCTGGCAGCACCTTTGGGAGGAAGGCTGGCACTTTTCAAAGAAAATTGGAGTTTAATTACCCAGGACAGATGGGTATTGGATATCATTCACCACGGTTACAGGTTTTATTTCCATACCTTGCCTCCTTTCAAAGGCATGCCAGACATTCCTCCTCTACAAAGAAAAGAGGCTCACAAGCAAATTTCTCTGTTACTCCAAATAGGGGCCATTCAGCCGTGCCAGAAAGAGGCCTAGGATTTTATTCTCGCCTGTTCCTAGTTCCAAAAAAGGGGAACACGTGGAGACCAATTTTGGATTTATCTATCCTCAACACTTATCTGGACATTCCCAAGTTCAAAATGTTGACGTTACAACAGCTTTTACCTCTGCTGGGCAAAGATCACTGGATGGTAACTTTAGATCTCAAGGAGGCTTACCTTCATGTGCCTATCAGACTAAGTTGCAGGAAGTATCTGCGTTTTCGAGCTGGGAATTCCCATTATCAGTTCTCTGCATTGCCCTTTGGCTTATCTACTGCCCAGAGTATTCACAAAAGTTCTGGCTCCAGTGATAGCTTACTTCAGGCTAAAAGGAATACAAATCTATCCTTACTTGGACGACTGCCTGATTCTGGCTCAAGAAAAGGAAGACCTTTTACAGCATTTGGAATATGTGATAGCAGTGCTAAGATGCCTGGGGTATTCTGTGAACGAAATAAAGTCCAGTCTAGTACCCTCTCAAGACATGTGCTTTCTGGGTGTGAGACTGAATACAGCAACCCAGATGGCCTTTTAACCCCGGACAAACAAAAGAATCTTTCCCTTTACTTCCATCAACTATCTCTTCAGTCCGGGCTGACTGCAAGGACAGTCCTTCAAGCCTTAGGGTTCATGGCATCTTGTATTCTGGTGCTTCCCAATGCCAAACTGCATATGAGGAAGCTGCAATGGTATCTCAAAAATGTATGGACACAGCACTGCCAGGATTTGGACACTGTCATTCAAATAATACCTTGCATTCAAAAGGAATTTTGTGGTGGGCTCAGGAATGTCACCTAAACAAGGGACTCTCTGTGACCCGGCCAGAGGCGAGTCAGATTCTAACGACAGATGCCTCAGACATAGCTTGGGGAGCTCATCTGAATGGAAAGTGGATACAAGACAAGTGGCCTGCCAGACTACAGCATCTACATATCAACATGAAGGAGATGTTAGCAGTCCAGTTTGCATTAATGGCTTTCAAGGAGTTACTTCTTCCAGGGTAGGTGTTGATTCTAACAGACAACACAACTGTCATGTGGTACATCAACAAACAAGGGGGAACACATTCTTATCCTCTATGCAGGCAAGCAATGATTTTGTGGGAGACTGCTCAGCTTGCAACTAACTCTTCAGGCAAGGTTTCTGCCGGGAGCACAGAACTCCTTAGCAGATGTGTTAAGCAGGCAAATCATGGATCCCCACGAGTGGAAACTGGATCTTCATGTATTTCAAATTGACAGTGTCATGGGGAACTCCAGACATAGATCTGTTCGCTTCTCCACTAAACCACCAGCTGCCAAAGTTTTGCACGAAAAGGTTTCATCACACAGCTTGGAAAGTGGATGCTCTTTCTTTCAGTTGGAAAAATCTTCATGTGTATGCCTTTCCACCTCTGCCTCTTCTCCCAAAGGTACTCCTAAAGGTCAGACAAGACAAGCCAAGGATGATTTTAATAGCTCCAGATTGGCCTCGGCAACACTGGTACCCATTACTGAGGAGTCTGGTAAGGAAGCCTCCATGGCCTTTACCTTTGATTCCACACCTATTGTCTCAGAGGGACGGTCATCTACTCAATGTCAAGCTTCACTCTCTTCATCTAACAGCCTGGCATATTCTGTTTTGAAACACAGCAGGTCTCAACTTCCTCAACAAGTTTTGAATGTGATTATGGAAGCCAGAAGACCTAGTACAAGGAAAGTGTCCGCAGAAAAATGGAAGAGATTTTTATTTTGGAGTGCAGCAAAGGATTTGGAGGTTTCTGAGCCTAATTTGAGTGTGGCTCTTCAATATCTTACTGAGTTATTGGACAAAGGTTTGTCTTTCTCTTCCATTAAGATTCATGCTGCAGCAATTTCAGCTCACTATGATTGTGACCCACCATTGTTTTCTCATCCTTTGTTCAAGCAATTTCTTAGTGGGGCAAAGAATATAAGACCCCCACGTAGAGCTCCTACTCCTGCTTGGGATCTCAATTTTGTGTTGGAGAAACTTACTCTACAACCTTTTGAGCCTGCGGCTACTGCTGAATTGAAATACTTGTCATGGAAGACTGCTTTTTTGTTGGCCATTACTTCTGCAAGAAGGGTTTCTGAATTGCAGGCCCTTATGGCGGTTGAGCCTTTTTTGATTTTCCATAAGGATAGGGTATCATTACGTACTAATCCTTCCTTTATGCCTAAGGTGGTTTCTACTGTGTCTTTAAACCAAACTATTCATTTGCCTACTTTTTATGCAGATCCCCAAAATAAGGGGGAAAAGATTTTGCACACTTTAGATGTACACAGGCAGTTGCGTTATTATTTAAGCAGGACTAAGGATTTTAGGCAGTCTCAGCAATTGTTTGTTTCTTTTGCTTTGAGTTCTCAGGGCAAGCCTGTGTCAAAACAAACTATTTCTAAGTGGATTGGGTTTTGCATTGCATTTTGTTATTCCCATCATGGCAAGGAGATTCCAGCTGGGATTAGGCCTCATTCCACTAGGGCTACTGCCACTTCAACAGCATTTCTAAGGGGGGTGGCAACTAAGGATATTTTGGAGGCAGCTACTTGGAGTTCAGTGCATACTTTCTCTAAGCACTACCACCTTCCTCTCTACTCTAAATCTAGGGCTGGTTTTGCCACGGCTATTTTGCAGGGCATGTTGACGGCTCCTGCTTCCTTATGATTTGCCAGCCTCCCTTACCTCTGCTTTGGGATTCTACCCAAGTGTTAGGACTGCAGCAATGTGGGATGAAGAACATAGTACAGTTTTGTACCTACCATAAATGTAGATGTTCGAAGATCCACATTGCTGCAGTCCAATTTACCCTCCCTCCTTCCCCTCTGTGTTTAGGGGTGGTTGTGGGGGTGGGGTTGTACTTTTGTAAATTTGTATATATTGTACATATATTTGGTACAGGAGTGTTTGGTGTTTTTTGGTTTTGGCCTTATCTTTTTAGGGTCTTCTGACATCTGGGGCAAGAAAAGACTGAGGATATGACGTCGGTCATGCGCATTTGTACCCTGACGTCCTGACGTCAGACTAATGTGCCTTGACCGACGTCAGCCATATACTTTGGTATTCGGGCCGACTGGGACAGCGGACTACCCAAGTGTTAGGACTGCAGCAATGTGGATCTTCGAACATCTACATTTATGGTAGGTACAAAACTGTACTTTTTTTTCCCCTGACGACCTGACGTCATGGAAGAGAAGACAGCAACCAACGCAGGACCCAAGACTTTGGAATTCAGGCCGACTGAGGGCAGCCTGCCAGCAGATTACCCAAATGTAATGACTGCAGCAGTGAATACACTCGAACATCTACATTTATGGTAAGTGTACACAACTGTACTTTATGGTAAGATTTTACACAACTATTCTATATTAATTTAAGAACTCCCAGAGCGAGAGAGTATTCTGTATTCTGACTTGAACCCAACAACATCAGCTAGAAGATGTATTCACTACACTTGCCTTACTCTGGAAAGTAAGTTAACTAGAGTACAATAGTTGTTCTTAGATTCATACAGGAATATAGTGAAGTATAGCTTAGATGATGTTCTTAGTGTTTCACTGTTGCAGTCATTACATTTGGGTAATCTGCTGGCATGTTGCCCTCAGTCGGCCAGATTAACAAAGTCTTGGTTTCTGCGTCGGTTGCTGTCCCTTCTTCCAAAACATGCAGCCGATACCATTACATCAGTCTTTCTTGCCGCGCGTTGCCTGAAGCAGAAGCAGTTCGCAAGTGCCAGTCGGCCGAGTCCTGAAATTTTTGTTTTCGAGTTTCAGATCCGAAGTCTTCAACTAAAAGCTAAGTACCCCGTTGGGGAAACTTTTTCTTGCTCCTTACCAATGTCAGTAAAAGTTGTTAATTGCATTACTTGTGGGAAGCAAATACCTCATAAGGATTTTCATTTGTACTGTATTCCTTGCCTAGGCCCTGACCACAACGTGCCTTGCTGTCGGTTTTGTGCTAAATTTAATCAACGCACAATTAAACTTTGGTATATTTTTGCTTCTAAATATTTTGGCTCAAGATTTAACTATCTAGAAATGTCGTCGGTTAGCAATCCGACTACCGGAATACCGAAAATACGCAAAGAAAATGTCAGAGACAGACCGTCGAGGTCCAAAACAGATGCCGCTTCTCCTAAGCCAGTCGCCAGTACTCAGTGAGGTGCTTTCTCAGCCCCTGATACCCACTACTTTTGATTCGCAGGCCTCTATTGAGACCTATTCGGAGTCCGGTATGCCCCGAGGTGCTTTAAGTAGTGAACCCGCGGTTGTCTCTACCTTAGATGGGTCCGGAGCCGCTGTGCAGGCACCGGCTTCTGAGGGTGTTTTCAGGCCTAAAGATTTGTATATTAAACCGACACCATCTTCAAAACTAAGGCTAAAATCTACTTCTATGTCTAAAAAAACAACGCTTGATCCACGTGTACAGGCCCCAATGCCTAAAAATCAAATGATCAAAAATGGCTGAAGATTTAATTACCTTGATCAGGGGTAGCCATCCCCCTCCTGCTAAGAGGCCTAGGCAAGGCACTGACCATGAATCTTCAGATCAGGTTTCTATTTTTTCTGATTCTTCTTCTGAATAGGATTTATCTATACCTACTTATGAGGACTCTGATTCCATCCCTTCTGCTTCTCCCCCTGAGGATTTCTGTTTTGGAGAAACTTTACATACCTTAAGGGAACACTTCCACTGGGAAAGTCAGGATTTCTCTGAATCTAAAAAGAGACTTGGGGATTTTCTTCTTCTTCCTCAGCATAGGCCTTTGGCTATACCTCCTGTTCTAGACATTGTTGATGATGTTTTTTCACAATCCAGTATGACCCCTGATTCTCCACCTCCAGCTCCTAGTAAGTCAGACAGATACTACAGGGTTCCTGACTCCCACAAATTCCTTTTCAAAAACCCTACTGCTGATCCTGAAACCATTTCTCAGGGTCCCAAGGGTGTTAAGGCCTCTACTGCTAAAAATCCTAGCCCTTCTACAGAGATTCCAGGGCACTGGATAGATGGGGTAAGAAGGTTTACACATCTGCAACCTTGGCAATCAGGGCTTTAAACTGTCAATTTCATATGCTTAAATATCAACAGCATGTCATGGGTCTACTTAAACAGAAAATGATGTTGATCTCTGACTGTGTGGAAAATAAAGAGTTGCAGGATTTATTACATTCAGCTGAACAAGTTGGAAAACATACTTTGCAATGTGATTTTGATTCTTTGGAGGCCTCTTGCAGGGCTGCTGTAAGTGGATCTGATAAGAAGGCATGCTTGGCTCAAAGAGCAAAATTGTTGGATGCTCCTTTACAACAGGACAGTCTGTTTGGTAATAAGGCTGAAGAAGTTTTAAAAAAGATGGAAGATAAAGCTACATCTATGCAAACTGTGAAAGATTTCTTACAAGTGCAGCCACCCAGATTTAGTAGGCACTGACCTACTAAGAACTGGTCCTTTCCAGTTCCCTTGAGAGCCGCTCAAGTCAAAACCAGACATTCCAAAGACTCCAGGTTTCAGTCACAAGGAACTTTTAGAACAAAACAAGGGGGTGCCTCCACCTCCAAACCTGGAAGCAACAAGGCACCTCCCTATGGTAAACAGTCTCAGTGACTTTCCTCTACAATCACCAAGCACTTACCTTTTGGCCGCACCTTTGGGGGGAAAGCTGGCACTTCATGCACAAAACTGGCAACTGAATACCCAGGACAAATGGGTTTTAAATATAGTATCCCAGAGATACAGATTTCATTTCCACACATTGCCAATCCCAAACGGATGGCTAGATCTGCCTCCAAATCAGTGGGCAGAGGCCCAGAAACAAGTTCTGTCCCTCATGAATATCGGCGCTGTTCAGCCAGTACCAGAAAAGGAAAAGGGACAAGGTTTCTATTCAAGACTTTTCCTGGTACCCAGAAAAGACAAATGATGTTGTCCACATCTGGACTTACCATTCTAAATACATTTCTGGACATTCCAAAATTCAAGATGCTGACTCTTCAACAGTTACTACCTATGCTAGGCAAAGATGCCTGGTTGGTAACTCTAGACTTAAAAGAGGTTTACCTGCATATCCCAATCAGGGAATCTTGCAGAAGATACATCCACTTCAAAGCAGGCTACTTGCATTACCAGTTCTTTGCACTGCCCTTTGGCTTATCTACTGCGCCCAAGGGTCTTCACAAAGTGCCTGGCACCAGTAATTGCATTTTGCAGGCAAAGAAATATTCAAATTTATCCATACCTGGACAATTGTCTAATTCAGGCAGAAAACAAGGACATGCTTCTAAAGCATCTGGCGTTTGTAAAGAAGGGTTCTAACTTGTCTAAGGTACATCATAAACAAAAAGAAATTACAACTGGTACCCTCTCAAAAGATAACATTCCTGGGTGCAAGCTTAAATACAACTGCCCAGATGGCTTTCCTCACGCCAGACAAACAAAGGCAACTGACTATTTACTTCAAACAGATGGCAACAAAAACCCAGTTATCTGCAAGAAAAATTCTGCAGGCTTTGGGGTTCATGGCTTCCTGCATTCTACTGATTCCATATGCAAGACTGCATATGAGGAAACTACATTGGTACCTAAAAGGTTTATGGAGTCAACATTGTCACAGTCTGGAAACAATGATTCCTCTCATTCCCTGCCTACAACAGGAGTTTCTTTGGTGGGCAGAGACATGTCACCAGAACTTGGGACGGTCTTTCACTCTACCTCCTGCCAGCCAAACCTTAACTACAGATGCATCAGAAGATGCATTCAGGACATATGGACCCCAAAGCAAATGCATCTGCATATCAGCCAGAAAGAGATGTTAGCTGTTCAGAATGCCCTGACAGCCTTCAAGGACTTATTTCTTCCAGGACAACTACTGATAAAGATGGACAACACCACGGTTATGTGGTACATAAACAAGCAGGGGGACACACACTCATACCCCTTTGCAGACTAGCCATGGCATTGTGGGATGCAGCCTTGACTTACCAAGTACATCTTCAAGCTCACTTCCTGCTAGGAAAATGAAATACTCTGGCAGACGACTTGAGCAGAAACCTTAAGGACCCTCACGAGTGGAAACTGGATCCACAAGTCTTCAGCATGATAAAGAAATGGGGGAGTCCTGACATAGATCTATTTGCCTCTCCTCGGAATTATCAACTGGACATTTTCTGTACAAGGACTTATCACAGACAAGCATGGAAAGTGGATGCCCTATCCTTCAGTTGGAAAAACCCATCAGTCTACACCTTTCCTCCTCTGCCTCTTCTTCCCAAGGTCCTACTAAAGGTCAGACAAGAAAAAACAAAAATTATACTAATTGCCCTGGACTGACCCTGCCAACACTGGTATCCAATCCTAAGGAATATGTCTCAATTCCCAGCTTGGTACTTGCCTCAAATACCTCATTTACTGTTTCAGTAAAACAATCAGATCCTGCACAATCCCCTCCAAACACTGAACCTGGCAGCATGGTTGATCATGTAGTTATTCAAACAACACCTCTCAGTAAATCTGTGATACGTGTCGTTTTGGAGGCCAGAAGGCCTAGTACTAGAAAATCTTATGCTGATAAATGGAAGAGATTCTGTGCTTGGAACCAAGCACAAGGAACTGACACAGCAAAGCCAAATATTCCTCAGATTTTACAATACTTGACTGAGATGCTTGACAAAGACCTATCTTTTTCATCTATAAAAATCCATGCCTTTGCCATTTCGGCTCATTACAACACAGAGCCACTGATCTTTTCTCACCCTCTGCTAAAACAGTATATTAGAGGGGCCAAAAATTTAAGGCCTCCCGGATCATCACCAATTCCTGCATGGGACCTCAATTTTGTGTTGGAAAAACTCACCCTGCCTCCATTTGAACCAGCTGCTACTGCAGATATTAAGTTTTTATCATGGAAAACAGCTTTGCTCCTGGCAATCACTTCAGCAAGAAGAGTTTCAGAGCTACAGGCCCTCATGGCTGTGGAGCCTTTTATCATATTTTATCCAGACAGGGTGTCCCTCAGGACCAATCCTTCCTTTATGCCCTAGGTGGCTTCCAGAGTGGCTCTTAACCAAACTATTCATCTGCCAACTTTTTATCCAAATTCACAGAACAAGGGGGAGTGGATTCTGCATTCCTTGGACGTACACAGACAACTAAGATTCTACTTAAGCAGGACCAAAGCTCAAAGAAAATCTGAGCAGCTACTGGTGGCATTTGCTGCAGGATCAGAAGGGAAAGGCGATTTCAAAGCAGACTATTTCAAAGTGGATAAGCCACTGCATTCATTTCTGTTACTTACATCATGGTAAACCGGTGCCCAAGGGCATTAGGTCTCATTCCACCAGGTCTGCATCTACATCAGCAGCTTTTCTCAGAGGGGTACCAACCAAAGACATTCTAGAAGCTGCTACATGGAGTTCTGTTCATACTTTTACAAAGCATTATCATTTGCCTCTCTTCTCTAAGTCCAGGGCAGGCTTTGCCACTGCAGTTTTGCAGGGCCTTATAGCCGCTCCTAATGCTGTTTAGCTCCAGCCTCCCATCCATAGCTTTGGGATTCTACCCAAATGTAATGACTGCAACAGTGAAACACGAAGAACATAGTACAGTTGTGTACACTTACCATAAATGTAGATGTTCGAGTGTATTCACTGTTGCAGTCCGGGTTACCCGCCCGCCATCCCCCTTTTATTCTGGAGCTTCTCTTTCCTTCACTATATTCTACAGCCTTTGTGGTGTATTTGCTTTTAGATGAAGGTAAAGTTTATGTTGTTACATGTATATATAGTTTATATATTTTATATATATTTTTGCTTCCCATTTGGGGGGCACCTGACATTTGGGGCAAGAAAAACTAAAGAAAATGGCATTGTCTGCCTGTTTTATACCCCTGACGACTTGACGTCATGAAAAAAGAGACAGCAACTGACGCAGGACCTAAGACTTTGGAATTCAGGCCGACTGAGGGCAACCTGCCAGCAGATTACCCAAATGTAATGACTGCAACTCGAACATCTACATTTATGGTAAGTGTACACACCTGTACTTTACTTGGCTAGATAACCCAGTAGTTTGGAACACTGTAACCGTGATCAGTAGGCAATCTACTGTTATGACAAGTTCCTACACAAGTGTACTTTCTGGTTGTTAATTCAATGAGCATTAATTAATTTTTTTCTTGCAAAAATCTAAGAAGGCTGCAAGTTCCTAACTAATATTCAGTGAGTCCTTAAAGATGAGATGATTATGAATAAAAAGAGCATATGTCCTTATATTTAGGCATCCTAAGCCCCTAATCACATCCTGTTTTTTGCACCTGGCAGGCATATCACTGTTCAATGTTCATTATCCTCTGTGCAGATGCATCAGTGCCTTTAATAACAGTATCTGTAGTTAACAGTCTCCTGCCTGTATTCTAGTAATGTCTGCTGCTCAGTTATTACAATCTAATCTTCATCACCATTAGTCTTATTAATCTCACTGCCTTCACTACCTACAACTTTATTAGGCAGTACAGT
The DNA here is from genome assembly GCF_019279795.1 of Protopterus annectens. Classification (NCBI taxonomy): domain Eukaryota; kingdom Metazoa; phylum Chordata; order Ceratodontiformes; family Protopteridae; genus Protopterus; species Protopterus annectens. The sequence goes on along the minus strand of NC_056739.1, from coordinate 1,580,073,190 downwards.
TATAAACTATGTATAAGCAAGGATATTGAAAATGTTATCAGTACATTAAAGTATGTTGTAAGCGATCTGTAAATCTTGTGTAACTTCACATTTTGAATGTACTGTCAAATTGTTTCCTTAATTTATGCATGCAGCATTCTTCATAGATCATTTTGTTAGCCTCACCACTTTAATCACTGCTTTTTGCAGTCGATTTCCAGTGCAAGTCAGTATATAACATTAATATCTGCTTGTTTTTATTTCTTGCTGTAGTTGTGATCGAGTTATTAACCAGTCTGTTGACAAGTCGCTCTTATTTATGAGTCTATAGTTGCTGGTTTGCTTTGAATAGACTAGCAGAGTTTAGAACACCTTGTTGCTTTTTGAGTACCAGCTCAGTATGCTGGAAGACCTAGTACTAACATTTTATCAGAATGTTGCTGATATTCTAGAGTTTGTTAAACACTCCACCACATTGTGTAACAATTTTTTTTAACTGTTTTTGCAGGTGTGCAGCCAATTCCTTCTCAGGGAGGAAAACTTGAAATAGCCGGCACTGTTGTTGGCCAATGGGCAGGGACCAGACGTGGGAGAGGAAGAGGTTTTATCCCTTTGCAGGTTGTTTCAGTTGGAGGACCAAATAGAGGGTAAGTTCAAGCTTTTCCCTGTACAGTATTGATTAATTGACCAAAAAGGCATACTGTGTTTTGAATTGTGTGACAATAATCACAAATCTAGAGTAGTTGTGTCATGCAACTACAGGACAAGAGTCTCCAGTATGGAGTTGCAGTTGACCATCTGTTATCCATTATTAGAGAAAAGGTAAACTGGTATTGACAGCTGTGCAGCTTCTTTGACATACAAACTGCCATATGTTGTCTTGGGTGTCCTTTTAACTCCTGTAGTTTTCATGAAGGCATTTCTTGTTAATGAAACCAGGAGGATAAAGCTAGAGCAGTCAAAGCTTTATATATGGATGTCTATATTGTCTGTCTTTTTTATGCAGACATTAGGATGTTCTTTGTGTTTCACTGTTGCAGTCATCACATTTGGGTTATCTGCCTGCAGGTAGCCCTCAGCCAGCCTGAATACCAGAGTCTTCGGATTTCTGCATCGGATGCTGTCGCTTCTTCCATGTCAAGGGTATAAAACATGCAGCCGACACCATTACATCAGTCATTCTTGCTGTGCGGTGCCCGAAGCAAAAACAGTTCACAAGTGCCAGTCGTCCGTCTCTGAAATTTTCGTTTTTGAGTTTCAGACCTGAAGTCTTCAAAAAAGATAAGTACCTGGTTGGGGATCCTTTTTTCTTGCTCTAACCGATGTCAGTAAAAGTTAGCAATTGTCTTCCTTGTGTAAAGCAAATACCTCACAGAGATTTTCAGTCTTACTGCATCCCCTATTAAGGCCCAGACCACGACGTCCCTTGTTGTCGGTTTTGTGCCTTGTTCAATGTCCAAACTATTCATCGTCAGGCTTTTTTTGTGCCCAAATACTTTCCTGCTCGATCTCTGCACTCCAAAATGGCTTCGTTAAGCCATCCAACTACCGATCTTTTGAAAAAACATAAGGATAAAGACAGAGACAGAACACATAGGTCCAAAACTGCCGACACTTCTGTTAAGCTAGTCGCCAGTCCGCCGGTACTCAGTGAGGCGCTTTCGCAGCCCCTGATACCCACTACTACAGATTCGCAGTCCTCTACTGAGACCCATTCGGAGTCCGGTATGCCGCAAGATGCTTCTTTGACTATGGAACCTGCGGATGTCTCTTCCTTGGATGGGTCCGGAGCCGCTGTGCAGGCACCGGTTTCTGAGGGTGTATTCAGGCCTACAGATATTCTTATTAAACCGACGCCATTGTTTTCATCCAGACGTACCGAATTCCTCAGGCCAAAACCTTGCACTACGCCTAGAAAACCAACGACCAAATCGCAGACTCAGGCCCATATGCCTCAAAAACAAATGCTTCGAATGACTGAAGACCTTATTACCTTAATTAGGGGAAGCCAGCCTTCCCCCTGTAAGAGACCTAGAACTGATTTTCTTTCTGATTCTTCTGATCTGGAATCTGATATCTCTGCTCCTTTTGATTACCAGGATTTGCCCTTATCTACTTATGAGGATTCTGATGCAGAGGATTCAATTCCCTGTGCTTCCCCTCCAGAAGATTTTTCTTTTGGTGAAACCTTGCATACCCCTGGGGAGCATTTCCACTGGGAAAGCCATGACTATTCTGAGTCCAAAAAGAGACTTAGGGAATTCTTACTCCTGCCTCAACACAGGCCTGTAGCTATCCCTCCTGTTCTGGACATTTTAGATGATGCTTTCTTGGAATGTAGCCTTACCTCAGACACTTTGCTTCCAGAAAACCTGACAGGTACTACAGAGCACCTGACTTTCTCAAGTTCCTCTTCAAGAATCTTACTGTGGATCCAGAGACCATTTCTCAAGGACCAAAAGGCATTAAGGCTACTTCTGCCAAAAATCTTTCCCCTGCTGATAGAGATTCTAGAGCCTTAGACAGACGGGGTAAGAAGGTATACACTTCTTTGGCCATTAGGGCTTTTAACTGCCAGTTTCATATGTTAAAAGTATCAGCAGCATATTATGGGACTACTTAAACAGGAAATTATGCTGATTCCTGACTGTGCCGAACACAAAGACTTGCAAGATTTAATGCATTCTGCAGAACAAGTTGGCAAACATACTTTGCAATGTGGTTTTGATGCTTTAGAAGCATCTTGCAGGGCTGCTGTCACTGGGTCTGTACTTAGAAGGCAAGCTTGGCTTAAGGAACAAACCTTGCCAGGTCATGTTAAAGCTAAATTACTGGATGCTCCCTTAAACCAAGACCGCTTTTTTGGCAACAAAGCAGAATTCGTCCTCAACAGGATGGAGGAAAAAGCTAAATCTGTACAAACTGTTAAAGATTTCCTACAAGTACAGCCTCCCAGATCCAGCAGGCATTGGCCTTCAAAGAACTGGTCTTTTCCAGTCCCTTCCAGGCCTTCTCAGTCCAAACCCAGGAGCAGCAGACCACCAAAACTACAGTCTCAGGCTAAGCACAGATCTAAGCAGTGGGGGGCTCCCACTTCCAAAGCAGGGAGTAGTAAGCTACCCCCCTACGGAAAAATGGCACAATGACTTAACCTTAACCCTTCCAAGCCCTGCTCAACTATCTGCTCCCTTAGGAGGAAAGCTCACCCTGCATGCAAAAAACTGGGAACTCATTACCCAAGACAAATGGGTTTTTAACATAGTTTCCCAAGGATACCGATTCCACTTCCACACACTATCAACCCCAAATGGTTGGCCAGACCTCCCCCTAAATCAATGGGCAGAGGCCCAACAGCAGGTTCTCTCTCTTCTCAGTGTCAGGGCTATTCAACCTGTCCCATGAGAACAAAGGGGACAAGGTTTTTATTCAAGACTTTTTCTGGTGTTTAGAAAAGACAACTCCTGGCATCCTATCCTGGACCTCTCTATTCTCAACACCTTTCTGGTGGTTCCAAAATTCAAAATGCTAACTCTTCAACATCTTCTTCCTGTGCTAGCCAAGGATGCCTGTCTGGCAACCGTAGACTTAAAGGAAGCTTACCTGCACATCCCAGTAAGAGGATCCTGCCGGCAATACCTACGTTTCAGGGCGGGCTCCATGCACTTTTAGTTCTTTGCACTTCCCTTTGGCTTATCTGCTGCGCCCAGGGTGTTCACAAAGTGTCTAGCTCCAGTCATTGCATTTTGCAGGCAGAGAAATATTCAAATTTACCCATACTTGGATGATTGTCAGATTCAGGCAGAAAGCCAGGACTTGCTATTACGACACCTGGCATTCGTAAAAAAAACTTCTTACGTCACTGGGGTACACCATCAACGAAAATAAATCTCACCTAGTACCCTGCCAACAGATTGTATTCCTGGGAGCAAGCTTGAACACAACTTCCCAGATGGCATTCCTTCCTCCGGAGAAACAAGTTTATTTGACAACCTACTTCAAACTATTGGCCACAAAAACCCAGCTATCTGCAAGGAAAATACTGCAAGCTCTGGGGTTCATGGCCTCTTGCATTCTGCTAATTCCATATGCAAGACTGCATATGAGGAAACTCCAATGGTATCTAAAAAGCCTATAGTGCCAACATTCTCAGGACCTGGAAACAATGATTCCTATCATTCCTTGTCTAAGGACAGAGTTCCTTTGGTGGACAGGGGCCTGCTACCACAACAAGGGACTCCCTTTCACTCTACCCCCTGCCACCCAAACCCTAACAACAGATGCATCAGACTATGCATGGGGGGGCTCACATGGCAGTGCAGTGCATTCAGGGCAAATGGATCCTGAGACAGATGCACCTGCATATCAATCAAAAATAAATTTTAGCTGTACAGAATGCTCTGACAGCCTTCAAAGACCGTACTCTTCCAGGACAACTATTGGTAAAGACAGACAAACACCACAGTTATGTGGTACATAAACAAGCAGGGGGGAACCCACTCCTACCCTCTCTGTAGACTAGCCATGGCTCTGTGGAACACAGCTTTGAGCTACCAAGTACACCTACAAGCACAATTCCTGCCAGGCAAATTAAATTCACTGGCAGACGACTTAAGCAGAAATCTCATGAACCCACAGGAATGGAAACTAGAACCCAAAATATTCGACCTCTTGAGGAACAAATGGGGGACTCCAGAGGTAGACCTGTTTGCCTCCCCTCAGAACTACCAATTGAACAAATTCTGCACAAGAACTCCCCACAGTCAAGCTTGGAAAGTGGATGCCCTGTCCTTTACCTGGGAAAGCCTCTCGGTTTTTGCCTTTCCCCCTCTGCCTCTCCTCTTGAAGGTTCTACTAAAGATCAAACAGGACAAGCCAAGGACACTACTGATTGCACCAGACTGGCCACACCAGCACTGGTACCCCCTCTTACGCAGTATGACACTGCTGCAACCATGGCACCTACCTCAGACCCCCTTCCCTGCTGTCCCAGCAGAAGGGCCAGATTCTGCAATCTCAGCTTCAAACCCTGAACCTTGCAGCCTGGCTAATTCCTTGAGCTCTCCTCTAGCATCCCTCAGTAAACAGGTGCTGGATGTCATTCTGGAGGCAAGGAGACCTAGTACTAGAAAATCCTATGCTGAAAAGTGGAAAAGATACTGTTCCTGGAGCCAGGCTCAGGAGATGGGCACAACGGTGCCCAGCTTACCTCATATTCTAGAGTACTTAACAGAAATGCTCCACAAGGGCTTATCCTTCTCGTCAATTAAAATTCATGCATCTGCCATTTCAGCATATTATAATACTGAGCCACCCCTTTTCTCTCACCCCTTGCTAAAACAATTCCTTAGAGGGTCCAAAAATGTAAGACACCCCAGGAGAGCTCCCACTCCAGCCTGGGACCTTAACTTTATATTGGAAAAGCTCACTCTTCCCCCCTTTGAGCCAGCTGCAACAGCAGAGTTGAAGTTCCTTTCTTGGAAAACAGCCTTCCTTCTAGCCATCACTTCAGCAAGAAGGGTGTCTGAATTACAGGCCTTCATGGCAGTGGGAACCCTTCATTATCTTCCATGCGGACAGGGTTTCCCTCAGGACTAACCCTTCCTTTATGCCCAAGGTGGTTTCTGGTGTGGTCCTAAATCAGTTAATTCATTTGCCTACTTTTTTCCCTAATACACAAAACAAAGGGGAACGAATACTGCACTCTCTGGACGTGCATAGACAACTTAGATTTTATTTGGACAGGACTAAGCCTCTCAGAAAATCTGAGCAGCTGCTAGTTTGCTTTGCTGCAGGGGCAGAGGGGAAGGCCATTTCAAAGCAAACCATTTCCAGATGGATAGCCCATTGCATTAATTTCTGCTACAAGCACCATGCAAAACCTACCCCACAGGGGAAAAGATCACATTCTACCAGGGCTGCATCTACCTCTATAGCATTTCTCAGAGGCATCCCTACCAGGGACATCCTGGAAGCTGCTACCTGGAGCTCTGTACATAACGTCACCAAGCATTACCACATGCCTGTCTTTTCTAAATCCAGAGCTGGATTTGCCACAGCAGTCTTGCAGGGCTTAATAGCTGGCCCTAATGCTCTTTAACTACCTCCTCCCTTCCTTAGCTTTGGGAATCAATCCAAATGTGATGACTACAACAGTGAAACACGAAGAACATAGTACAATTGTATACACTTACCATAAATGTAGATATTCAAGTGTATTCACTGTTGCAGTCCTGGTTACCCTCCAGCCCCGACTTCTCTTGACTTTTACCTTTCCTTCTGTGGCATATATTGTATCATGTGTATTTGCTTTTTGCTGAGGGTGTTCCATACCACTTAATTGCTTCCTATTGTGGGGGCACCTGACATCTCGGGCAAGGAAAACTGATGTAATGTCGTCGGCTGCATGTTTTATACCCTTGACGACCTGACATCATGGAAGAAGCGACAGCTTCCGACGCAGAAATCCAAAGACCGGTATTCAGGCCGAATGAGGGCTACCTGCAGGCAGATAACCCAGATGTGATGACTGTAACAGTGAATGCTCTTGAACATCTACATTTATTGTAAGTGTACACAACTGTACTTTATGGCACATGCACTAAGCTGTACTTTCTTAATATAGGTGACTTTTAAAATATATGCTTTTAGTACTTGGACCACTGTCATTGCTTGTCTCCAGCTTTTTATATTTTCTGTCAACCTTCCTTTGGGACCATATTATGATTACTGAGTCAGTCTCACATGTGGGAGGTCTTTTACATGTTGTCCATTTCTTTTCTGTATTTAATTTAGAGCTAATGTTTGATGTTGATATTTTTCCTCATCTTTTTGAAAATGTATCAGAGCTTGCACAAAACTTGCATCATTGTTCTTGTATGGGTGGGTAGCCACAAATCCCCCCCTTGAATTTAACCTTTATGGTCTTTTGGGCCTCCTAGATAAAGGATGAGAGTGTTATTGGTGTGATTTTTCTCTAGTTTGTTTGAGAGTTAGGCATCTTATGGGTCTCAGTAACTGTTTTTCTAGTAACTTCCTCTGTCACTCACACTGCATATATGAATGTATGCTAGTGCCGGGGCAAACAACTCCTTGCTAGATGTATAAGGCTGCTAAAGAACTGTCAGAGGTCTTTGACTGTATTCTCAGTGTGTGCATGGAGTAGACCCTTTTGATAAGCTTCCTCTGTGTTTTTTTCATATGACCTGTTTTAACTTTGACTGCACAGATGCTTGTTAAGGCTGTGCATGCTCAGAGGAATCTGTCTACACTGGTTGGCTTGCCCTTGGTTATCCTCCTTTACGGGTTATCTTAGACAAGTCATTTTCTGTCACCTTTTTGTTGTGGTTTCTTTGTGCAGTTGTCCCTACATCTAGTTGAAGGTGTGTAAAAGAGAAAACTGACATTGACCTTCACACAGGATTTTTCTGTTTGCTGTCTGTTTGTCGTGCAGTTTACTTTTAAGTGAAAGACCTTTTCTGCAGAAGTATACAGACTTACCTATTGGTTATGCAACCTAAGAATGGGTTATATTTATATTAAGTAAGAAGTGCAGAGGACAGAGATTCCTGCAGTGCAGGGTGTGGGGAACATGCCTCCCACTGTGCACAGAGCAATATTTTTTGAGTTGGCAGTTCAGCATTTTTTGTAGTAACAGATGTTCATCATATTGATCTCTGCTGCGATAGCCTTAGCTATATGGTTTGTATCTTGCCAAGGATATAACAGCCAGCTTTCAAAACTTCATGGGACATCCCACACACCTAAACTGTCAAATGGCTCAAGCTGAGCTGAATAAAAGACAAGTTTGGGTGCCAATCCCCTCAGAGCTTTAATGCCACTGAAAAGTACACCTCTCTAAGGCTTCCCAGGATCACTGGTCAGCTTGTGCTGTTCTTTTGCTGGGCAGGTGAGTTCCCTTTGCTTAAAAAAAAATTCATTTTAATAATTTTGTTAATTGATTCTTTCCTGTTCAGGAAAGTTAATTTTAAAGGGAGTTCATGTTACAGACTGTCACAAGACTGTACTGAACTTGTAAATGGGAGTGCTGTTTTTTCCTGTCAGTTCAATAGTTGTTTAAAGTAACTGGAAAATGTATTTTCTCTGGAGAGATTGTAGGGCTTGATAAAGTGTTTCATATTGCTTTTTAATGTGTTTGTCTGTGAAAAAAGTGACTTTTAAAGGCTTTTTATTTTTACTGGCTTTTGCTTCTTGTATTCCGTAGAAAAGGGGCACCATTTTTGGTTTCACCATTGAACAATCTGTAGGTTCCACTGTCAGTCCTCCTTCCTGCCCTGAAAAGAAAAAGTTAAGCAGACAGCCTTTGCCTTGACAGCAGGCTAGCAATTTGCCTCTGCTGCAAGTGGGTGACTGCTGTGGCCATTAGTTGTACCTTAGATCACTCATTTTTTACTCTGGATCCCTATGGTGTAACTCCTACAGCCACTGTGGACCAGGAGTTAGCCACGTCCTCTGCAGCTGTTGAGGTCTCCTCATTGGGCAAGGGAGAGCCACTCTTGTTAGCTCTGGGAGAGGGAACAAGGAAGGCTTCCATGTTTTGGCAGAATGGCGTGCACATCCCTAGGTAAGCTACTGCTGCTGTGAGTAACACTGTTGGTCCCATTTTTTTCTTTCAAAAAGAAACTGAAAACTAAATATGTATTTATTATTTACTAATTTCCGACAAGAGTGTTTTACTTGGTGTGGCTCAGGGTTTAATTCAGGCTATTTATTGATCCTTGTACAACACCAAAAGGGCAACAAATACGACAAACCAGTGACCACAAAAAGTAGTTTAACATTTCTGTCTCTAGCGCCTCGACTTGAATAGCCTTCAATGGAGTTGTATTTATTGATCCTTCTTGGGAAGCAGATTCTGGAAAAAAGAAATGCCTCCTTTCTTGAAAAGATTCAGTATTCTGAATCTGGACAAGAGAATGAAGGGGAAGATAACATGATTTTCTCCTCAGAATTGTGATTCCGACTCGGAGGAGAGCTCAGTTTGACTCTTCCTATGGGGGTTCCCTTTCTCGGAGACAATTTCTGGAATGTACCAGTGTTTTCAGTGAGAGAACACTGAGGTTTCTCAGTTTTTCAGAAAATACTATTAGCTGTTAAAGAAGGAATTTCCAGAATATGCAGTTACTCCCCTGTTTCTGTAAACTTTGGAAGATGTTTGTGTTACTGCCTGCAATATTCCTAATAGTCAGCCAGTATGCATAAAGTTCCTCGTTCTTTTAAGTTTTATACACTCTTACCATACCCGTTCCAGCAGATATAACTTTAATTTTTTGCTGCTAAATACTTTATTTCAATACCACTATTTTTGATAGGGATGGAGAAGATAATTGGTAAGTATGGGAAAACGTGCGTTTTTCTGCAACTTTGATTTTTCAGAATTTGGAATTGTCAGGCTTGTATGTTAAGGTTTGTCCTAATTAATTGTGAAAGCATGCGGAATGTTTTGTCCACAGTTTCTTCTTGTGTAGAAAAATCTGTTTTAAATTTAATCTCTATTGTTCAAGTCAGTAGTCATAGTAAACAGTGTGTATGACTCTGTTGATGCTTCTTCAAGAGCTGTGACTATTGGTACTGTTTTGTGGGGGTTTGCAAGACTGTCTTCGCAGAATCTCCAAAATTATGTTAAAAGTGTGATTTTAAATGCTGGTTTGGATAGAGGTTTAGTTCTTGGCCCCTCTGCTGCAAAGGTGATCAAAAAGTGTGATGAAGAGGGTAAGCTAATATAGAAAGTATCTCTAAGATTGTTCAGCCCTCCATTTCCAAATTTTCCAAGGGATTATCTAACTCCTCGTCCAGTTTTGTTAAGAAACAAAATACAGTCCCAACAAAATGTGGGTACACAGACATTTAAAAAGTAGCAATGTGGTTCCAAGAATAATTCTGGAAACTTCCCAAACCAAGGACGGTCCAATAAGTCAGAATGACTGTTTAAGAGACTTTTTGTTCTCAGCTTCCATCCTGGTAGCCCCTTTTTATTCTTCCAGAAAGTCTGACTCTCCAGTTTTCTCTTTGGCAACAGTTTTAGACAAATGGGTTTTGAAGATCATTCTTTAGGGTTACAGATGGCATTGGGAGGAAATTCCTCCTTTCCAGGGGCTAATTCCTCATCTGCCAGAACAGACACTCTCATTTCCTTCTGTCCTGCATCCCATGCTGTCCCAGGGAGTAATAGAACCGGTTCCTCTTCCTAAGTAGGAAATGGGTTTTATTCAAGGGTGTTTCAGTTGCAAAGAAAGTAAATGCTTTGGGACTGGTTCTGAATCGGTCTTTCCCAAATTGGTTTATAATGGTGCCTAAATTCAAAATTGTCAGTTTGCAATCAGTTATACCTCTTTTTCTTACTGACATTTCCTCATAACAATAGATTTAAAAGATGTTTATCGTCATGTTACTGTTCAGCCTGTCTTCAGGCATTTCTTATGTTTTTGTGTGTCTAGGTCACATTATCAGATCTGTGCCTTAACCTTAGGACTGTCCACTGCACCAGGAGTGTTCACATAGTATCTGGCTCCAGCTATAGCTCATTATAGGGTATCCACATTTGTTTCATATTTAGATGGTTTGATTATCTTTGCAAGATCTTTTTCAAAGTGTCAGGAATCTGTTTCTTGGGTAAGAGATCTTGTACACAAGCTGGAATTCCAAGAGAACTTTCAAAAGTCTTTCTTGACTCCTCACGGGATTTTGTTCTGGAATGTCAACTAGGCACCACAGTTCAAAGAGCTTTTCTTCTACAGGAAAAAATATATCTATATCTAGATATTTTTCTAGGGTTTTCCACTAAGACTTTGTCACTGCGAAGGAATACTTCAGGATTTTGCATCTCATGGCTTCTATGATTCTCATGATACCCCTGATAAAATTCTACATGAGAAAGATTCACTGGTATCTGAAGTCTCTCTGGTCCCAGCCAAACACTCGTTATCTTTTCCGATCCCAATGCTCTGATTTGTCAGAAGAAAAAATTTTCCCCAACGGGGTACTTCGCTTTATTTGAAGACTTCAGATCTGAAAATCAACTTAGAAAATCTCAGGAGTCGGCCGACCGGCACTTGCGAACTGCTTCTGCTTCGGGCACCACGCGGCAAGAAAGACTGGAGAAAATGGCGTCGGATGCATCTTGTATACCCCTGGCGCACTGACGTCAGGGAAGAAGCAACAGCAACCGACGCCAGACCAAGACTTTGGAACTCTGGCTGACTGCGGGACCACCTGACTGCAGGATAACACCAACTGTGGGACCGCCTGATGGCAGGATAACCCAAGTGTAATGACTGCAGCAGTGTGAACACTCGAACATCTACATTTATGGTAGGTACAAAACTGTACTTTCTGTGCCCTCTTTATTAACGCGAGAACCATTCGTCGTAGAGCTCTTTTGCTAGCCAGGTATTTTCGGCTTCTGTCTAAGCTTTCCGAAATGGCATCCGTCGGCCAACAATCCATAGACATTACGAAACAACGTAAGGATAAAGATAGAGACAGACCACACAAGGCTAAGCCTTCCGACGACTCTACCGCTAAGCAGGCCGTCAATTCTCTGGAATTCAGTGAGGTGCCTTTGCAGCCTCTGATGCCCAATTCAGTACCTTCACAGGCCTCTACCGAGACCCTTTTGGAGCCCGGTATGCAGCAGAAATCTTCGACTTCCGAGCCTTTGGTTGTCTCTGCCTCGGTTGGGTCCAGACCAGCGATGCAGGCACCGGCTTCCGAGCGAGTCTTTCACACTTCTGAATCCTCCAACTGCTGTTTCTCTTCGACCAATGGATACTCTTAGGCATAGAGGCAAGGCCACTTCTAAGAAAATTACCTCTAGCCACCATTTTACCCCGGTTCCACCACCCCAAGCTCAAATGCTTAAAATGATGGAGGATCTTATCAGCCTTATCAGGGGTAGTCAGGCCGCACCTTCTAAAAGGAAAAGGGACCCTTATCCTGAAATACTGACAGAACAGGATTCTGAGGAGTCTGATTATTCAAATTTTGAAGAGGAACAATAACCTCTTACTACCTATGGGGAATCAGATGCAGAGGAATCCATTCCATGTCCTTCGTGTTTCACTGTTGCAGTCATTACACTTGGGTTATCCTGCTGGCAGGCTACCATCAGTCGGCCTGAATTCCAAAGTCTAGGTCCGGCGTCGGTTGCTGTCGCCTCTTCCCTGACGTCAGTGCGCCAGGGGTATAAAAGATGCAGCCTACGCCATTTTCTTCAGTCTTTCTTGCTGCACGGTGCCCGAAGCATAAGCAAGTTCGCAAGTGCCGGTCGGCCGACTCCTGAGATTTTCGTGTTCGAGTTTCAGATCGGAAGTCTTCATTAAAAGCTAAGTACCCCGTTGGGGAAACTTTTTTTTCTTGCTCCAGACCGATGTCAGAAAAAGTTAATAATTGTATTTCTTGTGGGAAGCAAATACCTCATAAGGACTTTCATTCTTACTGTATTCCTTACCTAGGCCCTGACCACGATGTTGCTAGTTGTCGGTTTTGTGCTAGATTTAACCAACGTACTATTAAGTGTTGGTACGATTTTGCATTACACTATTTTGGCAGAAGATTTAATTATACAATGTCGTCGGATAGCCTTCCGACTACCGGAATTCACAAGAAACGCAAAGAAAAAGAAAAGGACAGGCATCCGAGGTCCAAAACTGATGACGAGGCTTCTTCTAAGCCAGTCGCCGGTTCACCAGTTCTCAGTGAGGCACCTTCGCAGCCCCTGACACCCGCTGCTTTAGACCTGCAGGCTGCTACCGACTCCCACGTGGAGTCGAGTAGGCCGCTGGAAGCTCAAGGTATTGGACCTTCGGTGGCAATTCCCTCAGATGGGTCTGGAGCCGCTGAGCAAGCATCGGCTTCTGAGGGTGTTTTCAGACCTACTCAATTATACATAAAAACGACTTCAGCTTCAAAGGCTAAAGCACCTTTAAAGACAAAGAAACAAGTACAATAGCCTCATGGACAGGCCTCCATGCCCAAAAAACAGATGCTCAAAATGGCCGAAGACTTAATTACTTTGATCAGTGGTTCCCCTCCCCCACCTGATAAAAGGCCTAGGCAAGAGACAGAATCTTCTGATCAGGTTTCCATTTCATCAGATTCCTCTTCTGATCAGGAATACTCTCTTCCTCCCTATGAGGATTCTGATGCTGAAGAATCTATCCCTTCAGCCTCTCCTCCTGAGGATTACTCTTTTGGGGAAACCTTGCATACCATGAGGGAGCATTTCCACTGGGAAAGCCAAGATTTTTCAGAATCTAAGAAAAGGCTCGTTGACTTCCTTTTACTACCACAGTACAGGCCCCTAGCTATTCCACCTGTGTTAGACATTGTAGATGATGTATTTTCTGAGTCCAGTCTGACACCTGACTCCTTACCTCCAGCTCTTGTTAAGCCGGACAGGTACTACAGGGTTCCTTACTTTCATAAATTCCTTTTCAAAAACCCTGCTGCTGACCCAGAAACTATCTCTCAGGGTCCCAAAGGAGTCAAGGCTTCCGCTGCAAAAAACCCTACCCCCTCAGACAGGGATTCTAGGGCATTGGACAGATGGGGAAAAAAGATTTACACTTCTGCTACCTTGGCTATAAGGGCTTTAAATTGTCAGTTTCATATGCTCAAATATCAGCAATATATTATGTCACTGCTTAAACAGAAAATGTTGATAAATTCTGAATGTGCAGAAAACAAAGAAATGCAGGATTTATTGCATGCAGCTGAACAAGTTGGAAAGCATACTTTGCAATGTGGTTTTGATTCTTTGGAGGCCTCTTGCAGGGCTGCTGTTACGGGTTCTGTCATCAGGAGGCATGCTTGGTTAAAGGAACAAAATCTGCCTGATCATGTCAAAGCAAAATTATTAGATGCTCCATTACAGCATGATATCTTGTTTGGTGTTAAAGCAGAAGAGGTGTTAAAGAAAATGGAGGACAAAGCTAAATCTATACAGACTGTTAAGGATTTCTTACAGGTACAACCTCCTAGATTTAGCCGACACTGGCATGCAAAGAATTGGTCCTTTCCAGTGTTAGACAGACTACAAAGGGGCAGATACAGATGCCCAAGAGGCAGATCCCAGCCCCAAGATTCGTACAGGTCTAAATGGGGTGCTTCTACCTGCAAAAGTGGAGAAGACAAATCACAGCCGTATAGGAAACAGTCCCAATGACTTCTCCCTGCCTGCACCAAGCACTTATCTTCTGGTAGCACCTTTAGGGGGAAAACTAGCACTTTTTTCTCAAAATTGGCACATAATAACCCAGGACAAATGGGACCTAGACATAGTGTCACAAGGCTACAAGTTTCACTTCCATACCCTGCCAAGGGCAAACGGTTGGCCAGACCTGCCAAAACATCAATGGGCAGAGGCATAAAAGCAAGTCTCATCCCTCATGGACATGAGGGCCATCCAACAAGTGCCAGAGCAAGAGCAGGGACAAGGATTTTATTCAAGACTGTTCTTGGTACCTAGGAAGGACAAGACCTGGGGACTAATACTGGACCTATCTATTTTAAACACATATCTGGATTTACCAAAATTCAAAATGTTGACTACAGCAGCTTTTGCCCATGCTGGGCAAGAAGGCTTGGCTTGTGACTTTAGACCTCAAAGAGGCATACCTGCATGTCCCAATTAGACAAACATGCAGAAGATACCTCAGATTCAAAGCTGGCTCAATGCACTACCAATTATCTGCACTTCCCTTTGGCTTATCTGCTGTGCCCAGGGTCTTCACAAAGTGCCTGGCACCAGTAATTGCATTCTGCAGACAAAGAGAAATACAAATATATCCTTACTTGGATGACTGCCTCATTCAAGCAGAGAACAAGGACATTCTACTGTAGCATCTGGCGTTTGTAAAGAGATTTCTAACAGGCCTAGGGTACACAGTCAACAAAAAGAAATTAAAACTAGTACCCTCTCAAGAGATAATATTCCTGGGTGCAAGCTTAAATACAACTGCCCAGATGACTTCTCTCACGCCAGACAAACAAAGACAACTGACTACCTACTTCAACCTGTTGGCAACAAAGGCCCAGTTATCTGCAAGAAAAATTCTGCAAGCTTTGGGCTTCATGGCATCATGCATTCTACTAATTCCATATGCAAGACTGCATATGAGGAAACTTCAATGGTACCTAAAAAGTGTTTGGACTCAACATTGCCACAGCCTGGAAACAATAATTACCCTCATTCCCTGCCTGAAACAGGAGTTTCAATGGTGGGCGAAGGCTTGTCACCAGAACAAGAGACAGCAATTCACTTTACCCCCAGCCAGCCAGACATTAACAAAACGGATGCATCAGATTATGCCTGGGGAGCCCACATGGCAGGAAAATGTATTCAAGGCACATGGTCCACAAATCAAATGCATCTACATATCAATCAAAAAGAGATGCTAGCTGTTCAGAATGCCCTGACAGCCTTCAAGGACCTACTTCATCCGGGACAATTACTGATAGACAGACAACACCACGGTCATGTGGTATATAAACAAGCAGGGAGGCACTCATTCTTACCCCCTTTGCAGACTAATCATGACTTTGTGGGACACAGCATTGACTTACCAAGTACATCTGCAGGCACAATTCCTGCCAGGAAAGATAAATGCTCTGGCAGACGAACTAAGCAGAAACCTCATGGAACCCCACGAGTGGAAATTGGGTCCACAAGTCTTCAGCATGATACCAAGGAAATGGGGATGCCCGCATATAGATCTATTTGCCTGTCCTCACAACTACCAACTCAAAAGATTCTGCACAAGGACTTATCACAGACAAGTATGGAAAGTGGACGCTCTGTCTTTCAGCTGGAAAAGCTTAGCAGTATATGCCTTTCCTCCACTGCCTCTCCTCCCCAAGGTACTCCTAAAGGTCAGACAAGAGAAACCAAAGATGATACTGATTGGCCCAGACTGGCCCCGCCAGTACTGGTATCCAATCCTAAGGAACTTGTCTCAGTGCCCGGCTTGGACCTTGCCTCAAGTTCCTCATCTACTGTCCCAACAAAACAATCAGTTCCTGCACAGCCAACTAAAGACCTTAAATCTGGCAGCATGACGGATAATGTAGTCATACAAAACGCACCTCTCACTAAAGCTGTGATGGGTGTCATTTTGGAGGCGAGAAGGCCTAGTACCAGAAAATCTTATGCTGGAAAATGGAAGAAATTCTGTGCTTGGAGCCAGGCACAAGGAATTGACACACCTATACCAAATATTCCTCAGATTTTGCAATACTTAACTGAGATGCTGGACAAAGGCCTATCTTTTTCATCAATTAAAATTCATGCCGCTGCCATTTTGGCTTATTACAATACAGAGCCACCAATCTTTTCTCATCCTTTGTTAAGGCAGTACCTCAGAGTAGTCACAAACTTAAGGCCTCCAAGGAGATCACCAATACCTGCATGGGACCTCAATTATGTCTTGGAAAAACTCACCCTGCCTCCTTTTGAGCCAGCCGCTACAGCTGATGTAAAGTTTTTATCTTGGAAAACAGCTCTGCTCCTAGCAATAACTTTTGCAAGACGAGTCTCAGAGCTACAGGCTATGGAACCTTTTATCATTTTTTTTTATCCAGACGGGGTTTCTCAGAGGACAAACCCAACATTTATGCCTAAGGTAGTGTCCAGTGTGGCCCTTAACCAAACTATTCATCTGCCTACGTTTTATCCAAACCCACAGAATAAGGGGGAGAGAATTCTGCATTCTTTGGACATAACACAGACAGCTACGCTTCTACTTGAACAGAACCAAAGCTTTCAGAAAGACACAGCAACTCCTAGTGGCATATGCTGCAAGATCACAAGGAAAGGCTATCTCAAAGCAGACTCTTTCAAAGTGGATAGGCCACTGCATAAGTTTCTGCTGTTCACAACATGCAAGCCAGTGCCTAAGGGCATTAGGCCTCATTCAACCAGAGAAACAGCCAGTTCAGCAGCCTTCCTCAGGGGAGTATCAACCAAAGACATTTTAGAGGCTGCTACCTGGAGTTCAGTGCACACCTTTACAAAGCACTATCATTTACCACTTTACTCTAAATCCAGGACAGGCTTTGCCACTGCAGTTTTGCAGGGCCTCATAGCCGCTCCTAATATTTAGCTCCAGCCTCCCAACCATAGCTTTGGGATTCAACCCAAGTGTAATGACTGCAACAGTGAAACACGAAGAACATAGTACAGTTGTGTACACTTACCATAAATGTAGATGTTCGAGTGTATTCACTGTTGCAGTCCAGGTTACCCACCCTCCATCCCCCATATCTTTGCTGAAACTTATCTGCACTTCTCTAATCTATGCAACCTATGTTGTGTATTTGCTTGTAGATGAAGGTATAATATATTTTGGTACATGCATGTTTTATTGGCATATTTTTAGCCTACCTTTTTGGGGGTACCTGACATCTGGGGCAAGAAAATCCGAAGAAAATGGCGTAGGCTGCATCTTTTATACCCCTGGCGCACTGATGTCAGGGAAGAGGCGACAGCAACTGACGCCGGACCTAGACTTTGGAATTCAGGCCGACTGAGGGTAGCCTGCCAGCAGGATAAGCGAAGTGTAATGACTGCAACAGTGAATACACTCTAATATCTACATTTATGGTAAGTGTACACAACTGTACTTTCTGCCTCCCCACCAGAAGATCTTTCCTTTGGGGAAACCTTTCACACCCTCAGGGAACATTTCCACTGGGAATCTCGGGACTTCCCTCAGTCTAAGAAAAAACTAACAGGGTTTCTAGACCGCCCCAGCACAGGCCCTTGGCCATCCCCCCTATCTTAGAGGTGATTGATGATGTCTTCCATGAATCTAGCTTAACTCCTGCCACCCTCCCGCCTGCTCCCAGAAAACCTGACAGGTACTACAGAGTGCAGACCCAGATGTCATTACACAGGAACCAAAAGGAGCTAAGGCTAGTTCTGCAAAGAATCCTAATCCTTCTGATAAGGACTCAGAGCTCTGGACATATGGGGTAAAAAAGTACACCTCTGCAACCTTAGCTATCAGAGTACTAAACTGTCAGTTCCACATGTTAAAATATCAACAACACACTTTGGAACTATTAAAACAATTTTTTTTTCCTTTCCTGTCTGTGCCAATTTGAAAGAGCTGCTAGCAGATTTACTGCACTCTACTTGTCAAGTGGCTAAACACACTTTACATTGTGGATATGACACCCTAGAAGCCTCAAGCAGGGCAGCAGTGTCAGGATCTGTCATTAGAAGACATGCATGGTTGAAGGTACAATCTCTCCCTGATCATGTCAAATCTAAATTACTTGATGCACCATTGGGTAAGGACCGCTTGTTTGGAGAAAAAGCAGAAGAGGTGCTTAAAAATATGGAAGACAAAGCAAAATCTATGCAAACAGTAAAATATTTCCTTCAGGTACAACCTCCTAAGTTCAACATGAATTTTCCTTCAAAACACTGATCCTTTCCTGCACTTAGCAGACAAGGCCAAGGTAAGCCCCGCAGGGACAGACCATCCAGACTGATATCCCAGGGACAGCAGAGAACCAAACAGTGAACCACTTCTACTCCAAAGGCAAGGAGTTCTAAGCCATCCCTGTATGGCAAAAGCTCTCAATGACTCCCTCTCCTCCCTCTGCCCTCTCTTCACTCACCAAAACTAGGAGGAGGGCTGTCCCTCTACAAAGAGAACTGACTTTCTGTAACAAAGGACCAATGTGTCTTAAAGATAATTTTTTAGGGATGCAAAGTCGTCTCCAACGAACTCCCAGTTCCAAGAGGGTACCCGGACCTACCTCCAAATCAGTGGGCAGAGACGTTGAAACAAGTCCAAACTCTCATATCCCAAGGGCCAGTAGAATGTGTCCCTTCAGATCAAACAGGCAAAGGCTTTTATTCCAGACTATTCCTTATTCCCAGAAAAGAGGGCACTTGGCACCCCATCCTGGATCTATCCATTCTGAACACCTTCCTGGTGGTCCCAAATTCAAAATGCTAGCTTTGCTGCAGCTGCTGCGCATGCTGACAAAAAATGCTTGGTTAGTTACCCTAGATCTAAAAGATGCCTACCGCCACATCCCCATAAGGGAATCCTGCAGAAAATTCCTTCGCTTCAGAGCAGGCTCCCAACACTTTCAGTTCTCTGCGCTACCCTTTGGCTTATCTACTGCTCCCACGGTACTCACCAAATGCTTAGCCCTGGCCATAGCCTTCTGCAGACAGAAAAATATACAAATTTAACCTTATCTGGACAACTGCCTAATTCAGGCAGAGTGTAAAGAAAAGCTCCTCGAGGGCCTCCTCTTTATCAAAACCCTCCTAACCTCCTTAGGGTACACCATCAGCAAGAAGAAATCAAGGCAAACACCCTCCATGGAGATTATTTTCTTGGCGGCATTGCTGGACACAGCATCCCAAATAGTCTTCCTATCCCCAGAGAAACAGAGCTTCCTGCCTCTCTGTTTTACAAAGCTGGCTTCCAAAAGTCACCTCACTGCGAGGAAGATGTTCTTCGTGTTTCACTGTTGCAATCATTACATTTGGGTTATCTGCTTGCAGTAGCCCTCAGTCGGCCTGATTAACAAAGTCTTGGGTCCTGCGTCAGATGCTGTCTCTTCTTCCATGACGTCAGGTCGTCAGGGGTATAAAACATGCAGCTGAAACCATTACATCAGTTTTTCTTTCCCCAGATGTCAGGTGCCCCCCTAATGGGAAGCAATTAAATCTATAATTACAAGGACATACCTCCAACAAAAAAGCAAATACACCAAAAAGCTTTTTGAGCATAGTAAGGGAGAGTAGAGGTATAGCCAAAAGAAGAAAGGGGGCTGGAGGGAGGGTAACCAGGACTGCAACAGTGAATACACTCAAACATCTACATTTATGGTAAGTGTACACAACTGTACTATGATGTCCTTCATGGATGCATCTGCAGTCATAACAAGTGGGTTGTCCTGTCGTCAGGCAGCCCTGCAGTCGGCCGGATTCCAAAGTCCGGGTCCGGCTTCGGCTGATGTCGCACTCCACCCGACGTCATCTCTGTTGGTCTTCGGGTATAAAAGCATCAGCCGCCGCCATTTTCCCCAGTCTTTCTTGCCGCGTGGCGCCCGAAGCAGAAGCTGTTCGCAAGTGCCGGTCGGTCGGATCCAGAGATTACTTCTACCGAATACTACTTCGAAGACTTCTAAAGCTAAGTACCCCGTTGGGGACTCTTTCTTGCCTCAGCCGATGTCAGAAAAAGTTAACAATTGTTTAACCTGTGGGAAACAAATACCTCATAAAGATTTCCACTCTTACTGTCTGCCTTGTTTAGGCCCAGCCCACGACGTAGCAGCCTGTTCGGCCTGTGCCTCTTTCAACCGACGAACGCTTAGGCGTCGGTCGGAGTTTGCAGAACAGTTTTTCGGTTCTGATTTTGCGTACATTATGCCGTCGGATCCTCCGACTACCCCCAAAAAACGCAAAGATAAAGACCGACACTCGCGGTCCGCGGTTTCGGCCGAAACCACGGTAAAGCAAACCGCGAGTGTCTCGGTTTTGGCTGAAACCGAGAAAACTGCTCAAAGTACAGCTGAACCTATTCTTACAACTGAGGCCCCTGCTACAACTCTTGAATCGACCTCAGAAATTTTACCCACTACGGTGGTTGACTTATCAGACACCATCCCTTGGATGTCTCTACCCCAGCACGTGGTGCTGCTAGGCCTCCAGCTGCCATGTCCATTAAGGCCTTCGCCAGGGCTAAAGCAGCCAAGACTACTAAATCAGTGCCTGTTAAACCCCCCACATCCAGGCCCTCTTCTAGTTCTCAAATCCTTTCTTTGGCAGAAGATTTAATTTCTTTAATTAGAGGATCTCAATCTCACCCAGACAGGGCCTCTCAGCCCCCAGAGAAGAGACCTAGGGCAGAGCCCGCTGAGCCAGTGTCTTCTGATGATTCTGCTGATGAATCAGACATAACTGACCAGCCTGAGGCTCCCTTCTCCAATTTTGAAGATTCTGATGCTGAAGAATCCATTCCAGCTGCTTCCCCACCAGAAGAATTCTCCTTTGGGGAAACCTTGCATGCCATGCGAGAACAGTTCCAATGGCAGCAACAGGATTTTTCAGACTCCAGAAACAGACTTAGGACCTTTCTGCACCTCCCACAGCACAGGCCCTTAGCTATACCTCCTGTTCTCTCTGTGGTGGATGATGCTTTCAATGATGTTTGCTCCGCTCCAGATTCTTTACCCCAGCCCCTGCCAAACCAGACAGATTTTACAGGGTGCCAGATACTCATCACCACCTTTACAAGGCCCCACCTGCAGACCCAGAAACTATATCCCAGGGTCCCAAGGCAGTAGCCGCGACCACAGCTAAAACCCTATTCCTTCTGAAAGGGAAGCAAGGTCACTAGACAGATGGGGTAAAAGGTCTACACTTCAGCTACTCTCTCAGCTAGAGCTTTAAACTGTCAGTTTCACATGATACAATACCAAGAGTTTATGCTTGATCAGTTAACTAAAAACTAACCACTGATGAATCTCTTGATAAGAAATATGTATTAGAGATGGTAAATAACATACAACAGGTTAGCAACCATTCCTTAAAATGTGGCTATGATGCACTGGAGGCTTCATTTAGATCAGCCATGACAGGCACAGTGATAAGAAGGCATGCATGGCTAAAGGAACAAGCTTTACGGATCATGTTAAAGCTAAGTTGCTAGATGCTCCTATGGACAAGACAAGTTTGTTTGGTACACCTGCCCAGCAGGTTATGAAGAAAATGGAAGAAAAGGCAAAATCTGTTCAAACTGTTAAAGATTTCTTGCAGGTTCAACCCCAAGGTTTAGCAGGAACTGGCCTGCCAAAATTGGTCCTTTCCTGACTCCACAAAATTTCAAAGGGGCAGGAATAGGCGTTCCAGAGGCAGAAACCAATCCAGAGGAGGTGCCTACAGAGGGCGACAGTGGCAAGGTAACAACAGAGGCACAGACACAGCCACTGCCACTACATCAGCACAACCACAGTGACTTAATCCTAAATCCGCCTACCAGGGAACAAATAGCAGCTCCTCTAGGCGGAAAGTTAACCTTATTTTCAAAGAACTGGCACTACATAACAAAAGACAAGTGGATTTTACAAACCATAGATCAAGGTTACCGGTTTCACTTCCACACTTTACCAGTCAAAAGAGGAATGCCAAATCTACCTCCAAATCAAAAAACAGAGGCTCTACGCCAGATAATGGAGTTAGCAAACATGAGAGCTGTGGAAAGAGTGCCAACAGCAGAACAAGGAAAGGGGTTCTACTCCAGACTATTCCTAGTTCCAAGAAAGGAAAAAACTTGGAGACCAATCCTCGACCTGTCCACCTTAAATACATACATCATTGTCCCAAAATTCAAAATGCTGACCCTACAGCAACTTCTTCCCATGCTGGGCAAGGAGTCTTGGCTGGTAACTCTAGATCTCAAGGAGGCATACCTGCACGTCCCCATTCGACCAATCTGCAGAAGATACCTCGGATTTCTTGCAGGATCAGAGCACTATCAATTCTCAGCATTGCCCTTTGGCTTATCTACTGCGCCCAGAGTATTCACAAAATGCCTGGCATCAGTAATCGCCCATTGCAGACTACAGGGAATTCAAATTTACCCATACCTGGACGACTGCCTACTACAAGGGGACAACAAAAGCAAGCTGACAACAGATTTACAAAGGGTCATTTACTTGCTACAAGGACTGGGATACACAGTCAATTTACAAAAGTCAAGGCTGATACCATCCCAAACAAGGACATTCTTGGCGGAATTGGACACAGTACAACAAATGGCATTCCTGACTACAGAAAAACAAAAGAACTTCCTCTTTACTTCTTGGCACTAACAAAACTGAACAAGTTAACAGCAAGAAAAGTTCTGCAGGCCTTGGGCTTCATGGCATCATGCATAATCTTGGTCCCATTTGCCAGACTACATATGAGGAAACTACAGTGGTACCTAAAGAATTTATGGTCCCAACACAGACACAGTCTAGAAACAGAAATCCCACTAATTCCATGCTTAAAACAGGAGTTCCTATGGTGGGCTCAGGCATGCCAGTCAAACCCAGGCCTACCCTTTCGCAGATGTCAACCAAGCCAGACCATCACAACAGACGCTTCAGACCTAGGATGGTGGGCCCACATGCTGGACAAATGCGTGCAAGGATTGTGGACACAGGATCAACTTCACCTGCACATCAATCTAAAAGAAATGCTGGCAGTAAAACTGGCAATCCAAAAGTTCAAACCATTTCTCAAAGAGGGCCAGTTGATGATAAGGACAGACAACACCACATTCATGTGGTACATCAACAAACAGGGAGGCACTCATTCATACCCCCTATGCAGAATGACCTTGGAGCTGTGGACCCTGGCACTCAGCTACAACATTCAGTTACAGGCAATATTTGTACCGGGAAAGACAATACTCTAGCAGACATATTAAGCAGAACCACTCGGATGCCCACGAATGGAAGCTGCAACCGGACATCTTCAAGACCATCTCGAAGAAATGGGGAATGCCACAGATAGACCTATTCGCATCACCTCTCAATCACCAGCTCAAAAAATTCTGCACAAGGACATTCCACCCACTAGCATGGAAAGTGGACTCACTCTCCTTCAACTGGAAAGGCCTGACAGCATATGCATTCCCACCTCTTCCCTTGATACACAAGGTACTACTAAAAATCAAGGAAGAACGTCCAAGGATAATCCTGATAGCTCCAAACTGGCCAAGACAACACTGGTACCCACTACTGAAGAGCATGTCTCGGAACAATATGTGGCCAATACCCCTGATGCCTTTGATGTTAACTCAGAACAACTACAGCATCATACATCCAAACCTAAAACGCTGCAACTGACTGCATGGAACATCACATAGCAGCAGCTCATCCAGAACTTTCCCAAAGAGTTAAAGACATTATTCTGAAGCACGCAGACCTTCAACAAGAAGGAACTATGCTGGAAAATGGAAAAGGTTTGTCATTTGGAGTACGGAAAGAGGACAAGATGTGTCAAACATAGATATGCCTAACATTCTGGAGTATCTGGCCGAACTTCTTCATTCAGGCCTGTCCTACTCCTCCATCAAGATACATGCATCAGCTATTTCAGCAGAATACAGCTTTGATCCACCTGTTTTTCGCACCCTTTGCTCAGGCAGTTCCTCAGGGGAATCAAGAATGTAAAACCTCCAAGGAAACCACCATTACCAGCTTGGGATTTAAACTTTGTGCTAGAAAAGTTGACACTATCACCCTTTGAACCAGCAGCAACAGCAGACCTACAACACCTGTCATGGAAAACTGCTTTCCTACTGGCAATTACTTCAGCAAGGAGGGTTTCAGAACTTCAGGCCTTAATGGCAGTGCAACCCTTCCTAATCTTCCACCAAGATAGAGTGTCCATGAGGACTAATCCTACATTTATGCCCAAGGTGGTATCCAGAGTGTCTTTAAACCAGGCAATCCACCTACCTACCTTCTTTCCCAACCCACAAAACAGAGGGAAAGAATACTGCATACCTTGGATGTACATAGACAGCTACGCTACTACTTGGACAGAACAAAAATAGCAGAAAGACTGACCAACTTTTGTAGCCTATGCAACAGGAAGGGAAGGAAAAGCTATTTCCAAACAGACAATCTCCAAATGGATAGGAAATTGCATACGATACTGTTACTCCTTCCATGGAAAACCAATTCCACAGAACATAAGACCTCATTCTACAAGGGCAACAGCCACTACCACAGCCTTCTTACGAGGAGTGGCAACCAAAGACATTATTGAGGCGGCTACTTGGACCTCCGTGCATACATTTGCCAAGCATTATAATTTGCCTCTATATTCCAGATCCCGAGCAGGGTTTGCCACTGCTGTACTGCAAGGGATCCTAAACACACCATAATCTACCTTTATCCTCCTCCCTAGTTGGCTATGGTATTCTACCCACTTGTTATGACTGCAGATGCATCCATGAAGGACATAGTACAGTTTTGTACCTACCATAAATGTAGATGTCCGAACTGGATAGCATCTGCAGTCAGGATTACCCTCCCTCGTTCCTCTCTGTGGTACTCCTAGGGTGTTTACCCTCCTTATAGCTAGCTGTTGGTGGGGAGTCTTTTATGGTGTATTTGTTTGTATATATGTACATATATGCTTATTGCTGTGTTTACCTCTATCTATTTGGAAACATTGGCATCTATCCAAATTTTAGCCTGCAAGAGGGCTACTGGCATCTGGGGCAAGAAACACTGAGGAAAATGGCGTCGGCTGATGCTTTTATACCCGAAGACCAACAGAGATGACGTCGGGTGGAGTGCGACATCAGCCGAAGCCGGACCCGGACTTTGGAATCCGGCCGACTGCAGGGCTGCCTGACGACAGGACAACCCACTTGTTATGACTGCAGATGCTATCCAGTTCGGACATCTACATTTATGGTAGGTACAAAACTGTACTTTCTTCGTGTTTCACTGTTGCAGTCATTATCCATGACAGCATGACCCAAGACTTTGTTAATCAGGCTGATCGAGGACTACTGCAAGCAGATAACCCAAATGTAATGACCGCAACAGTGAATACACTCGAACATCTACATTTATGGTAAGTGTACACAACTGTCCTTTCCTGCAAGCCTTAGGGTACATGACGTCTTGCATCCTTCTAATTCCTCTGGCCAGGCTTCACATGAGAAAACTTCAGTGGTGCCTGAAGAACCTTTGGTGTCAGCACTCTCAACCTCTAGAGACCGCTCCACCTTTGACCCCTGTGTAAGGGCCGGGTTTCTCTGGTGGGCAGGGGCCTGTGCCCAGAACAAGGGTCTTCCCTTCACCTCTGCCCAACCGGGCAGACCATTACCACCGACGCCTCAGACATAGCTTGGGGCGCTAACCAAGAAGGCAGGTGCACCCAAGGTCTTTGGGATGCCCAGCACCTTCCCTTACACATCAATCAGAAGGAAATGATGACAGTACAAAAGGCTCTGACATCCTTCAAACCCCATCTCAAGCCAGGGGTTCTCCTTATCAAAACAGACACCACAGTAATGTGGTAAATCAACAAACAGGGAGGGACACAATGTTACCCTCTGTGCAGGCTAGCCATGAGCCTCTGGCTGACCGCCTCTTCCATGGGACTACACCTGATAGCACAATACCTACCAGGGATCAACAACATCCTGGCAGACCACTTAAGCAGAAACCTACTGGACCCCTACAAATGGCAGCTCCACAGAAAAATATTTTGCAAATCACTCAGGCGTGGAGGATTTCGGAGGTGGATCTCTTTTTCACATCCCAACCATCAGCTTAAACAATTCTGTACCAGGGAGTATCACCACCTAGCATGGAAGGTGGATGCCTTGACCTTCTTCCGGAAAACCCTCTTTGTGTACACATTCCCTCCTCTGCCTCTTATCTCCAAGGTACTGGTCAAAATAAGAGAGGAGAGATCAAAAGCCATCCTCATTGCTCCAAATTGGCCCAGACAACATTGGTACCCCTTACTGCGCAGCCTGACCTTACAGCTTCCCCTGATCTCAGACCTCATAACTTGGAGGGGGGCATGCTACACCCAGACCTGCAGACTCTCAATCAGTATAGCTAATACTCTAAAGGCAAACAGAGGCCAGAATGCCCAGCTCCAGCAAATCTTATAAAGAAAAATGGAAAAGATTCTGCTTCTGGAGCCTGTCCAGAGGGTCAATACCTCACAACATTCCATCCCTCTTATCCTGGACTACCTAGCGGAGCTACTTAATAGTGGCCTCTCCTTCTCCTCTATTAAAATCCACACTTCAACAATTTCAGCTCATTTTGAAACAGAACAGCAACTGTTTTCCCATCCTTTGATTAAACAAGGGTGATAAATATTGTGGGAAGAAATAGCCAGGGAATTGTTATGGTTAGGCTTGTATAGGCCCTAGGGCCGATAGCCTAGTACCAACCTATGAACAATTCCTCAGAGGGACTTCTAATATCAGACCTCCAGAAGGCCACCCACTCCAGCTTGGGACCTGAATTATGCTTTGGAAAAACTAACTGTCACCCTTTGAACCTGCTCCTTCATAGAACTAAGGTACCTCTCCTGGAAGACTGCTTTTCTCCTAGCTATCACCTCAGCCAGAAGGTTTTCAGAGCTACAGCACTGATGGCCATTGAGCCCTTCATCATCTTCCATGCAGACAGGGTCTCCCTGAGGACATGTCCCTCCTTTATGCCCAAGGTGGTATCTGATGTAACTCTCAACCAGGAAACACATCTACCCACCTTCTTTCCTAACCCTCAAAACAAGGGGGAAAGAATTCTGCACTCACTAGACGTGCACAGACAGCTCAGATACTATCTGGACCATACTAAACCCTTCAGGAAAACGGACCAACTTCTTATCACCTTTGCCCTAGAGGCGGAGGGGAAGCCCATTTCCAAACAGACCATTTTCTAATGGATATCACACTGTATCCAATTCTGCTACAGTTTGCATAGGAACCCCCCCCCCCCAGGTCTATTCGAACCCATTCCGCTAGGGCAACCTCCACTTCCACAGCATTCCTCAAAGGAGTTCCCACCAGGGACATCCTGGAAGCTGCCACCTGGACTTCTGTCCATACCTTTACCAAACATTGCCACCTACCTCTATTTTCTAAGGCTAGGGCAGGGTTTGCGTCTGCAGGTCTTCAGGGCATGCTGACCCATTCATAGATCTCTTTCTAATCCTACCACCCCTCTCCTCAGCTTTGGGAATCTTCCCACAGGTGGTGACTGTAACAGTGAAACATGAAGAACATAGTAGAGTTGTGTACACTTACCATAAATGTAGATGTTCGAGTGTATTCACTGTTGCAGTCCTGGATGTCCTTCAAGGATGCATCTGCAGTCCTTACAAATGGGTTGTCCTGTCGTCAGGCAGCCCTTCGGTCGGCCGGATTCCAAAGTCTGGGTCTGGCCTCGGCTGGTGTCGCACTTCACCCAACGTCATCTCTGCTGGTCTTCGGGTATAAAGGCATCAGCCGACACCATTTTCCTCAGTCTTTCTTGCCGCGTGGCGCCCGAAGCAGAAGCTGTTCGCAAGTGCCGGTCAGTCAGATCCAGAGATTACTACTACCGAATACTACTTGAAGACTTCTAAAAGCTAAGTACCCCGTTGGGGACTCTTTCTTGCCTCAGCCGATGTCAGAAAAAGTGAATAACTGTTTAACTTGTGGGAAACAAATACCTCATAAAGATTTCCACTCTTACTGCTTACCTTGTTTAGGCCCAGACCACGGCGTAGCAGCCTGTTTAGCCTGTGCTTCCTTCAACCGAACGCTTAGGCGGTCGGAGTTTGCTGAACAGTTTTTCGGCTCAGATTTTGCGTACATTATGCCGTCGGATCCTCCGACTACTCAAATTGTTAAGAACAAAGAAAGGACCGACACTTGCGGTCCAGCGGTTTCGCGAAACCACGGTTAAGCAAACCGCGAGTGTCTCGGTTTCGGCCGAAACCGAGCAAACGGGTCAATCTTCAGCCGAATCCATGACTACTACCGAGGCCCCTGCTACCCTAGTTGAATCGACCTCTGAAGTTTTGCCTACTAATGTGGTTTCTCTAGAATTATCGGACACCATCCCTTTGGATGTCTCTACCCCAGCACGTGGTGCTGCTAGGCCTCCTGCATCCATGTCTATAAAGTCCTTTGCCAGGGCTAAAGCAGCCAAAACTGCTAAGTCTGTGCCTGTTAAGACCCCCTCTCACAGGCCCAGTTCCAGTTCCCAAATGCTTACTCTGGCAGAGGATCTCATCTCTTTAATAAGGGGATCCCAATCTCACCCAGACAGGGCCTCTCAACCTCCAGAAAAGAGACCTAGAGTAGAGCCCCCTGAGCCAGTGTCCTCAGATGACTCTTCTGATGATACAGACAATACAGACCATCCAGAGGCTCCTTTTTCTACTTATGAAGATTCCGATGCTGAAGAATCTATCCCTTCTGCCTCTCCACCTGAGGAATTTTCCTTTGGGGAAACCTTACATGCCATGAGAGAGCAATTCCAATGGCAGGGACAAGATTTCTCAGATTCAAGAAAAGGCTTAGGACCTTTCTACACTTACCGCAACATAGGCCCTTAGCTATACCTCCAGTTCTTCCTGTTGTGGATGATGCATTTAATGATGCTTGCACTGCTCCTGATACTTTACCTCCAGCCCCTGCCAAGCCTGATAGGTTTTACAGGGTACCGGACACTCATCACCACTTATACAAGGCTCCTCTTGCAGATCCTGAGACTATCTCCCAGGGGCCTAAGGCAGTAGCCGACCTCAGCGAAAAACCCTCTCCCTTCTGAAAGGGAATCCAGGTCCTTAGAGATGGGGTAAAAAAGTATACACCTCTGCCACTCTCACAGCTAGAGCTTTGAACTGTCAGTTTCACATGATCCAATACCAAGAGTTTATGCTTGATCAGTTAACTAAGAAACTGTCCTCTGATGATTCCTTAGATAAGAAATATGTTTTAGAAATGGTGAATAACATTCAGCAGGTTAGTAACCATTCTTTAAAATGTGGCTATGATGCACTGGAGGCTTCATTTAGATCAGCCATGACTGGCACAGTTATAAGAAGGCATGCATGGTTGAAAGAACAGGTCCTGCCGGATCATGTTAAAGCAAAGCTTTTAGATGCTCCTATGGTTAAGGTCAGTCTATTTGGTTCTCCTGCCCAACAAGTAATGAAGAAAATGGAAGAGAAGGCAAAATCTGTACAAACCGTTAAAGATTTCTTACAGGTTCAGCCCCCAAGGTTTAGCAGGAACTGGCCTTCCAAAAATTGGTCCTTTCCAGACTCCTCTAAATCTCAGAGAGGCAGGAATAGACGTTCCAGAGGCAGAAATCAATCCAGAGGAGGTGCCTACAGGGGACGCCAGTGGCAAGGCAATAACCAACGAGGCACAGATACAACCACTACCACTGCAACAGGACAATCACAGTGACTTGGCTCTGACACCGCCTACCAGGGAACAAATAGCAGCACCCTTGGGCGGAAAGTTAGCCTTATTTTCAAAAAATTGGCACTATATCACAAGAGACAAATGGATTTTGCAAACTATAGACCAAGGCTACAGGTTTCATTTCCACACCTTACCAGTAAAAAGAGGAATGCCAAACCTACCACCAAATCAAAAGACAGAAGCTCTAAAACAAATAGCTCAATTAACAAAGATGAGAGCTGTGGAAAGGGTACCACCTACAGAACAGGGCAAGGGATTTTACTCCAGACTCTTCCTAGTACCAAGAAAAGAGAAAAGTTGGAGACCTATTCTCGACCTGTCTGCTTTAAACACCTTCATCATTGTTCCAAAATTCAAAATGCTGACCCTACAGCAACTTCTTCCCATGCTGGGCAAGGAGTGTTGGCTGGTAACTCTAGATCTCAAGGAGGCATACCTGCACGTCCCCATACGACCAAATTGCAGAAGATACCTCAGATTTCTTGCAGGATCAGAGCATTATCAATTCTCAGCATTGCCCTTTGGCTTATCTACTGCGCCCAGAGTGTTCACGAAATGCCTGGCATCAGTAATCGCTCATTGCAGGCTACAGGGAATCCAAATTTATCCATACCTGGACGACTGCCTGATACAAGCGGACAACAAAAGCAAGCTGACACAAGACTTACAAAGAGTCATTTGCTTACTACAAGCCCTGGGATACACAGTCAATTTAAAAAGTCAAGACTGATACCATCCCAAACAAGAACATTCTTGGGTGCAGAATTGGACACAGTAAAACAGATGGCATTCCTAACTGCAGAAAAACAAGAACAACTTCCTCTTTACTTCTTGGCATTAACAAAGCAGAACAAACTAACAGCAAGGAAAGTACTGCAGGCCTTGGGCTTCATGGCATCCTGCATAATCCTGGTCCCCATGCCAGACTGCATATGAGAAAGCTACAGTGGTACCTAAAGAATTTATGGTCTCAGCACAGGCACAGCTTAGAAACCGAAATACCACTAATCCCATGCCTGAAACAAGAGTTCCTATGGTGGGCTCAGGCATGCCAGTCAAACCCAGGTTTGTCCTTCCACAACATTCAAACAAGCCAAACCATCACAACGGACGCCTCAGACCTAGGTTGGGGGCCCACATGCTGGACAAGTGCATTCAAGGCTTATGGACTCCAGATCAGCTGCACCTGCACATAAATCAAAAAGAAATGCTGGCAGTAAAACTAGCAATCCAGAATTTCAGACCATTCCTCAAAGAAGGCCAATTGATGATAAGGACAGACAACACCACAGTCATGTGGTACATCAACAAACAGGGAGGCACTTATTCATACCCCCTATGCCGAATGGCTCTGGACCTATGGAATATGGCTCTGAGCTACAACATTCAGTTACAGGCAATATTTGTACCGGGAAAAGAAAACATCCTAGCAGACATGTTAAGCAGAACTACCTCGGATGCTCACGAATGGATGCTACACCGGACATCTTCAAGGCCATCACAAAGAAATGGGGAATGCCACAAATAGACCTATTCGCATCCCCACTCAATCACCAGCTCAAGAAATTCTGCACAAGGACATACCACCCACTTGCTTGGAAGGTGGACTCTCTATCCTTCAGTTGGAAAGGCCTGACAGCATATGCATTTCCACCTCTTCCTTTGATACACAAGGTACTACTGAAAATCAAAGAGGAATGTCCAAGGATAATTCTGATAGCTCCAAATTGGCCAAGACAACATTGGTATCCATTGCTGAGGAGCATGTCTCGGGGGGAAACGTGGACACTGCCCCTGATTCCTTTGATGTTAACTCAGAGCGACTACAACATCCTGCATCCAAACCTGAAAACTCTGCAACTGACTGCCTGGAACATTACATAAGAGCAACTAACCCAGATTTATCCCAAAGGGTTAAAGACATTATCCTTGAGGCCCGCAGACCTTCAACAAGAAGGAACTATGCAGGAAAATGGAAAAGGTTTGTCATTTGGAGTACTGCAAGAGGAAAAGATGTGTCAAAGATAGATATTGCCAACATCCTGGAGTATTTGGCTGAGCTTCTCCATACAGGCCTGTCCTACTCCTCCATCAAGATACATGCATCAGCTATTTCTGCAGAATACAGCTTCGATCCCCCTGTCTTCTCACATCCTCTACTCAGGCAGTTCCTCAGAGGAATTAAGAATGTAAAACCTCCTAGGAAACCACCATTACCAGCATGGGACTTGAACTTTGTGCTAGAAAAATTGACACTCCCTCCATTCGAACCAGCAGCAACAGCAGATCTTCAACACCTATCCTGGAAAACTGCTTTCCTACTGGCAATTACCTCAGCAAGAAGGGTTTCGGAACTACAGGCTTTAATGGCAGTACAACCCTTCCTAATCTTCCATCAAGACAGAGTGTCCATGAGAACTAATCCTACATTTATGCCTAAGGTGGTATCCAGAGTGTCTCTAAACCAGGCAATCCACCTACCTACCTTCTTTCCCAATCCACAGAACAGGGGGGAAAGACTGCTGCATACCTTGGATGTACATAGACAGTTGCGCTACTACCTGGACAGAACCAAGGGCAATAGAAAAACTGACCAGCTTCTAGTAGCTTATGCAACAGGAAGGGAAGGAAAAGCAATTTCCAAACAGACAATCTCCAAGTGGATAGGAAATTGCATAAGATTCTGTTACTCCTACCATGGAAAGCAAATTCCACAGAACATAAGGCCTCATTCTACAAGGGCTATAGCCACTACCACAGCTTTCTTACGAGGAGTGGCTACCAAGGACATTATTGAGGCTGCTACTTGGACCTCCATGCATACATTTGCCAAGCATTATAACTTACCTCTATACTCTAGATCCCAAGCAGGGTTTGCCACTGCTGTTTTGCAAGGGATCCTTACTACACCATAATTCTTCTTCCTCCTCCCCTAGTTTGGCTATGGTATTCTACCCATTTGTAAGGACTGCAGATGCATCCTTGAAGGACATAGTACAGTTTTGTACCTACCATAAATGTAGATGTCCGAACAGGATAGCATCTGCAGTCAGGATTACCCACCCTCCTTCCCCTCTGTGGTACTCCTAGGGTATTTACCCACCTAATAGCTAGCTGGGGGGGGATCTCTTATGGTGTATTTGTTTGTATATATGTACATACATGCTTATTTTTTGTGTTTGCCTTCTACTTTTTTGGAAACATTGGCATTTACCCAAAAATTTAGCTTTCCAAGAGGACAACTGGCATCTGGGGCAAGAAACACTGAGGAAAATGGCGTCGGCTGATGCCTTTATACCCGAAGACCAGCAGAGATGACGTCGGGTGAAGTGCGACACCAGCCGAGGCCAGACCCAGACTTTGGAATCCGGCCGACCGAAGGGCTGCCTGACGACAGGACAACCCATTTGTAAGGACTGCAGATGCTATCCTGTTCGGACATCTACATTTATGGTAGGTACAAAACTGTACATGTCCTTCATGGATGCATCTGCAGTCATAACAACTGGGTTGTCCTGTCGTCAGGCAGCCCTTCGGTCGGCCGGATTCCAAAGTCCGGTCCGCTTCGCTGATGTCGCACTTCACCCGACGTCATCTCTGCTGGTCTTCGGTATAAAGGCATCAGCCGACGCCATTTTCCTCAGTCTTTCTTGCGGCGTGGCTCAAGCAGAAGCTGTTCACAAGTGGCGGTCGGTCAGATCCAGAGATTACTACTACCGAATACTACTTCGAAGACTTCTAAAAGCTAAGTACCCCGTTGGGGACTCTTTCTTGCCTCAGCCGATGTCAGAAAAAGTCAATAACTGTTTAACTTGTGGGAAACAAATACCTCATAAAGATGTCCACTCTTACTGTTTGCCTTGTTTAGGCCCAGACCACGACGTAGCAGCCTGTTCGGCCTGTGCTTCATTCAACCGACGAACGCTTAGGCGTCGGTCGGAGTTTGCAGAACAGTTTTTCGGCTCAGATTTTGCGTACATTATGCCGTCGGATCCTCCGACTACCCAAATTGTTAAAAAACGCAAAGAAAAGACCGACACTCGCGGTCCGTTTCGGCAAAAATCATGGTTAAGCAAACGCGAGTGTCTCGGTTTCGGCCGAAACCGAGAAAACTGATCAAAGTACAGCTGAATCAATGACTACTACTGAGGTTCCTGCTACCTTACTTGAATCGGCCTCAGAAATTTTACCTACAACAGTGGTTACTAGTGACTTATCAGACACCATCCCTTTGGATGTCTCTACCCCAGCACGTGGTGCTGCTAGGCCTCCTGCAGCCATGTCTATTAAGGCCTTTGCCAGGGCTAAAGCAGCCAAATCTACTAAATCAGTGCCTGTTAAACCCCCCTCAACCAGGCCCACTTCTAGTCCACAAATTCTTACTCTGGCAGAAGATTTAATATCCTTAATTAGGTGATCTCAATCTCACTCAGACAGGGCCTCTCAGCCCCCAGAAAAGAGACCTAGAGCAGAGCCCCCCGAGCCTGTGTCCTCTGATGATTCTGCGGATGACTCAGATATTACAGACCAGCCAGAGGCTCCTTTCTCCAATTATGAAGACTCAGATGCTGAAGAATCCATTCCAGCTGCTTCTCCACCAGAAGAATTCTCCTTTGGGGAAACCTTACATGCCATGCGAGAACAATTCCAATGGCAGGAACAGGATTTCTCAGATTCCAGAAAAAGACTTAGGACTTTTCTGCACCTTCCACAACACAGGCCCTTAGCTATACCTCCTGTCCTCTCTGTTGTGGACGATGCATTTAATGATGTCTACACTGCACCAGATTCCTTACCTCCAGCCCCTGCCAAACCAGATAGATTTTACAGGGTACCAGACACTCATCATCACCTATACAAGGCCCCACTTGCAGACCCCGAAACTATATCCCAGGAGCCTAAGGCAGTAGCCTCGACCACAGCAAAAAACCCTATTCCTTCTGAAAGGGAAGCCAGGTCCTTAGACAGATGGGGCAAAAAAGTTTACACCTCAGCTACTCTCTCAGCTAGAGCTTTAAACTGTCAGTTTCACATGATACAATACCAAGAGTTTATGCTTGATCAGTTAACTAAAAGGCTATCCTCTGATGACTCTATAGATAAGAAATATGTATTAGAAATGGTAAATAACATACAACAGGTTAGTAACCATTCCTTAAAATGTGGCTATGATGCACTGGAGGCTTCATTTAGATCAGCCATGACTGGCACAGTGATAAGAAGACATGCATGGCTGAAGGAACAGGTCTTACCGGATCATGTTAAAGCTAAGTTATTAGATGCTCCTATGGATAAGGCCAGTTGGTTTGGTACACCTGCCCAGCAGGTAATGAAGAAAATGGAAGAAAAGGCAAAATCTGTACAAACGGTTAAAGATTTCTTGCAGGTTCAGCCCCAAGGTTTAGCAGGAACTGGCCTGCCAAAAATTGGTCCTTTCCTGACTCCACAAGATCCCAAAGGGGCAGGAATAGACGTTCCAGAGGCAGAAATCAATCCAGAGGGGTGCCTACAGAGGACGACAGTGGCAAGGTAATAACAGAGGCACAGACACAGCCACTACCACTACAACAGCACAATCACAGTGACTTGACTCTAACTCCGCCTACCAGGGAACAAATAGCAGCACCATTAGGCGGAAAATTAACCTTATTTTCGAAGAACTGGCACTATATCACAAAAGACAAGTGGATTTTGCAAACCATAGACCAAGGTTACCGGTTCCACTTCCACACTTTACCAGCCAAAAGAGGAATGCCAAACCTGCCTCCAAATCAAAAACAGAAGCTCTACAGCAGATAATGCAATTAACAAAGATGAGAGCTGTGGAAAGAGTACCAATAACAGAACAAGGCAAAGGATTCTACTCCAGACTATTCCTACTTCCAAGAAAGGAAAAAAGTTGGTGACCTATTCTCGACCTGTCCACCTTAAATACATACATCATTGTCCCAAAATTCAAAATGCTGACCCTACAGCAACTTCTTCCCATGCTGGGCAAGGAGTGTTGGCTGGTAACTCTAGATCTCAAGGAGGCATACCTGCACGTCCCCATTCGACCAATTTGCAGAAGATACCTCAGATTTCTTGCAGGATCAGAGCACTATCAATTCTCAGCATTGCCCTTTGGCTTATCTACTGCGCCCAGAGTATTCACAAAATGCCTGGCATCAGTAATCGCCCACTGCAGACTACAGGGAATCCAAATTTATCCATACCTGGACGACTGCCTGCTACAAGGGGACAACAAAAGCAAGCTGACAACAGATTTACAAAGGGTCATTTACTTGCTACAAGCACTGGGATACACAGTCAATTTACAAAAGTCAAGGCTGATACCATCCCAAACAAGGACATTCTTGGGCGGAATTGGACACAGTAAAACAAATGGCATTCCTAACTGCAGAAAAACAAAAAGAACTCCCTCTTTACTTCTTGGCACTAACAAGACAGAACATGCTAACAGCAAGAAAAGTTCTGCAGGCCTTGGGCTTCATGGCATCATGCATAATCTTGGTTCCACATGCCAGACTACATATGAGAAAACTACAGTGGTACCTAAAGAATTTATGGTCCCAACACAGGCACAGCCTACAAGCAGAAATTTCACTAATCCCATGCCTAAAACAGGAGTTCCTATGGTGGGCTCAAGCATGCCAGTCAAACCCAGGCCTACCCTTTCACAACTATCAAGCAAGCCAAACCATCACAACAGACGCCTCAGACCTAGGATGGGGGGCTCACACGCCTCAGACCTAGGATGGGGGGCTCACATGCTGGACAAATGCGTACAAGGATTGTGGACGCAGGACCAGCTTCACCTGCACATCAACCTAAAAGAAATGCTGGCAGTAAAACTGGCAATCCAAAAATTCAGACCATTTCTCAAAGAAGGCCATTTGATGATAAGGACAGACAACACCACAGTCATGTGGTACATCAACAAACAGTGAGGCACTCATTCATACCCCCTATGCAGAATGACATCCAGTTACAGGCAATATTTGTACCGGGAAAGGAGAATACTCTAGCAGACATGTTAAGCAGAACCACCTCGGATGCTCACGAATGGAGGCTACACCCGGACATCTTCAAGACCATCTCAAAGAAATGGGGAATGCCACAGATAGATCTATTCGCTTCCCCTCTCAATCACCAGCTCAAAAAATTCTCCACAAGGACATTCCACCCACTTGCATGGAAAGTGGATTCGCTCTCCTTCAGCTGGAAAGATCTGACAGCATATGCATTCCCACCTCTTCCCTTGATACACAAGGTATTACTAAAAATCAAGGAGGAACGTCCAAGGATAATCCTGATAGCTCCAAACTGGCCAAGACAACACTGGTACCCATTGCTGAGGAGCATATCTCGGGACAAAATGTGGTCAATACCCCTGATGCCTTTGATGTTAACTCAGAACAACTACAGCATCATGCATCCAAACCTAAAAACGTTGCAACTGACTGCATGGAACATCACATAGCAGCAACTAATCCAGAACTTTCCCAAAGGGTTAAAGACATTATCCTTGAAGCCCGCAGACCTTCAACAAGAAGGAACTATGCAGGAAAATGGAAAAGGTTTGTCATTTGGAGTGCTGAAAGAGGAAAAGATGTCGAATATAGATATTGCTAACATTCTGGAGTATTTGGCAGAGCTTCTACATACAGGCCTGTCCTATTCCTCCATCAACATACATGCATCAGCTATTTCAGCAGAATACAGCTTTGATCCACCTGTCTTTTCACATCCTTTACTCAGGCAGTTCCTCAGAGGGATCAAGAATGTTAAACCTCCTAGGAAACCACCATTGCCAGCTTGGGATTTGAACTTTGTGCTAGAAAAGTTGACACTCGCACCTTTTGAACCAGCAGCAACAGCAGACCTACAGCATCTATCGTGGAAAACTGCTTTCCTACTGGCAATAACCTCAGCAAGGAGGGTTTCTGAACTTCAGGCCCTAATGGCAGTACAACCCTTCCTAATCTTCCACCAAGATAGAGTGTCCATGAGGACTAATCCTACATTTATGCCTAAGGTGGTATCCAGAGTGTCTTTAAACCAGGCAATCCACCTACCTACCTTCTTCCCCAACCCACAAAACAGAGGGAAAGAATGCTGCATACCTTGGATGTACATAGACAGCTACGCTACTACCTGGACAGAACAAAAGTAACAGAAAACTGACCAGCTTTTTGTAGCCTATGCAACAGGACGGGAAGGAAAAGCTATTTCCAAACAGACAATCTCCAAATGGATAGGAAATTGCATACGATTCTGTTACTCCTTCCATGGAAAACCAATTCCACAGAACATAAGGCCTCATTCTACAAGGGCAACAGCCACTACCACAGCCTTCTTACGAGGAGTGGCAACCAAGGGCATTATTGAGGCGGCTACTTGGACCTCCGTGCATACATTTGCCAAGCATTATAATTTACCTCTGTATTCCAGATCCCGAGCAGGGTTTGCCACTGCTGTACTGCAAGGGATCCTAACCACACCATAATCTATTCTTCCTCCTCCCCTAGTTGGCTATGGTATTCTACCCAGTTGTTATGACTGCAGATGCATCCATGAAGGACATAGTACAGTTTTGTACCTACCATAAATGTAGATGTCCGAACTGGATAGCATCTGCAGTCAGGATTACCCTCCCTCCTTCCCTCTGTGGTACTCCTAGGGTATTTACCCTCCTAATAGCTAGCTGGTGGGGGGAGTCTCTTATGGTGTATTTGTTTGTATATATGTACATACATGCTTATTTTTTGTGTTTGCCTTCTATCTTTTTGGAAACATTGGCATTTACCCAAAATTTAGCCTTCCAAGAGGGCAACTGGCATCTGGGGCAAGAAACACTGAGGAAAATGGCGTCGGCTGATGCCTTTATACCCGAAGACCAGCAGAGATGACGTCGGGTGAAGTGCGACATCAGCCGAAGCCGGACCCGGACTTTGGAATCCGGCCGACCGAAGGGCTGCCTGACGACAGGACAACCCAGTTGTTATGACTGCAGATGCTATCCAGTTCGGACATCTACATTTATGGTAGGTACAAAACTGTACTTTTTCCCACCTTCTTTCCCCCTTATATCTTCTTTCTTTAGGGAGACAAAAGTTAGTAACGGTGGCTTTTCGCCACCAGGACCACTTCACCATATTTACTTGAGCCTCTGATTAGTTAGGGCAAGAAAAACTGAGGTAATGATGTCGGCTGCCTTTCTTTATAGCACTGACGACCTGATGTCAGGCAGCAAGCGACAGCAGCCTATGCAGAAAAACATTGACGCTGGTATTCGGGCCGGCTGAGGGCTACCACAGCAGGGATAACCCACAGGTGATGACTGCAACAGTGAATACACTTGAACATCTACATTTATGGTAAGTGTCAACAATTGTACATTAGCGTGGCATATATCTTTACAGTACAGTCTCACTCTGCAGGTATCCTATATTCTGTCGGAGCAAAATTGTGTGGCAGATAAGCGGAGCAGGACAATGGCAGACCCTCACAAATGGAAACTAGATCAGGGGGTCTTCCAAGATTTGCCCCATATGTGGGGAGTTCCTCAAGTAGACATCTCTGCCTCCATTCTGAATAATTATCTGGTAAGATTCTGTTCCAGAACTCCATACAAGAAAGCCTAGAAGACAGATGTCTTTTCTTTTCCTTGGACAGGAATATTCCTTTATGCTTTTCCACCCTTTCCACTAATATCCAGGATACTTCTGAACATTCAGAGGGAATCCCCTAAGGTCATTGTGCCGACTCCTTTCTGGCCCAGGCAACCATGGTTCTCACTTGTTTTGGAAATGGCTAGAGACCTTTATCACATGCTTCCTCACAGAATGGATCTACCTACACAAGAACAGGTGTGTTTGATAAACCACGACACAAGTCAACTTCAGCTGACAGACTGAATGATAGAGTCTTGATTCCTTTTAGGCACTTGTTTACTTAGAACGGTGCAGCAGGTAATAATTGAGGTAAGAAAGCCTGCTAGTAGAAAATCATATATTAGCAATGGAAAAGGTTTTCTAGTTGGTGCCACCAACATAATCAGCACCCAGTGCTTAGGTCTTGTTTTACAGTGTTTGAGTTGCTGTCCTGTGGTCTTTCTTACTCCTCTGTAATGCTCTGTCAAGGTTCATTTTTCTGCCATTTCAGCATGTCTGCCCATGGATCCTTCTCTTTCAGTGTATTTTTATGTCAAAATGTTTTTGAAAGGGGTTTGCGTAGAAGGTCTCCAAGAAAACTGATGACCTGTCTTTGGGATCTTAATTTTGTGTTAGAGAAGCGAATACTCCATTTGAGCCAGCTAACCTGGCTGGGCAACCTGTATCAAAGCCGACTATTTCCAAATGGTTGTCTAAGGCTATTACATTTTGTTATACTTACACAGCACAAGTGTCCCATGCAGGGTCAGTGCCCACTCTACCAGGGCTTTGGCTTCATCTATAGCTTTTTATGAAAGGGTTGGATTCTAGAAGTATTCTAGAAGCTGCAACATGATCTCCTGTGCATACTTCTACAAAGCACTAGAAGCTTGATTCCTTCTTTAGGTATAAATCAGACTTTGCAAGGACCATTCTCTAAGGGCTCCTGGCCTCTTTTCCTTTCACCTCCCAAGAAGTACTTGGGTAGGGTAAGGTAATCTACTCGTATAGCTTAGGGTACTACAGCAGTTATCAATACGTTGAACGTAAGCCTAAGTAAACTTACAATAACAGTAGATGTTCAAATGGTCAGTGCTGCAGTAGCCACTCCCTCCCTCCTTACACCTTGTTTTTTGATGTGTTATACCAGTGTGTGTGGTCGTTTATTTTTTGTTCTTCCTAGTTTTGTCCTTTCAGGGCTCAGCCTCCCTCTCTCTGTTAACAGTAAAGTTCTGAAGTGCTCAGCACCCAAACTTGTTTTTCAGTCAGCTCATCTCCTGCTGTCCCAACGGTTTGGGCATGTGGAAGGTGCCCTGAAGCTTTGGAAGCTAGCCAGGTGTTATAACCTTGGCAGGATATAACCCATATCTAAGGCTACTGTAGCAGTGATCATTCAAACATCTACAGTTTTGGTAGGTTTACATACATGGCTGTACTTGTTTCTGTTGTAAAGTGAGTTGATTAATAATTCCATAACCTTTCTTTGATCCTCCTCCCCCATTTTCCTCCTGTTTTAGGATTATCAATTTTTCTCAAGAACCAGAATCCCTGCTTAGTATTAGGAAGGCATCCAAGTATCAAGTAACGTTACTGTTTATGTACCCCCCAACTTTGCCATAAAAGTCTTTATGCTGTATCACTGCTGCTCTCCTAACTACCACACTTAATATTCTATGGAAGAATAGTTTGTTTACCCCATTTTGGGGAAACATTACCAGATATTTTTGCATATGATCACATGTGGTCATTTTTTTAAACTTTTTAAGTCCTGCCTCAGGAAGCTTTCTTCTAGGAGACCAAGCAGTCTTTGCAGAGGTGCTAGAACAGGGCCAGAATGTACTCCTGAGAGGGGAATATGTAAAACCTGTTACTCTCTTGGAGATGCATAGGTGTTCTTTTCCAGCCTGTTTCAGTTTTTGAAAAGTTTCCTTCCCATCTTTGACTTTAGAAGCTTCTGTGAGTATTAGTGTTATCACTGGGTGAAGACAGTCTTTAGAAGTCATACAGCTGTTGATACAGGGCAGTTGGATGGTGTCGGATGTGATGGATGTCTTTAACACCACAGTAGTATCAGGAGTTCCTCCCAAGAGGTTCCTTTGGCTGTACTTAACAGTACAATGTCTTGCCATTTGAATCATCAGCCCTGATGAGTGTTTCATGCTGCTAAACATTGCAGTGGATCTTTGCAGGAGAAGGAGCTGCTCGTGCTCCTTTCCCTGGTTAATTGGCTCCTGCTAATTCTGTTATGGATTTCCATGATATTTCTTGCTTGGATGTTCCTGTGTTTTCAGTCCATGGGGGTTACTGAAAACTTAAACCTGGTATTTATTTCTTTTTTTGTGTGTGTAATATTGTTGCAGTGGTAACCTTCAGGAACTTGGCCACAAGTGAGGTCAAACATCTGGCCTGATTTCCAGAGCTCATAAACCCTTGCCAATATCCAGGCTGACTCCCCCTCCAGGATTGTTGTCATGCCCTTGGTATAAGAGGGAGCTAGCCAATTCCATCTTCAATTCTTTCTGACCTTTAGGAACCAAAGGCATGGCAAAAACTGGTTTGTTGTCCCTTTCCCCCAACACACATACACACAATCTGTCCTCCTCATTGCAGGCCAGAAAAACCCAAGAAACCATTGTCTATAAGGATAGGATGACCAGAGAGAGCAACTGCACAAGGGACCATTGGGGAGGTGAACTGGTACCCACTCCTAATTCCTACAATGCCCACCAGCGCACAGTTCAACCTGGTGCAACCAACTGGTAGTCTTTTTCTCATATTCTTCAAGCATTATAGGCTGTACTTCTTATCAGAGGTGCATAGTCTTTCTTCTGAGCTGTTTCACTGGACTCCTGCAGTCTGCTTTAAGAACCTTTCCAAAGGTTAACACTGTAGCAGTGATCCATATGAAGAATGTAATGCAGTTGTGTAAGGAAACTGTGTCAGGTAGTTGGTTATTTCACCTCTTCTAACCTTGATGATTTATTTTGTCTAAAAATGTTATTCTTTTGTAGACTCTTGAGTTAAGGCTCTTGTTAACTGATTACATAGTTTTGTGAATTTCTCTCCTTTATGTCCCTGCTCCCTTCAGAGCTATTGTGCCTGATCTAATCTGTTTGCAAAAATGTTGTAGAATATCTTTTTTCGATTAGGGTTGTGATGTAGTGTGTGTGTTTTTACAAGTTTTTTGGCCTGGTTTTGTGTGAATTTACTGTTAAATTTAGGAATGTAACCATGGACAAAGTCTTGGGTTTCCATAACATCAGTCTTTGTTGCCTCAAGATTCCACCGCAGGACACATATGATCTCTGTGTGGTGTAGCTGGGGTTGGATCATCTAAAGGAGCCTTGTGATATCTGCAAGGCTTTCAATCATCAAACCATTTAGTAAGGATGACACTTATTCTTAAGAGACGTGCTCCTCAGAATGATGCTAGGAAAGAGGCTGAGGAGGGGGAGAGGGAAAATGGCCATATGTCAAGAATGCAGGCCTTCCTCTCCCAAGGCACCTAGAGTGGATCCCCCCGCCTTCTGCCTAGTCTAGGTCAGGTCCTTCTTTGAAGCCCTAGTCACAGGCTGTCTCCCTGCTCCCTTTCAGGAGCCCTCCATATTAAGGTTTTAGTGGTGTAGGACCCCTCTCATAGGAAAAGAGCTCTCTGGGTACCTAGAGTTTAGGCCATGTTCTGCCCCATGCTCTAGGTTGGAAAGGTCTGTCAAGAGTCCCTTCATGCAGTATAACTTGGAGTGGATGATGAGAGCCTTTGTCAAAACTCAGACTAGTATGGGTGTCCTTCTTGTTCCCAGTTGTCTCTGTGGTGGACAGGGTGGACATAGAAACTCTTTCCCCAGACCTGGAGCCTGCGCTAATCTACCAATGCAGTCTGCTTTGGTGTCCAAAGGGCTTGATTCCCAGGCACTTCTGTTTAACTGTGATCCTCTCGATGCCATGAGCAACTAAGCAGCAGGAGGATGATGTAGCATGTTTGATGTCCACATAGACCCTTTCAGGACTAGTTACTGTGTCACACACTTCAGTTTTCAGTCTGTCAATGCCAGAATCAGTTTTGAGACAGACAGTGACCTCAAGGTCAGTATTCATCAGTGCTGGAGCCTCAACTTTAATGTTTTCTGCATAGATGTTTATTTAGCTGCCAGTCTTATTGACTCCCACAGGCAATAACCATATGACCAAATTATCAGATAGTGCAGACCTACCACAGGCTTTGGCTCCATCCATCAACACTGATCAGTCTTGAGCTTTGGGTACTGATTGTGAGCTACAGACAGTCTTGATAGGCCACTGAAGATGACATGCCTCGGGGGTCAGTTTCTTCTTCAGTCACTCAGAGGGCCCCAACCTAAAGTTCCTAGAAAAGGATGTGCAAATGGAGACACATTGTCACACCCCTGAGTCAGACCTTGATGAAGAGGAGGGACCATCACACTCCCTTCAGGATGGCACCAGAGTGGACTTGACAAGAAGAAAATGTAGCTGAGCCCTTTCAAATGAAACTTGACAGGATATTGCACTGTCCTGCTAAGGGCAGACAATATTGAAATAAGAACAATGTTGCAGATGTGTGGTGGTGGCAGCTCAGAGGGAGCCCTCTGACAAGAGCCCAGCAGTCCATCTGCCCAATCAGGATTCAAGGGCAATGGATCAGATGGGGAAGAATGTGCCTTTGCATCTGGTACCATTGCGTAATGTGACTACCTGAATCCACCAAGAACTAACCAGGCAAACCTTGGATTTGCTGCAAAGACCAACACCCACAGACAAATAATAAAAGCATGGGTGTTGATGGCGATGAATATTTCCACATACTCTATTAATTTTTTACACAACTCTGCTGATGGTGTTACTAGAACAGCTGGAACAGGCATTTACCCTGATGCAGTTTGCTTGGATCAGACTTTGTGGTGAACTTTAAGGTGTCACTCAGTAGCATCCCATTTGATGGGTGCTTATTTTTGGACCAGATGTGAAGGAGAAGCTGGTCAAGAGTGGAAATGAGGGCAATACCTTATCTGCCTTGGGGATTAAATTCAAACTCTACAAGTGTAATTTTCAAGGAATGAAAAAGGCCTCAAGAATTTATGGCTTAAACAAAATCCCAGTGTTGGCCTTTGACCAGTTTCAGGAGAGAGGTTCCTGAAAGTGTGTGGGGACCTTTCAGTAGGTACAGATGTCCTTCATGTTTCACTGTTGCAGCCTTCACATTTGGGTTTTCCCTGCCAGGGTAGCCCTCAGTCGGCCCGAATACCAGAGGCTTAGTATTTCTGCGTCGGTT
The DNA here is from genome assembly GCF_019279795.1 of Protopterus annectens. Lineage (NCBI taxonomy): Eukaryota > Metazoa > Chordata > Ceratodontiformes > Protopteridae > Protopterus > Protopterus annectens. Next base: position 1,580,028,260 of record NC_056739.1, on the reverse strand, counting down.
GCCGTCTCTCCAGGACTGACGTCAGGTCGTCAGTCATATAAAATAAGCCAGTCGACACCATTACATCAGTCTTTCTTGCCGAGAAGCCCGAAGCAGAAGCAGTTCACACGAGTGCCGGTCGGCCACTACCTGAGTTTTTGTTTCCGAGTTGAAGTCTTCTAAAGCCGAGTACCCTGTTAGGGATCCTTTTTTCTTGCTCTAACCGATGTCAGAAAAAGTTAACAATTCTCTCGCCTGTGGAAAGCAAATACCACATTGAGACTTTCATTCATACTGCGTCACTTGCTTAGGTCCAGACCACAACATCCCCTATTGCCGCTTTTGTGCTTTGTTCAATGCCAGAACTATACGTCATCATGCCCTTATTGTAGCTATTTTCGCTCTCAGTCGTCGAATTCCAGTATGGCTTCGGTAAGCCATCCGACAGCAGATCTTCAGAAAACAGTGTAAAAAGAAAGACAGAGACCGACTGCACAGGTCCAAAACTGCCGACGACACTTCCGTTAAGGTAGCCGTCAGTTCTCTGGTCCTCAGTGAGGCGCTTTCACAGCCCCTGATGCCTGCTTCTGTGGATTCACAGGCCGCTACCGACACCCTTTCGGAGTCCGGTATGCCACGAGACTCTTCATTTACTAAGGATCCTGTGGCTGTCTCTACCTTGGATTGGTCCGGAGCTGCTGAGCAGGTATCTGCTTCTGAGGAAGTACTTTGCACTACTGATTCTCGACAGACAGACGACTTCTTTCATGTCAACCGTTCTTTCAAAAACTACCGAGTTTCTAAGACCCAGGGTACGAGCCACACTCAAGAAACCGATGACCCAATCTCAGGCACCCGCTTCCTTGCCTCAGTCCCAGATGCTTAAAATGGCGGAAGACCTTATAATGCTTATCGGGGGAAGCCAGGCTACCCCTTCCAAAAGAAAGAGATTTGTCCCCAGTAGTTGTATCTGAACAGGAGTCCGATGACTCTGATGCATCTGAATATGAAGATATGCAACCCCTCTCTGCTTATGAGGATTGTGATGCAGAGGAATCCATCCCTTCAGCCTCTCCACCCGAGGACTCTTCCTTTGGGGAAACTACATACTTTAAGGGAGCATTTCCAGTGGGAATGTCAGGACTACTCTCAGTCAAAAAAAGAGACTCAGGGACTTCTTGGATCTTCCTCTGGCCATTCCTTCTGTCCTGGATGTTGTGGATGATGTTTTTATGGCATCCAGTTTTACTCCTGACACCCTCACTCCTGCTCCCAAGAAACCTGACAGGTACTAAAGAGTCCCTGACACTCACAAGTTTCTTTTCAAAAATCCTACTGCTGACCCCGTGGTTATCTCTCAAGGACCTAAAGGAATTAAAGCATCTTCTGCTAAGAATCCCACCCCACCCCCCAATAGGGATTCCCGAGCATTAGAGAGATGGGGTAAAAAAGTATACACCTCTGCTACTCTTGCTATTAGAGCACTAAATTGTCAGTTCCATGTGTTGAAATACCAGCAACATACCATGGAACTCCTCAAACAAAAAATATCTTTTCCTGCTTGTGCAGAAAATCGAGTTACAAGAGTTGATGCATTCTGCAAGTCAGGTAACTAAGCACACCTTACAGTGTGGTTTTGATGCCCTAGAAGCATCTTGCAGGGCAGCAGTCACTGGTTCTGGCCTTAGAAGGGTTGGGAGGGTGGCCTAATGGTTAAGGTGTTTGCCTTCCAAATACAAGGTGCAGGGTACGAGTCTCACAAGGGATAATTGTCTAGGCTTACAATGGCAATCAGCCTAGTACTAACCTATGAAAGCTTTGCTTGGCTTAAGGAACAGCCCTTGCCAGACCGTCAAATCCAAATTATTGGACGCACTCTTGCACAAAGACAACTTATTTGGCACCAAGGCAGAGGAGGTCTTAAAAAAGATGGAAGAAAAAGCTAAATCTATGCAGACAGTCTTCTTGCAGGTCCAGCCACTGAGGTTCAGTAGACATTGCCCCTCCAAGCACTGGTCCTTTCCTGCCCCCCCCCCCAGGTCAGCCCAGCCCAGACCCCAGGGAAGCAATCCCCCAGGACAACAGCCCCAGGGAATACAAATATCTAAGCAGTAGAGTTCCTCTTCTTCAAAACCAGGGAGTGCTAAGCCACCCAGTCATGATAATAACTCACAATGACTTTCCACTTCCACCCCCTCCCTCTGCCCACCTGCTCTTGCCCCTAAGAGGGAAACTCTCCTTCCACGCAAGCACCTGGGCCGCCATTACCAATGACCGCTGGGTCCTCAACATAGTGTCCCAGGGATGCATATTTTATTTCCACACATTTCTAACCCCAAAAGGGTTCCCAGATCTTCCCCCAAACCAGTGGGCAGAGGCCAAAAAAGCAAGTCCTTTCCCTGCTCTCTACGAGGGCAATAGAGCATGTTTCTGCAGAACAGATAAGCCAAGGTTTCTACCCCAGACAATTCCTGGTACCCAGAAAAGAGGGCACCTGGCTCCCCATCCTCGATCTATCCATTCTAAACATCTTTCTGGTGATACCAAAATTCAAAATGTTCACCCTCCAGCAGCTTCTACCGGTGCTCTCCAAGGATGCTTGGTTAGCCACCCTAGACCTAAGAGGCCTACCTACACATCCCAATCAGGGAATCATGCAGGAAATGTCTACGTTTCAGGGCAGGATCACTGCACTTTCAGTTCTATGTGCTTCCCTTTGGCTTATCCACTGCTCCCAGAGTTTTCACAAAATGTCTGGCTCCCGCCGTTGCTTTTTGCAGACAAAGAAATATTCAAATTTACCCATACTTAGACCTGACTGCCTGATTCAGGCAGACAGTAAAAGGTGCTAAAAAACTGACTTTTGTAAAGGACCTACTGACCTCCCGTGGGGTATACTATCAATGAAAGGAAATCCAATCTAGTACCCACCCAAAAAATTGTATTCCTGGGAGCAAGCCTGGACACAGCATCCCAGATGGCATTCCTTACACCAGAAAAGCAAACCTACCTGACAGCCTACTTCTCTCAACTAGCCACCAGACCCGAGTTATCCACAAGGAAAATCCTGCAAGCTCTGGGGTTCATGGCTTCTTGCATTCTACTCATTCCATATGCCAGACTATATATGAGGAAACTACAATGGTACCTAAAAAGCCTTTGGTGTCAACACTCCCAAGACCTGGAAACTCTTATATCAGTGATACCTTGTTTAAGGAAAGATTTTCTTTGGTGGGCAGCAGCATGCTACTACAAGATGGGTCTACCCTTCTCATAACCCCACTCTGCCCAGACCCTCAGCACAGACACATCAGACTATGCCTGGGGTGCACACCTGGATGGCAGGTGCATTCAGGACCAATGGAGCCCACATCAAATACATCTGTACGTCTACCAAAAAGAGATGTTAGCTGTTCAGCATGCTCTGACAGCTTTCAGATCCCTACTGTCCCCGGGGGCTCTACTGATCAAAACAGACAACACTACTGTGACGTGGTATATCAACAAGCAGGGAGGGACTCACTCGTACCCTCTGTGCAGGCTTGCCATGACCCTTGGGCACATGACCTCAGCCATGCAACTACACCTGTTAGCACAATTCCTGCCAGGCTCTCTAAACTGTCTGGCAGACAACTTAAGCAGAAATCTTCTGGACCCACACGAGTGGCAGCTAGACCAAAGAACCTTCACCCTTGTAACCCAGAAATGGGGCACCCCGAAGGTCGACCTCTTTGCTTCCCACTCCAACCATCAGCTCAGCAAATTCTGCACCAGGGAACCTCACAGCAAGGCCTGGAAAGTGGATGCTCTATCCTTCCAGTGGGTCAACCTCTTGGTCTTTGCATTTCCCCCTCTACCTCTCATTACAAGGCTACTGCTCAAAATAAGGGAGGAAAAACCGAGGGCAATCCTGATTGCCCCAGACTGGCCATGCCAGCACTGGTACCCACTGCTGCACAGCCTGTCACCCTTGCCACCATGGCATCTCCCTCAGATCCCAACACTCCTGACCCAGTGGAATGGAGAATTCATGCATCCCCAATTGCAGACCCTCAGTCTGGCAGCCTGGCTTATTCTCTGACCACTGCACAAGCTGCCAAACTAAGCAAACAAGTTCTAGATGTTATACTTGAGGCCAGACGCCCTAGCACTAGAAAGTCTTATTGCTGACAAGTGGAAAAGGTTTTGCACCTGGATCCAGGCTAAGGGAGCCGGAACGGCACAGCCCTCCCTACCTCTCATCCTGGATTACTTGGCTGACACAGCGGTCTGTCCTTCTCTTCTGTTAAAATTCATGCCTCTGCCATCTCTGCTCATTTCAGCACAGAGCCACCTCTTTTCTTCCACCCTCTCATTAAACAGTTCCCGAGAGAGCTAACAACTTGAGGCCACCCAGAAGGGCACCTACCCCAGCTTGGGACCTAAACTTTGTGTTGGAAAAGCTCACCCCGCCCCCCTTTGAACCAGCAGCTTCAGCAGAGTTCAAGTTTCTCTCCTGGAAGACAGCCTTGCTTCTGGCCATCACTTCAGCTAGAAGAGTATCAGAGCTACAAGCACTAATGGCTGTAGAGCCCTTCATCATTTTCCATGCTAACAGGGTCTCCCTCAGGACTAACCCATCCTTCATGCCAAAAGTGGTGTCCAGTGTTGGCTCTCAACCAATCCATTCATTTGCCCACCTTTTTCCCTAACCCACAAAACAAGGAGGAAAGGATTCTGCACTCTCTAGATGTGCACAGACAGCTCAGATTCTACCTAGACAGGTGTAAATCATTTAGAAAGACTGATCAATTGATCTGAAGTAGTTTACTTCATTTGATCTTCAATCTGTGGGATACCATATCCAACCCCCAGATCTCGTTTGCCACGGCTAGCTGAAGCAACGTGATCTTCAGAGCTCTGAGTAGTAAGTGGGTATTAAAGCTTTTACAAAGCCTTTTTCTTAGGATAGTGGTTAGTATAGGTCCCCCTTCTCCTCCCCTCACTTGGTGCATCATGTTTTTCAACTTTATTGTTGTTTAGCTTAGTTTAGTAGTTGGTTAGTGTACTTGCTTCCCCTCCCCCCTCAGTGCATTCTGTGTGTGTGTGTGTGTGTGTGTGTGTGTGTGTGTGTGTGTGTGTGTGTGGTGAGTAGTTTTCAGTGGAAAAACTATATCTTTCTCTCTCTATTTTGTTTTCCCCTCTTTGTCTGGCTGATAAGCCGATGTTTAAAAGGTGCACTGAGTATGGCCTTAAGTTGTCCCCAGCAGATGGCCACACTCTTTGTGTAATGTGCTTGGGCATTGCCCATCTTAGTACAGACTGCTATTTGCGTGGATTTTAAACCGAGCGCAATCAAGGACAGAAAGGCTAAGTTGGCCCTGAAAGGCCTTCTTCCCACTTCTGAGGCGGTTGCCTCATCCTCTGCTTCGGTCACAGCGGCTGCTGTGGCCACCTCTCCTTCTTCTCATGCCCTTGCTTCTCCTCCCTCTCAGGCTGGGACCCAACCTCCCGTTTCAAAGCCTGCAGAAGTGGAGCGGAGAAAGGACAAAGAGAAGGAAAGAGAGCCAAAGTCCAGGACAGAGAAACGTAAGAGGTCCCCAGACCTCCCTTCACCTCCTTAGAGTCATAGGATTCGTGACTTCCCTCGGTTCTGATCTCCGAGGTTTACCCCAGAGCCGGAGGAGACATGTTCTACATCTAGGGCCTCGGTTCCCTGACCCACAAGGTCTGAGTCCGTGGCCTCGTCGAGGTCCACGCGATCCTTATCGGAAGTCGAAATGGATAAAATGATGAGGTTCATTCGTACTCTGATCCAAATGGGGGTCTTGCCAGCCCCCTCTCCCTCAGGAAGGGGGGAGCTCGCTTCCTTTTTTACACTGATTTCTCCTTCTCCGATCCATCCACCAGGTTCGGAGTACTCTGATCCGAGGATGGCTTTAGTCTGGGGGTCAGCGCCGATGGTAACTGCTTCCTTGACGCTAGCTGCCTGGAGCATATAGGATCCGAGCCGCTGTCGAAGCCAGAGCTTGGGTGTCAGATCTGAGGGAGTGGAACTTTTTTTATTGGCTCCGCCTTTGTCGGGCCAAGTTCCCTCCCTTGGAGCTCCATACACTTCGGGCCTGGCTCCAGTTCTCTCATCGAACCTGGGGAGACCGGCTTTTTTATTGGTTCCATAGGAGGTTCATTCTCCCTCTGCGTTCAACGTGGTAGAAAGGGTTCTCTCTGCTGGATTGAGACCCCTGACTATCCCCTCGGACTCCGCCCCGACCCCCTCAGCTCTTTCTATGAATCCCGTCATTTTACCAGAGAGACAGCCTGTGCTCGAGGAGCCCCAGATAGTTCCCCCTGAGGAACATGTGGCTTGCGAGTTCCCGCCCCACCGGAGATGTGCTTTGCAAGCATACGTGTAAGAAGAGGCACTTGAACTCCCCCAAGTCCCTCACTGAGGATACGGATTTGGATGATGGGGAAGGTTCTCCCAGGTTATCTCCTGAGGATGTCTCTTTTGGAGACATCATGGAAATCCTTTGCCAATGGGGAGGTTGGTCCGCCCCCAAACCTTCTGATGAGTACGTGTTCCAGGAGGCTTTCGGCACGGGCCCATCTACTTCCTGGGTGTCCCCTCCTGCAAGATCCCTTGGTGGACCTGGTCACCTCGTGGACCTGGAAGGAGCCAGACCCCTTGGAACCAGTTCCCAAAAGGCCTGACAAGATCTTGAGTCCACCTTCGGATAAGCCAGCGTAGAACAAGGGCTCCCCCATAGACGCTATTGTGGTAGCAGCCGCAAAGAAGGAACTAGCCTAGGAGAGTTCCTCGGTTCATTCTCCTGACCGAGAGTCTCGGATGAACCGCTTAGGGAGGTGGGTTTATGCTTCAGCCACCTTTTCCGTTAGGGCACTGAACTACTTGGCCCACGTCATGAGACTCCAACGCGACCTGGTCAAAGAGCTGCCGGAGTGTCCCCCTAAGTCCATGTCGCAGGAAGACATGGACTCGTTTTCTGCGGGGATGGCCACTTTGAAAGCAGTCTCCAACATGACCATTCTACTCCTTTCACATGCTACTGAAAGAGTGGCTAGGGCGGCTGGGTCTGGCGTGCCCATGAGTTGCAACGCTTGGCTCAGACTTTGTCAATTTTCGGAACCTTTCAAGGTGTCCTTTGCCAGTGCCCCTTATGACGGCTCTACTCTCTTTGGTAAGACCGTCAGAGACTTTAGTCCAGAGTGAGAAGCACGGGAAGACACTGTCTGCCGTTGGAATCCACTTCTCGAACCCTCAAAGGTCCTTTTCCTGGAATCAGAGAGGGCAAAAGAAAATGTGGTTCCTGAAGTCACAGTATTCCTGAGACACACAGGGCTCTTCTTCTTCTTCCCCCAGAGGCAGAGGAGGACAGAATGGACGCCCGCCCAGAGGCAGAAGGGGTCAGAGGAATTTTGGGTCTCAAGAACCTTTCTTGTACAGGCCCGGTCAGCAACCCTGAGGGGTGGCCCGACTGCTCTACTCTGGAGGCAGTCAGGGGACGATTGTCCTTGCACCTGGCGGCATTGGAGTCCGTAACATCAAACCGCTGGGTGCTTCAGATCATATCCAGAGGATACTGTATCCCCTTTGTGGCTCTTCCCAATCTCCCAAACACCTCCCGCATGTACCACCCACGCAAAGGGAGGCAGCAGCACAGGAAATTTCCAAGCTGCTAGGAAAACGAGCCATCGAAACCATCCCCACAGATCAGTCGGGATCAGGCTTCTACTACAGGTTCTTTTTGGTGCCAAAGAAAACAGGGGACTTGAGGACCTATCTACCCTGAACCTGTCAGTTGCAAAAAAAAATTCCGGATGGTCAGACTACAGTCCGTCATGCTGTACCTGCAAGAGAGCGACCGGATGTGCTCTTTAGACATCCAGGATGCTTACTAACACACAAGAGATGCACAGAAGCTCCAGGAGGTTCCTCTGCTTCCGGCTATTAGTCTATCATTACCAATTTCGAGCCCCATCCTTTGGTCTCACCACAGCCCCCAGGGTGTTCACCAAAGTGATGGCGGTGGTAGCGGCTCACCTGAGGCTTTAGGGGATTCAGGTCTATCCGTACCTGGACGATTGGGTTCTCAATGCTCCCACTAGGTGTCTACTCTCTCAAACCAGGGATTATTTCTTAAACCTTGCGCTACACTTGGGGATCACAATCAACGCATCCAAATCGCTTCTAAATCCTGTCCATGTGATAGACTACATTGGGGAAAGGATAGATACATTACAGTGTAAAATCTTCCTCACCTTGGAGAGAGTACAAAACCTGAGGATGCATGTCTCTCTGATCTAACATTCTCATCTTCCATCGGCGGAATCAGTGTTGAGGGCCTTAGGTTCGGTGGCGGTGACCTTAACACTTCTCCTGTGTACCCGGTTACATATGAGAATTCTACAGTGGACACTAGCTGTACAATGGTCCCTGTTGGAACTTCCATTGTCGTGTCCAGTACAACTCAGTCGAGTCTGTCAGCCGTCCCTTCTATGGTGGATGTGTTCTCCGGACATTTCGGAGGGACGGCCCTTTGTTCCAGCCCCCTCCAAGCCACAGTGACCACAGACGCCTCCCAACTCGGGTGGAGGGGGACATTGTTCGGGCAGGACAGTCCAAGGCCTGTGTTCCCCTGTAGAGACCAGCTTGCACATAAATATTCTATAGATGAGGGAGTTGCAGGCCCTTCATGCCTTTCTTCCTCTGGCAACTATTGCAATTCAATCAGACAACATGTCAGTGGTCTGGTATATCAACAAACAGGGAGGGACCAGGTCTTATCCCCTTTGTCGTGAGGCCATGAGTGTGTGGGAATTGGAGATCTCCACCAGTCGTTTCTCATCGCAACGCACATTCCGGGATGGTCCAACATTCTAGCGGACAGGTTAAGTTGGACTATTCTGATGCCTTGTGAATGGTCTCTGAATCTTTCAGTAGCAGAGCAGATCTTCCTGAAGTGGGGTCAGCCTTGCTGCGATCTCTTCGCATCTCCTTCTAATGCGAAGTGCAGCGAGTTTTTCACTTTGAACCCCCAGCCGGGGGAGTCCCGCAGAGATGGTCTAGTCCATGCTTGGCCTCCCGGTCTTCTGTATGCTTATCGTCCAGTACCTCTTATTCCAAGGTTTCTACAGAAAGCTCGTCGACTGGGGAGCAGAATGATCCTCAATGCCCCGTTTTGGCCTCGCCAGGTATGATTTCCTTTCCTCTGGTCTCACCTTCTGGCTCCGCCCTAAATCTTGGAATCCCATTCAGGGTCTGATTTCACACCCATCGGGGGTTCCTCATCCGAACCTGGACAGTGTGAAGCTCACAGCTTGGCTGCTCCAGTTCCCATGATCGCTGGGACTCCTGGATTATCCTCTTCAGTTAGGTCTATTCTGGTGGCTACTCATAAGTCTTCAGCCAGAAAGGTTTATCGCAGTAAATGGAAACGTTTTTCCTTTTGGCCCTCTTGAAGTAGTTTAGACCCCTTCACGGCTCCTATTTCTACCATTCTTGGTTTTCTAGCTGATATTTTTCAACAAGGAGCTAGTTCTTCTACCATCAAGGTTCAATTGGCTGCCATTTCTCATTTTCATGTGGGTGAGAATTCTACATATCTAGCCTCCTCCAGACTGTGTAAAGCCTTTATCAAAGGGACTTTGCTGTTACGCCCCCTGTCAAAGATCCTGTTCCCCAATGGGATCTTACTATGGTTCTTCAAGCTCTGGTCGTCCGCCTTTTGAACTCGCTGTAACCACAGATCTAAAATTCTAATCTTGGAAAACAGCATTTTTGGTGGCCATTACCTCTGCTAAAAGGGTTTCAGAATTGCAGGCATTGTCCGTCAAAGTTCCTTGTATGATTTTCCACAAAGATAGTTTCCCTTCGGACCAATCCATCCTTTCTTCCCAGTTAATATCAATCAAACCATCAATTTACCAGTTTTTTTTCCCCTAAATTTGCTAACAAAATGGAATACAAACTCCACTTGCTGAATGTTCATAGATAGTTACGATTTTATTTGCACAGGACAAAAAATTTCTGTAGATCCGATCAGCTGTTTGTATCCTTCTATAAACCCTTTTTGGGAAAACCTATCTCCAGGGTCACTATTGCTAGGTGGATTTCTTCATGCATCCTTCAGGTCTGTAAGGACAGCAGTATGTCCCCTCCGGGTCAGGTGAAAGCTCATTCTACTAGGTTCATGGCTACTTCTGCTGCCTTTTGGTCTAGAGTCTCTTTGGATGATATTTGGTCTGCAGCTACTTGGTCCTCATCTCATACGTTTATTTCTCATTACACATTGGATTTGACTTCCAGAAGGAGAGCTTTCTTTGGTTCTGTGGTGCTCCGGAATATCCTTCCATGAGGGCCACCCAGGAGTTTAGTAGCTGGGGACTCTGTCCCACAGGTTGAAGTCCAAATGAAGTAAACTACTTCAGATAAAGAAGTTATGTACTCACCATAACGTTCCATCTGAGTAGTTCTACATTTGTCTTCAACCGTCCCTCCCTCCTTCCCCCAGACCTTGTCATGTGAACAGCCTGCGGGCTGCAGTTATAGGTCATAAGTATTTTTTCAGGTCGGGTTATCAGTATAAGGATCAGCAAACTCGATCTGGGAGTTGGAAGGTAGTGGAGGTGTATTATGGGTAAGGGGAGGAGCTTGGAACTCGGAGCAGATTCTAGTGAGTTTGCCGGCTCGGATCCGGTATCACACCGGTTGAAGACAAATGAAGTAGAACTTCTCAGATGGAACGTTATGGTGAGTACATAACTTCTTTTTAGTCAGCTTTGCTGCAGGAGCAGAGGGCAAGGCCATATCCAAACAAACCATTTCCAAATGGATAGCACACTGCATCCATTTCTGCTACAAGCAGTACAGGAAACCTCCCCCAAGGGGGTCAGTACACATTCTGCCAGAGCAACCTCCACCTCTGCAGCTTTCCTCAGAGGGGTCCCCACCAGGGACATCCTGGAGGCTGCAACATGGACATCTGGTCATACCTTCACCAACCATTACCACTTACCTATCCTCTCCAAATCTAGGGCAGACTTTGCCTCCGCAGTCTTGTAGGGCATCCTAGCCAGCCCCCAGTCTTCTTGACTGCCCGCACCCTTTTCTTCAGCTTTGGGAATCAACCCAAATGTGATGACTGCAACAATGAAACACAAAGAACATAGTACAGTTGTGTACACTTACCATAAATGTAGATGTTTGAGTGTATTCACTGTTGCAGTCCTGGTTTCCCTCCCTCCACCCCCTTGTCTCTCTCTCTCTCTCTCTCTCTCTCTCTCTCCTTACAAGGAATTTTTGGTATTTACTTTCTACTGGTGGTGTTCTTCCACCATAACCTAGCTCCCTCTTGGGGGCTCCTGACAGGGCAAGAAAAACTGATGTAATGGCATCGGCTGCCTTATTTTATACGACTGATGACCTGACGTGAGTCCCGGAGCGATGGCAACTGATGCAGAAATACTCAACCTCTGGTATTCAAGTCGACTGAAGGCTACCCTGGTAGGGATAACCCGAACATCTACATTTATGATGAGTGTACACAACTGTACTTTCTATGGAGAGAGGTGCTCCACAGAGTCTGTTTCAAAGGAGACCACAGCAGAACTCCTGAGGATTTCTCTGACTGCCCCCCTTCTGGAGGAAGTTAGGGATGTTCTTCATGTTTCACTGTTGCAGATGTTCATCGTGCATACAGCTGCAGTCATAACAGATGGGTTCTCCTGCCGTCAGGTGGGTCCTCGGTCGGCCGAATTCCAAAGTCTAGGTCCGGCGTCGGTTGTCGTCGCTTCTTCCCTGACGTCAGTGCGACAGGGGTATAAAAGAACCAGCCGACGCCATTTTCTTCAGTCTTTCTTGCCGCGCGGTGCCCGAAGCAGAAGCAGTTTGCAAGTGCCGGTCGGCCAGCTCCTGAAATTATGAAAATCTTGCAACCGAAGTCTTCTTGAAAGCTAAGTACCCCGTTGGGAAAACTTTTCTTGCCTCAGACCGATGTCAGACAAAGTTAATAATTGTATTTCATGTGGGAAGCAAATACTGCATAAGGATTTTCATTCCCTCTGCATTCCTTGCTTAGGCCCAGACCACGACATCTCGGTCTGTCGTTTTTGTGCTACATTCAACAAACGCACCATTAAGCGTCGGGCGGAGTTCGCCCAGCAGTATTTTGGCAAAAAATGTAACTATATTATGTCGTCGGATACTCCGACTCCAGTTTTGTCTAAAAAACGCAAAGATAAGGACCGACACACGAGGTCCGCGGCCTCTACTGACACCACGCCAAAGCTGACTACAGGTGGTCCGGTTCTCAGCTAGGCGCCTACGCAGCCCCTGCCTACCGACAACACTTCATTGGCGGTGTCTTCTGTGCCGGAGGTCGCAGGCTCCTCGGCCCACACCCCGACTACATATACCGAAGCCACTCTTGGTGGTGAATCTCAAAATGTAGACAGGTCTGCTTCCTCTCAGTGTCTTCAGACCTTCCTCTTCTTTTTCCATCAAGGCTTTCACTAAGTCTAAAGCAGCCATGCATTCTAAGAGACAAGCTACACAGGGCCCTTCTCCAGGCCCCATGCCTAAAAAACAGATGCTTAAAATGGCTGAGGATTTAATTACTCTTATCAGGGGTTCTCAACCCCGGACAAAAGGCCCAGAGTGGAGGAAGAATCCCCCTCCTCTGACCAGACCTCCATTATTTCAGAGCACTCTGATGAACAGGAACATTCTTACTCCCCTTTTGAAGATTCTGATGCAGAGGAGTCCATTCCCTCTGTCTCCCCCCCAGAGGATTACTCTTTTGGGGAAACCTTGCATACCTTAAGGGAACACTTCCACTGGGAAGGCCAAGAGTACTCTGATTCCAAGAAAAGGCTTAGGGATTTTCTCTTGCTACCTCAGCACAGGCCTCTGGCTATACCTCCTGTCTTAGACATACTAGATGATGTGTACTCGGAGGCCTGCCTTAACCCAGATTCCTTACCTCCAGCCCCAGTCAAGCCTGACAGGTACTACCGGGTTCCTGACTCGCACCAATTTTTATACAAAAGCCATGCGGCTGACCCAGAAACTATCTCACAGGGCCCCAAGGGAATTAAGGCCTCCACTGCTAAAAATCCATTACCTTCCGAGAGAGATTCCAGATCCTTAGAAAGGTGGGGAAAAAAGGTATACACCTTGGCCACCTTAACCATGAGGGCATTAAACTTGTCAGTTCCATATGCTAAAGTACCAACAGTTTCTGTTATCACAGTGGAGAAGTAAAATGTCACAACCTGAACAACCAGACTTGAAGGAGTTGCAGGATTTGATGCATAGTGCAGAACAAGTGGGTAAACATACCTTGCAATGTGGTTTTGATGCTCTAGAGGCCTCATGTAGAGCTGCTGTTACAGGATCAGTGATGCGTAGACATGCCTGGCTCAAGGAGCAAACCTTACCAGATCATGTCAAAGCTAAATTACTAGATGCCCCTCTACAAAAGGATGTATTATTTGGTGTTAAAGCTGAGGAGGTATTAAAGAAAATGGAAGAAAAGGCTAAATCAATGCAAACAGTGAAAGATTTTCTACAGGTGCAACCTCCACGTTTCAGTAGAAATTGGCCTTCCAAAAATTGGTCATTTCCAGCCACGGACAGACCTCAAAGAGGTAGATACAGGTGCCCGAGGGGCAGAGGGCAATCTCAAGGATCGTTTAGAGGCAGACAATGGCAAGCTCCTACACAAAGAGGTGGTGAGGATAGTTCGCAGCCATTCAGAAAGCAAGCCCAATGACTTTCCCCTTTGCATGCCAAGCAAGGCTCAAATGGCAGCACCCTTAGGCAGAAAACTAGCATTATTTTCAAAAAATTGGCATATTGTCACAAAAGACAAATGGATCCTGGACATTATAAACAGAGGCTACATATTCCATTTTCACACCCTTCCAAAAATGAGAGGCATGCCAAACCTGCCACACAATCAAAGGGCAGAGGCACAAAGACAAATTTCAGATCTCATGGACATGAAAGCTATTCAAGAGGTACCAACTCACGAACAAGGTCAAGGTTTTTATTCCAGACTATTCCTGGTACCAAGGAAGGGAAAAGATTGGAGACCTATTTTGGACCTATCCATCCTAAACACATTTTTACTCGTACCAAAATTCAAGATGCTCACATTACAGCAGCTTCTTCCCATGCTGGGCAAGGAGTCTTGGCTGGTAACACTGGACCTCAAGGAGGCATACCTGCATGTCCCAATCAGACAAAATTGCAGAAGATACCTCAGATTTCTTGCAGGTTCAACCCATTATCAATTCTCTCCAAACGGACAGCAAGCACATACTTCTGAAACATCTGGCTTTTGTAATAATGTTGTTGAATTCTCTGGGATACACAGTCAACAAAAAGAAATCAAGGCTAATACCCTCTCAGAAAATAATTTTCCTGGGTGCCAACTTGGACACAAACACCCAGATGGCCTACCTCACGCCAGAGAAGCAGGGGCAACTAACTCAATACGTCAGAACACTAGCAAATTTCACCAGGCTGACTGCAAGGAAAATCCTGCAGGCTCTGGGATTCATGGCATCTTGCATCCTACTAATCCCATGTGCAAAGCTGCATATGAGGAAACTTCAATGGTACCTGAAAAGCCTATGGTCTCCACACAGCCACAATTTGGAAACAATAATACCACTAATTCCATGTCTTCAAAAGGAATTTCTGTGGTGGGCTCAAGCATGCCAAACAAACACAGGTCTCCCATTCTGCAAGCCTCAAGCAAATCATGTCATCACAACAGACGCCTCGGACTACGCCTGAGGGGCGCACATGACAGATAGGTGCATTCAGGGAAAATGGTCCCAAAAAGAAAAGCACCTTCACTTCAAGCAAAAGGAAATGCTAGCAGTAATCAATGCTATTATAGCTTTCAAAGACCTTCTGCATCCAGGTCAACTATTGATAAGGACAGACAACACCACAGTAATGTGGTACATAAACAAACAGGGAGGAACCCATTCATACCCCCTATGCAGGCTGGCCATGTCACTTTGGAACATGGCTCTGGAATTACAAATCGAACTTCAAGCACAGTACTTGCCAGGCAAGGAAAACACACTGGCAGACAACCTAAGCAGAAATATGACAGATCCACACAAATGGAGGTTGCATCCTCAAGTTTTTACAGAGATAATTCAAGCATGGGGAAGGCCAGACATAGATCTCTTTGCCTCCCACAAAAATCACCAATTGACAAAGGACTTTTCATCCAAAGGCCTGGAGAGTGGACGCTGTCTCTTTCAGTTGGGCAACAATGACAGTTTATGCCTTTCCACCTCTTCCTCTGCTTCCCAAAGTTCTATTAAAAACCAGAGCAGACGGACCAAAGATGATTCTCATTGCTCCAGACTGGCCAAGACAACACTGGTACCCACTCCTGAGGAGCCTGACGCATTCCCCTCCATGGACCCTTCCTCTAATGTCTCTTCTTCTGACTCAGCACAGCTACAAAACTCTTCACAGTCAGCTGAAAACACTCAATCTGGCCGCATGGAAGATTCCTTAACATCACAACAGACCCCTACTCTCCAAGGAGGTGCAGGATGTCATTTTGGAGGCCAGAAGACCTTCTACTAGAAAAGCTTACTCCACAAAATGGAAACGGTTTTGTGCCTGGAATGAGAAAAAGGGCCAGAATCCTGGAAAACTGAATTTACCTCAAATATTACAGTATCTAGCTGAGCTGCTAAGCAGTGGACTTTCATTCTCCTCCATCAAAATCCATGCCTCAGCCATTTCTGCAGAATACAACACTGATCCACCTTTATTCTCTCACCCCCTCTTAAGACAGTTCCTCAGAGGGGCTAAGAATATAAAACCTCCAAGGAAACAACCAATACCTGCTTGGGACCTCAATTTCATTCTAGAAAAGCTGACCTTGCCTCCTTTTGAGCCAGCAGCCTCAACAGATTTACAATATTTGTCCTGGAAAACAGCTTTCCTTCTGGCTATCACCTCAGCTCGTAGGGTATCGGAACTACAAGCCCTCATGGCTGTGCAGCCTTTTATCATCTTCCATCAGGACAGAGTTTCCTTACGAACCAGCCCGTCCTTTATGCCAAAGGTGGTATCCAGGGTAGCTTTGAATCAGGCTATACACTTACCTACCTTTTACCCTAATCCTCAAAACAATGGGGAGAGACTACTACATTCCTTGGACATCCACAGACAGCTGCGTTATTATTTAGACAGAACAAAGCCTTTCAGAAAATCAGAACAACTCTTTGTGTCCTATGCTATAGGAGCTCAAGGGAAGCCAATTTCCAAACAGACAATCTCAAAATGGATAGCCCACTGCATACGCTTTTGTTACTCCTTTTATGGCAAAACTGTACCTGCAGGCATCAGATCTCACTCCACAAGGGCCACAGCTACCTCTGCAGCTTTCCTCAGAGGAGTTCCTACCAAAGATATTTTGGAAGCAGCCACTTGGAGTTCTGTGCATACCTTCTCCAAGCACTACCACCTACCATTATACTCCAAAACTAGAGCAGGCTTTGCCACTGCAGTCTTGCAGGGCATCCTGGCTCCTCCTAGTTCCACCTAGTGCCTACCACCCCTTTCTTAGCTTTGGGATTCTACCCATCTGTTATGACTGCAGCTGTATGCACGATGAACATAGTACAGTTTTGTACCTACCATAAATGTAGATGTTCGAGTGCTAATACAGCTGCAGTCCAGGTTTCCCTCCCTCCTTCCCCTCCTGGGACAGGCCTATTGGCTAACACCTCCTCATACAACCTCATTGGGGTATTCTTTTATGGTGTATTTGCTTGCAACTACTGTAGTTTGATTATATGGCATTGCTTTATTACACAAATTTATGTATTGCCTTCCTTCTGGGGGCATCTGACATCTGGGGCAAGAAAAACTGAAGAAAATGGCGTCGGCTGGTTCTTTTATACCCATGTTGCACTGACGTCAGGGAAGAAGCGACGACAACCGACGCCGGACCTAGACTTTGGAATTCGGCCGACCGAGGACCCGCCTGACGGCAGGAGAACCCATCTGTTATGACTGCAGCTGTATTAGCACTCGAACATCTACATTTATGGTAGGTACAAAACTGTACTTTCTTCGTGTTTCACTGTTGCAGTCCTAACTTGTAGGATTTCCTGCTGTGGAAGTCCTTGGCCGGCCCGACTACCAGAGAATAGTTTCCCTCATTCTGGAGCATGTGGGCACGCTGTCAGATGTCACTACACTTGGATTTAAGGTTAGTCAGTCTGCGCCATGATCTTAAGTCTTTCTTGCCATCAGAGCTCAAAGTAAAGTGCTAGTCCATGTGTCAGTTGGTCCGCACAAGAGAAAGACGACTACAGAAATCTTCGAACCCCATTGGGGATCTTTTCATGCATCATTTGACTAATGTCAGAGAAAATTAGTAATAGTCTTTACTTTGGCAAACCGATAGCACACCAGGATTTCCACTCTTTTTGTGTGAATTACTTGCAGCCGGAACATGACGTCCCCAACTGTCGTTTTTGTAGTCACTTTAATAACAGAACCATTAGGCGTAGGGCCAAGATTTTAGCAAGGTATCTTAGTGAGTAGTCAGACCGTTCACGTGCTGTGATGTCCGTCAGTCAAGCTGAGGTAGATATCCCTAAGAGAAAAAGACACCGCAAATAATCCAGGCTTAGGGCCTCGGATGACACCCTCTCAGCTAGTCCTCCTAAGCTTATTGCCGAAGAAGGTGAGACCCTTTCACAGCTCCCTTCTGCAACCGAGGTGGTGACGTAGGCTTCTGTCAAGACCCATTCAGAGTCCAGTATACCTTCTGGTCCCTCAACGTCTTTTCAAGCCATCGGACTCCGTTCATTGGTTGCATCTGGGACTGCTATGCAGGTTCTGGCTTCCAACATTCTCGCTAAGACCAATGACAGATCTTTGTCACCAAGACGTCGCAACAGCCTTTTGCCCGATTGAGTTGGTTGTCTGTTCTGGGACAGAGGTTGATCGCAAACCAAAACCTAAGGTCGCTCACAAGAAAGTGTCTCCTGCCCAGCCTCAGCGTAGGCCTACTGACTTTTATTCCCAGGCATATCAACAGGATCTTTTGTGGTTGGCTGAAGATTTAATCTCTCTGGTTAGATCCAAATGGCCTCCCCCTGAGTTTTTTCCATGAAAAAGAGAGAGACACTTCCAGAAGATCTCTCTGATTCCTTTGATTTAGGTGAGGACTTTGACCAGGAGGATTGTACCTTTGAAGAGTGTGCTTCCATGGTTCCTTTGATGATTCAGACTCTGAGGGGAATCTTGTATCAGCCTCCCTTCCTGAGGATATTTTATTTGTGGACACACACTGCACCATGAGGGGAACACTTCACGTGGGTAAGCACAAGACGTACCCATACTCTAAGAAAAGAATTAGGGAATTTCTTAACCTCCCTGAGCACAAACCCCTCACGTTTCCTTCTGTCTTAGAAATTTTAGATGATTTATTCCAGGATTCCTTCATAAAGCCAGATTCTCTGCCTCCTGCACCTAGAAAGCCAGACAGGTTTTATAGGGTTCTGGATTCACACAAACATCTCTTTAGGAGCCCTGTGTCAGACCAAGAGGTTGTGACCCCATGCCCTAATGTAGACAAAGCTAGCTCTTCCAAAAACCTGTAGCTACTGACAAGAAAGTAGGGCCTTAGAATTGGCAAAAAAAAGTGTACACATCTGCTACCCTCACCATGTGGGCCTTCAACTGCCAGTTTCACATGGTTAAATACTAGGAACTATTCTGGACCAAATGAAGCAGAAATTGATGGGCATGGAAAACAAGGTCTCTCTAAACCGTTATTGGACCTTTGTAATTCCTGCTCTCAGGTAACCAGATACTCCCTGCACTGCAGCTATGATGCTCTGGAACCTCCCAGTAAGGCTGCAGCTGCAGGTTATGTCATAAGAAGACATGCCTAGCTGAGAGAACAGTTCCTCCCAGACCATGTCAAATCCAGTCTAATGGACCACCCTTTGGGTAAAGACTTTCTCTTTGTTCCCAAGGCTGAAGCTGTACTCAAGAAAATGGAAGACAAGGCCAAGTCTATGCACATTGTTAAGACCTTCAGTTCCAGCCTCCTTGTTTCAGCAGAAATTACCCCACCAAGCATTGGTCCTTTCCTTCCCAACCAAAGGCTAGGCAAAGAAAGTCCCATAGAGAAAGGACCGCACTTACAGCCCAAGCAGTGGTATTTAGAACCCATTAGGTTAGGGGGTTCATGCCCGCAGAGACCAATAGTGGCTCAGCCATGGTACTCCCTACCTCCTCCCCTCCCTGCCCCCCTCCACATGTCCCTCCCAGGCTAGGGGGAGGCTATCACTATTCCACAGAATCTGGGCCCACATTACTACAGACCAGTGGGTGCTAAACATTATTTCAAAGGGTTACAAGCTCAAATTCAAGCAACCTCAGGCTTCCCAGACATTCCACCAAAACAAAAACAGCGGCATTGTCCCAGATAGTTGGTTTGCACGGAGGGCTCTGTGGAACCAGAACCAGAACACTTGCAAAAGAATAGGATTTTACTTCTGACTTTTCCTGGTACCCAGAAAAGAAAATACATGGTGGCCTATACTACACCTGTCAAGCCTTAACCAATTTCTGCAGGTACCAAAATTCAAGATGCTGACCCTTCAAAATCTTCTACTCATGATCTCACCCATGGTCACCCTGGATTTAAAAGATGCATGCCTTCATATTCCCCTAGAGGAATCACACACAAGCTTCTTATGCTTCATAGCAGGTACCAGGCACTGTCAGTTTTGTGCTCTGCCCTTTTGCTTATCTACTGCTCCCAGGGTCTTCACGAAATGCCTAGCCCTCTAAAAGTCTTCTGCTGAACAGAGAGATTTCAGATTTACCCCTGTTTGGACTATTGCCTCATCCAGGCAACAAACCCAGAAAAACTCAAATCTGACCTGCTTTTCACCAAAAACCTTCTAACCTCTGTGGGGGCTCACCATCGATGCACAGAAATCTCAGACAAAACCCCACGTCTAGGATTGTGTTCCTGTGGGCCTTACTGGATTCAGCCCTCCAAAAGGCCTTCTTACCTCCAGACAGGGTTGCTTTCCTGACCCTATACTTCAAGGAAATCATGGTCAAAAATTACCTCACAACCAGGGGGTATCTCAGGGCCCTGTGTTACATGGCCCGTTGCATCCTCATGATTCCCCTGGCCAGACTACACATGAGGAAGCTTCAGAGGTACCTCAAGAATTTGTGGTCCAAGCATTCACAGCCTGTCACAGCAAAGATAAAGCTGATCCCTTGTCTCAGGAAGGAATTTGCCTGGTGGGTGTAGTCCAGGTCTCCCTTTCAGACTAATTCCCCAGGAGCAAACTCTGAGAACAGAGGCATCAGAAATGGTATAGGGAACCCACTTCAGCTGCCTCAAGACTCGAGAAAAATGGGACTGCAAGTTCAGATAGAAACACAAATCTAGAAGAACTTATGGCAGCCCAAAAAGGCCTGATAACCTTTCAAAATGAATGAAAGTCAGGAGTACTAATAGTGAAGACAGGCAACATGGTTATTTAGTGTAGAAACACACGGGGTGCCCACTCTTATTCGCTTTAAAACTTAATGAATGTTTGGAAAACTGCTTACTCCAAGGGTTATACCTCATGGCACAGTACTCGCCTGGGAGTACATAACCAATGAGCAGAGCACCTCAGCAGAAGCCTGTCAGACCCCAGTGAGTTGCAACTGCATCGGGAAGTATTTCTCAGCATAGATGGACACAAAAATTGGGTGTGCCATTGGTAGATCTTTTTGCCACCAAAGAAAATGCTCACCTGAAAAGGTTTTGCTTCAGGGCCAAATTGAAGTTCACCTGGAGGAGAGATGCTTTCCGTTTCACTTGGATAGCCCTTTGCCTCTGTGCTTTCCCTCCAATACCACTGCTCCCCTGAGTATTGCTAAAGATAAGAGAAGAGGAGCCAAGAGTAATACTAATAGCAAAAAAAAAAAAACGGCAGCTCAAAATAGATCCAAAAACACACCGTTTAATGATACGGTAAGCACTTTTGACCGGTAACACCAGCCTTCTTCAGACAATCTCCAAAAAATTATTAATCCATTATATACACTCCATGTAATTGAATAATTAAATAATTATAGAAATAATTAATTAACTGAAACTAAAATTCTCATACAAAATACTGCTATTTATGTTTGTGTATCATTCACCTATTAAATATTTTTATTTTTAACACATTAGAAACAGAAATGGTCTCTTTTAAACCCGGTAAAACAGAAGAATTAAAAAAAAATTGCCACCAATATTCTTTATTTTCTAAAATACCTTTTCATGCCCCCCCCCCCCCCCCCCGGACACATTTTAATTTGTTCCAAAACTGTAAAGGCAAAGGAATGGTCACCAGACTGTTTTAAATGTCTATACAGGGCATTGGTTGATTTACTCTTGGATATCTCATATAAATGCTCATAAATACATTGTTTTAATTTTCGTTCTGTTCTGCCTGTATAGTAGACAGAACAGTTCAGACATTTAGCAGCGTACACAACCCCCTTGGACCCACAGTTATAGTAACAATGAATAGTAATTTTATCACCTAAATGAATTTCTTCCCCTTCAAAAAATATTACAATTACAACAATAATTACATGTTCCGCACTTTCTCATCATTCCTTTATTCTTCGTTTTATTACTTACCAGTGTATCACACCAATCCTTTAACTTTCTGTCCCTTCTGTGTACTACTTTAGGGGTGGTACCCAAAATTCTCGTGACCTCCCCATCACTTAAAATAAAGGACCCAGTTATTCCTTAATATCTGCCGCAATGCTTCACTACCTCTAGTAAAGGTGGTAACAAAGGTCAGATTTCTGTCTTGGACATTCATTATAGGGGAGCAGCACTATTATCTTCACCATTCCCATTCAGCAAAGTTTTGAACTCCACTACCCTCGTCTCCCTCGTATTCAAATTAATACCATCAGGACTATGGGCGTCCAAAAGAGGAGAAAAAATTCCCACTTTTCTCTTATCACCTCAAGGGTTATAGACTCCACCGATTTTTTTTGGGTAGTCCCCATCAGTAAACATCTGTCCTATAAAATGACATTCATTAATAAAATCGTCCATTAAGGTAATCATTCTTGCAGCTCGCACCATTTGTCCTTTTATCACCCCTCTCTTAACATGATAGGGGTGATTACTAGCAAAATGTAGGAATTTATTCAAATAGGTCTTCTTCCTTTATATATTCGCCTTCAAACACCCCTTTGATCTATCCTTTTTTAATAAAACATCCAATTATGATATACTGCTTTCATCAACTTGATATGTAAATTGAAAAATTCAGTAGATGTATTGAGAAAATCCATAAAATCAGGTATATCATGCATGGGACTATCCCATAAAAAAAAATAAATCATCTAAAAAACAAGTGTACATTTTTATGTATGACATCAAAGATGATTTGAACAAATATTTAACTTCCCACACTGCCATGATCACATTTGCATACAAAGGGGCCCAAGGGTGACCCATTTGCTACCCGCTACACTTGCTTAAAATAATGGCTGTCATACAATATAAAATTGTTGTACAACACTATTTCTAATAAATGAGACATTACACTGATTTTATCCTGACCAACAGGCATAACTTCATTAAAAAATTCTGTAAATCACTCAATACCAAGCTCATGAGGAATGCAGGAATATAAATCTTTAACATCCACAGTTAAAAACACAAAATTATAAAAATTATTCATATCCTTCCGCAGCATATTACATTTAGATTAAAAAATCCTAGGAATCATGACATAAATATTCCAACTTAGTCAAGTTGTTTTTTAGCTGCCAATCCACAAATTTAACTATGTAATAGATCTTTGACTGCCGCCCCCCCCCCCACCCCATTAACACTAGGGTGTAAGGGTGGATTGTTCAGATCCTTATGAATCTTGGGTATACCATATGTGGCATCCGCTCTGGGAAATTCTACACACACAAATGCAAATTCTTCTGGAGTAATCTAACCCTGAGATGTTCTTCGTGTTTCACTGTTGCAGTCATTACATTTGGGTAATCTGCTGGCAGGTTGCCCTCAGTCGGCCTGATTAACAAAGTCTGGGGTCCTGCGTCGGTTGCTGTCCCTTCTTCCATAGCGTCAGGTCATCAGGGGTATAAAACATGCAGCCGACGCCATTACATCAGTCTTTCTTGCCGCGCGGTGCCCAAAGCAGAAGCAGTTCGCAAGTGCCTGTCGGCCGAATCCTGAAATTTTTGTTTTCGAGTTTCAAAACCAAAGTTTTCAACTAAAAAGCTAAGTAACCCGTTAGGGAAACTTTTTCTTGCTCCTTACCAATGTCAGCAAAAGTTAATAATTGCATTACTTGTGGGAAGCAAATACCTCATAAGTTTTTTCATTTGTACTGTATTCCTTGCCTGGGCCCTGACCACAATGTACCTTGCTGCCAGTTTTGTGCTAAATTTAATCAACGCACTATCAAATGGTACATTTTTGCTTCTAAATATTTTGGCTCACGCTTTAATTATCCAGTAATGTCGTCGGTTAGCAATCCAACTACCGGAAAACCTAAAAAAACTCAAAGAAAAAGACAGAGACAGGCCGTTGAGGTCCAAAACTGACAACGCTTCTCCTAAGCCAGTCGCCAGTTCACTGTTACTCAGTGAGGTGCTTTTGCAGCCCCTGATACCCGCTACTTCTGATTCACAGGCCTCTACTGAGACCCATTCGGAGTCCGGTATGCCACGAGATGCTTCAATTATGGAACCCGCGGATGTCTCTACCTTAGATGGGTCTGGAGCCGCTGTGCAGGCACTGGCTTCTGAGGGTGTTTTCAGGCCAACAGATTTGTATATTAGACTGACGCCATCTTCAAAACTAAGGCCAAAATCTAGACCTATGCCTAAAAAACGATGCCTGGGCCACATGTGCAGGCCCCTATGCCTAAAAAACTAATGATCAAAATGGCTGAAGATTTAGTTACTCTGATCAGGGGTAGCCAACCCCCCCACCTTCTAAGAGGCCTAGGCAAGACCTTGATTATGAATCTTCTGAACAGGATTCTATTTTTTCTGACTCTTCTAATGAACAGGAATTGTCTGTACCTACTTATGAGGACTGTGATGCAGAAGATTCCATTCCTTCTGCTTCTCCCCCTGAGGATTTTTCTTTTGGGGAAACTTTACATACCTTAAGGGAACATTTCCACTGGGAAAGTCAGGATTTCTCTGAATCTAAAAAGAGACTTGGGGATTTTCTTCTTCTTCCTCAGCATAGGCCTTTGGCTATACCTCCTGTTTTAGACATTGTTGATGATGTTTTTCAGAATTTAGTATGGCTCCTGATTCTCCTGTAAGCCAGACACTACAGGGTACCTGACTCCCACAAATTCCTTTTTAAAAATCCTATTGCAGATCCTGAAACCATTTCTCAGGGTCCCAAGGGCATTAAGGCTTCTACTGCTAAAAATCCTACCCCTTCTGATAGAGATTCCAGGGCACTGGATAGATGGGGTAAAAAGGTTTATACTTCTGCAACCTTAGCAATCAGGGCTTTAAACTGTCAATTCCATATGATAAAATATCAACAGCATATCGTGGGATTGCTTCAACAGAAAATGATGTTGATTTCTGACTGTGTGGAGAATAAAGGTTTGCAGGATTTTTTGCATTCAGCTGAACAAGTTGGCAAACATACTTTGCAGTGTGGTTTTGATTCCTTAGAGGCCTCTTGTAGGGCTGCTGTTACTGGGTCTGTGCTTAGAAGGTATGCTTGGCTTAAGGAGCGGGTCTCTGCCTGATCATGTTAAAGCAAAACTTTTGGATGCTCCTTTACAGCAGGGCCATTTATTTGGCAAGAAGGCTGAAGTTGTTCTAAAAAAGATGGAAGATAAAGCTAAATCTATGCAAACTGTGAAAGATTTCTTACAAGTGCAACCTCCTAGATTTAGTAGGCATTGTCCTACTAAGAACTGGTCCTTTCCAGCTCGTTCCAGAGACACTACGGCCAAACCCCGACATTCCAAAACCACCAGGTTTCAGTCCCAAGGGACTTTCAGAACTAAGCAATGGGGTGCTTCCACTTCCAAATCTGGAAACAACAAGGCACCACCCTGTGGTAAGCAGTCTCAATGACTTCCCTTTGAAATTGCCAAGCACTTACCTCTTAGCCGCCCCTTTGGGGGGAAACTGGCTCTTCATTCAAGAAACTGGCAACTTGTAACCCAGTACAAATGGGTTTTAAATATAGTTTCCCGATACAGATTTCATTTCCACACGCTGCTAACTCCAAACAGGTGGCCAGACTCGCCCCCAAATCAGTGGGCAGAGGCTCAGAAACAAGTACTTCCCCCCTAAACATGGGGTCTATTCAGCTAGTACCAGAAGAGGAAAAGGGACAAGGTTTGTATTCTAGACATTTCCTGGTACTCAGAAAAGACAAATCATTGTGTCCAATTCTGGACCTCTCTACTCTAAACACCTTTCTGGACATTCCAAAATTCAAGATGCTGACTCTTCACCAGTTACTTCCCATGCTAGGCAAGGATGCCTGGTTGGCAACTCTTGACTTAAAAGAGGCTTACCTGCATATCCCAATCAGGGAATCTTGCAGAAGATTCCTACACTTCAAAGCAGGTTGCATGCATTATCAGTTCAAACCCTAACTACAGACGCATCAGACTATGCATGGGGGGCTCATCTAGCAGGGAAGTGCATTCAGGGCAAATGGAGCCTCAATCAAATGCACCTTCATATCAATCAAAAAGAAATGCTAGCTGTACAGAATGCACTGACAGCCTTCAAGGACTACCTTCATCCAGGACAATTACTGATACAGATGGACAACACCACGGTTATGTGGTACATAGGCAGGGGGGTACAAATTCCTACCCCCTCTGCAGACTAGCCATGTCATTGTGGAACACAGCCTTGACCTACCAAGTACAACTACAAGCTCAATTCCTGCCAGGAAAACAGAATGTTCTGGCAGACGAACTAAGCAGAAATCTCATGGACCCTCACGAATGGAAACTGGAACCACGGATTTTCAACATGCTGACACGCAAATGGGATAGCCCAGACATAGATCGTTTTCCCTCGCCCCAGAACTACCAGTTGGACAAATTTTGTACAAGAATTCGTCACAAAAAATCCTGGAAATGTGGATGCTGTGTCCTTCAGCTGGAAAAACTCATCAGTCTATGCCTTTTCCCCACTGCCTTTGCTCTCCAAAGTTCTGCTAAAAGTCAAACAAGCCAAACCAAAAATGATTCTGATTGCTCCAGACTGGCCTCTCCAACACTGGTACCCACTCCTGCGCAGTGTGTCACACATTTCTCCGTGGCACCTGCTTCAGACACCTTCCTTACTGTCTCAGCAGGAGAACCAAATTCTGCACCCTCATCTAAAAACACTGAATCTTGCAGCTTGACTAATCAATTAAATTCACCCTTAACATCTCTCAGCAAACCTGTGATGGATGTCATTTTGGAGGCGAGAAGACCTAGCACTAGAAAATCTTATGCTGCCAAATGGAAAAGATTCTGGGCCTGGAATCAATCTCAAGGGATGAGCACAGCAGTGCCCAATTTACCTCAGATTTTGCAATACTTAACTGAGATGCTTCATAAGCGCCTGTCTTTTTCTTCCATAAAAATCCATGCTTCAGCCATTTCAGCTCATTACAACACAGACCACCCCTCTTCTCTCATCCTCTTCTAAAGCAGTATCTCAGAGGGGCCAAAAACGTGAGACCACCCAGGAGAGCTCCAACCCCTGCCTGGGACCTTAACTTTGTAATGGAGAAACTCACTCTCCCTCCTTTCGAGCCAGCTGCAACTGCAGACTTAAAAACTCACTCTACCTCCTATCGAGCCAGCTGCAACTGCAGACTTAAAATGTCTTTCCTGGAAAACAGCCTTCCTTTTAGCAATCACTTCAGCTAGAAGGATATCTGAATTACAGGCCCTTATGGCAGTGGAGCCTTTCATCTTCTTTCATGCGGACAGGGTGTCACTCAGGACCAATCCATCATTCATGCCCAAGGTGGTATCCAGTGTGGCTCTTAATCAGTCCATTCATTTGCCAACTTTCTTTCCCAATCCCAGAACAAGGGAGAGCGGATTCTGCATTCATTGGATGTACACAGACAACTTAGATTCTACTTGGACAGGACTAAATCTCCAAGAAAATCTGAACAACTGCTGGTAGCATTTGCTGCAGGGGCAGAGGGGAAGGCTATTTCAAAGCTAACCATTTCTAAATGGATAAGCCATTGTATTCATTTCTGTTATAAGCACCATGGAAAACCTATCCCCCAGGGGATCAGATCTCATTCCCCTAGGGCTGCATCTACTTCAGCAGCCTTTCTCAGAGGTGTTCCTACCAGGGATATTCTAGAAGTTTATATACACGTTTATGAGAGATTGTGAGCTGGAGGAGGAGAAGGTAATGGAGAAGTTCAAGCCATTGTAGTTGCTTTAGGGCAGTACAGTGATGAGTAGAGTGGGGACTATTTGTAGCAAATTTAGCAGTCTTGTTATAGCAAGTTTCTAATGTTGTCATTAAGGGACGGCTGCAGATTAGTTACGGAGAGCCATATGTTAATGAAGGTAGAAGGCATGATGAAGCTAATGCTTGTTTAGGAGGGAGAGGAATTTGTTAGCCCCAGTTTTTTGTGCGTTTTGTTAATGTTTTCAATGTGATAAACAAATTTAAGATTTTCATCTATAATTACACTTCCTAGCTTAGTATGGGTAACTAGCTCAATTTTATTAGAGTTAAGGGAGAGAATCTCAAAGTCTGCTATATTAAGGAGTATGTAGTGAAAATCATAAGTTTTTTTTTTTTTTTTTTTTTTTAGGATTTAAAGAGAGGTGATTATTGTGGAGCCAGTTTTCCACTGTGGTAAATGTAGCTTGGGTGATTTGCTTTAGAGTGTTTTGAGTTGTGGGCAGAGCAATCTATTGTCGAGTCATCTGTGTACTGGACTATGGAGGCCTGCTGAATAGCTTGGTAGAGATTATTAATAAAAATGTTGAACAGAAGAGGGCCTAAAATTGAACTTTGAAGAACACCAGTAGGGTTATGAATGTAAGGGAGAATGGAGTTCTGTCATTTGACAGCATGCTCTCTATTAGAGAGGTAGCTTTTGAACCAATTAAGAGACTGAGTAGATAGGCCAATATTGGCAAGTTGTGAGAGTATCAGTTTCTTTAGATGGTCCAAGAAAACAGTTGGTGTATTTCTCTTCACTGTAGCACTTTTCACTCCCTCCTGTCCCTCTGCTCAAGCCTGTTCTCCTGGCCAAAGGGTTCATCTCTCTTTCTCTCTGTCTCTTTCTTTCCTCCTCCTGGATGCACGTGTTCCTGTTGGTACTTATGGACATTCTGTTCCTCCTGGGGCTTTTCAGTTCTGAAGTGTGTGCATCCATATATCACCTTTTTGCCCTATGCTCTGCATGGGGAGCATATGGGTGACATACGGTGTCTGTAGATACTATAGGTTTTGGCAGGAGATCCCTTACATTATGAATACCACAATAGTGAAGAGAAAGACATCTTACTGTTATGGTAAGATTTTTCACAACCGTACTACGTCTATTGGGTGATCCTCACAGTTTAGTATGTTGAGAGATGTGCCACAGGAGAGCTGTCAACCAGTCCAGAGAGGACTGATATGGTGAAAGCAGATCTGTATCTAGATAAAGCATCTACTGTGTAATGTTTGATGAAGTTATGTATAGAAGCTACTTCTGGGATGATTCTCAAGTCTACCTCCTTGTAAAATGCTCTCGATGAGGCCACTGCTCTAATAAAGTGGGATTTTACAGATAAAGGTAAAGATTTTCCATGGTGAGTGTTACAAAAGGAAATTGATTTTAGAAATCCCATTAGCAATTGTTTGCTTTGGAACTGGGTTTACCAAGCTTGGTTTCTTGGAAGGAAACAAACTGTTGGTCAGTCTTGCTGATTTACTTTGTCTTGTCCAACTAAAATCTGAGCTGCCTGTGAATTTCCAGGGAATGTATGATTCTCTCACCCTTATTCTGTGAATTAGAAAAGAAAGTAGGGAGGTTATAAACCTGATTTGAGGAATAGCTTATTGACCACTTTATGCATAAATGAGGGGTTGACCTGACCCGCAGATGCACTCTTTCCTTATGAAAAGTTAGGCGGGGAGGAGTTGTCATCAGGGCTTGGAGTTCCAATACTTATCAAGCTGAAGTAAGAGCTACAAAAAGTATGATTTTTCCAAGTACAGAATTTGATAGAGGCAGAAGCTGCTAGTTCAAAAGGTGGAAGAATTGAGTTTTCAAGAACAAAGTTGAGGCCCAAGAAGATGAAATGGCTTTCTTAGGCTTTTTGAGGTGGAGTAGACCTTTTAGAAACCGTTTTACTTATAGTCCAGACAGAGGCTAGAGGTAAGCATGCAGAAATTACCAAAATGTGTGCCTTGATGGAAGAGTATGCCAGACCAGTTTTAATAACTCGCATAAATAAGACAGGATAATGGGAACACCTTTTTATATAGATTTCTGTTCACAAGCATGACACCAAATTGAAAATCTTTTCCATTTGGCTGTATACTTTTTCCTGGTAGTAGGTATCCTTGCCTCCTGAAGAACAAACCTGTAGCACGTCCTCAAAAAAAATTGGTGTCTGAAGGAGATCAGAATCCTATGATCCTTAGTGTTAGGTTTAGGGGTGGTAGGTTGGGGTGAAGAAATGGACCATTGTGCTGTGTGAGCAAGTCTTCTCTGAGGTAAAATCTGATGATAATACCTGAGTAGGTGGTAGAGAGTGGGGAACCAGTGCTTCCTTGGCCAAAATGGAGTCACCAGTAATATCTTTAGTTTGTCTCTCTGGATCTTTAGCCAGAGAAATGTAAGAGAAGAGAAAGGTTAAAGGAGTCTCCCTTTCCAAGGAGAGAACATGGCATCCATTCTTCATGCCTGCAGACAAGGAGTTCTGGAGCAAAAGCAGAGTAGCCGACTATTGTGGATGGAGGCAAATAAGTCCAGCTGTAGAATAACTCATTTGTGAACTACATCTAGGAAGGCCTCCCTATTGAGCATCCATTTATGACAGTCTTCCCTTGATCTGCTTAGAAAATCTGGCAGTATGCTGTCCTGTGAGGGAATGTAGACAGCTTAGAGGGGCAGGTCTTCTTTTGTGGCCTATTCCCAAGCCATAAGGGCCAGTCTGCATAGTTGACAAGATGTTGTTCTTCCTGCTTGATTATGTACCACATGACTGTAGTTTGGTGTGTGAAAATTCTGAGGGGGTCCAAAAGTGGAAAAGTATTTAGGTTTACTTGTGATATCCATCATTGAGTTTCTTTTTTTTAAGCAGGGAAGAGGGGGAATCTTGAGTGTCCAGAGGGGGAGAATGCTGGTACCACTGAATCTTTTTCATATTGAGTTTGGCAAAGAGAGCCATTTGTGTGTTTATGGTCATAAATCCCAGTGTCTGAGAATTTTTTTCGCAGTGCAAGTCTGAATGGGACAGAAGGGGCTAGAAAGTAGATAGGGAGAGACTGTACATTGTCTAAAAATAGAAAATACACTACTTAATAAGCTTAATTAAAACAATTCACAATGAATGACTAAGTGTAAATTGCATCAATTTAAATAAATAAATAGCATTTTATATTTTTTGAAGGCAAATTATACACCCAAAAGATAGGAGTAGCAATGGGATCACCATGTTGGTCTGTATTTGCCAGCATTGTTATGGCTTATTGGGAGCATAAATTGATTCTTGAAAGCGAATTTAGTAGTAAAATAAGATTCTGTACCAGGTACCTTGATGACATATGTGTCATCTGGAGTGGAACTGAATCAGAGCTAAATTCATTTCTCAAATTTATTAATGAGACTACTAGTTTTTTGAAGTTTACACATACTTACAGTAAAGAGGGTATAGCATATCTTGATGTTTTTCTTGAAAAAGATTCCCTGAATAGGAGGTATGTATCTCAAATATACCATAAACCAACATATTCAAACACATTCCTGCATTATACTAGCTCACACCCTCAACACCAAAAAAGATCAGTGATGACAGACCAAATAGTGAGGGCAGCAAGGATGATAACGAGGGAGGAAGAATTCTCCTGGGAATGTGACAATCTGAAAACAATTTTTTTGGAACGGGCGTATCCATCTGAAATTGAAGAAATCATCAGGGAGGTTAAAAGAAAGACAAGTTGGGATCTTTACACCTATATTACCATTTCTATATAATACTATAAGGGAAGAGAGGCAGAATAATAATAAAAATATAAACGATGAGCAATTCTATTACATGACGTTTACTACAACTTTTAGCAGTGACCATAAATGGGTAAGGTGGATCCTTAATAAAAACTGGTCTTTGTTCCTAAATGACAATAGTTTAAGAAATAAATTAGGTGTAAAACACCACGTGGTTTTCAGGAAAGGTTTCAACTTTAAGAACATGTTGGAAGGAATAAATAAGGAACATAGAATACCCTCAAAGAAGATGATATTTAAATGTGGGAAGTGCCATTTTTGTAACAAAATTTTGACAGGAGACAATTTTACAGTAAAAGGTATTGAGTTATATCTGACTGGAAAGTATAATTATGATTCTAAGTTTATTATATACTTAGCCTTATGTCAAACCTGTCCCTGTTTCTACATTGGAAAAACAGCGTAGATTCAGGGACAGGATACACGAGCATGAATACTCCATTAAAAATAAAAAGGAAACAAATGCTTTAGCAAAGCATATTTTGGAACTCCCCAAACACTATTTCATGTATTGGCAATCGACCAAGTTCAGGTAAATATTAGAGGTGGCCCTTTTGGTCTCCAACTGGAGAGAAAAGAACTAGTATGGCAGCTAAACTTAAATGCATCAGTGTGGCCAGGCCTGAACGAATATATTTCAATATATTGTATGCTTAGGCTTAAGGCACTGGATAGATGAATTACTGAGGAAACATAAATGAGTATTACAGCTTGTTACAATCTATTTAAGAAATTATTTAATTTTGATAGTGTATTTATATGAGGATTTTTTACTATATACTTTTTGTAAAGGCTTATAAGAGTTTTATTTGAGTTCTGACTTTTTGCTTTGAATTCATAAACATAGCTTTATAGGTAATTGGATGCGAATTTTAGTGTAATAAGGGTTGTTTGGTTTGTTATGGTTTTCCAGTTTTTTTAATTGCTGCAGTTTATAAATTGTCATTTATTGTAAATTGTTTTTAATTAAGCTTATTAACTGGTGTATAAGTATGGTAATAAGTGTGTGATTCATTATCTGATGAAATTCATACTGACTGGACGAAAGCGCCAATCGTAATAAAATTTTCATTTTGGATCCTGTAAGGTGATGATGATCTCCGTGTTTCACTGTTGCAGTCATCACATTTGGGTTATCTGCCTGCAGGTAGCCCTCAGCCGGCCTGAATGCCAGAGTCTTGGGATTTCTGCGTCCGATACTGTCGCTTCTTCCATGACGTCAGGGGTATAAAACATGCAGCCAACGCCATTACATCAGTCTTTCTTGCCGTGCGGTGCCCGAAGCAGAAGCAGTTCGCAAGTGCCGGTCGGCCGACTCCTGAATTTTTCATTTTCGAGTTTCAAACCTGAAGTCTTCAAAAAGATAAGCACCCCGTTGGGGATCCTTTTTTCTTGCTTTAACCAATGTCAGAAAAAATTAATAATTGTCTTGCCTGTGGAAAGCAAATACCTCATAGAGATTTTCATTCTTACTGCATCACCTGTTTAGGCCCAGACCACAACGTCCCTCGCTGTTGGTTTTATGCCTTGTTCAATGCCCAAACTTTTTGTCGTCAGGCTATTTTTGTAGCTAAATACTTTCGATGTTCTTCATGTTTCACTGTTGCAGTCATTACATTTGGGTAATCTGCTGACAGGTTGCCTTCAGTTGGCCTGATTAACAAAGTCTTGGGTCCTGTGTCGGTTGCTGTCCCTTCTTCCAATGACGTCAGGTCATCAGGGGTATAAAACATGCAGCCGACGCCATTACATCAGTCTTTCTTGCCGCGCGGTGCCCGAAGCAGAAGCAGTTCGCAAGTGCCGGTCGGCCGACTCCTGAAATTTTCATTTTCGAGTTTCAGAACCGAAGTCTACAACTAAAAGCTAAGTAGCCCGTTGGGGAAACTTTTTCTTGCTCCTTACCGATGTCAGTAAAAGTTAATAATTGCATTACTTGTGGGAAGCAAATACCTCATAAGGATTTTCATTTGTACTGTATTCCTTGCCTAGGCCCTGACCACAACGTGCCTTGCTGTCGGTTTTGTGCTAAATTTAATCAACGCATGATTAAATGTCGGTATATTTTTGCTTCTAAATATTTTGGCTTAAGATTTAACTGTCCAGAAATGTCGGTTAGAAATCCGACTACCGGAATATCTAAAAAACGCAAAGAAAGACAGACTGTCAAGGTCCAAAACCGACAACGACACTTCTCCTAAGCCAGTCGCCGGTTCACCGGTACTCAGTGAGGCACTTTTGCAGCCCCTGATACCCACTACTTTTGATTTTCAGGCCTCTACTGAGACCCATTCAGAGTCTGGTATGCTGCAAGATGCTTTCAGTATTGAACCCGCGGATGTCTCTACTGAGGGTATTTTCAGGCCTAAAGATTTGTATATTAAACCGACGCCATCTTCAAAACTAAGGTCAAAATCTACTTCTCTGTCTAAAAAAAACTACGCTTGGGCCACGTGTACAGGCTTCAATGACTAAAAAACAAATGATCAAAATGGCTGAAGATTTAATTACCTTGATCGGGGGTAGCCATCCCCCTCCTGCTAAGAGGCCTAGGCAAGGCACTGACTGTGAATCTTCAGATCAGGTTTCTATTTCTTCTGATCAGTATTTATCTATACCTACTTATGAGGACTCTGATGCAGAAGATTCCATCCCTTCTGCTTCTCCCCCTGAGGATTTCTCTTTTGGAGAAACTTTACATACCTTAAGGGAACACTTCCACTGGGAAAGTCAGGATTTCTCTGAATCTAAAAAGAGACTTGGGGATTTTCTTCTTCTTCCTCAGTGCAGGCCTTTGGCTATACCTCCTGTTCTAGACATTGTTGATGATTTTTCAGAATCCAGTATGACCCCTGATTCTCTGCCTCCAGCTCCTAGTAAGCCAAACAGATACTACAGGGTTCCTGACTCCCGCAAATTCCTTTTCAAAAACCCTACTGCTGATCCTGAAACCATTTCTCAGGGTCCCAAGGGCGTTAAGGCCTCTACTGCTAAAAATCCTACCCCTTCTGACAGAGATTCCGGGGTGCTGGATAGATGGGGTAAGAAGGTTTACACGTCTGCAACCTTGGAAAACAGGGCTTTAAACTGTCAATTTCATATGCTTAAATATCAACAGCATGTCATGGGTCAACTTAAACAGAAAATGATGTTGATCTCTGACTGTGTGGAAAATTAAAGAGTTGCAGGATTTATTAAATTCAGCTGAATAAGTTGGAAAACATACTTTGCAATGTGGTTTTGATTCCTTGGAGGCCTCTTACAGGGCTGCTGTAACTGGATCTGTTATAAGAAGGCATGCTTGACTCAGAGCAAAGTCTTCCTGACTATGTTAAAGCAAAATTGTTGGATGCTCCTTTACAACAGGACAGTCTCTTTGGTAATAAGGCTGAAGAAGTTTTAAAAAAAGATGGAAGATAACACTAAATCTATGCAAACTGTGAAAGTTTTCTTACAAGTGCAGCCACCCAGATTTAGTAGGCACTGGCCTACTAAGAACTGGTCCTTTCCAGTTCCCTCGAGAGCCGCTCAAGTCAAATCCAAACATTCCAAAGGCTCCAGGTTTCAGTCACAAGGAACTTTTAAAACAAAACAATGGGGTGCCTCCACCTCCAAACCTGGAAGCAACAAGGCACCTCCCTATGGTAAACAGTCTCAATGACTTTCTTCTACAATCACCAAGCACTTACCTTTTGGCCGCCCCTTTGGAGGGAAAGCTGGCACTTCATGCACGAAACTGGCAACTGATTACCCAGGACAAATGGGTTTTAAATATAGTATCCCAGGGATACAGATGTCATTTCTACACGTTGCCAATCCCAAACGGATAGCCAGATCTGCCGCCAAATCAGTGGGCAGAGGCCCAGAAACAAGTTCTGTCCCTCATGAATATGGGGGCTATTCAACCAGTACCAGAAGAGGAAAAGGGACAAGGTTTCTATTCAAGACTTTTCCTGGTACCCAGAAAAGACAAATCATGGCGTCCAATTCTGGACTTATCCATTCTAAATACATTTCTGGACATTCCAAAATTCAAGATGCTGACTCTTCAACAGTTACTACCTATGCTAGGCAAAGATGCCTGGTTGGTAACTCTAGACTTAAAAGAGGCTTACCTGCATATCCCAATCAGGGAATCTTGCAGAAGATACCTCCGCTTCAAAGCAGGCTACTTGCATTACCAGTTCTCTGCACTGCCCTATGGCTTATCTACTGTGCCCATGGTCTTCACAAAGTGCCTGGCACCAGTAATTGCATTTTGCAGGCAAATAAATAGTCAAATTTATCCATACTTGGACGATTGTCTAATTCAGGCAGAAAACACTGTTGCAGTCATTACATTTGGGTAATCTGCTGGCAGGTTGCCCTCGGTCTGCCTTGTAATGTATTCCTTTCCTAGGCCCTGACCACAACATGCCTTGCTGTCGGTTTTGTGCTAAATTTAACCAACGCACTATTAAGCGTCGGTATATTTTTGCTTCCAAATCCTTTGGTTCAAGATTTAACTATCCTGAAATGTCGTCGGTTAGCAATCCGACTACCGGAATTCACAAAAAAACGCAAGGAAAGAGACAGACCGTCGAGATCCAAAACCGACGACAAAGCTACTCCTAAGCCAGTTGCCGGTTCGCCGGTATTCAGTGAGGTGCTTTTCGCAGCCCCTGATGCCTGCTACTTTTGAGTCGCAGGCCTCTACCGAGACCCATTCGGAGTCTGGTATGCCGTGAGATTCTGCAAGTATTGAACCCGCGGATGTCTGTCCCTTAGATGGGTCCGGAGTCGCTGAGCAGGCACCAGCTTCTGAGGGTGTTTTCAGGCCTCAACATTTGTATGTTAAACCAACGCCATCATCAAAAACAAGGCCAAAACCTACTTCTATGTCTAAAAAACCGACCCATGAGCCACGTGCTCAGGCCCCTATGGCTAAA
Source organism: Protopterus annectens (assembly GCF_019279795.1). NCBI lineage: Eukaryota > Metazoa > Chordata > Ceratodontiformes > Protopteridae > Protopterus > Protopterus annectens. The sequence continues at coordinate 1,579,992,043 of NC_056739.1, read as the reverse complement.
AAACAAATGATCAAAATGGCTGAGGATTTAATTACCTTGAACAGGGGTTCCCAAACCCCCCCCCCCTGCTAAGAAGCCTATGCAAGGCACTGATTATGAATCTTCAGATCAGGTTTCCATTTCTTCTGATTCCTCTTCTGATCAGGAATTTTCTGTCCCACCTTATGAGGACTCTGATGCAGAGGAATCCATCCCTTCTTCTTCTCCTCCTCCTCCTGAGGATTACTCTTTTGGAGAGACTTTTCATACTTTAAGGGAACATTTACTGGGAGAGTCAGGACTTCTTAGAATCCAAAAAGAGGCTTAGGGATTTTCTTCTTCTTCCTTAGCATAGGCCGTTGGCAATACCTCCTGTATTAGACATTGTTGATGATGTTTTCTCTGAATCAAGCATGGCTCCTGATTCCCTGCCCTCCGGCTCCTAGAAAGCCAGACAGATATTACAGGGTTCCTGACTCCCACAAATTTCTTTTCAGAAGTCCTGCTGCTGACCCTGAAACTATTTCTCAGTGTCCCAAGTGTGTTAAGGCTTCTACAGCCAAAAATCCTACCCCTTCAGGATAGACTCCAGGGCGCTGGATAGATGGGGTAAGTAGGTTTATACGTCTGCAACCTTGGCAATCAGGGCTTTAAACTGCCAGATGTTCATCGTGTTACACTGCTGCAGTCATCACACTCGGGTTATCCTGCAGTCAGGCGGTCCCGCAGTCGGCCAGAGTTCCAAAGTCTTGGTCTGGCGTCGGTTGCTGTCGCTTCTTCCCTGACGTCAGTGCGCCAGGGGTATACAAGATGCATCCAACGCCATTTTCTTCAGTCTTTCTTGCCGCGCAGTGCCTGAAGCAGAAGCAGTTCGCAAGTGCAGGTCGGCCCACTCCTGAGATTTTCAAATCGAATTTCAGACCGAAGTCTTCAATAAAGCTAAGTACCTCATTGGGGAACCTTTTCTTGCCTCAGTCCGATGTCAGAAAAAGTTAACAATTGCATTTCTTGTGGGAAGCAAATACCTCATAAGGACTTTCATTCTTATTGTATTCCTTGCCTAGGCCCAGACCACGACGTCACAGGTTGTCGGTTTTGTGCTAGATTTAATAAACAAACTATTAAATGTCGGTTTGATTTCGCCCAACATTATTTTGGTAGAAAATTTAATTATACCATGCCGTCGGAGCAACCGACGACCGGAATGCATAAAAAATGCAAAGATAAGGACAGGCAGCCGAGACCCAAACCAGACTCCGAGGCCTCTGCTAGGCCAGTCGCCGGTTGTCCGGTTTTCAGTGAGGTGCCTACGCAGCCCCTGACAACCGCTGATTTAGAACCCCAGGCGACATCCGATTCACAAGCGGAGATAGATAGGCCTCCACAACCTTTACCTTTAGGCCCTTCCGACTCCATGCTTGAAGGAGATGCAGATCCGGTGCAGTTAAAACACCTTCAGTTGCAGAAGGTGTCTTCAGACCGACTACACTCACTATTAAATCCTATGCAAAGCTGAAAACTCCTTTAAAAACAAAGAAAACTGTACAGCAGTCTCCAGTACAAGCCCCCATGCCTAAGAAACAGATGCTTAAGATGGCTGAAAACTTAATTACCCTAATCAGGGGTTCCCATCCCCCTCTTGATAAAAGGCCAAGACAGGAGGAGGACTACGCTTCCTCTGACCAAGTATCAATTTCCTCAGACTCTTCTGAGGAACAGGAATATTCCTTTCCCCCTTATGAAGACTCTGATGCTGAAGAGTCTAACCCTTCTGCATCTCCCCCAGAAGACTACTTTTTTGGGAAACCTTACATACCATGAGGGAACATTTCCACTGGGAAGGCCAGGATTACTCTGATTCTAAGAAAAGGCTCCAAGAGTTCCTTTTACTACCCCAGCACAGACCACTTGCTATTCCACCTGTGTTAGACATTGTGGATGATGTTTATTCAGAATCTAGTCTTAACCCAGATTCACTACCTCCTGCACCAGCCAAACCAGACAGGTACTACAGAGTCCCTGACTCGCACAAATTCCTGTATAAAAGCCCTGTTGCTGACCCAGAAACCATCTCCCAGGGTCCCAAAGGGGTTAAGGCCTCTATTGCTAAAAATCCTGTGCCCTCTGAAAGGGATTCTAGAGCACTAGACAGATGGGGAAAGAAAGTATATATATACCTCAGCTACTCTAGCTATGAGGGCCTTAAATTGTCAGTTATACATGCTGAAATATCAACAATATTTGATGTCTCAATTAAAACAAAAAATGCTCACACGTACAGAACAGCCTGATTACAAGGAAATGCAATATTTGTTGCATGCAGCTGAACAAGTGGGAAAACATGCTTTGCAATGTGGATTTGATTCATTGGAAGCTTCTTGTAGAGCAGCAGTGACAGGGTCTGTCATACGTAGGCATGCTTGGTTAAAAGAACAAACTTTACCTGATCATGTTAAAGCAAAGTTATTGGATGCACCTTTACAGCAGGATGTTTTATTTGGTGTAAAAGCAGAAGAAGTTTTAAAGAAAATAGAGGATAAGGCAAAATCTATGCAGACGGTCAAGGATTTTTTACAGGTTCAACCCCCTCGTTTCAGCAGAAATTGGCCAACCAAAAACTGTTTCTTTCCAGCTTCTGCCAGACCATAGAGGGGCAGATACAGATGCCCGAGGGGCAGAGGCCAGTCACAAGGCTCTTACCAGCCTCGACAGTGGGGTGCCACAACCCAAAAAGGAGGAGAAGACGGGTCTTCAAACTACCAGAAGACAAACACAATGACTTACCCCTCAGACTTCCAAGCAAAACCCTCTTGGCAGCTCCCTTGCAGACAATTGGCACATCATCACAAAAGACAAATGGGTCCTAAATATTGTATCTCAAGGATACAGATTCCACTTTCACACTTTGCCGAGGATAAAAGGAATGCGAAATCTGCCACCAAATCAATGGGCAGAGGCTCAAAAGCAAATTTCAGCTCTCATGGACATGAGTGCCATTCAACAGATTCCTACACAGGAGCAAGGACAAGGATTTTACTCAAGACTGTTTCTAGTTCCCCGAAAAGACAAAGCTTGGAGACCCATTCTGGACCTCTCAATTCTAAACACATACCTGGAAGTACCCAAATTCAAGATGCTAACACTACAGCAACTTCTTCCCATGCTGGGCAAGAAGGCTTGGCTAGTAACGTTGGACCTCAAGGAGGCATACCTGCTTGTCCCTATCAGACAAAATTGCAGAAGATACCTCCGATTTATAGCAGGTTCAACCCATTACCAATTCTCTGCACTGCCCTTTGGCTTATCTACTGTGCCCAGGGTCTTCACAAAATGCCTGGCACCAGTAATTGCATACTGCAGACAAAGAGGGATTCAAATATATCCATACCTGGATGACTGCCTTATTCAAGCAGAAAGCAAGGACATTCTATTAAAGCATCTGGCGTTTGTCAAAAACCTACTAAGTTGCCTAGGGTACACAGTAAACGAAAAGAAGTCAAAACTAGTGCCCTCACAAGACATAATATTCCTGGGTGCCAGCTTAAATACGATGGCCCAGATGGCTTATCTCACGCCAGACAAGCAAAGACAACTGACTCAATACTTCAAAATTATGGCAACAAAGACCCAACTCCCTGCAAGAAAAATTCTGCAGGCCTTGGGATTCATGGCATTTTGCATACTACTAATACCATTTGCAAAACTGCATATGAGGAAATTACAATGGTATCTGAAAAGCGTATGGACTCAACACAGCCACAGCTTGGAAACAATAATTCCACTCATACCCTGCCTTCAACAGGAGTTTCTATGGTGGGCTCAGGCATGTCATCTCAACAAGGGTCAGCCTTTTACCTTACCCACAGCCAGGCAAACTATGACAACAGATGCATCGGATTATGCCTGGGTTGCGCACATGGCAGGACAGTGTATTCAGGGCAAATGATCTGCAGACCAAAGGCATCTACATATCAATCAAAAAGAGATGCTAGCTGTACAAAATGCCCTAATAGCTTTCAAGGACCTCCTACATCCAGGACAACTCCTAATAAAGACAGACAACACCACAGTGATGTGGTACATAAACAAGCAAGGGGGCACACACTCCTACCCCCCTATGCAGACGAGCAATGACCTTGTGGAACACAGCACTGACCTACCAAGTTCAACTACAAGCACAATTCCTGCCAGGAAAGAAAAACACACTGGCAGATGATCTAAGCAGAAACATCATAGATCCTCATGAGTGGAAACTAGATCCACAAGTATTCGCAATGATAACTCAAAAATGGGGGAGCCCAGACATAGATCTGTTTGCTTCCCCCCAAAACTACCAACTACGGAAATTCTGCACAAGGACATACCACACGCTAGCTTGGAAAGTGGACGCCCTCTCATTCAGTTGGAAAACATTGGCAGTGTATGCCTTTCCTCCACTGCCTCTTCTGGCAAAGGTGCTGCGGAAAGCCAGATTAGAGAGGCCACAAATGATAGTCATTGCTCCAGACTGGCCACGCCAACACTGGTATCCAATACTAAGGAACATGGCTCAAGGCCCACCATGGATTTTACCTACAATTCCTCACCTGCTCACTCAGCAAAACAATCAGATTCTACACAGCCAGCTCAAGACTTTAAATCTGGCTGCATGGCAAATTGCTTAAACAACCAGTCAACACTTCTCTCTAAAGCTGTGATGGACGTCATTCTGGAGGCCAGGAGGCCCAGCACCAGGAAAGTCTATTCAGACAAATAGAAAAGATTCTGCGCCTGGAACCAGACTAAAGGCCAAAATCCCCTTCTACCAAATATTCCTCACATTCTTCAATATTTAACTGAGATGTTGCACAAAGGACTTTCTTTCTCATCTATTAAGATCTACGCCTCAGCTATTTCAGCTCAATACAACACGGATCCTCTATATTTTCACATCCATTACTAAGACAGTTCCTCAGAGGGGCTAAGAACATAAGACCACCCCAGAGAGCACCAACACCAACTTGGGATCTCAACTTTGTTTTGGAAAAACTTACACTACCGCCCTTTGAACCAGCTTTCACAGCTGATCTACAGTTCCTATCATGGAAAACTGCCCTGCTGCTAGCAATAACTTCAGCACGAAGAGTCTCAGAACCACAGGCCCTAATGGCAGTGGAGCCTTTCATCATTTTTCATCAAGACAGAGTGTCTTTACGAACTAACCCTTCCTTTATGCCAAAGGTGGTATCCACTGTGGCCCTAAACCAAACCATTCATTTTGCCCACCTTTTATCCAAACCCCCAGAACAAAGGGGAAAGGCTCCTACACTCTTTGGACATTCACAGGCAATTACGTTACTACTTGGATAAAACTAAGGCTTTCAGAAAATCTGACCAGCTCTTTGTAGCCTATGCTGCAGGATCACAAGGAAAAGCTATCTCAAAACAAACCATTTCAAAATGGATAGGACATTGTATCCGTTTCTGCTACACACACCGTGGGAAATCTGTGCCTGGTAACATCAGGCCCCATTCCACCAGGGCTACAGCAACATCAACAGCCTTCCTCAGAGGGGTACCAACCAAGGATATTTTGGAGGCTGCAACTTGGAGTTCAGTGCACACATTCACCAAGCACTATCACTTACCTCTATACTCTAAAACCAGAGCTGGCTTTGCCACTGCAGTTCTGCAGGGCCTACTAGCCTCACCAAACCCTGTTTAGTTCCACCACCCATCCTTAGCTTTGGGATTCAACCCAAGTGTGATGACTGCAGCAGTGTAACACGATGAGCATAGTACAGTTTTGTACCTACCATAAATGTAGATGTTCGAGTGTTCACACTGCTGCAGTCTAGGTTACCCTCCCTCCATCCCCTCTGAACTAGCTGGAGTTATCTATACCTTTCTATCCTTTACAACCTTTGTGGTGTATTTGCTTGTAACTGAAGGTATTGTTTTATTTTTATTTATATAATTTTTATTAGCAATATGTATTGCCTACCTATTGGGGGCACCTGACATCTGGGGCAAGAAAAACTGAAGAAAATGGTGTTGGATGCATCTTGTATACCCCTGGCGCACTGACGTCAGGGAAGAAGCGACAGCAACCAACCCCGGACCAGGACTTTGGAACTCTGGCCGACTGCGGGACCGCCTGACGGCAGGATAACCCGAGTGTGATGACTGCAGCAGTGTGAACACTCGAACGTCTACATTTATGGTAGGTACAAAACTGTACTTTTCATAATGTTAAATATCAACAGCATGTTATGGGCTTACTGAAACAGAAAGTAATGTTGATTTCTGATTGTGTGGAATATAAAGAGTTACAGGATGTATTGCATTCAGCAGAACAGGTTGGAAAGCATACTTTGCAATGTGGTTTTGATTCCTTGGAGGCCTCTTGCAGGGCCGCCATAACTGGATCTGTGATAAGAAGGCATACTTGGCTCAAGGAGCAAAATCTGCCTGATCATGTTCAAGCTAAATTGTTGGATGCTCCTTTACAGCAGGACAGTCTGTTTGGTAATAAGGCAGAATAGGTTTTAAAATAGACGGAAGACAAAGCTAAATCTATGCAAACTGTAAAAGATTTCTTGCAAGTGCAGCCACCCAGGTTCAGTAGACACTGGCCTACTAAGAATTGGTCCTTTCCTGTGTCCAACAGAGCCGCTCAGGCCAAACCCAGACGCTGCAAAGGCTCCAGGTTTCAGTCACAAGGATCTTACAGGTCAAAACAATGGTGTGCCTCCACCTCCAAATCAGGAGGTGGTAAAGCACCACCCTACAGTAAACAGTCTCAATTACTTTCCTCTGCCATCTCCAAGCACTTGTCTTTTGGCAGCCCCTTTGGGGGGAAAACTAGCACTTCATGCTCAAAATTGGCATTTAATTACCAAGGACAAGTGGGTCTTAAATATAGTATCCCAGGGGTACAGATTTCATTTCCACACGTTGCCAATTCCAAACGGATGGCCAGATCTGCCACCAAATCAATGGGCAGAGGCCCAGAAACAAGTCATGTCCTTCATGGATATGGGGGCTATTCAGCCAGTACCAGAAAAGGAAAAAGGACAAGACTTTTCCTGGTACCCAGAAAAGACAAATCATGGCGTCCAATTCTGGACTTATCCATTCTAAATACATTCCTGGACATTCCAAAATTCAAAACGCTGACTTTTCAACAGCTACTGCCTATGCTAGGCAAGAATGCCTGGTTGGTAATTCTAGACTTAAAAGAGGAATACCTGCATATCCCAATCAGGGAATCTTGCAGAAGATACCTCCGCTTCAAAGCGGGCTATTTGCATTACCAGATGTTCATCGTGCATACAGCTGCAGTCATAACAGATGGGTTTTCCTGCCGTCAGGCGGGTCCTCGGTCGGCCGAATTCCAAAGTCTAGGTCCGGCGTCGGTTGTCGTCGCTTCTTCCCTGACGTCAGTGCGACAGGGGTATAAAAGAACCAGCCGACGCCATTTTCTTCAGTCTTTCTTGCTGCGCGGTGCCCGAAGCAGAAGCAGTTCGCAAGTGCCGGTCAGCCAGCTCCTGAGATTACGAATATTTTGCAACTGAAGTCTTCTTGAAAGCTAAGTACCCCGTTGGGGAAACTTTTCTTGCCTCAGACCAATGTCAGACAAAGTTAATAATTGCATTTCATGTGGGAAGCAAATAGCGCATAAGGATTTTCATTCCCTCTGCATTCCTTGCTTAGGCCCAGACCACGACGTCTTGGCCTGTCGTTTTTGTACTACATTCAACAGTTAAGCGTCGGGCGGAGTTCGCCCAACACTATTTTGGCAAAAAATTTAATTACATTATGTTGTCGGATACTCCGACTCCAGTTTTGAGTAAAAGATGCAAAGATAAGGACCGACATACGAGGTCCGCGGCTTCTACCGACACCACGTCAAAGCCGACTACAGGTGGTCCGGTTCTCAGTGAGGCGCCTACGCAGCCCCTGACTACTGATGGCACTTCATTGGCGGTGTCTACTGTACCCGAGGTCGCAGGCTGTTCGGCCCACACCCCGACTACCGATACCGAAGCCACTCCTGGCGGTGAAACTCACAGTTTAGACAGGTCTGCCACCTCTCAAGGTGTCTTCAGGCCTTCCTCTTCTTTTTCCATCAAGACTTTCACTAAGTCTAAAGCAGCCATGCATACTAAAAGACAAGCTCCACAGGGCCCTTCTCAAGGCCCCATGCCTAAGAAGCAGATGCTCAAAATGGCTGAGGATTTGATTACTCTTATCAGGGGTTCTCAACCCCCCCCCCCCCAGACAAAAGACCCAGAGTGGAGGAAGAATCCCCCTCCTCGGACCAGGCCTCCATTATTTCAGAGCATTCTGATGACCAGGAGCATTCATACTCCCCTTTTGAAGATTCTGATGCAGAGGAGTCCATTCCCTCTGTCTCCCCCCCTGAGGATTACTCTTTTGGGGAAACCTTGCATACCTTGAAGGAACACTTCCACTGGGAAGGCCAAGAGTACTCAGACTCCAAGAAAAGGCTTAGGGATTTTCTCTTGCTCCCTCAGCACAGGCCTCTGGCTATACCTCCTGTCTTAGACATTCTAGATGATGTGTATTCGGAGGCCTGCCTTAACCCAGACTCTTTACCTCCAGCCCCAGTCAAGCCTGACAGGTATTACCGGGTTCCTGATTCACACCAATTCCTATACAAAAGCCATGCGGCTGACCCAGAAACTATCTCACAGGGCCCCAAAGGGATTAAGGGCCTCCACTGCTAAAAATCCATTACCTTCCGAGAGAGATTCCAGAGCTTTAGAAAGGTGGGGGAAAAAGGTATATACCTCGGCCACCTTAACCATGAGGGCATTAAACTGTGCCAGTTCCATATGTTAAAGTACCAACAGTTTCTGTTATCACAGTTGAGAAGCAAAATGTCACAACCTGAACAACCAGACTTGAAGGAGTTGCAGGATTTGATGCATAGTGCAGAACAAGTGGGTAAACATACCTTGCAATGTGGTTTTGATGCTTTAGAGGCCTCATGTAGAGCTGCTGTTACAGGATCAGTCATACGTAGACATGCCTGGCTCAAAGAGCAAACCTTACCAGATCATGTCAAAGCTAAATTACTAGATGCCCCTCTGCAAAAAGATGTATTATTTGGTGTTAAAGCTGAGGAGGTATTAAAGAAAATGGAGGAAAAGGCTAAATCAATGCAAACCGTGAAAGATTTTCTACAGGTACAACCTCCACTTTTCAGTAGAAATTGGCTTTCCAAAAATTGGTCCTTTCCAGCCACGGACAGACCCCAAAGAGGTAGATGCAGGCGCCCGAGGGGCAGAGGGCAATCTCAAGGATCGTTTAAAGGCAGACAATGGCAAGCACCTACACAAAGAGGTGGTGAGGATAGTTCACAGCCATTCAGAAAGCAAACCCAATGACTTTCCCCTTTGCATGCCAAGCAAGGCTCAAATGGCAGCACCTTTAGGCGGAAAACTGGCATTATTTTCGAAAAATTGGCATATTGTCACAAAAGACAAATGGATCCTGGACATTATAGACAGGGGCTACAGATTCCATTTTCACACCCTTCCAAAAATGAGAGGCATGCCAAACCTGCCACACAATCAAAAGGCAGAGGCACAAAAACAAATTTCAGATCTCATGGACATGAAAGCTATTCAAGAGGTACCTACACAAGAACAAGGTCAAGGTTTTTACTCCAGACTATTCCTGGTACCAAGGAAGGGAAAAGATTGGAGACCTATTTTGGACCTATCCATCCTAAACACATTTTTACTCGTGCCAAAATTCAAGATGCTCACATTACAGCAGCTTCTTCCCATGCTGGGCAAGGAGTCTTGGCTGGTAACATTGGACCTCAAGGAGGCATACCTGCATGTCCCAATCAGACAAGATTGCAGAAGATACCTCAGATTTCTTGCAGGTTCAACCCATTATCAATTATCTGCATTGCCCTTTGGCTTATCTACTGTGCCCAGAGTATTCACAAAATGCCTGGCATCAGTAATTGCCTACTACAGACTTCAAGGGATACAAATATACCCATATTTGGACGACTGCCTGATCCAAGCGGACAGCAAGCACATACTTCTGAAACATCTGGCTTTTGTAATAATGTTGTTGAATTCTCTGGGATACACAGTCAACAAAAAGAAATCAAGGCTAATACCCTCTCAAACAATAATTTTCCTGGGTGCCAACTTGGACACAAACACCCAGATGGCCTACCTCACGCCAGAGAAACAGGGGCAACTAACTCAATACTTCAGAAAACTAGCAAATTTCACCAGGCTGACTGCAAGGAAAATCCTGCAGGCTCTGGGATTCATGGCATCTTGCATCCTACTAATCCCATGTGCAAAGCTGCATATGAGGAAACTTCAATGGTACCTGAAAAACCTATGGTCTCAACACAGCCACAGTTTGGAAACAATAATACCACTGATTCCATGTCTTCAAAAGGAATTTCTGTGGTGGGCTCAAGCATGCCAAAGAAACACAGGTCTCCCATTCTGCAAGCCTCAAGCAAATCAAGTCATCACAGCAAACGTCTTGGACTACGCCTGGGGGGCACACATGACAGATCAGTGCATTCAGGGCAAATGGTCCCAAAAAGAAAAGCACCTACACATCAATCAAAAGGAAATGCTAGCAGTAATAAATGCTATTATAGCTTTCAAAAACCTTCTGCATCCAGGTCAGCTATTGATAAGGACAGACAACACCACAGTAATGTGGTACATAAACAAACAGGGAGGAACCCATTCATACCCCCTATGCAGGCTGGCCATGTCTCTCTGGAACATGGCTCTGGAATTACAAATCGAACTTCAAGCACAGTACTTGCCAGGCAAGGAAAACACACTGGCAGACAACCTAAGCAGAAACATGACAGATCCACATGAATGGAAGTTGCATCCTCAAGTTTTTACAGAGATAATTCAAGCATGGGGAAGGCCAGACATAGATCTCTTTGCCTCCCACAAAAATCACCAATTGGCAAAATTCTGCTCAAGGACCTTTCATCCACAGGCCTGGAGAGTGGACGCACTCACTTTCAGTTGGACAACAATGACAGTTTATGCCTTTCCACCTCTTCCTCTGCTGCCCAAAGTTCTATTAAAAACCAGAGCAGACAGACCAAAGATGATTCTCATTGCTCCAGACTGGCCAAGACAACACTGGTGCCCACTCCTGAGGAGCCTGACGCATTCCCCACCATGGATCCTACCTCTAATGCCTCTTCTTCTGACTCAGCATAGCTTCAAAACTCTGCACAGTCAGCTGAAAACACTCAATCTTGCCGCATGGAAGATTCCTTAACTTCACAACAGACCTTACTCTCCAAGGAGGTGCAGGATGTCATTTTGGAGGCCAGAAGGCCTTCTACTAGAAAAGCTTACTCCGCAAAATGGAAACGGTTTTGTGCCTGGAATGAGAAAAGGGGTCAGAATCCTGGAATACTGAATTTACCTAAAATATTACAGTATCTAGCTGAGATGCTAAGCAGTGGATTTTCATTCTCCTCCATCAAAATCCATGCCTCAGCCATTTCTGCAGAATACAACACTGATCCTCCTTCATTCTCTCACCCCCTCTTAAGACAGTTCCTCAGAGGGGCTAAGACTATAAACCCCCCAAGGAAACAACCAGTACCTGCTTGGAACCTCAATTTCATTCTGGAAAAACTGACCTTGCCTCCTTTTGAGCCAGCTGCCTCAACAGAACTGCAATATTTGTCCTGGAAAACAGCCTTCCTTCTGGCTATCACCTTAGCTCACAGGGTATCGGAACTACAAGACCTCATGGCTGTGCAGCCTTTCATCATTTTCTATCAGGGCAGAGTTTCCTTACGAACCAATCCGTCCTTTATGCCAAAGGTGGTATCCAGGGTAGCTTTGAATCAGGCTATCCACTTACCTACCTTTTACCCTAATCCTCAAAACAAAGGGGAGAGACTACTACATTCCTTAGACATCCACAGACAGCTGCGTTATTATTTGGACAGAACAAAGCCTTTCAGAAAATCAGAGCAACTCTTTGTGTCCTATGCTACAGGAGCTCAAGGGAAGCCAATTTCCAGACAGACAATCTCAAAATGGATAGCTCACTGCGTACGCTTTTGTTACTCTCTTCATGGTAAAACTGTACCTGCAGGCATCAGATCTCACTCCACAAGGGCCACAGCTACCTCTGCAGCTTTCCTCAGGGGGGTTCCTACCAAAGATATTTTGGAAGCAGCCACTTGGAGTTCTGTGCATACCTTCTCCAAGCACTATCACCTACCATTATACTCCAAATCTAGAGCAGGCTTTGCCACTGCAGTCTTACAGGGCATCCTGGCTCCTCCTAGTTCCACCTAGTGCCTACCACCCCTTTTTTAGCTTTGGGATTCTACCCATATGTTATGACTGCAGCTGTATGCACGATGAACATAGTACAGTTTTGTACCTACCATAAATGTAGATGTTCGAGTGCTAATACAGCTGCAGTCCAGGATTCCCTCCCTCCCTCCTTCCCCTCTTGGGACAGGCCTAATGGCTAACACCTCCTCATACAACCTGATTGGGGTATTCATTTATGGTGTATTTGCTTGCAACAACTGTTTTTTTGATTATATTGCATTGCATTATTACATAACTTTATGTATTGCCTTCCTTCTGGGGGCACCTCACATCTGGGGCAAGAAAAACTGAAGAAAATGGCGTTGGCTGGTTCTTTTATACCCCTGTCGCACTGACGTCAGGGAAGAAGCGACGACAACCGACGCCAAACCTAGACTTTGGAATTCGGCCGACCGAGGACCCGCCTGACGGCAGGAAAACCCATCTGTTATGACTGCAGCTGTATTAGCACTCGAACATCTACATTTATGGTAGGTACAAAACTGTACTTTCTCTGCACTACCCTTTGGCTTATCTTCTGCGCCCAGGGTCTTTACAAAGTGCCTGGCACCAGTAATTGCATTTTGCAGACAAAGAAACATTCAAATTTATCCATATCTGGACAGTTGTCTCATTCAGACAGAGGACAAGGACACTCTTCTTCAACATCTGGCGTTTGTAAAAAGGCTTCTGGCATGCTTAGGGTACACCGTAAATGAAAAGAAATCACAACTGGTACCCTCTCAAATAATTACATTCCTGGGTGCAAGCTTGAATACAACTGCCCAGATGGCTTACCTCACGCCAGACAAACAAATTCAATTCATAACATACTTCAAACAAGTGGCAACAAAAACCCAGCTATCTGCAAGACAAATTCTGCAGGCTTTGGGGTTCATGGCATCCTGCATTCTACTAATTTCATATGCAAGACTGCATATGAGGAAACTTCAATGGTACCTAAAAAAGCTTATGGAGTCAACATTGTCACAGTCTGGAAACAATGATTCCTCTCATTCCCTGCCTGCAACAAGAGTTCCTTTGATGGGCAGAGGCATGTCACCAAAACAAGGGACTGTAATTCATTCTACCCCCTGCCACCCAAACCCTAACTACGGACTCATCAGACTATGTTTGGGGGCCCATCTGGCAGGGAGATGCATTCAGGGAAAATGTAGCCCAAACCAAATGCATCTACATGTCAACCAGAATGAACTGCTAGCTGTACGGAATGCTCTGACAGCCTTCAAGGGCTTCCTTCATCCAGGACAACTACTGATAAAGACGGACAACACCACAGTTATGTGGTACATAAACAAGCAGGGGGGTACCCACTCCTACCCCCTTTGCAGACTAGCCATGGCCTTGTGGAACACAGTCTTGACTTACCAAATACATCTTTAAGCTCAGTTCCTGCCAGGAAAGCAAAATACTCTAGCAGACGACCTAAGCAGAAATCTTATGGACCCACACGAGTGGAAACTGGATTCACAAATCTTCAGCATGTTGACACGAAAATGGGGGAGCCCAGACATAGATCTATTTACCTCTCCCCAAAACTATCAGTTGGTCAAATTCTGCACAAGAACTCATCACAAAAAAGCATGGAATGTGGATGCTCTATCCTTCAGCTGGGAAAAACTATCAGTCTGTGTCTTTCCCCCTTTATCTCTACTCTTCTAGGTCTTACTAAAAGTCAGACAGGAAAAACCAAAAATGATTCTGATTGCTCCGGACTGGCCCCGCCAACACTGGTACCCGCTTCTATGGAATATGTCACACCTTCCTCCATGGTACTTGCCTCAAACACCTCACCTGTTGTCTCAGCAGAACTATCAAATTCTGCACACTCAGCTCCAAACTCTGAATCTTGCAGCATGGCTAATCAATTAATTATTCAGACCACATCTCAGTAAACCTGTGATGGATGTCATTTTGGCAGCCAGAAGGCCTAGTACTAGAAAATCTTATGCTGATAAATGGAAGAGATTCTGTGCTTGGAACCAAGCACAAGGAATAGACACAGTAAAGCCCAGTATTCCTGATTTTACAATACTTAACTGAGATGCTTGACAAGGGCCTATCTTTTTCTTCAATAAAAATCCATGCCTCTGCCATCTCGGCTCATTACAACACAGAGCCTCCCCTCTTTTCTCATCCCCTGCTTAAACAGTCTCTCAGAGGGGCCAAAAATTTAGGGCCTCCCAGGAGAGCACCAACTCTCGCATGAGACCTCAATTTTGTGCTGGAAAAACTCACCCTGCCTCCTTTTGAACGACCAGCTACTGCGGATATAAAATTTCTTTCTTGGAGGACAGCTTTTCTTTTGGCAGTCACTTCAGCAAGAAGGGTTTCAGAACTACAAGCTCTCATGGCAGTGGAGCCTTTCATTATTTTTTAGCCGGACAAGGTGGCCCTCAGGACCAATCCTTCTTTTATGCCTAAGGTGGTATCCAGTGTGGCTCTTAAGTAGACCATTCACCTGCCAACATTTTACCCAAATCCGCAGAACAAGGTGGAACGGATTCTGCATTCATTGGATGTGCACAGACCGCTAAGATTCTACTTAAACAGGACCTAATCTTTAAAGTCTGGGCAACTACTAGTAGCATTTGCTGCAGGATCAGAGGGGAAGGCTATATCAGACTATTTCTAAATGGATAGGCCACTGCATTCATTTCTGCTATTTGCACCAAGGTAAACCGGTGCCCAAGGGGATCAGATCACATTCCACCAGGGCTGCCTCTACTTCAGCAGCTTTTCTCAGAGGGGTCCCAACCAAAGACATTCTAGAAACTGCTACTTGGAGCTCTGTTCATACCTTCACAAAGCATTACCATTTACCTCTCTTCTCTAAATCCAGGTCAGGCTTTGCCACTGCAGTCCTGCAGGGCCTTATAGCCACTCCTAATGCTGTTTAGTTCCATCCCCCCATCCATAGCTTTGGGATTCTACCCAAATGTAATGAGTGCAACAGTGAAACACAAAGAACATAGTACAGTTGTGTACACTTACCATAAATGTAGATGTTCGAGTGTATTCACTGTTGCAGTCCGGGTTACCCACCCGCCATCCCCCATTCTATATCTTTTCTTTCCTTTCCTTCACTATTCTCAAAAGCCTTTGTGGTGTATTTGCTTTTAGTTGAAGGTAAAGTTTGTGGGTCTAAAAGTGCATTTATATATTTACAGTTTATCTATATATATATTTGCTCCCCATTTGGGGGACACCTGACATCTGGGGCAAGAAAAACTGATGAAAATGGTGTCGGCTGCATGTTTTATTCCCCTGACGACCTGATGTCAGAAGAGGAGACAGCAACTGATGCAGGACCCAAGACTTTGTTATTCAGGCCGACTGAGGGCAGCCTGCCAGCAGATTACCCCAAACATAACGATTGCAACAGTGAATACACTCGCACGTCTACATTTATGGTAAGTGTACACAACTGTACTTTTCTGCTACTTGCACCATGGTAAACCTGTGCCCAAGAGGATCAGATCTCATTCCACCAGGGCTGCTTCTACTTCTGCAGCTTTTCACAGAGGGGTTCCTACCAGAGACATTCTAGAAGCTCCTACTTGGAGCTCAGTTCATACGTTCACAAAGCATTACCATTTACCTCTCTTTCCTAAGTCCAGGGCAGACTTTGCCACTGCAGTCCTGCAGGTCCTTATAGCTGCTCCTAATGCTGTTTAATTCCATCCTCCCATTCATAGATTTGGGATTCTACCCAAATGTAATGACTGCAACAGTAAAACACGAAGAACATAGTACAGTTGTGTACACTTACCATAAATGTAGATGTTCGAGTGTATTCACTGTTGCGGTCCGGGCTACCCACCCGCCAGCCCCCTTTCTTCTCTATTATTATACCTCTTCTTTCCTTCACTATGCTCAAATGCCTTTGTGGTGTATTTGCTTTTAGTTGAAGGTAAATTTTTTGTGTTCTAAAGTACATGTGTATATATATATATATATATATGTGTATATATATATATATATATATATATATATATATATATATATATATATATCTATACATATACATGTTTTTGCTCCCCATTTGGGGGGTACCGGACATCTGGGGCAAGAAAAACTGATTAAGATGGCGTCGCCTGCATGTTTTATACCCCTGACGACCTGATGTCATGGAAGAGGATATAGCAACTGACGCAGGACCCAAGACTTTGTTATTCAGGCTGACTGAGGGCAATCTCCCAGCAGATTACCCAAATGTAATGACTGCAACAGTGAATACACTCGAACATCTACATTTATGGTAAGTGTCCACAACTGTACTTTGCCATTTCCAAACAGATGGCCAGAACTGCCCCCAAATCAGTGGGCAGAGGCCCAGAAGCAAGTACTTTCCCTCATGAGCATGGGGGCTATTCAGCTAGTACCAGAAGAGGAAAAGGGACAAGGTTTCTATTCAATACTTTTCCTGGTGCGCAGAAAAGAGAAATCTTGGCGTCCAATTCTGGACTTATCTATTCTAAACACCTTCCTGGACATCCCAAAATTCAAGATGCTGACTCTTCACCAGTTACTTCCTGTGCTAGGCAAAGATGCGTGGTTGGCAACTCTTAAATTTAAAAGAGGCTTACCTGCATATCCCAATCAGGGAATCGTGCAGACGATACCCCCGCTTCAAAGCAGGCTTCTTGAATTACCATTTCTCTGCACTGCCTTTTGGCTTATTTACTGCGCCCAGGGTCTTTACAAAGTGCCTGGCTCCAGTAATTGCTTTTTGCAGGCAAAGAAATATTCAGATACGTCCATATCTGGACGATTGTCTAATTCAGGCAGCAAACAAGGACATTCTTCTAAAACATCTGGCATTTATAAAAAGGGTTCTAACTTGTCTAGGGTACACTATAAACGAAAAGAAATCACAATGGGTACCCTCTCAAAAAATTGCATTCCTGGGTGCAAGCTTGAATACAACTGCCCAGATAGCTTTCCTTGCACACCAGAGAAGCAAACTCATTTGGTGACTTACTTCAGACAGGTTGCCACAAAAACTCTGATTTCTGCAATGCAAATACTGCAAGCCTTGGGGTTCATGGCCTCCTGCATTCTTCTAATTCCATATGCAAGACTGCATATGAGGAAACTTCAGTGGTATTTAAAAAGTCTATGGAGTAAGCATGGTCACAGCCTGGAAACAATGATTCCTGTCATACCTTGCCTGCAGCTAGGGTTCCTATGGGGGGCAGAGGCCTGCCATTCAAACAAGGGACTGCCATTCACACCACCCCCTGCCGCCCAAACTCTGACTACAGACACATCAGACTCTGCCTGGGGGGGGGGCCTTTTCTGGCAAGGAAATGCATTCAGGGCAGATGGAGCCCAAATCAAATACTCCTTCATATCAATCAAAAAGAAATGCTAGCTGTACAGAATGCACTGACAGCCTTCAAGGACTACCTTCATCCAGGACAATTTCTGTGATAAAGACAGACAACTCCACGGTTATGTGGTACATATACAAGCAGGGGGATACACACGCCTACTCCCTTTGCAGACTAGCCGTAGCTTTGTGGAACACGGCCCTGACCTATCAAGTACAACTACAAGCTCAATTCCTGCCAGGAAAGCTGAACAGTCTGGCAGATGAACTAAGCAGAAATCTCATTGACCCACACGAATGGAAACTGAATCCACAGATTTTCAACACGTTGACATGCAAATGGGGGAGCCCAGACATATATCTTTTTGCCTCATCCCAGAACTATCAGTTGGACAAATTTTGCACAAGAACTCATCACAAAAAAGCCTGGAAAGTGGATGCTCTATCCTTCAGCTGGAAAAACCTATCAGTGTATGCCTTTCCCCCTCTGCCTCTGCTCTCAAAAGTTATACTAAAAGTCAAACAGGACAAACGAAAAATTATTTTGATTGCTGCAGACTGGCCTCACCAACACTGGTACCCACTCCTGCGCAGTGTGTCACACCTTCCACCGTGGCACTTCCCTCAGACACCTTACTTACTGTCTCATCAGAACAACCAAATTCTGCACACACAGCTACAAACTTTGAATCTTGCAGCGTGGCTAATCGCCTAAATTCACCCTTAACATCCCTCAGCAAACCTGTGATGGATGTCATTTTGGAGGCGAAAAGACCTAGTACTAGAAAATCTTATGCTGACAAATGGAAGAGATTCTGTGCCTGGAATCAGTCTCAAGGGATAAGCACAGCAGTGCCCAACATTCCTCACATTTTGCAATACTTAACTGAGATGCTTCACAAGGGCCTGTCCTTTTCTTCCATAAAAATCCATGCCTCAGCCATTTCAGCTCATTACAACACAGAACCTCCCCTCGTCTCTCATCCTCTGCTAAAGCAGTATCTCTGAGGGCCCAAAAACTTAAGACCACCCAGGAGAGCTCCAACCCCTACCTGGGACTTCAAATTTGTATTGGAGAAGCTCACTCTCCCTCCTTTCGAGCCAGCTGCTACTGCAGACTTAAAATTTCTCTCCTGGAAAACAGCTTTCCTTTTAGCAGTCACTTCAGCTAGAAGGATTTCCGAATTACAGGCTCTTATGGCAGTGAAGCCTTTCATCATTTTTCGTGTGGACAGGGTATCTCTCAGGACCAATCCATCCTTCATGCCTAAGGTGGTATCCAGTGTGGCTCTTCATCAGACCATTCATTTGCCAACTTTCTTTCCAAATCCACAGAGCAAGGGGGAGTGGATTCTGCATTCATTGGATGTACACAGACAACTTAGATTTTACTTAAACAGGACTAAATCTCAAAGAAAATCTGAACAACTGCTGGTAGCATTTGCTGCAGGGGCAGAGTGAAAGCAAACCATTTCCAAATGGATAAGCCTTTGTATTTGTTTCTGCTGTATGCACCATGGAAAAACTATCCTCCAGGGGATCAGATCCCATTCCACCAGGGCTGCATCTACTTCCAACAGCCTTTCTCAGAGGTGTTCCTACCAGGGACATTCTAGAAGCGGCTACCTGGAGCTCAGTTCATACTTTCACCAAACATTACCATTTAAAACTTTTCTCTAAATCCAGAGCTGGCTTTGCCGCTTCTGTCCTGCAGGGTGTTATAGCTGGTCCTAATGCTGTATAATTCATTCCACCCAACCACAGCTTTGGGAATCTACCCAAATGTAATGACTGCAACAGTGAAACACGAAGAACATAGTACAGTTGTGTACACTTATCATAAATGTAGATGTTCGAGTGTATTCACTGTTGCAGTCTTGGTTACCCTCCCTTCAGCCCCCTGACTTCACTTTACTTTTATTTATCTTTTTTGTTTGGCATACTTTGTCATGTGTATTTGCTTTTTGCTGGGGGTGTTCCATACCATGTAATTGCTTCCTATTGTGGTGGCACCTGCCATCTGGGGCAAGAAAAACTGATGTAATGGTGTCGGCTGCATGTTGTGCAAATGTGATGACTGCAACAGTGAATACACTCAACATCTACATTTATCGTAAGTGTACACAACTGTACTTTCTTTGTGTTTCACTGTTGGTCATCACACTTGGGTTATATGCCTACAGGTAGCCCTCAGTCAGTCCGAATACCAGAGTCTTGGGATTTTTGCGTTGGATGCTGTCCGCCTCATCCATGATGCCAGGTCTTCAGGGGTGTAAAACAGCCGACGCCATTACATCAGTTTTTCTTGCCGCATGGGAGTCCAAAGCAGAAGCAGTTTACAAGTGCCAGTCCGCAACTGCCTGAAATTTTCGTTTTTCAAGTTTCAAACCTGAAGTCTTCTAAAGGTAAGTACACCGCTGGGGATCCTTTTTTCTTGCTCTAACTGATGTCAGAAAAAGTTAACAATTGTCTTGCCTGTGGTGTCCTGCATGTGGAAAGGAAATACTTCACAGAGATTTTCATTCTTACTTTGTCACCTGTTTAGGCGCAGACCACGACGTCCCTCGCTTTCAGTTTTGTGCCTTGTTCAACGCCTGAAATATTCTTTGTCGGGCTATTTTTGTGTCTCAGTTCTTTCACGGTCATTCTCCGTATTCCAAAATGGCTTTGTTAAGCCATCCAAATATCGATCTTCCAGAAAAATGCAAAGATAAAGACAGAGACAGACAGCATAGTTCCAAAACTGCCAACGACGCTTCCATTAAGCTAGTTGCCATTCCGCCAGTACTTAGTAAGGCACTTTCGCAGCCCCTGATGCCCGCTTCAGTGGATTTGCAAGCCTCTACTGAAACCCATTCGGTGTCCGGTATGCTTCAAGACTCTTCTTCGACTCTGGAACCTGCGGATGTCTCTACCTTGGATGGGTCCGGAGCCGTTGAACAGACAACGGCTTCTGAGGCAGTTATTCTCTCAACCAATTACTTCTTTTTTAACCAAAACTACAGAGTTTCTTAGGCCCAGAATATGCACTACGCCTAGAAAACCAACAACCAAAGTACATGCACCTGCTCCAATGCCACAAAAACAAATGCTTAGAATGGCTGAAGACCTTATTACGCTGATTAGGGGAAGTCAGCCTTCCCCTGCTAAGAGACAAAAAGTCCAGTCCCCTTCAGCTTCTACAGACCAGGATTCTGATGGCTCTGAAATTTGATTATGAAGATATGCCCTTATCTGCTTATGAGGATTCAGATGCAGAGGAATCCATTCCCTCTGCCTTCCCTCCAGAGGATTTTTCTTTTGGTGAAACCTTGCATACCTTACGAGAGCATTTCCACTGGGAATGCCAAGGCTATCCTCAGTTCAGAAAGAGACTCAGAGAATTTCTAGAGTTGCCTCGACACAGGCCCTTAGCAATGCCCCCTGTCCTGGATGTTGTGGAAGATATTTTTATGGAATCCAGTCTTACTCCTGACACTTTACCTCCTGCCCGTAAACCAGACAGGTACTACAGAGTACCTGACGCTCATACATTTCCTTTCAAGAATCTTATTGCTGACCCAGAGATAGTTTCCCATGGGCCTAAAGGTATCAAGGCTACTACAGCCAAGAATCCTACCCCTTTGGACAGGGATTCCAGAGCTTTGGACAGATGGGATAAGAAGGTATATACCTCTGCAACTCTTGCTAGTAGGACATTGAATTGTCAGTTTCACATGCTAAAGTACCAGCAACATATTATGGAACTTATTAAACAAAAAGTGGCAACATTTTCAGACTTTGCAGAAAATAAAGAATTGCAGGAGCGTATGCACTCTGCAAGCCAAGTCAGCAAGCATACTTTGCAGTGTGGCTTTGACGCCCTAGAAGCATCTTGCCAGGCAGCTGTCACTGGCTCTGTACTGAGAAGACATGCTTGGCTGAAGGAGCAGACCTTGCCAGACCATGTCAAATCAAAGTTACTGGACGCTCCTTTGAACAAGGACTGTTTGTTTGGCACCAAAGCAGAAGAGGTTCTTAAAAAGATGGAAGAAAAAGGGAAGTCTATGCAGACTGTTAAAGAATTCTTACAAGTGCAACCCCCTAGATTCAGTAGGCATTGACCTTCCAAACACTGGTCCTTCCCAGCCCCCTCCAGGCCTTCTCAAACCAGACACCCAGACTACAGTCTTAGGGTATGCAGAGATGTAAGCAATGGAGTGCCCCCACCCTTAAAGCAGGGAGTGGTAAGCCACCTCCTTACAGAAAAAGCTCACAATGACTTCTTTACTCCAGTCCCCTGCCCTGTCCAGTTGCTTGTCCCCTAGGAGGAAAACTTGCCCTTCATGCAAAAAAAACAATGTCCATCACTCAGGACCGGTGGGTCCTCGAACATTGTATCTCTGGGGTACAAATTTTACTTCCATTCACTGCCAATCCCAAGAGGGTTTCCAGACCTTCCTCCAAACCAGTGGGCAGAGGCTCAAAACCAAGTACTTTCCCTACTCGATATTGGAGCTATTCAGCCGGTTCCAGTAGAACAGAGGGGTCAAAGATTCTACTCCAAACTCTTCCTGGTACCCAGGAAAGAGGGCTCTTGGCGCCCAATCCTCGATCTTTCCATTCTCAACACCTTCCTGGTGGTACCAAAATTCAAAATGCTTACGCTGCAAGAGCTTCTTCCTATGCCAGCTAAGGATGCCTGGTTAGTCACCCTAGACTTAAAGGAAGCCTATCTGCATATCTCCATAAGGGAATCATGCAGGAAGCATCTACGTTTCAGGGCAGGGTCTATGCATTATCAGATGTTCTTCGTGTTTCATTGTTGCAGTCATCACATTTGGGTTATCTGCTTGCAGTAGCCCTCAGTCGGCCTGATTATCAAAGTCTTGGGTCCTGCGTCGGTTGCTGTCTCATCTTCCATGACGTCAGGCAGTCAGGGGTATAAAGCATGCAGCTGATGCCATTACATCAGTCTTTCTTGCCGTGCGGTGCCCGAAGCAGAAACAGTTCGCAAGTGCTGGTCGGCCGACTCCTGAAATTTTTGTTTTCAAGTTTCAGAACTGAAGTCTTCAACTAAAGCGAAGTGGAAAACCTTTTCTTGCTCTAAACCGATGTCAGTAAAAGTCAGTGATTGTATTTCTTGTGGAAAGCAAATACCTCACAAAGATTTTCATTCATACTGTATTCCTTGCCTGGGCCCTGACCACGACGTACCTCGTTGTCGGTTTTGTGCCTTATTTAAACAACGAACTATTCGTCTGTATATTTATGCTTCTAAATATTTTGGTACTCGGTTCAATTACCCAGATATGGCTTCGGTAACCCACCCGACTACTGACATTCTGAAAAAATGCAAAGACAGAGACAGGCCGCCTAGGTCCAAAGCTGCTGACGATGCTTGTCCTAAGCTAGTCGCCAGTTTGCCGGTACTCATTGAGGTGCTTTTGCAGCCCCAGATACCCGCTGCTTCAGATTTGTAGGCCTCTACTGAACCCCATTCGGAGTCTGGTATGCCGCGAGATGCTTCACCTATGGAACCTGCGGATTTCCCTACCTTGGATAGGTCCAGAGCTGCTGTGCAGGCACCGGCTTCTGAGGGTGTATTAGGCCTACTGACTTGCATATTAAACCAACGCCATCTTCTTCTTCAAGGCCTAAAACTCGATCCATGCCTAGAAAACTGATGCCCAGACCGCATGGTCAGGCCTCTATGCCTAAAAAGCACATAATAAGAATGGCTGAAGACCTTATTACTTTTAATCAGGGGAAGACAACCTTCCCCCTCTAAGAGACCTAGGACTGAATTTGCTTATGATTCTACTGATCAGGATTCTGAAATTTCTGTTTCCTGTGATGACCAGGATTTACCCTTATCTACCTATGAGGATTTTGATGCAGAGGACTCTATTCAGTCTGCTTCACCTCCAGAGGATTTCTCTTTTGGGGAAACCTTGCATACTCTTAGGAGCATTTTCGCTGGGAAAGCCAGGATTACTCTGATTCTAAAGAGAGACTTAGAGATTTCTTACTCCTGCCCCAACACAGGCCTTTAGCTATCCCCCCTATACTGGACATTGTTGATGATGCCTTTTCGGAATCTAGCTTGGCCCCTGACTCCTTACCTCCTGCTCCCAGAAAACCAGATAGATATTACAGGGTTCCTGACTCTCTCAAGTTCCTATTCAAAAATCCTACTGCAGATCCTGATGCCATTTCACAGGGACCCTATGGCTTTAAGGCTACTACTGCCAAAAATCCTACCCCCTCTAATAAAGATTCCAGGGTGCTGGATAGATGGGGTAATAAGGTATACACTTCTGCAACCTTGGCTATTAGGGCCTTAAACTGCCAGTTTCATATGTTAAAGTATCAGCAGCATATTATTGGATTGCTTAAACAGAAAATTATGTTGATTCCTGACTGTGCTGAAAATAATTTACAGGATTTAATGCATTCTGCTGAAAAAGTTGGAAAACATCTTTTGCAATGTGGTTTTGATTTACTAGAGGCATCTTGCAGGACTGCTGTCACTGGGTCTGTACTTAAAAAAGCATGCTTGGCTTAAGGAGCAATCTTTGCCAGATAATGTTAAAGCTAAATTGCTGGATGCTCCCTTAAACCAGGACCACCTGTTTGGCAACAAAGCAGAAGTAGTACTTAAAAAGATGGAGGAAAAAGCTTAATCTGTACAAACTGTTAAAGATTTCCTGCAAGTACAGCCTACAAGATTTAGTAGGCATTGGCCCTCTAAGAATTGGTCCTTTCCTGCCTCTTTCCAGGCCTTCTCAGTCCAGCCCCAGAACCAGCAGAACACCCAGGCTTCAGTCCCAAGGTACGCACAGGACTAAGCAGTGGGGGGCTCCCACTTCCAAAGCCAGGGAGTAGTAAGACTTCCCCCTATGGTAAACTGTCTCAATGACTTAACTTTAAAACTTCCAAGCCCTTCTCAACTGACTGCTCCTTTAGGGTGAAAGATTGCTCTGCAGGCAAAAAACTGGGAACTCGTTACCAGGGCAAGTGGGTTTTAAATATAGTTTCTCAAGGATACAGATTCTACTTCCACACTTTACCAACCCCAAACGGTTGGCCAGATCTACCCCCAAATCAGTGGGCAGAGGCTCAAAAGCAAGATGTCCTTCATGGATGCATCTGCAGTCATAACAAATGGGTTGTCCTGTCGTCAGGCAGCCCTTTGGTCGGCCGGATTCCAAAGTCTGGGTCCGGCTTCGGCTGTCGCACTTCACCCGACGTCATCTCTGCTGGTCTTCGGGTATAAAGGCATCAGCCGACGCCATTTTCCTCAGTCTTTCTTGCCGCGTGGCGCCCGAAGCAGAAGCTGTTCGCAAGTGCCGGTCAGTCAGATCCAGAGATTACTACTACCGAATACTACTTCGAAGACTTCTAAAAGCTAAGTACCCTGTTGGGGACTCTTTCTTGCCTCAGCCGATGTCAGAAAAAGTCAATAACTGTTTAACTTGTGGGAAACAAATATCTCATAAAGATTTCCACTCTTACTGTTTGCCTTGTTTAGGCCCAGACCACGACGTAGCAGCCTGTTCGGGCTGTGCTTCCTTCAACCGACGAACGCTTAGGCGTCGGTCGGAGTTTGCTGAACAGTTTTTCGGCTCAGATTTTGCGTACATTATGCCGTCGGATCCTCCGACTACCCAAATTGTTAAAAACCGCAAAGAAAAAGACCGACACTCGCGGTCCGCGGTTTCGGCCGAAACCACGGTTAAGCAAACGCGAGTGTCTCGGTTTCGGCGAAACCGAAAACTGATCAAACTACAGCCGAATCCATGACTACTACTGAGGTTCCTGCTACTTTACTTGAATCAGCCTCAGAAATTTTACCTACAACTGTGGTTACTAGTGACTTATCAGACACCATCCCTTTGGATGTCTCTACCCCAGCACGTGGTGCTGCTAGGCCTCCTGCAGCCATGTCTATTAAGGCCTTTGCCAGGGCTAAAGCAGCCAAATCTACTAAATCAGTGCCTGTTAAACCCCCCTCAACCAGGCCCACTTCTAGTTCACAAATGCTTACTCTGGCAGAAGATTTAATATCCTTAATTAGGGGATCTCAATCTCACCCAGACAGGGCCTCTCAGCCCCCAGAAAAGAGACCTAGAGCAGAGCCCCCCGAGCCTGTGTCCTCTGATGATTCTGAGGATGACTCGGACATTACAGACCAGCCAGAGGCTCCTTTTTCCAATTATGAAGACTTAGAACTTTTCTGCACTTACCACAACATAGGCCCTTAGCTATACCTCCTGTCCTTTCTGTTGTGGACGATGCATTTAATGATGTCTGCACTGCACCTGATTCCTTACCTCCAGCCCCTGCCAAACCAGATAGATTTTACAGGGTGCCAGACACTCATCACCACCTATACAAGGCCCCACTTGCAGACCCCGAAACTATATCCCAGGGGCCTAAGGCAGTAGCCTCGACCACAGCAAAAAAACCCTATTCCTTCTGAAAGGGAATCCAGGTCCTTGGAGAGATGGGGGAAAAAAGTCTACACCTCTGCTACTCTCTCAGCTAGAGCCTTAAACTGTCAGTTTCACATGATTCAATACCAAGAGTTTATGCTTGATCAGTTAATTAAAAAGCTGTCCTCTGATGAATCTCTAGATAAGAAATCTGTATTAGAAATGGTGAATAACATACAACAGGTTTGTAACCATTCCTTAAAATGTGGCTATGATGCACTGGAGGCTTCATTTAGATCAGCCATGACTGGCACAGTGATAAGAAGGCATGCATGGTTGAAAGAACAGGTCTTACCGGATCACGTTAAAGCTAAGCTATTGGATGCTCCTATGGATAAGGCCAGTCTATTTGGGGAACCTGCCCAGCAGGTAATGAAGAAAATGGAAGAGAAGGCAAAATCTGTACAAACAGTTAAAGATTTCCTACAGGTTCAGCCCCCAAGGTTTAGCAGGAACTGGCCTGCCAAAAATTGGTCCTTTCCTGACTCCACAAGATCACAAAGGGGCAGGAACACACGCTCTAGGGGCAGAAATCAATCCAGAGGAGGTGCCTACAGAGGACGACAGTGGCAAGGCAATAACCGAGGCACAGACACAACCACTGCCACTGCAACAGGACAATCACAGTGACTTGGTTCTGATTCCGCCTACCAGGGAGCAAATAGCAGCACCATTAGGCGGAAAGCTAGCCTTATTCTCGAAAAATTGGCACTACATCACAAAAGACAAGTGGATTTTGCAAACCATAGACCAAGGCTACGGTTCCACTTCCACACTTTACTAGTAAAAGAGGAATGCCAAACCTGCCCCAAATCAAAGAATAGAAGCCCTGCACCAAATAGCGGAATTAACAAAGATGAGAGCTGTGGAAAGAGTACCAATAACAGAACAGGGCAAAGGATTCTACTCCAGACTCTTCCTAGTACCAAGAAAAGAGAAAAACTGGAGACCTATTCTCGACCTGTCCATCTTAAACACATACATCATTGTCCCAAAATTCAAAATGCTGACCCTACAGCAACTGCTTCCCATGCTGGGCAAGGAGTGTTGGCTGGTAACTCTAGATCTCAAGGAGGCATACCTGCACGTCCCCATTCGACCATATTGCAGAAGATACCTCAGATTTCTTGCAGGATCAGAGCATTATCAATTCTCAGCATTGCCCTTTGCCTTATCTACTGTGCCTAGAGTATTCACAAAATGCCTGGCATCAGTAATCGCTCACTGCAGAGTACAGGGAATCCAAATTTATCCATACCTGGACGACTGCCTGCTACAAGCGGACAACAAAAGCAAGCTGACAACAGATTTACAAAGGGTCATTTACTTGCTTCAAGCCCTGGGATACACAGTCAATTTACAAAAGTCAAGGCTGATACCATCCCAGACAAGAACTTTCCTGGGTGCGGAATTGGACACAGTAAAACAAATGGCATTCCTAACTGCAGAAAAACAAAAAGAGCTTCCTCTTTACTTCTTGGCATTAACAAAGCAGAACAAACTAACAGCAAGAAAAGTTCTGCAGGCCTTGGGATTCATGGCATCATGCATAATCTTGGTCCCACATGCCAGACTACATATGAGAAAGTTACAGTGGTACCTAAAGAATTTATGGTCTCAACACAGGCACAGCTTAGAAACAGAAATACCACTAATCCCATGCTTAAAACAGGAGTTCCTATGGTAGGCTCAGGCATGCCAGTCAAACCCAGGCCTACCCTTCCACAACTTCCGAGCAAGCCAAACCATCACAACGGACGCCTCAGACCTAGGATGGGGAGCACACATGCTGGACAAATGCGTACAAGGACTGTGGACTCAGGAACAGCTGCACCTGCACATAAACCAAAAAGAGATGCTGACAGTAAAACTGGCAATGCTAAAATTCAGACCATTCCTCAAAGAAGGCCATTTGATGATAAGGGCAGACAACACCACAGTCATGTGGTACATCAACAAACAGGGAGGCACTCATTCATACCCCCTATGCAGTATGACTTTGGACCTTTGGAATCTGGCTCTAAGCTACAACATCCAGTTACAGGCAATATTTGTACCCGGAAAAGAACACCCTAGCAGACATTTTAAGCAGAACCACCTCGGATGCTCACGAATGGATGCTACACCCGGACATCTTCAAGGTCATCACAAAGAAATGGGGAATGCCACTAATAGATCTATTCGCTTCCCCACAAAATCACCAGTTCAAAAAATTCTGCACAAGGACATTCCACCCACTAGCATGGAAGGTGGACTCTCTATCCTTCAGCTGGAAAGGCCTGACAGCATATGCATTCCCACCTCTTCCCTTGATGCACAAGGTACTACTGAAAATCCAAGAGGAACGTCCAAGGATAATTCTGATAGCTCCGAACTGGCCAAGACAACACTGGTATCCATTGCTGAGGAGCATGTCTCGGGAGAAAATGTGGTCAATACCCTTGATGCCTCTGATGTTAACTCAGAACAACTACAGCATCATACATCCAAACCTAAAAACCTTGCAACTGACTGCCTGGAACCTCACATAGCAGTAACTAACCCACACCTTTCACAAAGGGTTAAAGACATTATCCTTGAAGCCCGCAGACCTTCAACAAGAAGGAACTATGCAGGAAAATGGAAAAGGTTCGTCATTTGGAGTACTGAAAGAGGAAAAGATGTGTTGAACATAGATATTGCTAACATTCTGGAATACTTGGCAGAGCTTCTACATACAGGCCTGTCCTATTCCTCCATCAAGATACATGCATCAGCTATCTCATCAGAATACAGCTTTGATCCGCCTGTCTTTTCACATCCTCTACTCAGGCAGTTCCTCAGAGGGATCAAGAATGTAAAACCTCCTAGGAAGCCACCATTACCAGCATGGGACTTGAATTTTGCACTAGAAAAATTGACACTCCCTCCGTTTGAACCAGCAGCAACAGCAGATCTACAACACCTGTCATGGAAAACTGCTTTCCTACTGGCTATTACTTCAGCAAGGAGGGTTTCGGAACTACAGGCCTTAATGGCAGTGCAACCCTTCCTAATCTTCCATCAAGATAGGGTGTCCATGAGAACTAATCCTACATTTATGCCTAAGGTGGTATCCAGAGTGTCTTTAAACCAGGCAATCCACCTACCTACCTTCTTTCCCAACCCACAAAACAGAGGTGAAAGAATTCTACATACCTTGGATGTACATAGACAGTTACGCTACTACCTGGACAGATCCAAAGGTAACAGAAAAACTGACCAGCTCTTTGTAGCCTATGCAACAGGAAGGGAAGGAAAAGCAATTTCCAAACAGGCAATCTCCAAATGGATAGGAAATTGCATAAGATTCTGTTACTCCTACCATGGAAAACCAGTCCCACAGAACATAAGACCTCATTCTACAAGGGCTACAGCCACTACCACAGCTTTCTTAAGAGGAGTGGCAACCAAGGACATTATTGAGGCGGCTACTTGGACCTCCGTGCATACATTTGCCAAGCATTATAATTTACCTCTATATTCTAGATCCCGAACAGGGTTTGCCACTGCTGTACTGCAAGGGATCCTGACTACACCATAATTCTTTTTCCTCCTCCCTTAGTTTGGCTATGGTATTCTACCCATTTGTTATGACTGCAGATGCATCCATGAAGGACATAGTACAGTTTTGTACCTACCATAAATGTAGATGTCCGAACTGGATAGCATCTGCAGTCAGGATTACCTCCCTCCTTCCCTCTGTGGTACTCCTAGGGTAATTACCCTCCTAATAGCTAGCTGGGGAGTCTCTTATGGTGTATTTGTTTGTATATATGTACATACATGTTTATTTTTTGTGTTTGCCTTCTACTATTTTGGAAACATTGGCATTATCCAAAATTTAGCTTTCCAAGAGGGCAATTGGCATCTGGGGCAAGAAACACTGAGGAAAATGGCGTCGGCTGATGCCTTTATACCCGAAGACCAGCAGAGATGACGTCGGGTGAAGTGCGACATCAGCCGAAGCCAGACCCAGACTTTGGAATCCGGCCGACCGAAGGGCTGCCTGACGACAGGACAACCCATTTGTTATGACTGCAGATGCTATCCAGTTCAGACATCTACATTTATGGTAGGTACAAAACTGTACTTTCTCTCTCTCAAGTATAAGGGGTATTCAAACTGTCCCAGAAGAGGAAAGGGGACAAGGTTTCTACTCAAGACTTTTCCTGGTGCCCAGAAAAGACAACAACTGGCGTCCTGCCCTGGACCTCTCTATCCTAAACACTTTTTTGGTAATCCCAAAATTCAAGATGCTAACTCTTCACCAGTTGCTTCCTATGCTAGGCAAGGATGCCTGGTTGGCAACCCTGGATTTAAAAGAAGCCTACCTGCACATCCCAATCAGGGAATCTTGCAGAAGATACCTATGCTTCAAAGCAGGCTTCATGCACTCTCAGTTCTCTGCAGTACCCTTTGGCTTATCTACTGCACCCAGGGTATTCACAAAGTGCCTAGCTCCAGTCATTGAATTTTGCAGGCAAAGAAATATTCAAATATACCCATACCTGGACTATTGCCTAATTCAGGCAGAAAGCCAGGACATACTATTGCATCATTTTTGTACAAAAAGTGCTAACTTCTGGGGTACAGAATAAACGAAAATAAATCACATCTTGTACCTTGCCAAAAATTGTATTCCTGGGAGCAAGCTTGAACACAACTTCCCAGATGGCTTTCCTAATGCCAGAGAAACATGTTCATTTGACAGCTTACTTCAAACTAATGGCCACAAAGACCCTGCTATATCTGCAAGACAAATACTGCAAGCCTTGGGTTTCATGGCCTCATGGATTCTCCTAATTCTATATGCAAGACTACATATGAGGAAACTACAATGGTATCTAAAAAGCCTATGGTGTCAACATTCTCAGTATCTAGAAGCAATGATTCTTAACATACCTTGCCTACAGTTAGTTTCTTTGGTGGGCAGAGGCCTGCCACCAAAACAAGGGACTGCCACTCACTCTACGCCCTGCCGGCCAAACCCTAACAGCAGACGCATCAGACTATGCATGGGGGGCTCACTTGGCAGGGAAGTGCATTCAGGACAAATAGAACCCAAGTCAAATGCACCTGCATATCAATCGAAAAGAAATGTTAGCTGTACAGAATGCTCTGACAGCCTTCAAGGACCACATTCTTCCAGGACAATTAATGGTAAAGACAGACAACATCACAGTTATGTGGTACATAAACAAGCAGGGGGGAACCCACTCATACTCTCTCGGCAGACTAGCCATGGCTCTGTGGAGCTACCAAGTTCACCTACAGGCTCAATTCCTGCCAGGAAAGCTAAATACACTGGCAGACGAACTAAGCAGAAATCTCATAGACCCACACGAGTGGAAACTGGAACCAAAGACATTCAACATGTTGGTAAACAAATGGGGGAGCCCAGAGATATACCTGTTTGCCCCCCCCCCCCCCCCCCAGAACTACCAATTGGACAAATTCTGGACAAGGACTCCCGACAACCAAGCTTGGAAAGTGGATGCCCTGTCCTTCACCTGGAAAAATCTATTAGTTTATGCCTTTCCTCCTCTGCCTCTCCTCTCCAAGGTACTACTAAAGATCAAACAGGACAAACCAAGGACTATACTGATTGCACCAGACTGGACACGCCAACACTGGTACCCCTCTTGCGCAATGTGTCACTGCTGGCACCATGGCACCTGCCTCAGACCCCTACCCTGCTGTCCCAGCAGAAGGGCCAGATTCTACACCCTCAGCTTCAATCCCTGAACCTGGCAGCCTGGCTAATTTCCTGATCTTTCCGTTACCATCCCTCAGTAAACAAGTGTTGGATGTCATTCTGGAGGCAAGGAGGCCTAGTACTAGAAAATCGTATGCTGAAAGATGGAAAAAATTCTGTTCCTGGAACCAAACTCAGGGGATGGGCACAGCAGCGCCCAATTTACCTCAGATTCTTCAATACTTAACTGAGATGCTTCACAAGGGCCTTTCCTTTTCCTCCATCAAAATTCATGTCTCAGCCATTTCAGCTCATTACAACACAGAACTACCCCTCTTCTCTCATCCACTGCTCAAGCAGTTCCACAGAGGGGCCAAAAATGTAATACCACCCAGGAGAGCCCCAACCCCAGCCTGGGACCTTAACTTTGTATTGGAAAAACTCACTCTACCTCCTTTTGAGCCAGCTGCAAATGCAGAGTTGAAATTCTTTTCTTGGAAAACAGCCTTCCTTTTAGCCATCACTTCAGCAAGAAGGGTGTCTGAATTACAGGCCCTTATGGCAGTGGAGCCTTTCATCATCTTTCATGCGGACAGGTGTCCCTCAGGACCAATCCTTCCTTCATGCCCAAGGTAGTATCTAGTGTGGCTCTTAATCAGTCCATTCATTTGCCAACCTTTTTTTCTAATCCACAGAACAAAGGGGAACTTATTCTGCACTCCTTAGATGTGCACAGACAACTTAGATTTGACTTAGACAGGACTAAACCTCTCAGGAAGTATGAACAGCTGTTGGTGGCATTTGCTGCAGGGGCAGAGGGGAAGGCAATTTCAAAGCAAACCATTTCTAAATGGATAGGCCATTGCATTCATTTCTGCTATAAGCACCATGGAAAACCTATCCCACAGGGGATAAGACCACATTCAACCAGGACTGCATCTACCTCTACAGCCTTTCTCACAGGTATCCCTACCAGGGACATCCTAGAAGCTGCTACATGGAGTTACAAGCATTACCATTTGCCAATTTTCTCTAAATCCAGAGCTGGCTTTGCCACTGCAGTCTTGCAGGGCCCTATAGCTGGTCTTAATGCTATCTAATTTCCTCCTGCCATCCTTAGCTTTGGGAATCTACCCAAATGTGATGACTGCAACAGTGAAACACAAAGAACATAGTACAGTTGTGTACACTTACCATAAATGTAGATGTTCGAGTGCATTCACTGTTGCAGTCCTGGTTACCCTCTCTCCAGCTTTTTGGCTTATACCTCTATTCCTTTTTACTATGCTTAAAGCTTTTTGGTGTATTTGCTTTTTTTGTTGGAGGTGTAACTTTGTATATATATTTAATTATTTCCTTTTAGGGGGGCACCTGACATCTGGGGCAAGAAAAACTGATGTAATGACATCGGCTGCATGCTTTATACCCCTGACTACCTGATGTCATGGAAGATGAGAAAGCAACCAACGCAGGACCCAAGACTTTGATAATCAGGCCGACTGAGTCTACTCCAAGCAGATAACCCAAATGTCATGACTGCAACAATGAATACACTCGAACATCTACATTTATGGTAAGTGTACACAACTGTACTTTCTCTGCACTTCCCTTTGGCTTATCTACTGCACCCAGAGTATTCACAAAATGCCTGGCTCCAACCATTGCATACTGCAGGCAGAGAAATATCCAAATTTACCCGTACTTGGACTGCCTGATTCAGGCGGACAGTCAGGAATTGCTTCTGCAGCACCTGACATTTGTGAAAAACCTTCTCACTTCCCTGGGGTACACCATCAACAAAAAGAAATCAAAACTGGTACCCAGTCAAAAGATTGTATTCCTGGGAGCAAGCTTGGACACAGCTTCCCAGATGGCATTCCTCACCTCAGAAAAAGTTTATCTGACAGACTACTTCAAGCAAATGGCCACCAGAACCCAGCTGTCTGCAAGAAAAATACTGCAAGCCCTAGGGTTCATGGCCGCATGTATACTGCTGATTCCGTATGCAAGACACTGCATATGAGGAAACTCCAGTGGTACTTAAGTCTTTGGTGCCAACATTCTCTGGACCTGGAAACAGTCATTCCTATCATACCCTGTCTAAGTGTTCCTCTGGTGGGTAGAAGCATGCAACCACAACAAGGGACTGCCATTTACTCAACCCCAAGCCACCCAGGCCCTGACGACAGATGCATCAGACTATGCCTGGGCGGCACACATGGACGGAAATTTTTATTCAGGGCCACTGAAGCCCAAGTCAAGTTCATCTGCACATCAACCAAAAAGAGATGCTAGCTGTACAGAATGTCCTGACAGCTTTCAGATCCCTAATCTTTCCAGAACAACTGATAATAAAAACAGACGACACCACAGTTATGTGGTACATCAACAAGCAGGGGGAAACCCATTCCAACCCACTCTGCAGGCTAACAATGGCCCTGTGGAACACGGCCTTGGACATTCAAGTCCATCTTCAAGCTCAGTTCCTGCCAGGCAAACAAAACTTACTGGCAGATGACTTAAGCAGAAATCTCCCAGACCCACACGATTGGCAATTGGAGCACAGCACCTTCAACCTTCTGATTCAGAAATGGGGGACCCCAGAGGTGGATCTCTTTGCCTCCCCTTACTACCACCAGCTCAGGAAATTCTGCACCAGGAATCCTCACAGCAGGGCCTGGAAAGTGGATGCCCTATCTTTTCAGTGGATAAATCTCTCAATCTATGCCTATCCCCCTCAAGGTAAAGCAGAACAGAACAAGGGCAAATGTTCTTCGTGTCTCACTGTTGCACTTATTACATTTGGGTAATCTGCTGGCAGGTTGCCCTCAGTCGGCCTGATTAACAAAGTCTTGGGTCCTGCATTGGTTGCTGTTCCTTCTTCCCTGACGTCAGGTTGCCAGGAGTATAAAACATGCAACCGACACTGTTACGTCAGTCTTTCTTGCGGTGCGGTGTCCAAAGCAGAAGCAGTTCGCAAGTGCCGGTCGTCCGACTCCTGAAATTTTCGTTTTCGAGTTTCAGAACCGAAGTCTTCAACTAAAAGCTAAGTACCCCATTCGTGAAACTTTTTCTTGCTCCTTACCGATGTCAGTAAAAGTTAATAATTGCATTACTTGTGGGAAGCACATACCTCATAAGGATTTTCATTTGTACTGTATTCCTTGCCTAGGCCCTGACCACAACGTGCCTTGCTGTCGGTTTTGTGCTAAATTTAATCAACGCATGATTAAACTTCGGTATATTTTTGCTTCTAAATATTTTGGCTCAAGATTTAACTATCCAGAAATGTCAGTTAGCAATCAGACTATCGGAATACCTAAAAAACGCAAAGAAAAAGGCCGGTACTTGGGTGCTTTCGCAGCTCCTGATACCCGTTACTTTTGATACGCAGGCCTCTACTGAGACCCATTCTGAGTCCAGTATTCCGCGAGATGCTTTAAGTATTGATCCCGTGGATGTCTCTACCTTAGATGGGTCTGGAGCCTCTGTGCAGTCACCGACTTCTGAGGGTGTTTTCAGACCTAAAGATTTGTATATTAAACCAACGCCATCTTCAAAACTAAGGCCAAAATCTACTTCTCTGTCTAAAAAACTACGCATGGGCCACATGTACAGGCCCCAATGCCTAAAAAACAAATGATCAAAATGGCTGAAGATTTAATTACCTTGATCAGGGCTAGCCACCCCCCTCTAAGAGGCCTAGGCAAGGCACTGACTGTGAATCTTCAGATCAGGTTTCTATTTCTTCTGATTCTTCTTCAGAACAGGATTTATCTATACCTACTTATGAGGACTCTGATGCAGAAGATTCCATCCCTTCTGCTTCTCCCCCTGAGTATTTCTCTTTTCGAGAAACTTTTACATACCTTAAGGGAACACTTCCACTGGGAAAGTCAGGATTTCTCTAAAACAAAAGAGGCTTGGGGAGTTTCTTCTTCCTCAGCTTAGGCCTTTGGCTATACCTTCTGTTCTAGACATTGTTGATCATGTTTTTTCAGAATCCAGTATGACTCCTGATTCTCTGCCTCCGGCTCCTAGTAAGCCAGACAGATACTACAGGGTTCCTGACTCCCACAAATTCCTTTTCAAAAACCCTACTGCTGATATTGAAACCATTTATCAGGGTCCCAAGGGCGTTAAGGCCTCTACTGCTAAAAATCCTACCCCTTCTGACAGAAATTCCAGGGCGCTGGATAGGTAAGAAGGTTTACACGTCTGCAAGTTTGGCAGTTAGGGCTTTAAACTTTCGATTTCATATGCTTAAATATCAACAGCATGTCATGGGTCTACTTAAACAGAAAATGATGTTGATCTGTGACTGTGTGGAAAATAAAGAGTTGCCGGATTTATTACATTCAGCTGAAAAAGTTAGAAAACATACTTTGCAATGTGGTTTTGATTCTTTGGAGGCCTCTTGCAAGGCTGCTGTAACTGGATCGGTGATATGGAGGCATGCTTGGCTCAAAGAGCAAAATCTGCCTGACCTTGTTAAAGCAAAATTGTTGGATGCTCCTTTGCAACAAGACAGTCTCTTTGGTAATAAGGCTGAAGAAGTTTTAAAAAGGATGGAAGATAAAGCTAAATCTATGCAAACTGTGAAAGATTTCTTACAAGTGCAGCCACCCAGATTTAGTAGGCACTGGCCTACTAAGAACTGGTCCTTTCCACTTCCCTCGAGAGCTGCTCAAGTCAAAACCAAAACATTCCAAAGGCTCTAGGTTTCAGTCACAAGGAACTTGTAGAACAAAACAATGGGGGTGCCTCCACCTCCAAACCTGGAAGCAACAAGGCACCTCCCTATGGTAAACAGTCTCAATGACTTTCCTCTACAATCACCAAGCAACTTACCTTTTGGCCGCCCCTTTGGGGGGAAAACTGACACTTCATGCACGAAACTCACAATTGATTACCCAGGACAAATGGGTTTTAAATATAGTATCCCAAGGATACAGATTTCATTTCCACACGTTGCCAATCTCAAACGAATGGCCAGATCTGCCTCCAAATCCATGGGCAGAGGCCCAGAAACAAGTTCTGTCCCTCATGAATATGGGGGCTATTCAACCAGTACCAGAAGAGGAAAAGGGACAAGGTTTCTATTCAAGACTTTTCCTGGTACCCAGAAAAGACAAATCATGGTGTCCAATTCTGGACTTATCCATTCTAAATATATTTCTGGACATTCCAAAATTCAAGATGCTGACTCTTCAACAATTACTACCTATGCTAGGCAAAGATGCCTGGTTGGTAACTCTAGACTTAAAAGAGGCTTACCTGCATATCCCAATCAGGGAATCTTGCAGACGATACCTCCACTTCAAAGCAGGCTGTTTGCATTACCAGTTCTCCACACTGCCCTTTGGCTTATCTACTGCGCCCAGGGTCTTCACAAAGTGCCTGGCACCAGTAATTGCATTTTGCAGGCAAAAAAAATATTCAAATTTATCCATACCTGGATGATTGTCTAATTCAGGCAGAAAACAAGGACACTCTTCTAAGGCATCTGGCATTTGTAAAAAGGGATGTTCATCGTGTTTCGCTGTTGCAGTCATTACACTTGGGTAATCTGCTGGCAGGCGACCCGCAGTCGGCCCGAGTTTCAAAGTCTTGGTCCGGCGTCGGTTGCTGTCTCCTCTTCCCTGACGTCAGTGCGCCAGGGGTTTAAAAGTTGCAACCGACGCCATTTTCTTCAGTCTTTCTTGCCATGCTGTGCCCGAAGCAAAAGCAGTTCGCAAGTGCCGGTCGGCCGACTCCTGAGATTTTCAAATTTGAGTTTCAGAACCGAAGTCTTCAATAAAGCTAAATACCCCGTTGGAGAAACTTTTTCTTGCTCCAGACTGATGTCAGTAAAAGTTAATAATTGTATTTCTTGTGGGAAGCAAATACCTCATAAGGACTTTCACTCTTACTGTATTCCTTGCCTAGGACCTGATCACAACGTTACCAGTTGTCGTTTTTGTGCCAGATTCAATAAATGCACTATTAAACGTCGGTACGATTTTGCTTTACATTACTTTGGCCAAAGGTTTAATTACATAATGCCGTCGGAACAACTGACAACCGGAATTTATAAAAAACGCAAAGACAAAGAAAAGAACAGGCATCCGAGGTCCAAAACCGACAACGAAGCCTCTTCTAGGCCAGTCGCCGATTCACCGATTCTCAGTAAGGCGCTTTCGCAGCCCCTGACACCCGCTACCTCAGAGCCACAGACCGTAACCGACAGCCACGTGGAGACACCTAGTCCTGTGGAAACTCAAGGTATTTTGCCAACAGAAACTATTCCCTCAGATGGGTCCGGAGCCGCTGAGCAGGCATCGGCTTCTGAGGATGTTTTCAGACCTTCACAGCTTACAATTACGCACACTTCAGCAGCCAAGGCAAAGTCAAAAACACCATTAAAGACAAGGAAACAAGTACAGCATTCTCCTGAACAGTCATCCATGCCAAAGAAACAGATGCTAAAAATGGCCGAAGACCTAATTACTTTAATCAGGGGTACCCATCCCCCTCCTGACAAAAGGCCTAGGCAAGACATTGACTATGATTCCTCTGACCAGGTTTCCATTTCCTCTGATTCCACTTCTGATCAGAGATACTCTCTCCCTCCCTAGGAGGACTCTGATGCAGAAGAGTCTATACCTTCAGCCTCTCTGCCTGAGATTTATTCTTTTGGGGGAAACCCTGCACACTATGAGGGAGCATTTCCATTTGGAGAGCCAGGATTATTCAGAATCCAAGATAAGGCTCAGAGACTTCCTTTTATTGCCTCAGCACAGGCCCCTGGCTATCCCCCCTGTGTTTGATATTGTTGATGATGTTTTTTTCTGAATCCAGTCTGTCTCCTGATTCTTTACCCCCTGCACCAGTCAAGCCAGACAGGTACTACAGGGTCCCTGACTCCCATAAATTTCTTTACAAAAACCCCGCTGCAGACCCAGAAGCAATTTCTCAGGGTCCTAAAGGGGTTAAGGCTTCCACTGCTAAAAATCCTGTGCCCTCCGGTAGCGATTCCAGAGCTGTGGACAGATGGGAGAAAAAAGTTTACACTTCTGCTACTTTAGCTGTAAGGGCTTTAAATTGCCAGTTTCACATGCTTAAATATCAACAGTATCTCATGTCATTGCTAAAACAGAAAATGGTTTCAAATTTAGAAACTCCTAACAGCAAAGAAATGCAGGATTTATTGCATGCAATTTAACAAGTGGGAAAGCATACTCTGCAATGTGGTTTTGATTCATTAGAGGCTTCTTGTAGAGCCACAGTTACAGGCTCTGTTATTCGAAGGCATGCTTTTGAAAGAACAAAGTTTACCTGACCCTGTAAAAGTAAAATTACTGGATGCTCCACTACATCATGATACTTTGTTTGTTGTTAAGGCAGAGGAAGTGTTAAAGAAAATGGAGGATAAAGCAAAATCAATGCAGACAGTGAAGGATTTCTTACAGGTTCAACCACCTAGATTTAGCAGAAACTGGCCTTCAAAAAATTGGTCATTTCCAGTGTCAGGCCACAAAGAGGCAGATACAGACGCCCAAGAGGCAGATCTCAGCCCCAAGGCTCCTACAGACCTAAACAATGGGGTGCTTCAGCCCCCAAAGGAGAGGAAGACAAATCACAACCTTATAGGAAACAGTCCCAATGACTTCCCTCTACAAATGCCAAGCACTTACCTTTTGGCAGCTCCCCTAGGGGGAAAGCTAGCACTTTGCTCAATAAAGTGGCACATAATCACCCAAGACCAATGGGTACTGAATATTGTTTCTCAGGGTTACAGGTTCCACTTCCACACGCTTCCAAAATCAAAAGGTATGCCAGACCTGCCACAACACCAATGGGCAGGGGCCCAAAAACAGATTGCTGCTCTTATGGACATGGAATCTATTCAAAGAGTTCCACAGCAAGAACAGGGACAAGGTTTTTACTCAAGACTTTTCTTAGTACCCAGAAAGGGCAAAGCCTGGAGACCAACACTGGACCTGTCAATCCTAAATACTTTCCTGGATGTTCCAGAATTCAAAATGTTAACACTACAGCAACTTCTGCCCATGCTGGGCAAGAAGCCTTGGCTAGTTACTTTGGACCTCA
Source organism: Protopterus annectens (assembly GCF_019279795.1). Taxonomy (NCBI): domain Eukaryota; kingdom Metazoa; phylum Chordata; order Ceratodontiformes; family Protopteridae; genus Protopterus; species Protopterus annectens. The sequence goes on along the minus strand of NC_056739.1, from coordinate 1,579,952,062 downwards.
AGGAGGCATACCTGCATGTCCCAATCAGGCAAACTTGCAGAAGATACCTCAGATTTGTAGCAGGCTCAATGCATTAAAAATTCTCTGCACTGCCCTTTGGCTTATCTACTGTGCCCCGCGTCTTCACAAAATGCCTGGCACCAGTAATTGCATTTTACAGACAAAAAGGAATTCAAATATATCCATACTTGGACGACTGCCTTATTCAAGCAGAGAGCAAGGACATTCTTCTACATCATCTGGCGTTTGTAAAAAGATTACTAATTTGCCTAGGGTACACAGTAAATGAAAAGAAATCAAAACTAGTGCCTTCTCAAGAGATAATATTCCTGGGTGCAAGCTTAAATACAACTACCCAGATGGCTTATCTCACGCCAGACAAACAAAGGTAACCGACTCATTACTTTCAAATGATGGCGACAAAAACCCAGCTCCCTGCAAGAAAAAATCTGCAGGCCGTGGGCTTCATGACATCCTGCATTCTACTAATTCCATATGCAAAACTGCATATGAGGAAACTACAATGGTATCTGAAAAGTGTTTGGACTCAGCATTGTCACAGCCTGGAGACAATCATAACTTTAATTCCCTGCCTACAACAGGAGTTTCGATGGTGGGCCCAGACCTGTCACCACAACAAAGGACAGCCTTTCACCTTACCCACAGCCAGGCAGACAATAACAACGGATGCATCAGATTATGTCTGGGGAGCCCACATGGCAGGAAAATGTATTCAGGGCACATGGGCCCGCAAGCCAAATGCATCTTCTTATCAATCAAAAAGAGATGCTAGCTGTACAGAATGCCCTGACAGCCTTCAAGGATCTACTTCATCCAGGACAACTGCTGATAAAGACGGACTTTACTACAGTCATGTGGTACATAAACAAGCAGGGAGGCACACATTCTTACCCCCTGTGCAGACAAGCCATGATTTTGTGGAACACAGCATTGACTTATCAAGTACACCTGCAAGCACAGTTCCTGCCAGGAAAGACAAATACTCTGGCAGACGAACTAAGCAGAACCCTCGGGGATCCTCATGAGTAGAAACTAGATCCACAAATCTTCAGCATGATAACAAGGAAATGGGGATGCCCAGACATAGATCTATTTGCCTCCCCTCACAATTGCCAACTACAGAAATTCTGCACAAGGACTTATCACAAACAAGCATGGAAATATGGATGCTCTGTCATTCAGCTGGAAAACCCTTACAGTATATGCCTTCCCTCCTCTACCTCTCCTCCCCAAGGTACTCCTAAAGGTCAGACAAGAGAAGCCAAAAATGATACTGATTGCCCCGGACTGACCACGCCAGCACTGGTACCCAATCCTAAAGAGTTGTCTCAAGGCCCTGCCTGGACATTACCTCAAATTCCTCATTTACTGACCCAACAAAACAATCAGATCCTGCTCAGCCAACTCAGAACCCTAAATCTGGCTGCATGGTGGATAATGTAACCATTCAGAACACACCTCTCTCTAAAGCAGTTATGGATGTTATTTTGGAGGCCAGGAGGCCCAGCACCAGAAAATCTTATGCAGAAAAATGGAAGAGATTCTGTGCTTTGAACCAGGCACAAGGAATTGACACGCTTTTACCAAATATCCCTCAGATTTTACAATACCTAACTGAGATGCTGGACAAAGGCCTATCCTTCTCATCAATTAAGATCCATGCCTCTGCCATTTCAGCTCATTACAATACGGACGCACCTATTTTTTCACATCCACTGCTAAGGCAGTACCTCAGAGGGGCCAAAAACATAAGACCTCCAAGAAGAGCACCAGTACCTGCATGGGACCTCAATTTTGTCTTGGAAAAGCTCACACTGCCTCCTTTTGAGCCAGCCAATACAGCTGAGATAAAATTCTTATCATGGAAAACAGCTCTGCTCCTAGCAATAACTTCAGCAAGAAGAGTCTCAGAGTTACAGGCATTAATGGCTGTGGAACCTTTTATTATTTTCCATCCGGACAGGGTTTCTCTAAGGACAAACCCAACATTTATGCCTAAGGTAGTGTCCAGTGTGGCTCTTAACCAAACCATTCATTTGCCTACCTTTTATCCAAACCCACAGAATAAAGGGGAGAGACTTCTGCATTCTTTGGACATACACAGTTACGCTTCTACTTGGACAAAACTAAAGCTTTCAGAAAGACTGAGCAACTTTTAGTGGCATATGCTGCAGGATCACAAGGAAAGGCTATTTCAAAGCAGACTATTTCAAAATGGAGAGGCCACTGCATTCATTTCTGCTATTCACAACATGGCAAGTCAGTGCCCTAAGGGCATTAGGCCACATTCAACCACAGCAGCAGCCACTTCAGCAGCCTTCCTCAGAGGAGTACCAACCAAAGACGTCTTAGAGGCTGCAACTTGGAGTTCAGTGCACACTTTTACAAAGCACCACCACTTACATCTTTACTCTAAATCCAGAGCAGGCATTGCCACTGCAGTTCTGCAGGGCCTCATAGCCACTCCTAATTCTATTTAGGCCCAGCCACCTAACCTCAGCTTTGGGATTCAACCCAAGTGTAATGGCTGCAACAGTGAAACACGATGAACATAATACAGTTGTGTACCTACCATAAATGTAGATGTTCGAGTGTATTCACTGTTGCAGTCCAGGTTACCTTCCCACCATCCCCCTTTCATTGCTGGGACTTATCTGTACTTCTCTATTCTATACAACCTATGTGGTGTATTTGCTTGTAGATGAAAGTAATGTTTATGTTACTGCAGGCTTTTTTATAAGCAGAATTTTTAGCCTACCCTTTTGGTGGCACCTGACAGCTGGGGCAAGAAAAACTGAAGAAAATGGTGTTGGCTGCATCTTTTATACCCCTGGCGCACTGACGTCAGGGAAGAGGCGACAGCAACCGACGCCGGACCAGGACTTTGGAATTCAGGCCGACTGCGGGTAGCCTGCCAGCAGGATAACCCAAGTGTAATGACTGCAACAGTGAATACACTCGAACATCTACATTTATGGTAGGTACACAACTGTACTTTCTCGGGTAGCAAAACACTCCCTGCACTGTGGCTATGATGCTTTGGAAGCTTCCGGTAGGTCTGCAGCTACAGGCTTTGTCATCAGAAAACATACTTGGCTGAGGGAGCACTCCTTGCCAGAGTATGTCAAATCCAACCTCCTGGACTCCTTTTTGCAAGGACTTTCTCTTTGGCACCAAGGTTGAGGCTGTACTCAAGAAAATGAAGGATAAGGCCAAGTCAAGACTGTTATGGAATTCAAGTCCACCCTCCACATTCTATCAGAAACTACCCTAAAAATTGTTCCTTTCCTTCTCTACCTAAGGCTAGGCAAAGAAAGCCACATAGGGAAAGGAGCTAAAGACCCCACCAAAGGCCCAAGCAATGGAATTCAGAGCCAGTGATACCAGGGAGTTCAAGACCATAGGCCCCTAATAGGGAGCAACCATAACTCGTCCGTGGTACTCCCACCTCCCTTTACCTACCCACCCTCGCTGCGGTGGAGACTCAGTATTCCACAAAAACTGAGCTCTCATTATTACAGACCAATGGCCACTAAACATTATAGCAAAGGGTTACAAACTCAAATTCAAGCAACCATTAAAAACCCTCAGGCTTCCTAGACGTCCCACCAAAACAAAACACCGAGACATTGACCCAGATAGAGTTGCTATGCCTTCTGAGCTCAGTGGAACCAGTACCACAACACTTAATAGGAAGAGGATTTTACTCCAGACTCTTCCTGGTACCCAGAAAAGAAGGCACATGGCGGCCAATTCTAGACCTGTCAAGACTCAACCAATTCCTGCAAGTTCCAAAATTCAAGGTGCTAATCCTTCCAAAACATTTGCCCGTAAGCTCTCCAAATGCTTTCATGGTTACGCTGAACTCAAGACACGCACCTATATATTCCCTTAGAGGAGTTGCATAGAATCTTCTTATGTTTCTGAGCTGGTACCAGGCAGTATCAATTCTGTGCTCTGCCCATTGGGTTGTCTGCTGCTTCAAGGATCTTCACAGACTGCCTAGTCCCACTGATAGCCTTCTGCAGAACAAAAGGGGTCCAAATTTATCCTTACTTGGACGACTGCCTTATCCAGGCAATAAACCTGAAAAAACTCAGATCGGACTTGTTCACCATGTTCATCGTGCATACAGCTGCAGTAATCACAGATGGGTTTTCAGCCGTCAGGCGGTCCCTCGGTCGGCCGAATTCCAAAGTCTTGGTCCGGCGTCGGTTGTCGTCGCTTACTCTTCTGACGTCAGTAAGGCCAGAGTATATAAGACACAGCCGACGCCATGTTCTCCAGTCTTTTTTGCCGCACGGTGCCCGCAGCAGAAGCAGTTCGCAAGTGCCGGTCGGCCAGCTCCTGAATTATGAAAAAAAATTGGAACCGAAGTCTTCTTTAAAGCTAAGTACCCCGTTGGGGAAACTTTTCTTTCCTCAGACCGATGTCAGAAAAAGTTAATAATTGTATTTCTTGTGGGAAGCAAATACCGCATAAGGATTTCCATTCCCGTTGCATACCTTGTTTGGGCCCAGACCACAACGTCTCGGGCTGTCGCTTTGCGCTACCTTCAATAACGCACTATCAAGCGTCGGGCGGAGTTCGCCCAACACTACTTTGGTAAAGCTTTTGATTATAAGATGTCGCGGACACTCCGACTACCGTTTTGTCCAAAAAACGCAAGGAAAAGGACCGACATGCGAGACCCGCGGTCCCCGCCGACACCACGCCAAAACAGGCTACACGTGGTCCGGTTCTCAGCGACGCCTTTGCAGTCCCTGACTACCGGCGACACTCCTTTGGCGGTGTTCTCTGTACCGAGACCGCTGGGTCCTCGGTCCTTTCCCAGACTACAACTGAAGCCCCTGCTAATGTCGAGCCTACTAATGTGGACAGGTCCACCTCCACCCATGGTGTATTTAGGCCCTCATCTTCTTTTTCAATAAAGGCTTTTACTAAATCCAAAGCAGCCAGGCATCCCACGAGGCCTGTTGCACAGGGCCCATCTCCTGGACCCATGCCTAAGAAACAGATGCTTAAAATGGCTGAGGATTTAATTACTCTTATCAGAGGTTCTCAGCCCCCTCCTGACAAGAGACCCAGAGTGGAGGAAGAATCTCCCTCTTCTGATCAGGGATCCATTTTATCAGAACATTCTGATGCAGAGGAACACTCTTACTCCCCTTTTGAAGATCCGGTGCAAAACAGTCCATTCCTTCTGTATGCCCTCCTGAGGATTTTTCTTTTGGGGAAACCTTGCACACTTTGAGGGAACACTTCCATTGGGAAGGCCAAGACTTTTCAGATTCCAAGAAAAGACTTAGGGAATTTCTTTGGTTACCTCAGCACAGACCTCTGGCTATACCCCCTGTTTTGGATGTACTGGATGATGTCTATTCGGAGGCTTGCCTTAACCCTGATTCTCTGCCTCCCGCACCAGTAAAACCTGATAGGTATTACAGAGTACCCAGCTCTCACCAATTTCTCTACAAAGGCCATAATGCTGACCCTGAAACCATTTCACAAGGCCCCAAGGGATTAAAGGCCTCCACTGCCAAGAACCCACTCCCTGCAGAAAGGGAATCCAGATCTCTAGAAAGGTGGGGTAAAAAGGTATATACCTCGGCCACCCTAGCCATGAGGGCCTTAAACTGTCAGATGTTCTTCATCTCACATTGCTGCAGTCATAACTTGTGGGTAGTCCGCTGTCCTCGGTCGGCCCGAATACCAAAGTATTAGGCCGGCGTCGGTCATGGGCGCTCAGATCTGACGTCAGTGCGTCATGGTATTAAAGCGCATGACCGACGTCATATCCCCAGTCTTTTTTGCCGCATGGTCCGAAGCAGAAGCAGCGTTTGCAAGTGCCGTTCGGCGTTCTGAAATTTTCGTATTCTGAGTTTCAGAACGAAACCAAGTTGGGCTAAGTACCCCGTTGGGGAATATTTTTGTTTTTTCTTGCCTCAGTTAATTCCGGATGTCAGAAAAAGTGAATAATTGTATTTCTTGTGGGAAACAGATGCCGCATAGGGATTACCACTCTCTCTGTATTCCTTGTTTGGGGCCTGAGCACGACGTAGTCGGGTGTCGCTTTTGTGCTAGGTTTAATAAGCGCACCATTAAACGTAGGTTAGATTGCGCTAGGCTTGTCTTCGGTAAGCAGTGTAATTACAATATGCCGTCGGATACTCCGACGCCCGCTACCGCTAAGAAGCGCAAGGAAAAATCGTTAAGGTCCAAGCAGGATGAGTCGTCCGTTCCGGACGCCGGTTCTTTAGAAACTACGGTGGAATCTGTAGATCCAGCCGAGGTTTCAACTGAGTCTCAGGGGGAGACGTTAATTTTGCAGAATGTGGCCTCTCAGGAGTCAGGTCTGGCTGAGGGGGCCTCTCAGGTTGCTGTACTCCCTTCTTTGCCTAAGGGGGTTAGGCCTTCTCCTTCTGTCTCTAAGGTACCTTCTAAGGGCAGGCCTGGTTTGCCTTCCTCAGGTGTCAGTCCTAGTTCTGCAGGTTCTGTGCCTAAAAAACACATGCTTAAAATGGCAGAAGATTTAATTTCCTTAATCAGGGGTTCTATGCCCCCTCCAGATAAGAGGCCTAGGGTGGAGCCAGAGGTAGAATGTTTGGAACAGGCTTCAGATTACTCAGAGTCTTCGGCTGAAGACACTCAGGATTTTCCTCCTTATTCTGATTCAGACGCAGAGGATTCCAGTCCTTCTGCTTCTCCTCCAGAGGATTTTTCTTTTTCAGAAACCCTGCATTCTATGAGGGAGCATTTTAAATGGGAAGGCCAGGATTTCTCTGATTCCCGAAAGAGGCTTAGCGAATTTTTGGTTTTACCACAACATCGGCCCTTGGCTATACCTCCTGTTTTGGATGTTGTTCAGGATGTTTTCTCTGAGGCTTCCCTTAATCCAGACTCTTTGCCTCCTGCGCCAGTTAAACCAGATAGGTATTACAGAGTGCCTGAGGCTCATAAATATCTGTATAAGAGCCCAAGGGCTGACCCAGAAACTATTAGCCAGGGACCTAAGGGTGTCAGGGCTTCTGTTGTAAAGAATCCAGTTCCTATGGATAAATATTCTAGAGCTTTGGATAGGTGGGGTAAGAAAGTTTACACCTCTTCCACTCTAGCAATGAGGGCTTTGAATTGCCAGTTTCATATGTTGAAGTACCAGAATTTTCTCCTTACTCAGTTAAAATCCAAGGTAGATGCTTTGGCAGAGGGCATAGAGTGTAAGGAATTACAGGATTTGGTTCATGCCTCTGATCAGGTGGGTAAGCATTCTTTTCAGTGTGGTTTCGATGCTTTACAGGCTTCTTCCAGGGTGGCTGCCACTGGATCAGTTATTCGCAGGCACGCCTGACTTAAGGATCAGAATTTGTCAGAGCATGTTAAAGCTAGAATTTTAGATGCTCCTTTACAGTCTGAAGTTTTGTTTGGTTCTCCTGTGGAGTCTGTCTTAAAGAAAATGGAAGACAAGGCTAAGTCTATGCAGACCGTTAAAGATTTTTTGCAGGTGCAGCCCCCTAAGTTTAGCAGGAATTGGCCTACTAAGGGATGGGCTTACCCTTCTTCTGATTTACAGTCTAGGGGCAGATCTAGGCGTGGTAGGGGCAGAGCTCAGAGTTCTTTCAGGCCTAGAACGTGGAGTTCCCCTGCACAATCTACAGGTGAGGGCAGGGGCCAGTCCTTTCGTAAACAGGCCCAATGACCTGCATCTTCAGCTGCCAGATCCCTCCTGTCTGGCAGCACCTTTGGGAGGAAAGTTGGCACTCTTCAAGCAAAATTGGCTTTTAGTCACCCAGGACAAATGGGTGTTGGACATTATAGACCGAGGCTACAAGTTTTATTTCCACACATTGCCTCCTTTCAAGGGCATGCCAGACGTTCCTCCTCAGCAAAGGGTAGAGGCTCACAAACAGATTTCTTTACTTCTTCAAATGGGGGCTATACAGCAGGTCCCTCTGTCAGAAGTGGGCCTAGGATTTTATTCTCGCCTGTTTCTTGTACCAAAGAAAGGAAACACTTGGAGGCCAATTTTGGATTTATCTATCCTCAACACATACCTGGACATTCCAAAATTCAAAATGTTGACGTTGCAACAACTTCTGCCTCTGTTGGGCAAAGATCACTGGATGGTAACTCTGGATCTCAAAGAGGCTTATCTTCATGTTCCTATCAGGCCCAGTTGCAGGAGATACCTGCGTTTTGGGCTGGGACTTTACATTATCAGTTCTCTGCATTGCCCTTTGGCTTATCTACTGCCCAGGGTGTTCACAAAGGTTCTGGCTCGGTGATAGCCTTCTTAAGGTTAAGAGGGATACAAATTTATCCTTATTTGGACGATTGCCTGATTCTTGCTCAAGACAAAAACAAGCTTCTTCACCATCTACAGTATGTTATGGCAGTGTTAAGGTGCCTAGGGTATTCTGTGAACGAAACAAAGTCCAGTCTAGTACCCTCTCAGGAAATGTGCTTTCTGGGTGTGAGACTGAATACAGCTTCCCAGATGGCCTTTTGACCCTGGACAAACAAAGAAACCTTACACTTTACTTCCAACAATTGTCTCTACGGTCCAGGCTGACTGCAAGGACAGTCCTTCAAGCCTTGGGGTTCATGGCATCTTGTATTCTGGTGCTTCCCAATGCCAAACTGCATATGAGGAAGCTACAATGGTATCTCAAAAATGTATGGACGCAACACTGCCACGATCTGGACACTATCATTCAGATAATACCTTGCATTCAAAAGGAATTTTTGTGGTGGGCTCAGGAATGTCACCTAAACAAGGGACTCTCTGTGACCTGACCAGAGGCGAGTCAGATCTTAACGACAGATGCCTCGGACAAGGCTTGGGGAGCTCACCTCAATGGAAAATGGGTTCAAGACACGTGGCCTGCCAGACTTCAACATTTACATATCAACTTGAAGGAGATGTTAGCAGTCCAATTTGCATTGATGGCTTTCAAGGATCTACTTCACCCAGGACAAGTGTTGATTCAAACAGACAACACAACTGTCATGTGGTACATCAACAAGCAAGGGGGAACCCATTCGTACCCTCTTTGCAGGCAAGCTATGGTTTTGTGGGAGACTGCTCTCAGTTTGCACCTCACTCTTCAGGCAAGGTTTCTGCCAGGAGCACAGAACTCCTTAGCAGATGTTTTGAGCAGACAGATGGTGGATCCCCACGAGTGGAAATTGGATCCTCATGTATTTCGACAGTTGACAGTGATATGGGGGACTCCAGACATAGATCTGTTCGCTTCTCCACTAAATTTCCAGTTGCCAAAGTTTTGCACAAAGATGTTTCATCCAACAGCTTGGAAAGTGGATGCTCTATCATTCAGTTGGAGCAATCTTCACGTCTATGCCTTTCCTCCTCTGCCTCTCCTTCCCAAGGTGCTCTTGAAGGTCAGACAAGACAAGCCCTCCATGATTCTAATAACTCCAGATTGGCCTCGACAGCACTGGTACCCTCTGCTAAGGAGTTTAGTAAGGGAGCCTCCTTGGCCTTTGCCTTCAATTCCACACCTTTTGTCTCAGGCAGGCAATCATTTCCTCAATGTCAGGATTCAGTCCCTGCATCTAACAGCCTGGCATATTCTGTTCTAGAACCTGGAGGGTCGCAGCTTCCTCAACAAGTTTTGAATGTTATTTTGGAGGCCAGAAGGCCTAGTACAAGGAAAGTTTATGCAGATAAATGGAGGAGATTTTTTATTTGGAGCAAAGTGAAGAGCTTTGATGTTTCCAGGCCTGATTTGAGTGTTTCTCTTCAATATCTTACGGAATTATTAGACAAGGGTTTGTCTTTCTCCTCTGTAAAAGTTCATGCTGCAGCCATTTCTGCTCACTATGACTGTGACCCACCATTATTCTCTCATCCTTTGTTTAAGCAATTCCTTAGAGGGGCAAAGAACATAAGACCCCCGCGTAGAGCTCCTACTCCTTCCTGGGATCTCAATTTTGTGTTGGAAAAGCTTACTTTACCTCCTTTTGAACTTGCAGCTACGTCTGAGTTAAAGTTTGTCTTGGAAGACTGCTTTTTTGTTGGCCATTACGTCTGCTAGAAGGGTATCTGAATTACAGGCTCTAATGGCAGTTGAACCCTTCCTGATTTTTCATAAGGATAGGGTATCTCTGCGTACTAACCCTACTTTTATGCCTAAAGTGGTTTCAAATGTGGCCTTGAACCAATCTATTCATTTGCCTACTTTTTATGCTGATCCCCAAAATAAAGGGGAGAAAATTTTGCACACTTTGGATATTCACAGGCAGTTGCGTTATTATTTGAGCAGGACTAAAAGGTTCAGACAGTCTCAACAGTTGTTTGTTTCTTTTGCTTTGGCCTCTCAGGGGAAACCTGTTTCAAAACAAACTATTTCTAAGTGGATTGGCCATTGTATTGCTTTTTGTTATTCTCATCATGGTAAGGAGATTCCGGCTGGAATCAGACCTCATTCCACTAGGGCTACTGCCACTTCTACTGCTTTTTAAGGGGTGTAGCTACTAAAGATATTTTGGAGGCAGCTACTTGGAGTTCAGTGCACACTTTTTCTAAACATTACCATCTCCCTCTTTATTCCAAATCTAGGGCTGGATTTGCCACTGCAGTCTTACAGGGCATGTTAGCAGCTCCCAATGCTTTATGATTTTGCCAGCCTCCCTTTACCTTTGCTTTGGGATTCTACCCACAAGTTATGACTGCAGCAATGTGAGATGAAGAACATAGTACAGTTTTGTACCTACCATAAATGTAGATGTTCAAGATCCACATTGCTGCAGTCCAATTACCCTCCCTCCTTCCCCTCTGTAGTTTGGAGTGGTTGTATGGTTTGGGTGGTAGAGGTTGTTTGTACATGGGTTTTCGAGGTTTTTCTATTTTTGGCTGTGGCCTTTCTTTTTAGGGCCTTCTGACATCTGGGGCAAGAAAAGACTGAGGATATGACGTCGGTCATGCGCTTTAATACCATGACGCACTGACGTCAGATCTGAGCGCCCATGACCGACGCCAGCCTAATACTTTGGTATTCGGGCCGACCGAGGACAGCGGACTACCCACAAGTTATGACTGCAGCAATGTGGATCTTCGAACATCTACATTTATGGTAGGTACAAAACTGTACTTTTCATATGATTAAATATCAACAGTACCTGTTATCACAATTAAGGAACAAAATGTCTCAACCTGAACAACCAGATTTAAAAGAGTTACAGGATATGATGCATAGTGCGGAGCAAGTGGGTAAACACACCTTACAATGTGGTTATGATGCCCTAGAGGCTTCCAGTAGAGCGGCTGCCACAGGATCAGTCATTCGCAGGCATGCCTGGCTTAGGGAACAAAATTTACCTGATCATGTGAAAGCTAAACAACTTGATGCTCCTTTACAAAAGGATGTATTATTTGGTACTAATGCTGAGGACATACTACGGAAAATGGAAGAAAAAGCCAAATCTATGCAAACTGTCAAGGCTATCTTACAGGTCCAACCACCACGTTTTAGCAGAAATTGGCCTTCAAAAAACTGGTCCTTTCCAGCCACTGACAAGCCCCAAAGAGGCAGATACAGACTCACAAGGGGCAGAGGGCAATCACAAGGATCATATAGAGGCAGACAATGGCAATCTCCAGCACCAAGAGGTGGTGAAGACAGTGCACAACAATACAGGAAGCAAACCCAATGACTCCCTCATTTCCATGCCAAGCAAGTCTCAGCTGACAGCACCTTTGGGAGGGAAACTAGCATTATTTGCAAGCAATTGGCATATTGTCACAACAGACAAATGGATACTGGACATTATAAACAGAGGCTACAAATTTCAATTTCTCACACTTCCAAAAATGAGAGGCATGCCAAACCTGCCACAAAATCAAAGGGCAGAGGCACAACTGCAAATTTCAAAGCTCCTAAACATGAGAGCTATACAAGAGGTACCTACACTCCAACAAGGTCAAGGATGTTCTTCATTCCACATTGCTGCAGTCCTAACTATTGGGTAGTCCGCTGTCCAGTCGGCCCGAATACCAAAGTATATGGCTGACGTCGGTCACGGCGCATTAGACTGACGTCAGTACGTCAGGGTACTAATGCGCATGACCGACGTCATATCCTCAGTCTTTTCTTGCCCCAGATGTCAGAAGACCCTAAAAAGACAAGGCCAAAACCAAAAACACCAAACATACCTGCACCAAAAATATATACAATATATACAAAGGTACCAGAATATAATCTCACCTACAGAACCACCCCTAAACACAGAGGGGCAGGAGGGAGGGTAAATTGGACTGCAGCAATGTGGATCCTCGAACATCTACATTTATGGTAGGTACAAAACTGTACTATGTTCTTCATTCCACATTGCTGCAGTCCTAACTATTGGGTAGAATCCCAAAGCATAGGTAAGGGAGGCTGGCAAATCATAAGGAAGCAGGAGCTGATAACATGCCTTGCAAAATAGCTGTGGCAAAACCAGCCCTAGACTTAGAGTAGAGAGGAAGGTGGTAATGCTTAGAGAAAGTATGCACTGAACTCCACGTAGCTGCCTCCAAAATATCCTTAGTTGCCACCCCCCTTAGAAATGCTGTTGAAGTGGCAGTAGCCCTAGTGGAATGAGGCCTAATCCCAGCTGGAATCTCCTTGCCATGATGGGAATAACAAAATGCAATGCAAAACCCAATCCACCTAGAAATAGTTTGTTTTGACACAGGCTTGCCCTGCGAACTCAAAGCAAAAGAAACAAACAACTGCTGAGACTGCCTAAAATCCTTAGTCCTGCTTAAATAATAACGCAATTGCCTGTGTACATCTAAAGTGTGCAAAATCTTTTCCCCTTTATTTTGGGGATCTGCATAAAAAGTAGGCAAATGAATAGTTTGGTTTAAAGCCACACTAGAAACCACCTTAGGCATAAAGGAAGGATTAGTACGTAATGATACCCTATCCTTATGAAAAATCGCGCACGGCTCAACCGCCATAAGGGCCTGCAACTCAGAAACCCTTCTAGCAGAAGTAATGGCCAACAAAAAAGCAGTCTTCCATGACAAGTATTTCAGTTCAGAAGTAGCCGCAGGCTCAAAAGGTTGTAGAGTAAGTTTCTCCAACACAAAATTGAGGTCCCAAGCAGGAGTAGGAGCTCTACGTGGGGGTCTTATATTCTTTGCCCCTCTAAGAAATTGCATGAACAAAGGATGTGAAAACAATGGTGGGTCACAATCATAGTGAGCTGAAATTGCTGCAGCATGAATCTTAATAGAAGAGAAAGACAAACCTTTGTCCAATAACTCAGTAAGATATTGAAGAGCCACACTCAAATTAGGCTCAGAAATCTCCAAATTTTTTGCTGCAGTCCAAAACAAAAATCTCTTCCATTTTCTGTACACTTTTCTTGTACTAGGTCTTCTGGCTTCCATAATCACATTTAAAACTTGTTGAGGAAGCTGAGACCTGCTGTCCTTCAAAACAGAATATGCCAGGCTGTTAGATGAAGAGAGTGAAGCTTGACATTGAGCAGACGACCGTCCCTCTGAGACAACAGGTGTGGAATCAAGGGTAAAGGCCATGGAGGCTTCCTTACCAGACTCCTCAGTAATGGGTACCAGTGTTGCCGAGGCCAATCTGGAGCTATTAAAATCATCCTTGGCTTGTCTTGTCTGACCTTTAGAAGCACCTTTGGGAGAAGAGGCAGAGGTGGAAAAGCATACACATGAAGATTTTTCCAACTGAAAGAAAGAGCATCCACTTTCCAAGCTGTGTGATGAAATCCCTTCGTGCAAAACTTTGGCAGCTGGTGGTTTAGTGGAGAAGCGAACAGATCTATGTCTGGAGTTCCCCATGACACTGTCAATGTTTGAAATACATGAAGATCCAGTTTCCACTCGTGGGGATCCATGATTTGTCTGCTTAACACATCTGCTAAGGAGTTCTGTGCTCGGCAGAAACCTTGCCTGAAGAGTTAGTTGCAAACTGAGCGCAGTCTCCCATAAAATCATTGCTTGTCTGCACAATGGGTAAGAATGTGTTCCCCCTTGTTTGTTGATGTACCACATGACAGTTGTGTTGTCTGTTAGAATCAACACCTGCCCTGGAAGAAGTAACTCCTTGAAAGCCATTAATGCAAACTGGACTGCTAACATCTCTTTCATGTTGATATGTAGATGCTGTAGTCTGGCAGGCCACTTGTCTTGTATCCACTTTCCATTTAGATGAGCTCCCCAAGCAATATCTGAGGCATCTGTCGTTAGAATCTGACTTGCCTCTGGCCGGGTCACAGAGAGTCCCTTGTTTAGATGACATTCCTGAGCCCACCACAAAAATTCCTTTTGAATGCAAGGTATTATTTGAATGACAGTGTCCAAATCCTGGCAGTGCTGTGTCCACAGATTTTTGAGATACCATTGTAGCTTCCTCATATGCAGTTTGGCATTGGGAAGCACCAGAATACAAGATGCCATGAACCCTAAGGCTTGAAGGACTGTCCTTGCAGTCAGCCCGGACTGAAGAGATAGGTGATGGAAGTAACTGGAAAGATTCTTTTGTTTGTCCGGGGTTAAAAAGGCCATCTGGGCTGCTGTATTCAGTCTCACACCCAGAAAGCACATATTCCAAATGCTGTAGAAGGTCTTCCTTTTCTTGAGCCAGAATCAGGCAGTCGTCCAAGTAAGGATAGATTTGAATTCCTTTTAGCCTGAAGTAAGCTATCACTGGAGCCAGAACCTTTGTGAATACTCTGGGCGCAGTAGATAAGCCAAAGGGCAATGCAGAGAACTGATAATGAGAATTTCCAGCTCGAAAACGCAGATACTTCCTGCAACTTAGTCTTATTGGCACATGAAGGTAAGCTTCCTTTAGATCTAAAGTTACCATCCAGTGATCTTTGCCCAGCACGAACATCTACATTTATGGTAGGTACAAAACTGTACTTTTTTATTCAAGACTTTTTCTGGTACCAAGAAAAGGAACCGACTGGAGACCCATTTTGGACTTATCCATCCTAAACACATTCCTACTCGTGCCAAAATTCAAGTTGCTCACATTACAGCAACTTCTTCCCATGCTGGGCAAGGAGTTTTGGCTGGTAACATTGGACCTCAAGGAGGCATACCTGCATGTCCCAATCAGACAAAGCTGCAGAAGATACCTCAGATTTCTTGCAGGTTCAATCCACTATCAATTCTCTGCATTGCCCTTTGGCTTATCTACTGCGCCCAGAGTATTCACAAAGTGCCTGGCATCAGTGATTGCCTACTGCAGACTTCAAGGGATACAAATTTACCCTTATCTGGACGACTGCCTGATCCAAGCGGACAGCAAACGCATACTACTGGAACATTTGGCTTATGTGACACGGTTACTGCTTTCTCTGGGATATACCATCAACAAGGAGAAATCAAGACTAACACCATCTCAGAAAATAACCTTCCTGGGTGCCAACTTGGACACAAACACCCAGATGGCATATCTTACGCCAGAAAAACAAGGGCAACTATCTCAGTACTTCAAAACACTAGCAAAAAGTACCAGGCTTACTGCAAGGAAAATCCTGCAGGCTCTGGGATTAATGGCATCTTGCATTCTTCTAATCCCATGTGCAAAGCTGCATATGAGGAAACTTCAATGGTACCTACAAAATCTATGGTCTCAACACAGTCACAGTCACAGTTTGGAAGCAATTATACCAATAATTCCATGTTTGCAAAAGGAATTTCTATGGTGGGCCCAAGCATGTCAAGTAAACACAGGCCTTCCATTCTGCAAGCCTCAAGCAAAACAAGTCATAACCACAGACGCCTCAGATTACGCCTGGGGGGCGCACATGAAGGACAGGTGCATTCAGGGCAGATGGTCCCAAAAGGAAAAGCACCTTCACATCAATCAAAAAGAAATGCTAGCAGTGATAAATGCAATTACAGCTTTCAAGGACTTCCTGCATCCAGGACAATTACTGATAAGAACAGACAACACCACAGTAATGTGGTACATAAACAAACAAGGAGGAACACATTCATACCCCTTGTGCAGACTAGCCATGACTCTTTGGAACTTGGCTCTGGAAAGACAAATCGAACTTCAAGCACAGTACTTGCCAGGACTGGAAAACACACTGGCAGACACTCTAAGCAGAAATATGACAGATCCACACAAATGGAAGTTACATCCTCAGGTGTTTACAGAGATAATCCAAGCGTGGGGGAGGCCAGACATAGATCTTTTGCCTCCCACAGGAACCATCAACTGAAAAAGTTTTGTTCAAGGACCTTTCATCCAAAGGCCTGGAAAGTGGACGCCCTTTCATTCAGTTGGACAGCATGGACAGTTTATGCATTCCCACCTCTGCCCCTTCTGCCCAATGTGCTTTTGAAAGCAAGAACAGACAAACCGAGGATGATACTGATTGCTCCAGATTGGCCAAGGCAACACTGGTATCCACTCCTGAGGAGCCTAACACATACTCCTCCCTGGTCCCTGCCTCTAATGCCTCTCCTACTGACTCAGAACAGCTACAAAACTCTTCACAGTCAGCTGAAAACACTCAACCTCGCTGCATGGAAAATTCCTTGACACCACAACAGTCCCTACTCTCCAAGGAGGTGCAGGATGTCATTTTGGAGGCCAGAAGACCATCTTCTAGAAAAGCTTACTCTGCAAAATGGAAGCGGTTTTGCTGTTGGAATGAGAAAAGAGGCCAGGACCCTAGAAAATTGAACTTGCCTCAGGTTTTACAGTACCTAGCTGAACTGCTGAACAGTGGACTTTCATTTTCTTCCATAAAAATACATGCCTCAGCCATTTCTGCAGAATTCAACACGGATCCTCCTTTATTCTCTCATCCACTCTTACGACAGTTCCTCAGAGGGGCTAAGAATATAAGACCTCCAAGGAAGCAACCAATACCAGCCTGGGACCTTAATTACATACTAGAAAAATTAACATTGCCTCCCTTTGAACCTGCTGCCTCAACAGATCTGCAACATTTGTCCTGGAAAACAGCTTTCCTTCTGGCCATCACTTCAGCTCGTGGGGTTTCTGAACTACAGGCCCTCATGGCGGTGCAGCCCTTCCTCATCTTCCATCAGGACAGGGTTTCCCTTCGTACCAACCCATCTTTTATGCCAAAAGTGGTATCCAGGGTAGCCTTAAATCAAGCCATACACCTACCTACCTTTTATCATAACCCTCAAAACAAAGGGGAGAGGCTGCTTCACACTTTAGACATCCATAGGCAGCTACGTTATTATTTGGACAGAACAAAGTCCTTCAGGAAATCAGAACAACTTTTGTGTCCTATGCGTAGGGGCTCAAGGGAAACCAGTTACCAAACAGACCATTTCCAAGTGGATTGGCCACTGCATACGGTTTTGTTATTCCTATCATGGGAAATCTGTCCCTACTGGTATCAGATCTCACTCCACCAGGGCCACAGCCACCTCTACAGCCTTCCTCAGAGGCGTTCCTACTAAGGATATTTTGGAGGCAGCCACTTGGAGTTCTGTACATACCTTCACAAAACACTACCACCTACCCTTATATTCCAGAACAAGAGCAGGCTTTGCCACTGCTGTTTTGCAGGGCATTCTGGCTCAGCCCAGTTCCTCATAGTACCTACCACCCTATGCATAGCTTTGGGACTCTACCCATCTGTGATTACTGCAGCTGTATGCACGATGAACATAGTACAGATGTTCTTCATCTCACATTGCTGCAGTCCTTACATATGGGTAGTCCGCTGTCCTCGGTCGGCCCGAATACCAAAGTATTAGGCTGACGTCGGTCAAGGCGCTTTAGACTGACATCAGAACGTCAGGGTACAAAAGCGCATGACCGACGTCATATCCTCAGTCTTTTTTGCCGCATGGTCCGATGCAGAAGCAGCGTTGCAAGTGCCGTTCGGCGTTCTGAAATTTTTCGAGTTCGGAGTTTCAGACCGAATCCAAGTTGGCTAAGTACCCGTTGGGAATATTTTGGTTTTTCTTGCCTCAGTGTATTACGGATGTCAGAAAAAGTGAATAACTGTATTTCTTGTGGGAAACAGATACCGCATAGGGATTATCATTCTTTGTGCATTCCTTGTTTGGGGCCTGAGCACGACGTTGTTGGGTGTCGCTTTTGTGCGAGGTTCAATAAGCGCACTATTAAGCGAAGGTTACATTGTGCTAGGCTGGTCTTCGAAGCGGTGCAATTATAATATGCCGTCCGGATTCTCCGCGCCCGCTTCTCGAAGAAGCGCAAAGACAAAACAGTTAAACCCAGGCAAGATGAGTCGTCCGTCCCGGACGCCGGTTCTTTAGAGGCTTCAGTGGAGCCGGTGGTTCCGACGGAGACTTCTTTGGAATCTCAGGGGGAGACTTTGATTTTGCAGGATGTGGCCTCTCAAGAGGCAGGTCAGGCTGAAGGGGCTTCTCAGGTTACTGTACTCCCCTCCCTTCCTAGGGTGGTTAGGCCCTCTCCTTCTGTTTCCAAGGCTTCTCCCAGAGGCAGGCCAGGTTTAGCTTCTGTTGGTGTCACTCCTAGTTTAGCAGGGTCTGTGCCTAAGAAGCACATGCTTAAAATGGCAGAAGATTTGATTACTCTGATTAGAGGTTCTTTGCCCCCTCCTGATAAGAGGCCTAGGGTGGAGCCAGAATTGGGAGGTTTTGAGCAGGCTTGGGATGTTTCAGGGTCTTGCTGAAGACTTGCAGGAGTACTCTCCTTATTCTGATTCTGATGCAGATGATTCCACTCCTACTGCTTCTCCTCCAGAGGATTTTTCTTTTTCAGAGACGCTTCATTCTATGAGGGAACATTTTAAGTGGGAAGGTCAGGACTTCTCTGATTCCCGGAAAAGGCTTAGGGAATTTTTGCTTTTACCCCAACACAGGCCCTTGGCTATACCTCCTGTTCTGGATGTTGTGGAAGATGTGTTTTCAGAGGCTTCACTTAATCCTGATTCTCTGCCTCCTGCGCCTGTTAAACCGGATAGGTATTACAGTGTGCCTGAGGCTCATAAATATCTTTATAAGAGTCCTAGGGCGGACCCAGAAACTATTAGTCAGGGACCTAAGGGTGTTAAGGCCTCTGTGGTAAAGAATCCGGTTCCTCTAGATAAAGAGGCCAGAGCTTTGGATAGATGGGGAAAGAAGGTCTATACTTCTTCTACCTTAGCTATGAGGGCTTTGAATTGCCAGTTTCATATGTTGAAATATCAAAACTTTCTTCTTTCTCAATTGAAGTCTAAGGTGGATGCTCTGGCGGAAGGCATTGAGTGTAAAGAATTACAAGATTTGGTGCATGTCTCTGAACAGGTGGGTAAGCATTCATTACAATGTGGTTTTGATGCTGTGCAGGCCTCGTCTAGGGTGGCTGCCACTGGTTCAGTTCTTCGCAGGCACGCCTGGCTGAAGGATCAGAATTTATCTGACCATGTTAAGACAAGGATTTTGGATGCTCCTTTGCAGTCTGATGTGTTGTTTGGTTCACCTGTGGAGTCAGTCTTGAAGAAGATGGAAGACAAGGCTAAGTCTATGCAGGCTGTTAAAGATTTTTTGCAGGTTCAGCCTCCAAAGTTTAGTAGGAATTGGCCTGCTAAGGGGTGGACGTATCCTTCTTATGATTCTCAGTCTAGGGGTAGATCTAGACGTGGTAGGGGCAGAGTTCAGGGTTCTTTCAGACCTAGAACAGGGAGTTCACCTGCACAATCTTCGGGTGAGGGCAGGGGCCAGTCCTTTCGTAAACTGGCCCAATGACCTACTTTTTCAGCTGCCAGATCCTTCTTGCTTGGCAGCACCTTTGGGAGGAAGGTTGGCACTCTTCAAGGAAAATTGGATTTTGATTACCCAAGACAAATGGGTATTGGATATCATACACCAAGGTTACAAGTTTTATTTCCATACCTTGCCTCCTTTCAAAGGCATGCCAGACGTTCCTCCGCAGCAAAGACTAGAGGCTCACAAACAAATTTCTCTACTACTTCAATTAGGGGCCATACAACCGGTCCCTCTGCCAGAAGTGGGCCTAGGATTTTATTCTCGCCTGTTTCTAGTACCAAAGAAAGGGAACACGTGGAGACCAATTTTGGATTTATCTATCCTCAACACATATCTGGACATTCCCAAGTTCAAAATGTTGACGTTACATCAGCTTTTACCTCTGCTGGGCAAAGATCACTGGATGGTGACTCTGGATCTCAAGGAGGCTTATCTTCATGTTCCTATCAGGCTCAGTTGCAGGAAGTATCTGCGTTTCGAGCTGGGACTTCTCATTATCAGTTCTCTGCATTGCCCTTTGGCTTATCTACTGCGCCCAGAGTGTTCACGAAGGTTCTGGCTCCAGTGGTAGCTTTCTTCAGGCTAAGAGGAATACAAATCTATCCTTATTTGGACGATTGCCTGATTCTGGCCCAAGGAAGGGACGAACTTCTTCATCATTTACAGTATGTGATGGCAGTGTTAAGATGCCTGGGGTATTCTGTGAGCGAAATAAAGTCCAGTCTAGTACCCTCTCAGGACATGTGCTTTCTGGGTGTGAGACTGAATACAGCATCCCAGATGGCCTTTTGACCCCGGACAAACAAAAGAATCTTTCTCTTTACTTCCACCAATTGTCTCGTCAGTCCAGGCTGACTGCAAGGACAGTCCTTCAAGCCTTGGGGTTCATGGCATCTTGTATTCGGTACTTCCCAATGCCAAACTGCATATGAGGAAGCTACAATGGTATCTCAAGAATGTATGGACGCAGCACTGCCAAGATTTGGACACTGTCATTCAGATAATACCTTGCATTCAAAAGGAATATTGTGGTGGGCTCAGGAATGTCACCTAAACAAGGGACTCTCTGTGACCCGACCAGAGGCGAGTCAGATTCTAACGACAGATGCCTCAGACAAAGCTTGGGGAGCTCATCTAAATGGAAAATGGGTACAAGACACGTGGCCTGCCAGACTTCAACATTTACATATCAACTTGAAGGAGATGTTAGCAGTCCAATTTGCATTGATAGCTTTCAAGGATTTACTTCTTCCAGGGCAGGTGTTGATTCAAACAGACAACACAACTGTCATGTGGTACATCAACAAGCAAGGGGGGACGCATTCTTATCCTCTATGCAGACAAGCAATGATTTTGTGGGAGACTGCTCTCAGTTTACAGCTAAATCTTCAGGCAAGGTTTCTGCCAGGAGCACAGAACGCCTTAGCGGATGTGTTGAGCAGACAAATTATGGATCCCTACGAGTGGAAATTGGATCCTCATATATTTCAGAAATTGACAGTGTCATGGGGAACTCCAGACATAGATCTGTTCGCTTCTCCACTAAATTACCAGCTGCCAAAGTTTTGCACAAAAAGGTTTCATCCCACAGCTTGGAAAGTGGATGCTCTCTCTTTCAGTTGGAGCAATCTTCACGTGTATGCCTTTCCACCTCTGCCTCTCCTCCCAAAGGTACTCCTGAAGGTCAGACAGGACAAGCCAAACATGATTTTAATAGCTCCGGATTGGCCTCGACAGCACTGGTACCCATTACTGAGAAGTCTGGTACGGAAGCCTCCATGGCCATTGCCTTCGATTCCTCACCTGCTGTCTCAGGAGAACAGTCATTTACTCAATGTCAAACTTCACTCTCTACATCTAACAGCCTGGCATATTCTGTTTTAAACCCTGGAGGGTCTCAGCTTCCACAACAAGTTTTGAATGTTATTTTGGAGGCCAGAAGGCCTAGTACAAGGAAAGTTTACGCAGATAAATGGAGGAGATTTTTATTTTGGAGTACAGCAAAGGACTTTGATGTTTCTAAACCTAATTTAAGTGTTGCTCTTCAATACCTTACTGAGTTATTGGACAAAGGTTTGTCCTTCTCCTCTATAAAGGTTCATGCTGCAGCAATCTCTGCTCACTATGACTGTGACCCACCATTATTTTCTCATCCTTTGTTTAAGCAATTCCTTAGAGGGGCAAAGAATATAAGACCCCCACGTAGAGCTCCTACTCCTGCTTGGGATCTCAATTTTGTGTTGGAGAAACTCACTCTACAACCTTTTGAGCCTGCAGCAACAGCAGAGTTGAAATATTTATCATGGAAGACTGCTTTTTTGTTGGCCATTACCTCTGCGAGAAGGGTTTCTGAATTACAGGCCCTTATGGCGGTTGAGCCTTTCTTAATTTTCCACAAGGATAGGGTGTCTTTGCGTACTAACCCTTCTTTTATGCCTAAAGTGGTTTCTAGTGTGGCTTTAAACCAAACTATTCATTTGCCTACTTTTTATGCAAACCCCCAAAATAAAGGGGAGAGGATTTTGCACACTTTGGATATACACAGACAGTTGCGATATTATTTGAGCAGAACTAAAGGGTTCAGGCAGTCTCAGCAGTTGTTTGTTTCTTTTGCTTTGGGATGTTCTTCGTTCCCCATTGCTGCAGTCCTTACTATTGGGTATAGTCCGCATCCAGTCGGCCCGAATACCAGAGTATAAGGCTGACGTCGGTCAGGGCGCATTAGACTGACGTCAGTACGTCAGGGTACTAATGCGCATGACCGACGTCATATCCTCAGTCTTTTTTGCCGCATGGTCTGATGCAGAAGCAGTTTTGCGAGTGCAGGTTGGCGTTCTGAAATATTTCCGAAACCGGAGTTTCAGACCGAAACAGAGTTGGCTAAGTACCCCGTTGGGGAACATTTTGGTTTTTCTTGCCTCAGTATTTAACCGGATGTCAGAAAAAGTGAATAACTGTATTTCTTGTGGGAAACAGATACCTCATAGGGATTACCATACCTTGTGTATACCTTGTTTAGGGCCTGAGCACGACGTTGTTGGTTGCCGCTCTTGTGCTAGGTTTAACAAACGCACTATTAAGAGGAGGTTAGACTGTGCCAGGTTAGTGTTTGGAAGCGTTGCAATTATAAAATGCCGTCGGATGCTCCGGCGCCGCTTCGTCAAGAAGCGCAAGGACAAAACAGCGAAGCCTAGGGTTGATGAACCGGCAGTCCCGGACGTCGGTTCTTTAGAAGGCTCAGTGGAGCCAGAGGTTTTGCCAGGAGTTTCCATGGAGTCTCAGGCAGAAACCTTACTGTTACAGGATGTGCCTTCTCAGGAGGTAGGCCAGGCTGAGGGGCTTCTCAGGTAACTGTTCTTCCCTCTCTTCCCAAGGTAGTTAGAGCCTCTCCTTCTGTTGCCAAAACTTCTTTGAGAGGTAGGCCTAGTTCAGCTTCAGTGGGGCTTCTCCTAGCATTTGGGTTCTGTACCTAAGAAACATATGCTTAAAATGGCAGAAGATTTGATTACTCTGATTAGAGGTTCTATGCCCCGCCTGATAAGAGGCCTAGGGTGGAACCGAGTTTGATAGTTTTGAACAGTGTTCAGAGGCTTCAGAGTCTTCTGCGGAAGACTTGCAGGAGTATCCTACTTATTCTGATTCTGATGTGGATGATTCCACTCCTGCAGCTTCTCCTCCTGAGGATTTCTCATTTTCAGAGACTCTGCATTCCATGAGGGAGCACTTTAAATGGGAAGGCCAGGATTACTCTGATTCCAGGAAAAGGCTTAGGGAATTCTTGTTTTTACCCCAGCATAGGCCCTTAGCTATTCCTCCTGTGTTGAATGTGGTGGAAGATGTTTCTGCAGAGGCTTCCCTGAACCCAGACTCTTTGCCTCCTGCTCCTGTTAAGCCTGATAGGTATTATAGGGTGCCCGAAGCTCATAAGTATTTGTTTAAGAGTCCTAGGGCGGACCCAGAAACTATTTCTCAAGGGCCTAAAGGTGTTAAAGCTTCTGTGATTAAAAATCCTGTTCCCACTGATAAAGAGGCAAGGGCTTTGGATTGGCGGGGAAAGAAAGTGTATACTTCTTCCACTCTAGCCATGAGAGCATTGAATTGTCAGTTTCACATGCTAAAATATCAGAATTATCTCCTTTCACAATTAAAATCTAAGGTGGATGCTTTGGCGGAAGGTATTGAGTGTAAAGAGTTGCTGGATTTGGTTCATGTGTCTGAACAAGTGGGTAAGCATTCTTTGCAATGTGGTTTTGATGCTGTATAGGCCTCCTCGAGGGTGGCTGCTACTAGTTCTGTTCTTCGCAGGCATGCCTGGTTGAAGGATCAGAATTTAGCTGAGCATGTTAAGACAAGGATTTTGGATGCTCCTTTACAGTCTGATGTGTTGTTTGGATCGCCTGTGGAAGCAGTTTTAAAGAAAATGGAGGACAAAGCTAAGTCTATGCAAACTGTTAAAGATTTTTTGCAGGTGCAGCCACCGAAGTTTAGTAGAAATTGGCCTGCTAAGGGGTGGACATATCCTGCTTATGATTCCCAGTCTAGGGGTAGGCCTAGACGTGGTAGGGGCAGGGCTCAAGGTTCTTTTAGGCCTAGAACAGGGAGTTCACCTGCTCAGACTTCTGGTGAGGGCAGGGGTCAGTCCTTTCGTAAACAGACCCAATGACCTGTCTTTTCAGCTGCCAGTAGATTCTCGTCTGGCAGCTCCTTTGGGAGGAAGACTGTCTCTTTTCAAAGAAAATTGGGATTTAATTACTCAAGACAAATGGGTGTTGGATATCATTCACCACGGTTACAGATTTTATTTCCATACAATGCCCCTTTCAAAGGCATGCCAGACGTTCCTCCTCCACAAAGAAAAGAGGCTCACAAGCAAGTTTCTCAGTTACTCCAGATGGGGGCCATTCAGCCAGTCCCTGTATCAGAAAGGGGCCTAGGATTTTATTCTTGCCTGTTCCTAGTACCAAAGAAGGGGAACACGTGGAGACCAATTTTGGATTTATCTCTCCTCAACACTTTTCTGGACATTCCCAAGTTCAAGATGTTGACGTTACAACAGCTTTTACCTCTGCTGGGCAAAGATCACTGGATGGTAACTTTAGATCTCAAGGAAGCTTACCTTCATGTGCCTATAAGGCTAAGTTGCAGGAAGTATCTGCGGTTTCGAGCTGGAAATTCTCATTATCAGTTCTCTGCATTGCCCTTTGGCTTATCTACTGCCCAGAGTATTCACAAAGGTTCTGGCTCCAGTGATAGCTTACTTCAGGCTTCAAGGAATTCAAATCTATCCTTACTTGGACGACTGCCTGATTCTGGCTCAAGAAAAGGAAGACCTTCTACAGCATCTGGAATATGTTATAGCAGTGCTAAGATGCCTAGGGTATTCTGTGAACGAAATAAAGTCCAGTCTAGTACCCTCTCAAGACATGTGCTTTCTGGGTGTGAGACTGAATACAGCAGCCCAGATGGCCTTTTAACCCCGGACAAACAAAAGAGTCTATCACTTTACTTCCATCAACTATCTCATCAGTCCGTGCTGACTGCAAGGACAGTCCTTCAAGCATTAGGGTTCATGGCATCTTGTATTCTGGTGCTTCCCAATGCCAAACTGCATATGAGGAAGCTACAATGGTATCTCAAAATGTATGGA
Source organism: Protopterus annectens (assembly GCF_019279795.1). Lineage (NCBI taxonomy): Eukaryota > Metazoa > Chordata > Ceratodontiformes > Protopteridae > Protopterus > Protopterus annectens. Next base: position 1,579,926,665 of record NC_056739.1, on the reverse strand, counting down.
CACAGCACTGCCAGGATTTGGACACTGTCATTCAAATAATACCTTGCCTTCAAAAAGAATTTTTGTGGTGGGCTCAGGAATGTCACCTAAACAAGGGACTCTCTGTGACCCGGCCAGAGGCGAGTCAGATTTTAACGACAGATGCCTCGGACATTGCTTGGGGAGCTCATCTAAATGGAAAGTGGATACAAGACAAGTGGCCTGCCAGACTACAGCATCTACATATCAACATGAAGGAGATGTTAGCAGTCCAGTTTGCATTAATGGCTTTCAAGGAGTTACTTCTTCCAGGGCAGGTGTTGATTCTAACAGACAACACAACTGTCATGTGGTACATCAACAAGCAAGGGGAACACATTCTTATCCTCTATGCAGGCAAGCAATGATTTTATGGGAGACTGCTAAGCTTGCAACTAACTCTTCAGGCAAGGTTTCTGCCGGAGCACAGAACTCCTTAGCAGATGTGTTAAGCAGACAAATCATGGATCCCCACGAGTGGAAACTGGATCTTCATGTATTTCAAAAATTGACAGTGTCATGGGGAACTCCAGACATAGATCTGTTCGCTTCTCCACTAAACCACCAGCTGCCACAGTATTGCACAAAGGGGTTTCATCACTCAGCTTGGAAAGTGGATGCTCTGTCTTTCAGTTGGAAAAACCTTCATGTGTATGCCTTTCCTCCTCTGCCTCTTCTTCCAAAGGTACTATTAAAGGTCAGACAAGACAGGCCAAGGATGATTTTGATAGCTCCAGATTGGCCTCGGCAACACTGGTACCCACTACTACGGAGTCTGGTAAGGAAGCCTCCATGGCCTTTACCTCTGATTCCTCATCTGTTATCTCAGAAGGATGGTCATCTGCTCAATGTCAAGATTCACTCTCTTCATCTAACAGCCTGGCATATTCTGTGTTGAAACACAGCAGGTCTCAACTTCCTCAACAAGTTTTAAATGTGATTATGGAAGCTAGAAGACCTAGTACAAGGAAAGTGTACGCAGAAAAATGGAAGAGATTTTTATTTTGGAGTACAGCAAAGAATTTGCAGGTTTGAGCCTAATTTGAGTGTGGCTCTTCAATATCTTACTGAGTTATTGGACAAAGGTTTGTCCTTCTCTTCCATTAAGATTCATGCTGCAGCAATTTCAGCTCACTATGATTGTGACCCACCATTGTTTTCGCATCCTTTGTTCAAGCAGTTTCTTAGAGGGGCAAAGAATATAAGACCCCCACGTAGAGCTCCTACTCCTGCTTGGGATCTCAATTTTGTGTTGGAAAAACTTACTCTACAACCTTTTGAGCCTGCGGCTACTGCTGAATTGAAATACTTGTCATGGAAGACTGCTTTTCTGTTGGCTATTACTTCTGCAAGAAGGGTGTCTGAGTTGCAGGCCCTTGTGGCAGTACAGCCATTTTTGATTTTCCATAAGGATAGGGTATCATTACGTACTAATCCTTCCTTTATGCCTAAGGTGGTTTCTAGTGTGGCTTTAAACCAAACTATTCATTTGCCTACTTTTTATGCAGACCCCCAAAATAAAGGGGAAAAGATTTTGCACACTTTAGATGTACACAGGCAATTGCGTTATTATTTAAGCAGGACTAAGGATTTCAGGCAGTCTCAGCAGTTGTTTGTTTCTTTTGCTTTGAGTTCACAGGGCAAGCCTGTGTCAAAACAAACTATTTCTAGGTGGATTGGCTTTTGCATTGCATTTTGTTATTCCCATCATGGCAAGGAGATTCCAGCTGGGATTAGGCCTCATTCCACTAGGGCTACTGCCACTTCAACAGCATTTCTAAGGGGTGGCAACTAAGGATATTTTGGAAGCAGCTACTTGGAGTTCAGTGCATACTTTCTCTAAGCATTATCACCTTCCTATCTACTCTAAGTCTAGGGCTGGTTTTGCCACAGCTGTTTTGCAAGGCATGTTGTCAGCTCCTGCTTCTTTATGATTTGCCAGCCTCCCTTACCTCTGCTTTGGGATTCTACCCAATAGTAAGGACTGCAGCAATGGGGAGCGAAGAACATAGTACAGTTTTGTACCTACCATAAATGAAGATGTTCGAGGATCCCCATTGCTGCAGTCCAATTCTCCCTCCTTCCCCTCTGTGTTTAGGGGTGGTTGTGTAGGTGAGGTTACATGCTTATATTTTTGTATATATGCTTGTATATATTGTACATATTTTTGGTGCAGGTATTTTGGGCCTTGTCTTTTTAGGGTCTTCTGACATCTGGGGCAAGAAAAGACTGAGGATATGACGTCGGTCATGCGCATTAGTACCCTGACGTACTGACGTCAGTCTAATGCGCCCTGACCGACGTCAGCCTTATACTCTGGTATTCGGGCCGACTGGATGCGGACTATACCCAATAGTAAGGACTGCAGCAATGGGGATCCTCGAACATCTACATTTATGGTAGGTACAAAACTGTACTTTCTCAGGGCAAACCAGTTTCAAAACAAACTATTTCTAAGTGGATTGGTTTTTGTATTACTTTCTGTTATTCCCATCATGGTAAGGAGATTCCAGCTGGGATTAGGCCTCATTCCACTAGGGCTACTGCCACTTCTACAGCTTTTTAAGGGGTGGCTACTAAAGATATTTTGGAAGCAGCTACTTGGAGTTCAGTGCATACTTTCTCTAAGCATTACCACCTTCCACTTTACTCTAAATCTAGGGCTGGATTTGCCACTGCAATTTTACAGGGCATTTTGGCAGCCCCTAATGCTTTTTAGTTGGCCATCCTCCCTTACCTCTGCTTTGGGATTCTACCCATATGTAAGGACTGCAGCAATGTGAGATGAAGAACATAGTACAGTTTTGTACCTACCGTAAATGTAGATGTTCAAGATCCACATTGCTGCAGTCCAATTACCCTCCCTCCTTCCCCTCTGTAGTTAGAGGTGGTGGTGTGGTTTGGGTTGTACATATTGTAAATATGGTTAGTGCAGGGGTGGTTGGTTATTTTTTGGCTTTAGCCTTTGTTGTTAGGGCCTTCTGACATCTGGGGCAAGAAAAGACTGAGGATATGACGTCGGTCATGCGCTTTTGTACCCTGACGTTCTGATGTCAGTCTAAAGCGCCTTGACCGACGTCAGCCTAATACTTTGGTATTCGGGCCGACCGAGGACAGCGGACTACCCATATGTAAGGACTGCAGCAATGTGGATCTTGGAACATCTACATTTATGGTAGGTACAAAACTGTACTTTTTGTACCTACCATAAATGTAGATGTTCGAGTGCTAATACAGCTGCAGTACAGGTTTCCCTCCCTCCTTCCCCACTTGGTAAAGGCATGGGGCCTAACAACCTCTTCATACCACCTGACTGGGTTATCCTGCTATGTTTTATTTGCTTGCTTACACTGATTTTGCATTACATTGCATTGCCTGCATATGTAGATAAGCCTTATTTATGTATTGCCTTCCTTTTGGGGGCACCTGACATCTGGGGCAAGAAAGACTGAAGAACATGGCGTCGGCTGTGTCTTATATACTCTGGCCTTACTGACGTCAGAAGAGTAAGCGATGACAACTGACGCCGGACCAAGACTTTGGAATTCGGCCGACCGAGGGACCGCCTGACGGCTGAAAACCCATCTGTGATTACTGCAGCTGTATTAGCACTCGAACATCTACATTTATGGTAGGTACAAAACTGTACTTTTTAACCTCCATGGGGTTCAATATCAGTGCACAGAAATCTCAAGCAGACGTCTCAACCAGATTTGTGTTCCTAAGGGCCCTACTGGAGTCATCTCTCCAGAAGGTCTTTTTAACACCCCCCCCCCCCCCCGGACATGGTCTCCCTTCTGACCTTGTACTTCAGAAATATAGTCAGGGATTACCTTACAGCAAGGAAGTGCCTCAGGGCCTTGGCTTTTGGCTTACATGGCCTCTTGCATCCTCATGATTCCCCTGGCCAGACTGCAAATGAAGAAACTGTAGTGGTATTTCAAGAATATGTGGTACCAACATTCCCAGCCAAGATAAAACTGATTCCTTGCCTCAGGAAAGAATTTGCCTGGTTGAACCAGGCTTGCTCATTCAACCTGGGTCCTCCCCTTCAGATTCACTCCTCAGTGACAAACTGCCAACATACACATCAAATGTAGTCTGGGATCCCACTTCATCTGCCTCCAGACTCAAGGAAAGTGGGATTTCCAAGTTCAGACAAAAACACACAAATCTAAAAGAACTTGTATAGCAGTCCAAAATGGCCAAATAGCCTTCCAAGAGAAATGGAAGAAAGACAGTACCAGTTATATGATGCATAAACAAATGAGGGGGGTGGACCCACTCTTACCCACTTTTCCACCTAGCAATGGACGTTTGGAAAACAGCACACTCCCTAGGATTACATCTCATGAACACCATACCTGCCAGGTGTACACAAACAGCTAGCAGATCACTTCAGCAGAAGCCCAGCAGACTCCACGAATGGCAACTGCATTGGGAAGTATTCTCACTATAGCCAAAAGATGTGTGCCACTAACAGACCTTTTCTCCACCAAGGAAAATGCTCATTTGAAAAAGTGTTGCTCCAAGGACAAAATGAAGTCAGCCTGAAAGACAGATGTCTTCTCTTTCAATTGAACAGGCCTCTTTCTCTATGCCTTCCCTCCAATACCTCTGCTCCCCAGGGTATTGCTAAAGATAAGAGAAGAGGGGGCAATAGTAATATTATCATATTACTAGCCCTAGACTGACCCAGTCAGTACTGATACCTTGTGCTACTCAACCTAACCAGCATGGAATCATGGCAGCTGTCCCAGAGAATGGGTCCGTTGACACAGCACAAGGGCAAGATTGTACACTCCCACCTGCAGACCCTCAAATTGCCAACATGGAGGATACCTTAACTTCATGAAAGGATCCTCTCCTTGACAAGCAGGTCCAGGGTATTCAAAAAGAGGTGAGAAGACCTTGCACAAAGAAATCTTACTCCACCAGATGGAAAATACTCTCCCTTTGATGTGGGCAAAAAGCACAGAATCCTTGTGCAGCCAAGATTCCTGTCATTCTGACCTATTTGGCCAGCCTTTTAACAAAGGTCTCTCTTAATCCTCTATTTCATGTCTACATACCTGCTCACCCTGCCGTCTTTTTTTACCCCCTCATGAAGCAGAGTATGAGAGGGGTAGTTCACATCAGGCCACCCAGAAAGCCTCCTGTCCCACCATGGGAACTTAGTTTTGTGTTGGAAAAACGTACCCTTCTGCCATTTAAATCAGCCACTTCCTCGGAGTTGAAACTTTTGACCTGGAAGACTGTTCTGTTGTTAGGTATCACCTCTGTTAGAACAGTTTCTGTGCTTTAGGCTGTCATGTCTGTGGAACCATAACTCCTCTTCACCCAGACAGAGTCTTAACTCAGGACTAACCCCTCATTTATGCCCAAGGTGGTGACAGAGACCTCCTTAAATCAAGCTATATATTTGCCTACTTTCTTCCCCAACTCTCAAAACAAGTGGGAAAGGGTACTTCATTACTTAGATGTACACACACAGCTCCGTTACTACTCAGACATAACCAAGACAATCAGAAAATCAGACCAACTGTTTGTGGCCTTTGCCACTAGCTCTGAGGGGAAACCAGTTTTAAGCATATCATCTCTAAATGGATCTCCCACTGTGTTTCCTTCTTTTACAGCCATCATATCATAGTAAGAAACCCGAATGCTGTGTGTGGTACATTCCACCAGGGCTGTAGCTACCTCTACTGCTTTTCTTAATGGGGTGACCAGAAGTACATTTTGGAGGCTGCAACTTGGCCTTCAGTTTACATTTTTACCAAACTTTGCCACCTTTCAGACTTCCCCAAGTCAAGAGCAGGATTTGCCACTGCCGTCTTGCAGTGCATCTTGCCTCTCCTAATTCTTCCATTGTCCATTCCTTTCAGCTTTGGGAATCATCCCATAAGTTAGGGCTGCAACAGTGAAACACAAAGAATATAGTACAGTTGTGTATACTTATCATAAATGTATATGTTTGAGTGTATTCACTGTTGCAGTATTCTTTCTCTCCCTCCTCCTCCCCCCCTCCTTCTAAGTCAGGTTAACCTTCTTTCTAGCTTTCGTGTTCTGAGCTTCAGTGTTCCAGACCCTTGACCTCAGGGTCTTTCTGGAGGTGGTCTACCTATAGGGGCAAGAAAAGTATTGAGGTCATGGTGCCAGTCGACTCCCCTTATACCCAATAGGTTGTCTGCCTGCTCCTAGAGGAGGGAAACTTTCTTTCTGGTAGTCGGGCCAGCCAAGGGCTTCCACGTTAAGAAATCCCCAAGTTAGGACTGCAACAGTGAATGCACTCTAAGATCTACATTTATGGTAAGTATACACAACTATATTGTCTTCCACAATAGAGATTGTGCCTCAGGCTTGGATATCAGGCAAGTGTTTGAGTCCTAGGTGCAAGAGATCACCACTGGGGAATTTGATACAAGCTTTTCCATACACAAGGCTTTCTTTGGCTAACTTGCAAGCCTATGCCGCTGTCTTTATCCGTGCATTGTTTCATTACTTGCTCACCAATGTGCAGACTTGTAGCCATAAGTAGTGGAGGTCATGGTCAATGAGAACTAAAAGGTAAACAAAGCCTAGATAGTCTGTCTAATCCACATCCATCGTGGATGACCATTATCCTTTGAAATGCCTCTCAAGCTTATAAAGAACAGCTGGGATTGGCCTTGGATTCTTCTTCCCTTTCCCAAGAATTTTTAACAGAGTTTCTAGGGAAGACCACACTGGGACCTTGGTCAGTCCCATTGTTGGGAGCAAACATTCAGGATGCCATTAATTGCAGCTTGGGTGCACCCTGACTTTTGCCTCTTAACCCTCTAAAAAGCTAATACACTTTACAGGCTGCTTCTTTGCAACTGACAACATTCTAGTGCTGACTGTATGATCTCTTTGGTCTAACATAGATCCTAGATACCACTGCATTTTGTCGTATTGGTGCCTGACAGGTGTGTCAAAAGACTTTTTTGCTTTCCTTTGTTCGGAATTAATACCCTCAACTGTTCATATTCATCTCACTTCTGCCAGTAGTAGTTTTCTCTAGTGAGGAAGATGCTTAGCCATTCTTTCAGACCTGTTGGAATCTCGTCTCAGTATGCACCTTTGTGAAATTCATTCTGTAGCTTTTACAGTGGGTTCCTTCATGTAATTTTAATTAAGCTGATGCTTTGGCTGAAGCTGCAAACTCAGACTTATATCTGCACATGATGAAGGGTAGCTGGGGCCTTCCTCTCTGAGGTGGAACTCAGTAGCTAGATGAACATTTCCTTAGGGGAAGAAGTCTTTGGCCAGCCATTGTGGGGACATGATTGATAACTTCAGAGGAAGAAATTTGACTTTGCCTCAGTGGAGGATCTTGTCATCACCACCCTTTCTGTTCTAGATATGGCTAACTCCAAAAGAGGAGGTGAGCTTTTTGGTGCTCATTGAAGACCATCTGCAGTTATGTAGTCTTGCCTCTTCAACTTGCCCAGAGGTACAACTCCACCAGCCCCCAACAGTCTTGACTGTGATTCACCCTAGGTTGGAGATCCTTCACAAGGGAAAAATGAGTCATAGGTATAGTCATCTTGGCTATATTTTGAAGCTAACTGGTCTTAACTCGTAAAGACCTCCATTGGTGGACTGGTCTGTTTCAGTGGAGCTTTTAGGAGAAGCCTAAATTGTACAGGTGAGAAGAGCCTGTCCCAGTGTTCGTGGAGGTGGTTTTCTCCTCCTGTTTCTTACTTTTCCAAAGTGGGGTGGCTTCTTTCCCATTGTGAACTTAGTCGTTGAGTTCAGTCAGCACAGTCAAAGTTACCCTGCAGGCAGTCATGCTTTTGCTTTTATAGGGTTTCTGGGTGGTAGCACTGGATGCAATGGGTCATTGGCACATGTGTCACTAGATAAGTGGATGCCTTTTTGCACATAAGAATTTGGAGTCCACGCAGGAGAATTCTGAAGTTTATTGTGTTTGGACATTACTTCTAGTACAAAGTGTTGCTACTTGGGCTTCGTATGGTACCATTTGCCTGCAGAAATGTGCATATGCTGCTATGTTTTAAGACCGTTAATAGTACAAGAACCCTCCCTGTCCTGGTTAAGGATATCTCCCATGGTGGGGTAACAGAGGGTTCGTCCTCAAGGCTTAGCTCTACTGATCTAGTGTCTTTTATCACACAAGATTTGCTTGTGGGGTTTTAGAGTTGATTGAAGTTGATAAAAAGTTAGAATTTATCTGAGATTGTTCTGGTATGGGCTTCATATATTTGGAAAAATACAAAGGTGATGTATTCGTTTATTGATGTCAGGCATACTGAAGGTCTAGGCAAAATAAACTCTTTAAATAGTGAGGTTTTCTTCATGCTTCTAATTTTGTAATGTTGTAGTATAGCATGTAATGATCTGTTGTATTTTTTTTTTTTTTTTACAACCTGCACAATGTTTTTAGTCTTGTAGTGTAACTGTTTTCTCTTTGACATTTAGGCGTCCAAGAGGAGTCATTTCTACTCATGTCATAAGGACTTTTGGCAGAGGTGGCAGGTATTACCACAGAGGCTCCAAAACTCAGGGAGCAGGCCAGGTAAGCTTCTCAGCATTCTGTTCTCCGTATCCAATCTTTTGAAATACAAAAAGATTGAAAGCCGTATTTTGATATCTGTTTAAAGTAATATATCTAATTAATAGTTTTTGTTGTGTACTTTTGCTTAATATGTTGGCATTCTGTAGTAAGTCATCCCCCAGCTTTAATTTTTATCTCCATTGATCTGATATTCTCTTTCATCTGTTCCTCAACGGATGGGTCTTTGTATCTGACTTTGGCCACTCAAGATATTGATTCCAAAGCTCAGGCTTCTCCACTTACCCATAACTCCTTGTATGTTAAGAACTCTGTAGCAAACCTACAAGGTTGTGACCCCTGGTCTTAAGGGAGTAAAGGTTATCTCTTCCAAAACCCCCTTCCCCTCAGATAAAGAAAGTGGGGCCTTACACAAATTTGGTAAAAAGGTTTACACATCTGGTACCCTCGCAATGAGGCCCTTGAACTGCCAGTTTCACATGGTTAAATACCAAGAACTCTTCTGGATCAGATGAAGCAAAAACTGATGGGTATAGAGAACAACAGCCTCTATAAAGCATTATTGGATCTTTGTAATTCCTGATATCCTTCTGATGTCCTTCATGGATGCATCTGCAGTCATAACAACTGGGTTGTCCTGTCGTCAGGCAGCCCTTCAGTCGGCCGGATTCCAAAGTCCGGGTCCGGCTTCGGCTGATGTCGCACTCCACCCGACGTCATCTCTGTTGGTCTTCGGGTATAAAAGCATCAGCCGACGCCATTTTCCTCCGTCTTTCTTGCCGCGTGGCGCCCGAAGCAGAAGCTGTTCGCAAGTGCCGGTCGGTCGGATCCAGAGATTACTTCTACCGAATACTACTTCGAAGACTTCTAAAGCTAAGTACCCCGTTGGGGACTCTTTCTTGCCTCAGCCGATGTCAGAAAAAGTTAACAATTGTTTAACCTGTGGGAAACAAATACCTCATAAAGATTTCCACTCTTACTGTCTGCCTTGTTTAGGCCCAGCCCACGACGTAGCAGCCTGTTCGGCCTGTGCTTCTTTCAACCGACGAACGCTTAGGCGTCGGTCGGAGTTTGCAGAACAGTTTTTCGGTTCTGATTTTGCGTACATTATGCCGCCGGATCCCCCGACTACCCAATCTACCAAAAAACGCAAAGATAAAGACCGACACTCGCGGTCCGCGGTTTCGGCCGAAACCATGGTTAAGCAAATCATGAGTGTCTCGGTTTCGGCGAAACCGAGAAAACTGATCTAAGTACAGCTGAACCTATTCCTACAACTGAGGCCCCTGCTACAACTCTTGAATCGACCTCAGAAATTTTACCCACTACGGTGGTTGACTTATCAGACACCATCCCTTGGATGTCTCTACCCGAGTACGTTGTGCTGCTAGTGCTCCAGCACCCATGTCCATTCAGGCCTTCGCCAGGGCTAAAGCAGCCAAGACTACTAAAACAGTGCCTGTTAAACCCCCACATCCAGGCCCTCTTCTAGTTCCCAAATGCTTACTTTGGCAGAAGATTTAATTTCTTTAATCAGAGGATCTCAATCTCACCCAGATAGGGCCTCTCAGCCCCAGAGAAGAGACCTAGGGCAGAGCCCCTGAGCCAGTGTCCTCTGATGAATCTGCTGATGAATCAGACATAACTGACCAGCCAGAGGCTCCCTTCTCCAATTTTGAAGATTCTGATGCTGAAGAATCCATTCCAGCTGCTTCCCCACCAGAAGAATTCTCCTTTGGGGAAACCTTGCATGCCATGCGAGAACAGTTCCAATGGCAGCAACAGGATTTTTCAGATTCCAGAAAAGACTTAGGACCTTTCTGCACCTCCCACAGCACAGGCCCTTAGCTATACCTCCTGTTCTCTCTGTGGTGGATGATGCTTTCAATGATGTTTGCTCCGCTCCAGATTCTTTACCCCAGCCCCTGCCAAACCAGACAGATTTTACAGGGTGCCAGATACTCATCACCACCTTTACAAGGCCCCACTTGCAGACCCAGAAACTATATCCCAGGGTCCCAAGGCAGTAGCCGCGACCATAGCTAAAACCCTACCCCTTCTGAAAGGGAAGCAAGGTCATTAGACAGATGGGGTAAAAGGTCTACACTTCAGCTACTCTCTCAGCTAGAGCTTTAAACTGTCAGTTTCACATGATACAATACCAAGAGTTTATGCTTGATCAGTTAACTAAAAACTAACCACTGATGAATCTCTTGATAAGAAATATGTATTAGAGATGGTAAATAACATACAACAGGTTAGCAACCATTCCTTAAAATGTGGCTATGATGCACTGGAGGCTTCATTTAGATCAGCCATGACAGGCACAGTGATAAGAAGGCATGCATGGCTAAAGGAACAAGCTTTACCGGATCATGTTAAAGCTAAGCTGCTAGATGCTCCTATGGACAAGACAAGTTTGTTTGGTACACCTGCCCAGCAGGTTATGAAGAAAATGGAAGAAAAGGCAAAATCTGTTCAAACTGTTAAAGATTTCTTGCAGGTTCAACCCCAAGGTTTAGCAGGAACTGGCCTGCCAAAAATTGGTCCTTTCCTGACTCCACAAAATTTCCAAGGGGCAGGAATAGACGTTCCAGAGGCAGAAACCAATCCAGAGGAGGTGCCTACAGAGGACGACAGTGGCAAGGTAACAACAGAGGCACAGACACAGCCACTGCCACTACATCAGCACAACCACAGTGACTTAACCCTAAATCCGCCTACCAGGGAACAAATAGCAGCTCCTCTAGGCGGAAAGTTAACCTTATTTTCAAGGAACTGGCACTGCATAACAAAAGACAAGTGGATTTTACAAACCATAGATCAAGGTTACGGTTTCACTTCCACACTTTACCAGTCAAAGAGGAATGCCAAATCTACCTCCAAATCAAAAAACAGAGGCTGTACGCCAGATAATGGAGTTAGCAAACATGAGAGCTGTGGAAAGAGTGCCAACAGCAGAGCAAGGAAAGGGGTTCTATTCCAGACTATTCCTAGTTCCAAGAAAGGAAAAAGTTGGAGACCAATTCTCGACCTGTCCACCTTAAATACATACATCATTGTCCCAAAATTCAAAATGCTGACCCTACAGCAGCTTCTTCCCATGCTGGGCAAGGAGTCTTGGCTGGTAACTCTAGATCTCAAGGAGGCATACCTGCACGTCCCCATTCGACCAATCTGCAGAAGATACCTCAGATTTCTTGCAGGATCAGAGCACTATCAATTCTCAGCATTGCCCTTTGGCTTATCTACTGCCCAGAGTATTCACAAAATGCCTGGCATCAGTAATCGCCCATTGCAGGCTACAAGGAATTCAAATTTACCCATACCTGGACGACTGCCTGCTACAAGGGGACAACAAAAGCAAGCTGACAACAGATTTACAAAGGGTCATTTACTTGCTACAAGCACTGGGATACACAGTCAATTTACAAAAGTCAAGGCTGATACCATCCCAAACAAGGACATTCTTGGGCGCGGAATTGGACACAGTAAAACAAATGGCATTCCTGACTACAGAAAAACAAAAGAACTTCCTCTTTACTTCTTGGCACTAACAAAACTGAACAAGTTAACAGCAAGAAAAGTACTGCAGGCCTTGGGCTTCATGGCATCATGCATAATCTTGGTTCCATTTGCCAGACTACATATGAGAAAACTACAGTGGTACCTAAAGAATTTATGGTCCCAACACAGACACAGTCTAGAAACAGAAACCCCACTAATTCCATGCTTAAAACAGGAGTTCCTATGGTGGGCTCAGGCATGCCAGTCAAACCCAGGCCTACCCTTTCGCAGATGTCAAGCAAGCCAGACCATCACAACAGACGCTTCAGACCTAGGATGGGGGGCCCACATGCTGGACAAATGCGTGCAAGGATTGTGGACACAGGATCAACTTCACCTGCACATCAACCTAAAAGAAATGCTGGCAGTAAAACTGGCAATCCAAAAGTTCAAACCATTTCTCAAGGAGGGCCAGTTGATGATAAGGACAGACAACACCACAGTCATGTGGTACATCAACAAACAGGGAGGCACTCATTCATACCCCCTATGCAGAATGACCTTGGAGCTGTGGACCCTGGCACTCAGCTACAACATCCAGTTACAGGCAATATTTGTACCGGGGAAAGACAATACTCTAGCAGAGATATTAAGCAGAACCACTTCGGATGCCCACGAATGGAAGCTGCACCCGGACATCTTCAAGACCATCTCAAAGAAATGGGGAATGCCACAGATAGACCTATTCGCATCACCTCTCAATCATCAGCTCAAAAAATTCTGCACAAGGACATTCCACCCACTAGCATGGAAAGTGGATTCGCTCTCCTTCAACTGGAAAGGCCTAACAGCATATGCATTCCCACCTCTTCCTTTGATACACAAGGTACTACTGAAAATCAAGGAAGAACGTCCAAGGATAATCCTGATAGCTCCGATCTGGCCAAGACAACACTGGTACCCACTACTGAGGAGCATGTCTCGGAACAATATGTGGCCAATACCCCTGATGCCTTTGATGTTAACTCAGAACAACTACAGCATCATACATCCAAACCTAAAACGCGTTGCAACTAACTGCATGGAACATCACATAGCAGCAGCTAATCCAGAACTTTCCCAAAGAGTAAAAGACATTATTCTTGAAGCACGCAGACCTTCAACAAGAAGGAACTATGCTGGAAAATGGAAAAGGTTTGTCATTTGGAGTACAGAAAGAGGAAAAGATGTGTCAAACATAGATATGCCTAACATTCTGGAGTATCTGGCGAACTTCTTCATTCAGGCCTGTCCTACTCCTCCATCAAGATACATGCATCAGCTATTTCAGCAGAATACAGCTTTGATCCACCTGTTTTTTCGCACCCTTTGCTCAGGCAGTTCCTCAGAGGAATCAAGAATGTAAAACCTCCAAGGAAACCACCATTACCAGCTTGGGATTTGAACTTTGTGCTAGAAAAATTGACACTATCACCCTTTGAACCAGCAGCAACAGCAGACCTACAACACCTGTCATGGAAAACTGCTTTCCTACTGGCAATTACTTCAGCAAGGAGGGTTTCAGAACTACAGGCCTTAATGGCAGTGCAACCCTTCCTAATCTTCCACCAAGATAGAGTGTCCATGAGGACTAATCCTACATTTATGCCCAAGGTGGTATCCAGAGTGTCTTTAAACCAGGCAATCCACCTACCTACCTTCTTTCCCAACCCACAAAACAGAGGGGAAAGAATACTGCATACCTTGGATGTACATAGACAGCTACTCTACTACTTGGACAGAACAAAAAATAGCAGAAAGACTGACCAACTTTTTGTAGCCTATGCAACAGGAAGGGAAGGAAAAGCTATTTCCAAACAGACAATCTCCAAATGGATAGGAAATTGCATACGATTCTGTTACTCCTTCCATGGAAAACCAATTCCACAGAACATAAGACCTCATTCTACAAGGGCAACAGCCACTACGACAGCATTCTTACGAGGAGTGGCAACCAAAGACATTATTGAGGCGGCTACTTGGACCTCCGTGCATACATTTGCCAAGCATTATAATTTGCCTCTATATTCCAGATCCCAAGCAGGGTTTGCCACTGCTGTACTGCAAGGGATCCTAAACACACCATAATCTACTTTTATCCTCCTCCCCTAGTTGGCTATGGTATTCTACCCAGTTGTTATGACTGCAGATGCATCCATGAAGGACATAGTACAGTTTTGTACCTACCATAAATGTAGATGTCCGAACTGGATAGCATCTGCAGTCAGGATTACCCTCCCTCCTTCCTCTCTGTGGTACTCCTAGGGTGTTTACCCTCCTAATAGCTAGCTGTTGGGGGGGAGTCTTTTATGGTGTATTTGTTTGTATATATGTACATACATGCTTATTGTTGTGTTTACCTCTATCTATTTGGAAACATTGGCATCTTTCCAAATTTTAGCCTGCAAGAGGGCTTCTGGCATCTGGGGCAAGAAACACTGAGGAAAATGGCGTCGGCTGATGCTTTTATACCCGAAGACCAACAGAGATGACGTTGGGTGGAGTGCGACATCAGCCGAAGCTAGACCCGGACTTTGGAATCCGGCCGACTGAAGGGCTGCCTGACGACAGGACAACCCAGTTGTTATGACTGCAGATGCTATCCAGTTCGGACATCTACATTTATGGTAGGTACAAAACTGTACTTTCCTATGTTGCAGTATTTTTAGTGTGAGATTCTCTGCCTCAGGCTACCTGAACGTCGGCTCCTATACAAAAGCTTAAGCCTGGTTGCTGTAGGTGCATGGAACATCACACATAGGGCCATAAACCAGGAGCCTAAAATGTGAAGTCTGCACTCACAGACCTCAGAACTTTTCTGCACAGTCGAACGTTAGCTCAGTCGTATTGCTCCTCTACTCTCAATATGTCTAAAGCTCAGTACCCCGTTAGGAATTTTGTTTGCTGACTTCCCTTTAGCTGATGTCTGCCAATAAGGGTAAATGCCGATGCGGGTGCCAAATTCCACATAAAGACTCGAATGACTGTTGTGTTTTGTTTGCCTAGGCCGGTACCACGACTATACCTCCTGTCCCATTTCATAGGTTCATAGGTTGGTACTAGGCTATCAGCCCTAGGGGCCTCTACAAGCCTAGCCATAACAATTCCCTGGCTATTTCTTCCCACATTATTTATTCCTGGACCCCTGTCTAGCAGGGCGACTGACGTGATCCCTGGGGTGAATTTCCTTTCTCCCATCCAATCGTCAAGGTTCCTCTTGAAGAGGTCCAAAGAGGCACTCTGCTTGACATGTATGGGCAATCTATTCCAGAGTCTGGGGAGTCTCTGGGTCAGGAACCTATCCCTCCAGCATGTTTTGTTTATTGTGATGACAAGGTTTAGATCCCTGGAGCGTGTAGCTCTGAGGGATTGGGATTTCTTTAAGTGTAGCATGTCCAACAGCTCTGGGTTTGACATGGCCTTGTATGTTAAGCAGAGATCGCCTCTGAGTAGACGATATGCGACAGAGTATAGCTGGAGTGTTTTAAGGCGGTCAGCGTAGGGCATCTGCTTTAGGCCTGTGATTCTTTTAGTGAGTTATTTCTGAGGCCTTCCCAGTTGTTGCAGATGTCTTGAGAGGTACATACCAAATGGGGCGTTGTATTCTATAATGGGTCTAATGAGGGATGAGTACAGTGGGACAATGACCTCCTTTTTTCTGGATGAAAAGCCCTTCGTGATGAGGTGTGCCACATAGAAGGATTTCCTGACTGTTGTGGCGATGTGGTTATCGAAGGTGAGACCACTGTCCACCTGTGTCCCTAAGTCTCTTATCACACTTTCTGTGTTTAGTGTACTGCCACCTATATGGTAATTCATGGATACATGTTTTTTCCCAAAGGGATAACAATACATTTCTTGGCATTGAGCTTGAGCCCATGGCTCTGGCACCAAGCATCTGTTTCTGTAAGGCCCTTTTGTAGAGTATCCACATCATTTGGGGATTCAATAATGGCTCCCAGTTTGCAGTCATCTGCAAACTTCGTTAGCCAGAGTCCCTTAGTGTTGACCTGTACTTCAGAGAAGTAGATGCCAAACAAGAGCGGCCCCAGGACTGAACCCTGAGGTACTCCACTTGTCACTTGTCTGGAGCTGGATTTGGAGTCGGTTACTTTTACAGTGTGGGTTCTATCAGTAAGCCATTTAGCAACCCATTGGGTGACATAGGGATTTATGCCCAACTTAGTAAGTTTATCTATGATTCCAGAGTGGGGATGGTGTCAAAGGCCTTGGCAAGGTCTAGATAGGCTGTGTGGACCACCTTACCCTTGTCCATGGCTCTGGAGACTGATTCAAAGAAGTCAATCAGGTTCAGGAGACAAGATTGCCCTTCACAAACCCAAACTGGGTGGGGTCCAGTGTTTGAAGGTTGCCAATGTCTTTGTTTATAAGTTCCATGATAATACGCTCCATGGCCTTGCAGATAAGGCTTGTCAGACTGATGGGACGGTAGTTTCCGGGATCCAAGGTGGATCCCCCCTTGTGGATTGGGATAACTGTAGCTCTGCGCCACTCACTGGGCACGAAACCTGAGGTGAGGCTATGATTAAACATGACACTTAGGTGAGGTGCCAGTTCATATTGTAGTTCATGTAGTACACAGCCCGGGATGTCATCTTGTCCCATGGATGCTGTATTCTTGGCTTTAGAGAGTGCGTTTTGTACCTGTGTGGCCGTTATTGCTGGAATTTGGTAATCTTCCGGTATTGAGATGGGCCATTTAGGGGGTGAGAGGGGGGTGAAGTTGGCACTGAATCGATCTGCCAGGATATTGGCAATATCCTTCGGATCAGTATATTTAATGCCATTTTGTTTTAGCTCAGAGCAGATCTGAGCATTGCCATTTAGATTCTTGACATAGTTATAGAATGCTTTGTGGTTGTCTTTGGAATCTTTGGCAATTTTATTTTCGTAACTAGCTTTGGAGGATTTTATGAGGCATCTCAGTTTCTTACTGAGGCTAGTAAGGGAGTTTTTGCATCCTGGGATTTTCCTCTTTTCTGCAAAAGTTTCTTCCTTTTGTTGTAAAGTTTGTTTATGGCAGGGGACCACCAGATTGGCTTCCTTTTTTGGATGAGAGCATTTTGGTTCTATTTGGGATGGCACGATTCATGCATGAGTGGATGTGCTCGTACAGTGCCTTAGTGTAGGATTCAGCAGTTGAACTTTCAGTTCCCGTCTGCATGGGTGTCATGAAGTTTGTCACTTCTGACTTGAGTAGCATGAAGTTGGCTTTGGAGGAGTTTTTTATGGTGGTTTCTTTACTGGGGGTGGGGGTGGGATGTGGATGTTAAGGGTGATTAGCTTATGGTCAGACCTGACTAAAGAGGCAGTGACCATAGGTATGGAGCATTGATTTCCCATGTTGGTAATGACCAGGTCTAGGATATTGGAGCCCCTGGTGGGACTATGGATTAGTTGATCCAGGGCGTTGGAATTTCTGAATTCCAAGAACCGTTGCGCAAAGGTGTTGGGACATGAGTAGTTTTCCCAGTTAATGGCAGGGTAGTTAAAATTATCCAGTATTAGGGTGTTTGGTTCTATCTTAATATTTTCCAGTATGTTTAGAAAGGTGTAGTGAGAATCTTGGGGTATGGTGGGGGATCTGTAGCAAGCTACAATTTGGATTGCCGTCTTACCTAGTGTTAGTTGCACTTGGAGAATTTCAGACACATTGTGTTGGCCAACTAGCCTGGTGGTGTGAATATCCTTGGTGAATATTGACACTCCTCCACCTTTAGTGTTTCGGTCCTGGTTTGGTGGCCGAAAAGTGTGGTAACAGTTGTAGCCTGGTATTGCAGGGGTGCTCTCTGGAGCCTTGAACCAGGTCTCAGTTACTGCACAGATATCGATGTTCTCCATTTTTGGAGTGCCTCGAGAGAGTGCATTTTGAGGTTTAGACTTCTAGCATTGAGTAGCATTACCTTCAGATTTTGCATGCTTGTACCTGTTACGGTGGTGGTTTTGTCCTTTGAAGTTTGCCTAAAAAGGCACTATAGGGGTGGCAAGAGCCTTAGCCAGTAACCTGAATCCCAGGGGCGACAGGTGCAGACCATCTCTGGCAAAGCATCGTGGTCTGTCAATCATGTCATCCCAGGCAGACAGATACTGGATCCCCTTTGAATGACACCATAAGCTTAGCCAGTTGTTGAAGTCAGTCATTTTATCCTTATATTGTGGTATCATTCTGGGCGAAGGCAGGATGCTACTCAGGGCTAGGGTCATACCTGCCTGGGCCACATGATCTGAGAGCTCTTCCATGTCTCTTTTCATGTAGTCCAGGGAGGTACGTCTCAAGTCATTCACTCCAACATGGACAATGACAGAGTCATATTTGTACTTGTTGTGGACTGACTTGAGTGCATGCATTATGTGGCGGATCCTGGCACCCGACAGGCAGCTGACTGTAATTTTCTCCTTATTCAACCTGGTGAGAGGGACATCAGTGTGCCGGACTATAGAGTCACCTATGACTAAAGTGTTAGGTACATTGTCTTGCCTCATTTGCTAATCATTCTTCCCAAATATGCTCAGAAGCTATCCGACCGCCCTTAATCTTTACTTAGATAGCCAGAGGATAAAAAAAGTTGGCACTTAGGATGGATCCCGAGTCGGCCGCCCAGGTGGAACCGCCACGGAAAAGGGCAAGATTCCTCGGCCTACTTCCTCTGCCTCTCCTACATCAGATGCCCCGCCAGCCCCTGATGTAGGAGTTGAGGGACATTTGCTAGAGCCGTCTACTTCACCGATTTCCCTTGAGGAAGTTACTGCTGAGGTACCGGCAGGCACATCCACGGAGATTGCTCAGACGGTTTCAACCGAAGTCGAGGGGGAAGCAGGCTCCACTTGACGCCAGCCTGGAATTCCAGAATCCGAGGCCCCAGAAACTAGGCCTTCTCCCAAAACTACTCCTTTGAAGAGGAAGCAAAAAACTAAACATTTATCTCCTCCTGCTGAGGGATTACCTAACTGGCAGTCTTCCACTCGGTCTTTAATGCGGGCCTTCATGGCTTTTAAGCCCTTGGCCTCCTCTCCCTCCACCATCCCTGTCCTTAGCCCAAGGCCTGCCCCCTTCTCATGAAGGAGAAGAGGAAGAAGAAATTTACTCTTCATCATCCAATGAGTCCATTACTTATCACAGATTGCCTCTCCCCTAGAATACTATTCCCTGATGAGGAATCCATAAAAGGGGACTCTCCCCCAGAGGACATCACTTTTGGAGAGACCATTACCAAAATGAAAGAATACTTCAAATGGGATACCTCCCAAATGGCTTAAACTCAAAAAAAAGATATTTTGAGTTACTTCAAGTTGAATCCCCCTCTCTTTCTGCCATCCCACTGGTTATACTTGCATACCTGGATGCATTTTCTTCAGCATCTAAAAATCCTGATTCTCAGCCACCTGCTCCTAAGAGACCTGACCGTTTCTCTAAGGTGCCTGATGACCATTAATTTCTTGTGAAACCCCCCCCCCCCCCTTGGCAGATCCAGCAGTGATTGCTTTAGTCCCAGACAAGCAGTCAAAACTAATCCCATCCTCGTCCCTTCTGCCTACAGACAAGGACAGCAAAAGTATGGACAAACTAAGCAAGAAAGTCTATACCTCCTCCACCCTAGCCTTCAGAGCTATTAATTATCAAACACGTATGATTAAATATGCCTTGGAACTGGTATCCCAAGCATCTTCACTCCTGTCCTCCCTCTCTGACTCCCCCTAACAAGACAGAGTTGCAATCAAAACTATACCTGGCATCTCAGGTAGCCAGACATTCAATTAGATGCAGCTATGATGCAGCTGAAGCTTCTGCTAGGTCTGCTGCTCCACAGATACCCATGGCTAAGACTTCAACCCCTGCCTGAGTCCAAAATATTTGATGCTCCACTAGACTACAACCTCCTGTTTGGCAAACAGTCCACCAAACTATTTAAAAATCTTCAGGAGAAAATTAAGGAGTTTCAAGATGTTAAACACCTTCTGGTGTCCCTCATACCTAAATCCTACCAAAATTATCCAGGTAAGACCACCTATGTCAGGAGAACTCCCTGCACCGCTACACCTCCTCCTTCCAGGTACAGAAAATGAATCGGGAGATAGACATCTTCCAGACCAGCATCTTCTCAACCTGCTTCCAGACAGCCCTTTCATGACAGAAATGGCACCACAGTGCGCGACTGCCTTGCCCACCTCCCACTGTCAGCCTGTGTCTCCCAGTGCCTGCCCCTTTGGAGAGCAATCCTTACAGATCATTGGGTTCTGGCAGTAGTAGAAGAGGAATACTTCCTTTCCTGGAAAGAACGACCCCCAGCACGAGCCATAGAGCCCTTCCAGACAAGAAGGAAAAGGTTTGTACTCAAGGTTATTCCTAGTACCAAAAAAGTATGACCCTTGGAGGGCAATTCTGGGCCTGTCCTTTCTAAACCTCTTCCTGAAAATTCCATTTTTCAGAATTCTGTCCCTCCAGACCCTCCTTCCACTGTTGCCACCCCAAGCATTCATGGCCACACTAGATCTCAAAGAGGCCTACCTCCACATCTGCATCAAACCTTCTTACAGAAAGTACTTGCATTTCACTGGGCCCACTTTCAGTTTACTGCCTTTGCCCTTTGGTTTATCCACTGCATCCAGGGTCTTCACCAAGTGCCTTGCTCCAGCCATAGCCAATTGCAGGACCAAAGGTGTTCAAATCTACCCCTCCGTAGATGATATCGTCATCCTTGCAGAAAAAGAGGATAAAATAAAAGGACACCTGCAGTTTGTCATGCCCCTACTGCAAATCTGGGGTTCACCCTCAATCTATCCAAATCATCCCTAACACCACAAAAGGACAACATTTTTCTCGGGTGCAGGATCAGAACAGACCTGCTGAAGGCATTCCTTCCTCAGGACAAAGTAGCTTCCTTAACAGCCCACTTCCAGGACCTGCTCCAGGTCCACCAACTATCAGCAAGACAATTCCTGTGACTTCTGGGCCTTATGGCAGCCACCATTCCTGTGCTACCCTTAGCAAGGATGCATATAGGTTCATAGGTTCATACTAAGCTAACCGCCCTTGCGAGCCATTTTAAGCTTAGCCAGGTATCCCTTGTGAGACTCAAACCCTGCACCTTGTGTTTGTAAGGCAAACACCTTAACCATTAGGCCACCCTCCCAAAGCTGCAGTGGTATCTAAAGAATGTGTGGTCCCAACACATCCACCCTCTACAGTTCCAGATTCCCTTCCTACCCTGCCTAAAGGCAGAATTATGGTGGTGGAGCCAACAAATTCAAATGAACCCAGGCCTTCCAGTCTACCTCCCCACACCATCTCAGCACATGCATACATCAGACCTCGGCTGGGGGGCTACCATGAAGGGCCTCAAGGTTCAAGAGAGGTCCAAGAGAGCTGGCAGCCATCCCTACGAAAAAAACACATCAGTGTAAGGATGATGACTGCAGTCCTTTTGACATGAAAGGCCTTTCTTCCCATCCTACAGCCAGGTCCCCTTCAAATCCCCTTCATATCATCACAGACAACAACACCACAGTCATGTGGTATATCAACAAACGGGAGGTGACCAAGTCCTACCTCCTGTGCAGGCTAGCATTACAGATTTGGGACGTAATGTCCCAAACCAATTTATCCCTGCAGGCAGCCTACATCCCATCTCAGGACAATCACCAGGTGGATGCTCTCAGCAGATCATCCTGTCTGCATCACAAGTGGATATTGAACAGGGAAATTGTTCTAGACATTGTCCACCAGTGGGGCACACCTCAAGTAGATTTGTTTGCCTCCCTCCCCAGAACAGACAATTGAAAAAAAATTGTACCAAGAACCTGTCCCCACTAGCTTGGAGAGTGGTCGCCTTCAACATTTCATGGAAGGGACGGTTTCTGTATGCCTTTCCTCTTTTCCCTCTCATTCAAAAGATCCTCCTGAAAGTCAGGAAGGACATGCCAGAAGTCTTGCTGGTGACTCCCTACTGGCCAAGCCAGCATCGGTTCCCCCTTCTACTGTCCATCGCCAAGAGCAGTCACCACATGTTACCCCACAAGGTGGACCTACTCGCACAGCAGAAGGGAACATTCATCCACCCTCACCTACAGATGCCATGTCTAACACACTGGCTGATAAACTTTTAATTCCCTTCAGACACCACTACCCCGAGGACATGGTTTTGGTCATGAGGGAGGCCAGGAAACCTGCCACAGAGAGATTCTACATTTCAAAATGGAAAAAATTCTCCAAACGGTGTCTCCAAAGACGTAGAGATTCCTTTCTAGTGAGTGTCCCTCTAGTCTTAACTTGTGTGTGAACTTACCAAGGCAAGACTTTCATACTTCTCAGTTAAAGTCCACCTGTCCGCTATCTCTGCTTGCTTACCCTTAGACCCTCCTCTACTCTCCAGGCTAGATGTTAAATTGTTCCTGAAAGTGGTCTTGCATTTCAGGCCACCAAGGAAACCCGTTTCACCGCCTTGGGACCTGAACTTCATCCTAGAAAGACTCGCAATGGCCCCATTCGAGCCAGCCAGTTCTGCAACACTTCAAATGTCCACATGGAAAGCAGTCCTACTGGTTGCCCTTACCTCAGCTAGGAAGGTGTCAAGAGATACAAGCACTCATGGCTTGTCCCCCCTACACTGTTTTCCACAAAGACAGGCTGACCCTGCGTACCAGCCCTTCTTTCATGCCCAAAGTGGTCAACCAACTATCTTTAAATCAGTTCATTCACCTGCCCACCTTCTTCCCCTCTCCAACTAATGAAAGTGAGAGAATACTCCATTCCCTGGATGTGCACAAGTAACTAAGGTTTAACTTGGACAAAAATAAGTCCATCAGAAAATCTAATCAACTCTTTGTATCCTTCCATCCCAGGGCCCTGGGCAAGGCAGTCACCAAACAAACCATCTCCTACTGGATCAGAAAAGCTATCTGCTTCTGCTACTCCTTCCACGGCAAGGACCTACGTCAGGGGGTAAGAGCACATTCTACTAGGGCCATAGTATCAGCCAAACCGTTCTTCAAAGGCCTGGACGCAGCCTCCATCCGGGAGGCAGCCACCTGCTCCACTATACACACCTTTACCAGATATTACAAGTTGGACCACATCTCCAGAGCCAGAGCAGGGTTCGCTAGGGCAATCTTGCAGGGATTTCTGGAATCCGCTACCTCTACCCTCCTCCTCCTCCTTAAGCTGTGGTACTCTCCCACACTAAGAATACTGCAACATTAGAATAGAAGGACCTAGAATAGTTGTGTAAAATCATACCATAACCATAGATGTCCTTCTCTTCCATGTTACAGTATTCCCCCCCCCCCCTCCGACCTATCCCCCTAAATTCATCTGTCTGTGGAGCTCCCTGGAGCACCACCTACACTATGGTCACAATGGCAAACAAGTGGCACTTCACACTTCTGGTGGACATCATTTGGCTCTTCTTACTATAATATCCGAATGGGCAGTCATTTCTGAGGTCTGTGCATGCAGACATCACATTTTGGGGTCGCTGGTTTATGGCCCTACGTGTGATGTCCCACACACCTACAACAACCAGGCATAAGCTTTTGTATAGGAGCCGACTTTCGGGTCACCTGAGGCGGAGAATCCGACACTGAGAATACTGCAACATGGAAGAGAAGGACATCTATGGTTATAATAAGATTTTACACAACTATTCTTTCTACCTTGTCTTCTACCTTCTCATTTAATTCATGTTGTATTGTTTTTCATCATGTTATCAGATCCTCATGCTCTATATGTTGTATCAACACATTTTCAGCTGTTTTAGCATAATTTTCACATTCTAACCATACATGACCAGTATTACCACGTTTTACATTTTAAATTGCATTTCTTTGCTTCATGTCATGTCTTACCCCACATATAAAACATTTTTTTTTGTTACAATCAATTAACAAATGTTCATCTTCACCACAGAAAAAACGTGTTCTTGATTGACCCTTACTTTGCATAACCTCTGTTACTGTTTGCATTTATTACACTTGGACTGTGAATTACATTATCATTTATCATTTTTAAAATGACAACACATTCCCAACCCCCAGTCCACAGACCTCTTTGATCATAAATCTTTGTTGCATCAACAACATTTTTACAAATACTTAATAAAAATTGCTAGACTTCACTGGCTTCAGATTCAGTCCTGAATTGCACTATTATTTTTGTTTGTCTAAAAAAAGCTTGAGTAACATATTCAGACTGTGGACTATTGCATTTTTGTTCATATCTTCGTAAGAAATTTTCCATAGCTTGTCCAAATTTTCTTAGTGTTTCACTGTTGCAGTCATTACATTTGGGTAATCTGCTGGCAGGTTGCCCTCACTTGGCCTGAATATCAAAGTCTTGGGTCCTGCGTCAGTTTCTGTCTCCTCTTCCATGACGTCAGGTCTTCAGGGATATAAAACAGGCAGCCAACACCATTTTCTTTAGTCTTTCTTGCTGCGTGGTGCCCAAAGCAGAAGCATTTCACAAGTGCTGGTCGGCCGACTCCTGAAATTTTCGAATTCGAGTTTCAGAACCGAAGTCTTCAATTAAAGCTAAGTACCCCGTTGGGAAAACTTTTTCTTGCTCCATACTGATGTCAGTAAAAGTTAATAATTGCATTACTTGTGGGAAGCAAATACCTCATAAGGATTTTCATTTGTACTGTATTCCTTGCCTAGGCCCAGATCATAACGTGCCTTGCTGTCAGTTTTGTGCTAGATTTAATCAACACACTATTAAGCATCGGTATATCTTTGCTTCAAAATATTTTGGAAACAGATTTAACTACCCTGAAATGTCATCTGATAGCAATCCGACTACTGGAGTTCACAAAAAACACCAAGAAAAGGACAGAGACAGACCGTTGAGGTCCAAAACCGAGGACGAAGCTTCCACTAAGCAAGTCGCCGGTTCGCCGGTAGTCAGTGAGGCGCTTTCACAGCCCCTGATACCTGCTACTTTCGAGTCGCAGGCCTCTACCGAGACCCATGTGGAGTCCGGCACACCACGAGATTCTCAAAGTATTGTACCCGCGGATGTCTCTCCCTCGGATGAGTCCGGAGCCGCTGAGCAGGCACCGGCTTCTGAGGATGGCTTCAGGCCTCAGCATTTCTACATAAAACTGACGCCAACTTCAAAAACAAAGAGAAAAACAACTTCTAAGGCTAAAAAACTGACGCATGAGCCACGTGCTCAGGCCTCTATGCCCAAAAAGCAGATCAAAATGGCTGAAGACCTAATTACCTTGATCATGGGTTTACAACCCCCCCCCCCCCCTGATTATGAATCTTCAGATCAGGTTTCTGTTTCTTCTGATCAGGAATTTTCTGTACCACCCTATGAAGATTCAGATGCAGAGGAATCCATCCCATCTGCATCTCCCCCTGAAGATTATTCCTTAGGAGAAACCTTGCATACTTTTCAGAATAAAAAAAAAAAGGCTTAGGGATTTCCTTCTTCTCTCTCAGCATAGGCCTTTAGCCATACCTCCTGTATTAGTTATTGTTGATGATGTGTTTTCGGAATCAAGCATGACTCCAGGTTGCTTACCTCCAGCTGCTAGCAAGCCAGACAGATATTACAGGGTTCCTGACTCACACACATTTTTATTCAAAAACCCTGCTGCTGACCCTGAAACTATCTCACAGGGTCCCAGAGGTGTAAAGGCCTCAACAGCTAAGAATCCTACCCCCTGTGATAGAGATTCCAGGGTGCTGGATAGGTGGGGAAGGAAGGTTTATACATCTGCAACCTTGGCAATTAGGGCCTTAAACTGCCAGTTTCATATGCTTAAATATCAACAGCATGTTATGGGATTATTGAAACCGAAAATTATGTTGATTTCTAAATGTGTGGAAAATAAAGAATTACAGGAATTATTGCATGCAGCAGAACAAGTTGGAAAGAATACTTTGCAATGTGGTTTTGATTCCTTGGAGGCCTTCTGCTGGGCCGCAGTTACTGGATCTGTGATTAGAAGGCATGTCTAGCTAAAGGAGCAAAATTTGCCTGATCATGTTAAAGCTAAACTGTTGGATGCACCTTTACAGCATGATACTCTGGTAATAAGGCAGAAGAGGTTTTAAAGAAAATGGAAGACAAAGCTAAGTCTATGCAAACTGTAAAAGACTTTTTCCAAGTGCAGCCACCAACATTCAGTAGACACTGGCCTACAAAAAATTGGTCCTTTCCTGTGTCCGACAGAGATTCACAGGGGCAAATCCAGGAGCTCAAAGGGCTCTAGATACCAATCACAGGATTCTTACAGGTCAAAGCAATGGGGTGCCTCTACCTCCAAATCTGGAGGAAATAAAGCGCAACCATACAGTAAACAGTCTCAATGACTGCCCTCTGCCATCACCAAGCACTTATCTTTTGGCAGCCCCCTTAGGGGGGAAAACTAGCACTTCATGCTCAAAACTGACAGTTAATAATACTCTGCCAATTCCAAACGGTTGGCCGGATCTGCAACAAAATCAATGGGCAGAGGCACAGAAACAAGTTACGTCCCTCATGGATAGAGGGCTATTCAGCCAGTGCCAGAACAGGAAAAAGGACAAGGGTTTTACTCAAGACTGATGTTCTTCGTGGTTCATTGCTGCAGTTATTACATTTGCGTAGTCCTGCTGGCAGGTTGCCCTCAGTCGGCCTGAATCCCAAAGTCCTGGGTCCTGCGTCGGCTGCTGTCACCCTTTCCCTGAAGTCAGGTCGTCAGGGGTATAAAAGATGCGTCCGACGCCATTTTCTTTAGTCTTTCTTACCGTGCGGTGCCTGAAGCAGAAGCAGTTCGCAAGTGCTGGTTGGCCGACTCCTGAGATTTTCATGTTCGAGTTTCAGATCCGAAGTCTTCAATATCAATACTGGATTTATCAATTTTGAACACATTCTTGGGCATACCAAAATTCAAAATGCTAACTTTGCAGCAGCTTCTGCCCATGGTGGGCAAGAACGCTTGGCTAGTGACTCTAGACTTAAAAGACTTAAGACTTAGACTTAAAAGAGGCATACCTGCATATCCCAATAAGGGAATCTTGCAGAAGATACCTCTGCTTCAAGGCTGGTTTTATGCATTACCAATTCTCTGCACTGCCCTTTGGCTTATCTACTGTGCCCAGGGTCTTTACTAAGTGCCTGGCACCAGTAATTGCATTTTGCTGACAAAAAGATATACAAATCTATCCTTACTTGGACTTACCATAATGTAGATATTCGAGTGTGTTCACTGTTGCAGTGCGGGTTTTTATGTTGTGACAATTGCATGAATTTATAGTTATTTATATATATATATATTTATTTGCTCCCCATTTGGGGGGCACCTGACATCTGGGGCAAGAAAAACTAAAGAAAATGGCGTCAGCTGTCTGTTTTATACCCCTGACGACCTGACGTCATGGAAGAGGAGACAGCAACCGACGCAGGACCCAAGACTTTAAAATTCAGGCCGACTGAGGGCAACCTGCCAGCAGATTACCCAAATGTAATGACTGCAACAGTGAATACACTCAAACATCTACATTTATTGTAAGTGTACACAACTGTACTTTTCAAATATTATATCACAAAAGGTAAATGCTCTTACCTCTTTGTGTCACTCCTAATGGTGCAATTACTGAGTCCCAAACCTCATACCTGTTCAGTACTTGCTCCTTTTTATTACTTGTAGGTATAGTAAACTTGTTCTTTGTTTCTTTTACTTGTTCTTTCCTTCCTTTTTGCCTTAAAGTTTGTGCATGCAATGTCTTTTCTGGCTCCTTTTGCTTTTCTCCTTCGGCCCCTCCCTCAGTCTTCTCCATTATTTCACTCCAAGAAACCATTGATCCTGATGTTGTCAGTCTTCATCAATTCTTGACCCTTGAGACACAGTTACAATCCTCGGAACTGGCTCATCCATTACACAGCTCACGCCAGCCAAAAATCTCTCGAGCTAAGACTCCACCCACAATAGCCCTCTCTATATTACCTCAGATCTCGTTTGCCTCTCTTGTAGGAAGACGTGTCAGCCGTTCCTTCTCTTGCAGCTAAGTAAGTTTTATAGAATTTATTAGCTAACCCTTATATTGATGTTCGTGTTTCACTGTTGCAGTCATTGCTTTTGGGTTATCCTGCTGGCAGGCTACCCGCAGTCGGCCTGAATTCCAAAGTCCTGGTCTGGCGTCGGTTGCTGTTGCCTCCTCCCTGGTGTCAGTGCGCCAGGTGTATAAAAGATGCAGCCGACGCCATTTTCTTCAGTCTTTCTTGCTGCGCGGTGCCCGAAGCAAAAGCAGTTCGCAAGTGCCGGTCGGCCCACTCCTGAGATTTTCGAAATCGAATTTCAGATCCGAAGTCTTCATTAAAGCTAAGTACCCCATTGGGGAAACTTTTTTCTTGCTCCAGACCGATGTCAGAAAAAGTTAACAATTGTATTTCTTGTGGGAAGCAAGTACCTCATAAGGATTTTCACTTACTGTATTCCTTGGTTAGGCCCTGACCACGACTTTGCTTGTCGGTTTTGTGCTAGATTTAACCAATGCACTATAAAGCGTCAGTACGATTTTGTCTTTCATTACTTCGGCCGAAGATTCAATTATACTATGTCGTCGTTGCAACCGACGACCGGAATTTCTAAAAATCGCAAGGATAAAGACAAGGACAATCATCCGAGGTCCAAAACCGACGATGAGGCTTCCGCTAAGCTAGTCGCCGGTTCTCAGTGAGGTGCTTTCACAGCCCCTGACGCCCATTACCTCAGAGCCACAGGCCGCTTCCGACTCCCACGTGGAGCCGACTGGGCCTCTGGAAACTCAAGGTATTGGATCCTCGGAAACTATTCCCTCAGATGGGTCTGGAGCCGCTGTGCAGGCATCGGCTTCTGAGGGTGTTTTCAGACCAACTCAGTTATATGTAAAGCCATCTTCAGCTTCTAAGCCAAAGACTAAAGCAGCTCTAAAGACAAAGAAACAAGTACAGCATTCTCCAGGGCAGGCTTCCATGCCTAAAAAACAAATGCTCAAAATGGCCGAAGACCTTTTTACTTTGATCAGGGGTTCCAGTCCCCCTCCTGATAAGAGGCTTAGGCAAGAGACAGAATATGAATCTTCAGATCAGGTTTCCATTTCCTCTGATTCCTCCACTGATCAGGAATACTGTCTTCCTCCCTATGAGGATTCTGATGCTGAAGAATCTATTCCTTCAGCTTCTCCTCCAGAAGATTTCTCCTTTGGGGAAACCCTGCATACCATGAGGGAACACTTTCATTGGGAGAGCCAGGATTACTCAGAATCTAAGAAAAGGCTCAGAGATTTTCTTTTACTTCCTCAGCACAGGCCCCTTGCTATTCCCCCTGTTCTGGACATTGTAGATGATGTTTTTCCAGAGTCCGGCCTGTCTCCCGACTCTATACCCCCTGCACCGTTTAAGCCAGACAAGATACTACAGGGTCCCAGATTCCCATAAATTTCTTTATAAAAACCCTGCTGCTGACCCAGAAACCATATCTCAGGGTCCTGAGGGAGTCAAAGCTTCCACTGCTAAAAACCCTGTCCCCTCTGATAGGGATTCAAGGGTACTGGACAGATGGGGGGAAAAAGTTTACACTTCTGCTACTTTGGCTGTAAGGGACTTAAATTGTCAATTTCATATGCTTAAATATCAGCAGTACCTAATGTCACTATTAAAACAGAAAATGTTGACTAACTCTGAATGTCCTGAAAACAAGGAAATGCAGGATTTATTGCATGCAGCCGAACAAGTGGGAAAACATACTTTGCAATGTGGTTTTGATTCTTTGGAGGCCTCTTGTAGGGCCGCTGTAACGGGTTCTGTGATTAGGAGGCATGCTTGGTTAAAGGAACAGAATCTGCCTGATCATGTTAAAGCAGAATTATTAGATGCTCCATTACAGCATGGCACTTTGGTGTTAAGGCAGAAGAGGTGTTGAAGAAAATGGAGGATAAAGCGAAATCTATGCAAACAGTTAAGGATTTCTTACAGGTTCAGCCACCTAGCTTTAGCAGGAACTGGCCTTCAAAAAATTGGTCCTTTCCAGTGTCAGACAGGCCACAAAGAGGCAGGTACAGACTCCCTAGAGGCAGATCCCAGCCCCAAGGCTCATACAGGCCTAAGCAATGGGGTGCTTCTACCTCCAAAAGCGGAAAAGACAAATCTCAACCTTATAGGAAACAGTCCCAATGACTTCCATCTACCAGTACCAAGCACTTACCTTTTACAAGCTCCCTTAGGGGGGACACTGGCACTAATTTCACAGAACTGGCACATGATCACTCAGGACAAATGGGTCTTGAATATAGTGTCTCAGGGCTACAGGTTCCACTTTCACACCCTGCCAACGGCAAGAGGCATGCCAAACCTGCCACACAATCAATGGGCAAAGGCACAAAAGCAAGTTTCATCCCTCATGGACATGGAGGCCATTCAGCATGAACCACTACAGGAACAGGGACAAGGATTTTACTCACGACTTTTCTTGGTACCCAGAAAGGACAAAGCCTGGAGACCAATACTGGACCTGTCTATTCTAAACACTTTTCTGGACGTTCCAAAATTCAGAATGTTGACTCTGCAGCAGCTTCTGCCCATGCTGGGCAAGAAGGCTTGGCTAATAACTTTGGACGTAAAAGAGGCATACCTGCATGTCCCAATCGGACATTCTTGTAGAAGATACCTCAGATTCATAGCTGGATCAATGCACTACCAATTCTCTGCACTGCCCTTTGGCTTATCTACTGCGCCCATGGTCTTCACAAAATGCCTGGCAACAGGAATTGCTTTTTGCAGACAAAGAGGAATTCAAATATATCCCTACTTGGACGACTGCCTCATTCAAGCAGAGAACAAGTACATTTTACTAAGACATCTGGCATTTGTAAAAAGATTACTAATTTGCCTAGGGTACACAGTAAACGAAAAGAAATCAAAACTAGTACCCTCTCAAGAGATAATGTTCCTGGGTGCAAGCTTAAATACAACTGCCCAGATGGCTTATCTCACGCCAGACAAACAAAATCAACTGACTTCTTACTTCGAAATGTTGGCAACAAAAACCCAGTTATCTGCAAGGAAAATTCTGCAGGCTTTGGGCTTCATGGCATCCTGCATTCTGTTAATTCCATATGCAAGACTGCATATGAGGAAACTACAATGGTATCTAAAAAGTGTTTGGACTCAACATTGCCACAGCCTGGAAAAATCAATTACACTCATTCTCTGCCTGCAACAGGAGTTTCGATGGTGGGCTCAGGCCTGTCACCACAACAAGGGACAGCCTTTCACTTTACCCACTGCCAAGCAGACAATAACAACAGATGCGTCAGATTATGCCTGGGGGGCCCACGTGGCAGGAAAATGTATTCAGGGCACATGGCACACAAGCCAAATGCATCTTCATATCAATCTAAAAGAAATGCTGGCTGTACAAAATGCACTGACAGCTTTCAAGGATCTCCTTCATCCAGGACAACTGCTGTTAAAGACGGACAATACTGCAGTCATGTGGTACATAAGCAAGCAGGGAGGCACACATTCCTACCCAATTTGCAGACAAGCCATGATTTTGTGGAACACAGCACTGACTTATCAAGTACACCTGCAAGCTCAATTCCTGCCAGGAAAGACAAATACTCAGGCAGACGAACTAAGCAGAAACCTCATGGATCCTCACGAGTGGAAACTAGATCCACAAATCTTCACCATAATAACAAGGAAATGGGGACGCCCAGACATAGATCTATTTGCCTCCCCTCACAACTGCCAACTACAGAGAATTCTGCACAAGGGCTTATCACAAGCTAGCATGGAAAGTGGATGCTCTATCATTCAGCTGGAAAAACCTTACAGTATATTCCTTTCCTCCAATAACTCTACTCCCCACTCCCCAAGGTATTCCCGAGAAGCCAAACTGATCCTGATTGCCCCAGACTGGCCACGCCAGCACTGGTACCCAGTTCTAAAGAGCTTGTCTCAAGGCCCAGCCTGGACATTGCCTCAAATTCCTCATTTACTGACCTAACAGAACAATCAGACACTGCACAGCCAACTCAAAACCCTAAATCTGGCTGCATGGCTGATAATGTAACCATTCAGAACACACCTCTTTCCAAAGCAGTTATGGATGTTATTCTGGAGGCCAGGAGGCCCAGCACCAGAAAGTCATATGCAGAAAAGTGGAAGAGATTCTGTGCTTGGAACCAGGCACAAGGAATTGACATGCTTATACCAAATATTCCTCAGATTTTACAATACTTAACTGAGATGTTGGACAAAGGCCTATCCTTTTCATCGATTAAAATTCATGCCTCTGCCATTTCAGCTCATTACAGTACAGACCCACCTATTTTTCACATCCACTACTAAGGCAGTACCTCAGAGAGGCCAAGAACATAAGACCCCCAAGAAGAGCACCAATACCTGCATGGGACCTCAATTTTGTCTTGGAAAAACTCACACTGCCTCCTTTTTAGCCAGCTAATACAGCTGAGATAAAATTCTTATCATGGAAAACAGCTCTGCTCTTAGCAATAACTTCAGCAAGAAAAGTCTCAGAGTTACAGGCACTAATGGCGGTTGAACCTTTTATAATTTTCCATCCGGACAGGGTTTCTCTGAGGACAAACCCAACATTTATGTCTAAGGTAGTGTCCAGTGTGGCTCTTAATCAAACAATTCATTTGCCTACCTTTTATCCGAACCCACAGAATAAGGGGGAGAGACTTCTACATCCTTTGGACATACACAGACAGTTACGCTTCTACTTGGACAAAACTAAACCTTTCAGAAAATCTGAGCAACTCTGTCCTCTCCAGCTCAACTGGTGAACCTGGGAATATTGAGGCAATGTTACAACTGCCTCATGTACACAGACAATCCTCTCCTTCTCCCACAAAACACAAATACATGCGAGAGATGCAACTATACGGCCAAACTGGAGGCTGAGCTCTCTCAACATAGGACTGGCAAGACCAGACAGGAGGAGAAGGTAACCACACACAATACATACCCAGTCACACATGGTACCATCACAACTTCAAATCATACACATACTCACACAAAGACATACTCGGAGGCTCTGATCAAAATTTACCAAAACAGCAGAGGCCACCAAAGCAGACACCCAAACAACTACCACCTCACGACCCAACACATGCAACACATAGACCACACAGTCAGAGTGTCAAACAGTCACAGCCCTTAAGGCCAAACAAAATGCCAGACACACTTGTCATTGGTGATTCCATAGGGAGACACACTGACGTCCCGCTCACCAGACTGAGTAAAGAGAAGGTCACAGTAAGCTGCCTGTCAGGCGCTAGAATCCGCCACATAACGCAAGCACTCAGGTCTCTCAACAGCAGGTACAAGTGCGACTCAGTCATTGTCCACGCTGGTGTCAACGACCTGAGACGCACCTCCTTGGACTACATGAAAGGGACATCGAGGAGCTCTCTGATTATGTAGCCCAGGCAGGTATGACCCTGACCTTGAGCAGTATCCTACCTTCACCTAGAATGATGCCACAATACAGTGATAAGATGATCAGCTTTAATAATTGGCTTAAATTCTGGTGTCATTCAAAGGGGATCCAATGTCTGTCTGCCTGGGATGACATGCTGGACAAGCCACGCTGCTTCATGAGGGACGGCTTGCACCTGTCACCCTGGGCTTCGGATATTGGCAAAGGCTCTTGCCACCCCATAGTGCCTTTTTAGGCAAGGCTCAAATTCTAAACCTACCACCCTAGAACACCAAAAGGAAAAAACTAAGGGTAATGCTGCTCAATGCCAGAAGTCTCAATCTCAAGATGCACGACTCGAGGCCCTTCTCAATATGGAGAACATCGATGTCTGTGCTGTGACAGAAACCTGGTTCAAGGCTCCTGAGAGCACCCCAGCACTAACAGGTTTCACCTCATATCATGCGTTCCGGCCCCAAAATCCGGACAACACCAAGAAAGGAGGGTGTCCATATTCATAAAGGACACCCACACCTCAAGGTTGGTGGCAACGCATGATGCATCGGAGACCATCCAGGTGCAATTAACCATAGGCAAGACTGCTCTGCAATTTGTAGCATGTTACAGGCCACCCTCTCAAACTCAGGAACCTCACATGGCCTTCCTGAAAACATTGGAGGATAAATGTATCTCCAAACACCATCATACTAGGTGACTTTAACTACCCTAATATAGACTGGGAACACTACTCAAGCCCGAACACTCTAACCCAAAGATTCCTGGAGTTCATAAACTCAAATGCCATGGAACAACTAGTCACCATCCCCACAAGAGGAGAAAACATACTTGATCTCATCATCACGAACATGGGATCAAAATGTTCAACACCGGAAGTATACCCCTCACTGGTGAGATCAGATCATAAACTAATCTCGCTGGAGGTCCTCATCCCCCCCCCACCTGAAACAAAAAGACCACAGTGAAAAACTTCTCAAAAGCCGATTTCACACTTCTAAAAACTAGTGTGGTCTCCTTTAAGGCCCCTGAGCCAGTGGTAAACATTACTCAAACCGCTGAATCACTTACAAATGCCTTCTACCAGCACCTACAGGACTGCATGGATCAGGCAATCCCAAACAAAACTAAGACTCTCTGTACCAAAGGCAAGCGTCCAGTCTGGTGGACCCCAGCCATAAACAAGCTCTACAACAGAAGGAGGAAGCTACTACAAGTTAGAGCAAAATCCTTGAACGGTAAGACACCTTTGATCATTGTAAGTAAAAAACAAAGAGCTCTCATAAGATCCGCCAGGGCAAATTTTGAGAGAAAAATCGCCAAGGACTCTAAAGAGAATCATAAGGCCTTCTTTAGCTATGTTAGAAACCTAGGAGGAAACTCCCAGATATGCTCAGAATTAGTTCAAAATGATGTGAAAATTACTGAACCTACACACATTGCCAACATACTGGCTGACAGGTTCAGTGCAAACTTCTCCCCTCCCCAAAGGAGAGATATCTATTCCAGAGGATTGTAGCCCCAAACATCTCCAACGCCCAGGTGAGAACTGCCCTCACTAAGGCAAAAACACAGCATCCATGGGACGGATGGTGTCCCCGGCTGTGTGCTTCATGAACTCAATGAGGAATTAAACCCACAGTTAGGACAGCTGTTTAATCTTAGCCTCACCTCAGGATACGTACCCAAGGAGTGGCGCCTGGCGACTGTGGTCCCACTTCATAAGGCGGTGCCTCCACAGACCCTGGAAATTACCGCCCATTAGCTTGACAAGCCTTATCTGCAAAGCCATGGAGAGGATCATAATGGAACTCATAAATAAAGACATAGGGAACTTGCAGACTTTGGATCCAACTCAGTTTGGCTTTGTCAAAGGCAGATCCTGCCTCTTAAACTTGGTTGACTTTTTCGAGACAGTCACCAAGGCCATTGATGAGGGAAAGGCAGTCCATACAGCCTACCTCGACCTGGCAAAGGCCTTCGACACAATACCCCACTCAGGTATCATCGAAAAACTCATCAGCTTGAATGTAAACCCATACATCACAAGATGGGTTGCAAACTGGCTAAGTGACAGAACCCACAGGGTCAGAGTTGCTGGAGCCATGTCAGACTCAAAGCCTGTCACAAGTGGTGTCCCACAGGGCTCAGTCCTGGGTCCACTCTTGTTCGGCATCTACTTTTCTGAAGTACAAGCAAACACAGGAGGGTTATGGCTGACAAAGTTTGCAGATGACTGCAAACTGGGCCATAGTCGAAAACACATCTGACACAGATATCCTCCAGAAGGGCCTCACAGAAATGGATAACTGGTGCCAGAGCCATGGCCTGAAGTTAAACGCCAAAAAATGCATAGTCATACCCTTTGGGAAAAACAAGGCTACCCCTAGCTACCATATAGGTGGCAATCCACTGAGCACAGAAAAAGTCATCAGAGATCTGGGGACCCAGGTTGACAGTAGCCTTCGTTTGACACTCATGTTGCTAAAGTAGTTAGGAAAACCTTCTATATCACCCACCTGATCATGAAGGGATTCACATCTAGATCAAGGGAGGTCATCGTCCTCTGTACTCATCACTTATTAGACCTATGATTGAGTACAATGCTCCGTTCGGAATGTATCTGACCAGACACCTGCTGCAGCTTGAAAGGCCCCAAAAGTTCCTCACCAAAAGGATAAAGGGTCTCAAAAATATGTCTTATGCTGCCCGACTGAAAGAACTCCAGCTCTATTCAGTCTCATACCGCTTGCTCAGAGGTGACCTGTGCCTGACATATAAGGCCATGTCAAACCCAGATTTGATGAATATGCTTCACCTCAAAAATCTAGATCCCTCAGAACCACAAGGCGGGAGACTTACACCTTGACACGGTTATAAATAGAACGTGCTGGAGGGACAGATTCATCACCCAGAGACTCCCTATGCTGTGGAACAAAATCCCGGTACATGTGAGGCAGAGCACCTCTCTGGTCTTGTTCAAGAGGAATCTTGACCAATGGATGGGAGATTGCAGATATACCCCAGGGATTACTTCAGCGTCACTGCTTGACAGAGGCACAGCAAAATGATAGGCATAGTTTTTATTCAAACTAAAGGGGTGGCGAAAGCCACATAACTATGGGCTAGGCTTATAAATGCCCTTGGGCAGATAGCCTAGTATGAACCTATGAACCTATGAACCTATATGCTGCAGGATCTCAAGGAAAAGCAATCTCAAAGCAGACGATTTCCAAATGGATAGCCCACTGCATTCGTTTCTGTTATTCTCAACATGGCAAATCAGTACCAAAGGGCATCAGGCCACACTCGACCAGAGCAGCAGCTACTTCAGCAGCCTTCCTCAGAGGAGTACCAACTAAGGACATTTTGGAGGCTGCAACTTGGACTTCAGTGCACACTTTTACAAAGCACTACCACTTACCTCTTTACTCTAAATCCAGAGCAGACTTCGCCACTGCAGTTCTGCAGGGCCTCATAGCCACTCCTAACTCTATTTAGGCCCAGCCACTCAACCTCAGCTTTGGGATTCAACCCAAGAGTAATGACTGCAACAGTGATACACGATGAAACTTATCTGCACTTCTCTATACTCTACAACCTATGTGGTGTATTTGCTTTTAGATGAAGAATATGTTTTATTTTAGTGCATGCTTTTTTATTGGCATAATTTTTTAGCCTACCCTTCTGGGGGCACCTGACATCTGGGGCAAGAAAAACTGAAGAAAATGGCGTCGGCTGCGTCTTTTATACTCCTGGCACACTGACGTCAGGGAGGAGGCGACAGCAACCAACGCCAATCCAAGACTTTGGAATTCAGGCCGACTGCGGGTAGCCTGCCAGCAGGATAACCCAAGAGTAATGACTGCAACAGTGAATACACTCGAACATCTACGTTCATGGTAGGTACAAAACTGTACTTTTTCTGTCCATCTCTTAATTCCTTTCAACTTTTTCACTTTGCCCACCTTTTATGAGCGAGTGCATTTTTTTTTTCTGTATATACCTTTTGGTATCCCTTCTTTGCCATTGCTGGTAGATGTTCTTTGTGTTTCACTGTTGCAATCATTACATTTGGGTAATCTGCTGGCAGTTTGCCCTCAGTCGGCCTGATTAACAAAGTTTTGGGTCCTGCGTCAGTTGCTGTCCCTTCTTCCATGACGTCAGGTTGTCAGGGGTATAAAACATGCAGGCCACGCCATTACATCAGTCTTTCTTGCCGCGCGGTGATCGAAGCAGAAGCAGTTCGCAAGTGCCAGTCGGCCGACTCCTGAAATTTTTGTTTTCGAGTTTCAGAACCAATGTCTTCAACTAAAAAGCTAAGTACCCTGTTGGGGAAACTTTTTCTTGCTCTTTACCGATGTCAGTAAAAGTTAATAATTGTATTACTTGTGGGAAGCAAATACCTCATAAGGATTTCCATTTGTACTGTATTCCTTGCCTAGGCCCTGCCCACGACGTACCTTGTTGTCGGTTTTGTGCTTTATTTAATCAGCACACTATCCGTCGTCGGTACGTTTTTGCTTCTAAATATTTCGGTTCTCGGTTTAATTATCCAGAAATGACATTGGTTAGCAATCCGACTACCGGAATACCGAAAAAACGCAAAGAAAGAGACAGGCCGCTGAGGTCCAAAACTGTCAACGACGCTTCTCCTAAGCCAGTCGCCACTTCGCCGGTACTCAGTGAGGCACTTTTGCAGCCCCTGATACCCGCTACATCTGATTCGTAGGCCTCTACTGAGACCCATTCGGAGTCCAGTATGCCGCGAGATGCTTCACCTTTGGAACCCGTGGATGTCTCTACCTTGGATGGGTCCGAAGCCGCTGTGTAGGCACTGACTTCGGAGGGTGTACTCAGGCCTACAGATTTGTATATTAAACCGACACCTCCTTCAATATTAAGGCCAAAATCTCACTCTGTCTAAAAAAACAACGCCCAGGCCGCATGTTCAGGCCCCTATGCCTAAAAAACAAATGATCAAAAATGGCTGAAGATTTAATTACTCTAATCGGGGTTAGTCAAACCCCGCCCCCTTCTAAGAGGCCTAGGGCTGAACTTGACTATGAATCTTCTGAACAGGACTCTGTTTCTTCTGACTCTTCTAATGAACAGGATTTGTCCATACCTACTTATGAGGACTCTGATGCAGAGGACTCCCTTCCTTCTGCTTCTCCCCCTGAGGATTTTTCTTTTGGGGAAACTTTACATACCTTACGGGAGCATTTCCTCTGGGAAAGTCAGGATTTCTCTGAACCCAAAAAGAGGCTTAGGGATTTCCTCCTTCCTCAGCATAGGCCTTTGGCAATACCTCCTGTACTAGACAATGTTAAGTTGTCAGTCTCGCCTTCATTCTTGCTGGATGGGTTCGGAGCCGATCCTCGGCTCTGACTCTGCCAAAACTAAAGCGCGAGAGCTAATTCCACCGGCTCGAGGCTCCCCTATATCCCACAATGCTAGGCGGTAACTACTCAGATCTCGTTTGCCGCTATAGCTGACGAGGTGCACTTTTCTACCGGCTCAGGCAGGTTAGTTCAAATTTACCTTTAGGTACTTCTAATAACCCCTTTTTAGTTTTGATACATATCCTTTAGTTTAATTTTAAACTTTTAGGTAAATCGACCCGTTTGTCGAGCCCCCTTCTCTTTTTTCCCTTGTTCTAGGCCTTCGGCCCTTCCCTCACCCTAGT
Source organism: Protopterus annectens (assembly GCF_019279795.1). Lineage (NCBI taxonomy): Eukaryota > Metazoa > Chordata > Ceratodontiformes > Protopteridae > Protopterus > Protopterus annectens. The sequence goes on along the minus strand of NC_056739.1, from coordinate 1,579,887,406 downwards.
CCTTTAATAGATTAGTGTTGTAAGGGCTTGTGTGTGTGTGTTTGTGGATTAACATTAATAATTTATTTAATATTTTTTTTTTTTCTAGAGAGAGTGTCTGGAGTGTGTTTGTGTGTGTTAGGCTCTCTTTTCTTACAATGTCTAAAGACAAGGTCTCAGGCTTCAAGAAGTGTGACTCGTGCTGTCAGAAAATGTCTCTGACAGACGGTCACACTTCTTGTGTGTATTGCCTGGGGCCTTTGCACCTGCAGGACTCTTGTGCTTTTTGTCATGGGTTTAGCCCTAGAGTTCTGCAGGAACGCAAGAATAAGCTTATCTTGCGGGGCTTATTAAAGCCTGAAGGCCCCCCGACTCAATCTGTGTCGGGGAAGCCTTCAAGAACTTCCAAGCAGTCGGCTCCTGAGTCGACTGCTGAGAAGTCTAAGTCGGCTTCGACATCGGCTCCGGCTGGAGCCGATGTTTCTAAGCCTCATACTGTTACCTCGGCTCCGGCTGGAGCCGAGGCTGATAAAACTTTGTCGGCTCAGATACCCTTATCGGAGCCACAATCGAGAAAGAGGTCCAGATCCCCCTCTATCGGATCCGTGCACTCGGCGCCAGGATCCCCTCTTCTTTCGGAACGAAGTCACAAAACTCATTCCTCACGGTCTTCCAGATTATCAGACCATGACTTGCAAAGGGTAGTGAGTAGACTTCTCAAGTCCGAGGCACTGGCCCAAATGCTGCATAGCCCGACTCACCAGTCAGTGGCTATTCCCATTCCCCAAAACATTCCTCCTCCGACTCCTTTGAGTTCGGAGCCAAGGCTTGTCGGAGCCATGACTGTCGGTGCGTCGGATCCGATACCTTCCATTTCGGCTCCGTCGTCTGCTCTGATCTCCTCTTTGGAGGGATCTCGGCGCCAAGCTTCCCTCGTCGGCTCCGAGGGGGCGAGTGGCATCGGACCCTTGCCCGACCCCGCTCTCCCTCTCGGAGCTTCGGCGTTGGTGAGTTCGGCTCCGACATCTGCTTCGGAGCCGTCTCTGTCGGTGCCGGGGGAGGTCCTTGTCTCTTCGGAGCGGGGGCCTCGGGCCTTGCCTGACAGGGGTGCCTTCGAGGTCATGCGGAGCGTGCTAGAACCAGGTTCTGTCCCACAGTCAGCTCCTTCAGCCCCTCCTTCTACAGTGCCTGTGGTGATTTCTACTCACCCCCTTGTCTCAGACCGCAGAGCCCCAACTCCTCAAGATTCCCCATTGGGAATTTCCTCCTCTTCCGAGGCCTCTCCTGACCCTGCAGGAGATCCCCCAAGGAAGAGGCAGTGCAAGAGGAAGCACATTGACTCCCCTGAGTCTATCACCTCTGACACTGACTTAGAGGAATCCGAAGAGTCCCCTCGATCCCCCTCTGAGGATGTCTCCTTTGCTGACATCCTTGAGATCCTGAAACAGAGGGGGAACTGGCTAGCCCTTAACCCTTTGGAGGATGAGTCAGTGTATCTTGAGGCGTTTGGTTCTCGCCATTCTACCTCCTTGGTGTCCCCTTCCTTTGACCCCCTTATGGAAGTGGTGGCAAGGAAGGCTTGGACGGCTCCTGACTCAGTGGAACCCACCCCGAGGAGACCATCCAAATTTATTACTGCCCCCAGAGACAAAGAGTTTTTATCCAAAGGTGTCCCTGTTGATGCCATGGTGGTGGCTGCGGCCACAAAGAAGGAGTTTAGCTGATCCTTCGGTTCCTGTCCATCCTCCTAATAAGGAATCTAGGACCATGGACAGGTACGGCAAGCGGATGTTCTCATCAACGACCTTTTCAATGCGGTCGCTGAACTACTTATGCCACTTCACTCGTCTCCAAAGAGATTTACTCAAGGATATGGGTGAACTGATGAAGGATCCTACAGCTGAGGGGTTCAAAGACACAATGAACTCCCAGTTGGCAACCCTGAATTCCATCGTTAACTCCTCCATGCGGCTGGTCTCATATGCTGCAGATGGGCGAGTAGAGCCGCAGGCACAGGTGTTGCCTTACGACGTCACGCCTGGATGTGGCTATGCAACTTTGCGGACCCTTTCAAGGCTTCCTTCACCAATTCTCCCTTTGATGGATCATCCTTGTTTGGTCCACAGGTGAAGGATAGTGACCAGGTGCGAGGTAGAAGGTAAGACTCTCTCTGCTGTAGGAGTCTGTTTTTCTACCCCTTCGAGACCCTATCCCAAAGGTCAAAGGGGAGGAAAGATGTGGTTCCGCAAACAATCCCAGGGAGTCTCATCTGACGCACAAGGCTGATTCCCCTCTAGAGGCAGGGGGGGAATAATAACAGACGCCGCCCTAGAGGCAGAGGAGGTCCGCAAAACCAGGGTAGCAGAGAAATGTTCTCTGACAAACCCTTTCAGCACCCCTGAGGGGCTGCCCAGCTGTCCACCTTCGGAGGCAGTCGGGGGAAGGTTATCACTGTACCCAAAAGCCTGGCTTTCCCTTACTCAAGATAAATGGGTACAGTCGATCATATCCGAGGGTTACAAAATTCCCTTCATTCACATCCCAACCCAACCAAAAAGATCCCTTCCAGATGTTCCACCCGGTCTAAGGGAACAAGCAGCATTAGAAATTTCAAAGCTGCTATCAAAAAGAGCTATCCAATCAGTCCCGGCAGACCAGCAAGGATCCGGAATCTACTCCAGATTCTTTTTGGTACCAAAAAAAACAGGGGACTGGAGACCCATACTGGATCTCAGCTACTTAAACAAGTTTGTCAAAAAAACAAAATTCCGGATGGTCACGCTACAGTCCATTCTACCCTTCTTGGGTCAGGACAATTGGATGTGCTCGATAGATCTTCAGGACGCGTACTACCACATCAAAATGAACAGACGCTCCAGGAGATATCTCCGCTTCTGGAGCCAGTCACTACCAATTCAGGGCTTTGCCCTTTGGTCTCACTACAGCCCCCCGTGTGTTCATCAAATGCATGGCAGTGGTCACGGCTCACTTGAGACGTCAAGGATTCCAGGTGTTTCCGTATCTGGACGACTGGCTCCTTACTGCCACCACCAGACATCAGCTTCTCCTATCCAGGGACTTCACCATCCAATCTTGCCAAGCTCTAGGCATTTCGATAAATTTTGAAAAATCTGCCTTGTCGCCTTGTCAGTCTATTGTCTTTATAGGCGCCACCTTAGATACACGGAATCTTTCATCCAGACTCACAGAGCAGAGGGTGTCAGACATTCGGAACCAAGTGTCCCTTCTCTTACAATGCGTCAAAGTCAGACTGGTGTTGAAGGTACTAGGACTCGTGGCAGCAGCTATTCCCCTTCTCCCCTTAGCTCGCTTTCACATGAGGATCCTCCAATGGATGCTGTTTACTCAATGGTCCTTTCAACAGCTCCCGATGTCCCATACCATATTGATAACTCAAGCATGCAAGAATCAACTGTCTTGGTGGATCACATCACCTCAACTTCTCCGAGGAAGACCCTTCACTCCCCCCCCCGTCGCCACGTTGACAACAGACGCCTCCTGATCGGGTGGGGGCATTATCAGGGCAGGACAGTCCAGGGCACGTGGCAACCTTCGAGTGCCACTTGCACATAAATGTCTTAGAGATGAGAGCAGTGCTTTTAGCGTTGCAAGCCCTTCACGACTCTCTTCCCACTGGGACTATTGCAATTCAAACGGACAACATGTCCGTAGTGTGGTACATCAACAAACAAGGCGGAACCAGATCATACCCTTTATGTCGAGAGGCACTCAGACTTTGGCAATGAGCGATTTCTTCTCAGCGTTTTCTGATAGCAACGCATATTCCCGGGAAATCCAACGTTATTGCAGACAAATTGAGCAGAGCAATTCTCATGCCACACGAGTGGTCTCTAAAGAAATCAGTTCTAGAAGAAGTGTTCCTAAGATGGGGCCAGCCTTGCTGCGATCTTTTTGCTACTCCCCAAAACAGCAAGTGTCACGACTTCTTCACTCTCTTCCCGTTACCAGGCCATCCCACCAGAGACGCTCTAGTCCACGATTGGCCCCGGGGACTTCTGTATGCCTTTCCCCCCTTTCCACTGATATCTCAACTAATTCAGAAAGCCATCGCCTTGAGAGTGACAATGATCCTCATTGCCCCTTACTGGTCTCGACAGATATGGTTTCCCTTTCTTCATCGTTACCTTTTGGAGCAGCCTTGGCATCTGGACCCAGTACCAGATCTGATAACCCACCAATCGGGTCAGCTGCACCAATCTCTGTCTTCTCTAAACCTCACAGCGTGGTTTCTCCGATTCCAACCTTAGCCAGGCTTCCCTCAATATCTCTCTCGGTCCGAGATATCTTGATAGCTTCTCATAAATCTTCTACCCGGAAGATTTATAGTAGCAAATGGAAACGCTTTTCCTTTTGGGCATCATCGAAAAACATAGATCCCTTTACTGCACCTATCCAGTCTATTTTAGACTTTCTAGCAGAACTCTTTCATTTAGGATCTTCTGCATCAACCATTAGAGTTCAATTGGCTGCCATATCAAATTTTCATGTTGGTGTTTCAGAGTCTAGCATCATGGCTCACAAACTCTGTAAAGCCTTCTTAAGGGGTGTATTTCTTCTCAAACCTCCAATCAAAGATACCCCGCCTCAATGGGATTTGAACTTGGATGTCCTTCATGGATGCATCTGCAGTCATAACAAATGGGTTGTCCTGTCGTCAGGCAGCCCTTCGGTCGGCCGGATTCCAAAGTCTGTGTCCGGCTTCGGCTGATGTCGCACTTCACCCGACGTCATCTCTGCTGGTCTTCGGGTATAAAGGCATCAGCCGACGCCATTTTCCTCAGTCTTTCTTGCCGCGTGGCGCCTGAAGCAGAAGCTGTTCGCAAGTGCCGGTCGGTCAGATCCAGAGATTACTACTACCGAATACTACTTCGAAGACTTCTAAAAAGCTAAGTACCCCGTTGGGGACTCTTTCTTGCCTCAGCCGATGTCAAAAAAAGTCAATAACTGTTTAACTTGTGGGAAACAAATACCTCATAAAGATTTCCACTCTTACTGTCTGCCTTGCTTAGGCCCAGATCACGACGTAGCAGCCTGTTCGGCCTGTGCTTCCTTCAACCGACGAACGCTTAGGCGTCGGTCGGTGTTTGCTGAACAGTTTTTCGGCTCAGATTTTGCGTACATTATGCCGTCGGACCCTCCGACTACCCAAATTGTTAAAAAACGCAAAGAAAAAGACCGACACTCGCGGTCCGTGGTTTCGGCCGAAACCACGGTTAAGCAAGCCGCGAGTGTCTCGGTTTTGGCCGAAACCGAGAAAACTGGTCAATATTCAGCCGAATCCATGACTACTACTGAGGCTCCTGCTACCTTACCTGAATCGGCCTCAGAAATTTTGCCTACAACTGTGGTTTCTAGTGATTTATCAGACACCATCCCTTTGGATGTCTCTACCCCCAGCACGTGGTGCTGCTAGACCCCCTGCAGCCATGTCTATCAAGGCCTTTGCCAGGGCTAAAGCAGCCAAATCTACTAAATCAGTGCCTGTTAAACCTTCCTCACACAGGCCCACTTCTAGTTCACAAATACTTACTCTGGCAGAAGATTTAATTTCTTTAATTAGGGGATCCCAATCTCACCCAGACAGGGCCTCTCAGCCCCCAGAAAAGAGACCTAGGGCAGAGCCCCCCGAGCCAGTGTCCTCTGATGATTCTGCGGATGACTCAGACATTACAGACCAGCCAGAGGATCCTTTTTCTACTTATGAAGACTCCGATGCTGAAGAATCCATTCCAGCTGCCTCTCCACCAGAGGAATTTTCCTTCGGGGAAACCTTACATGCCATGAGAGAACAATTCCAATGGCAGGGACAAGATTTCTCAGATTCAAGAAAAAGGCTTAGGACTTTTCTGCACTTACCACAACATAGACCCTTAGCTATACCTCCTGTTCTGCCTGTTGTGGATGATGCATTTAATGATGTCTGCACTGCTCCTGATTCTTTACCTCCAGCCCCTGCTAAACCTGATAGATTTTACAGGGTACCAGACACTCATCACCACCTATACAAGGCCCCACTGGCAGACCCCGAAACTATTTCCCAGGGGCCTAAGGCAGTAGCCTCGACCACAGCAAAAAACCCTATTCCTTCTGAAAGGGAATCCAGGTCCTTAGAGAGATGGGGGAAAAAAGTTTACACCTCTGCTACTCTCTCAGCTAGAGCTTTAAACTGTCAGTTTCACATGATCCAATACCAAGAGTTTATGCTTGATCAGTTAACTAAAAAACTGTCCTCTGAGGAATCTTTAGATAAGAAATATGTATTAGAAATGGTGAATAACATCCAACAGGTTAGTAACCATTCCTTAAAATGTGGCTATGATGCACTGGAGGCTTCATTTAGATCAGCCATGACTGGCACAGTGATAAGAAGACATGCATGGTTGAAAGAACAGGTCTTACCGGATCATGTAAAAGCAAAGCTATTAGATGCTCCTATGGATAAGGCCAGTCTATTTGGTACACCTGCCCAGCAGGTAATGAAGAAAATGGAAGAAAAGGCAAAATCTGTACAAACAGTTAAAGATTTCTTACAGGTTCAGCCCCAAGGTTTAGCAGGAACTGGCCTGCCAAAAATTGGTCCTTTCCTGACTCCACAAGATCCCAAAGGGGCAGGAATAGACGCTCTAGAGACAGAAATCAATCCAGAGGAGGTGCCTACAGAGGACGACAGTGGCAAGGCAATAACCGAGGCACAGACACAACCACTGCCACTGCAACAGGACAATCACAGTGACTTGGCTCTAACTCCGCCTACCAGGGAGCAAATAGCAGCACCATTAGGCGGAAAGTTAGCCTTATTTTCGAAAAATTGGCACTATATCACAAAAGACAAGTGGATTTTGCAAACCATAGACCAAGGCAACAGGTTCCACTTCCACACCTTACCAGTAAAAAGAGGAATGCCAAACCTGCCTCCAAATCAAAAAATAGAAGCTCTACAGCAGATAACGGAATTAACAAAGATGAGAGCTGTGGAAAGAGTACCAATAACAGAACAGGGCAAAGGATTCTACTCCAGACTCTTCCTAGTACCAAGAAAAGAGAAAAGTTGGAGACCTATTCTCGACCTGTCCATCTTAAACACATACATCATTGTCCCAAAATTCAAAATGCTGATCCTACAGCAACTTCTTCCCATGCTGGGCAAGGAGTGTTGGCTGGTAACTCTAGATCTCAAGGAGGCATACCTGCACGTCCCCATTCGACCAAATTGCAGAAGATACCTCAGATTTCTTGCAGGATCAGAGCATTATCAATTCTCAGCATTGCCCTTTGGCTTATCTACTGCGCCCAGAGTATTCACAAAATGCCTGGAATCAGTAATCGCTCACTGCAGAGTACAGGGAATCCAAATTTATCCATACCTGGACGATTGCCTGTTACAAGCAGACAACAAAAGCAAGCTGACAACAGATTTACAAAGGGTCATTTACTTGCTACAAGCCCTGGGATACACAGTCAATTTACAAAAGTCAAGGCTGATACCATCCCAAACAAGAACATTCTTGGGCGCGGAATTGGACACAGTGAAACAAATGGCATTCCTAACTGCAGAAAAACAAAAAGAACTCCCTCTTTACTTCTTGGCATTAACAAAGCAGAACAAACTAACAGCAAGAAAGGTTCTGCAGGCCTTGGGCTTCATGGCATCATGCATAATCTTGGTCCCACATGCCAGACTGCATATGAGAAAGCTACAGTGGTACCTAAAGAATTTATGGTCTCAACACAGGCACAGCTTAGAAGCAGAAATACCACTAATCCCATGCCTAAAACAGGAGTTCCTATGGTGGGCTCAAGCATGCCAGTCAAACCCAGGCTTACCCTTCCACAACTTTCGAGCAAGCCAAACCATCACAACAGATGCCTCAGACCTAGGATGGGGGGCGCACATGCTGGACAAATGCGTACAAGGATTGTGGACTCAGGACCAGCTGCACCTGCACATAAACCAAAAGAAATGCTGGCAGTAAAACTGGCAATCCAAAATTCAGACCATTCCTCAAAGAAGGCCATTTGATGATAAGGACAGACAACACCACAGTCATGTGGTACATCAACAAACAGGGAGGCACTCATTCATACCCCTATGCAGAATGACTTTGGACCTTTGGAATCTGGCTCTCAGCTACAACATCCAGTTACAGGCAATATTTGTACCGGAAAGAGAACACCCTAGCAGACATGTTAAGCAGAACCACCTCGGATGCTCACGAATGGATGCTACACCGGACATCTTCAAGGCCATCACAAAGAAATGGGGAATGCCACAAATAGATCTATTCGCTTCCCCACTCAATCACCAGCTCAAAAAATTCTGCACAAGGACATTCCACCCACTTGCATGGAAGGTGGATTCTCTCTCCTTCAGCTGGAAAGGCCTGACAGCATATGCATTTCCACCTCTTCCCTTGATACACAAGGTACTACTGAAAATCAAAGAGGAACGTCCAAGGATAATCCTGATAGCTCCGAACTGGCCAAGACAACACTGGTACCCATTGCTGAGGAGCACGTCTCGGGAGAAAATGTGGTCAATACCCCTGATGCCTTTGATGTTAACTCAGAACAACTACAACATCATGCATCCAAACCTAAAAACCTTGCAACTGACTGCCTGGAACATCACATAGCAGCAACTAACCCAGATCTTTCCCAAAGGGTTAAAGACATTATCCTAGAAGCCCGCAGACCTTCAACAAGAAGGAACTATGCAGGAAAATGGAAAAGGTTTGTCATTCGGAGTACTGAAAGAGGAAAAGATGTGTCGAACATAGATATTGCTAACATTCTGGAGTACTTGGCAGAGCTTCTACATACAGGCCTGTCCTATTCCTCCATCAAGATACATGCATCAGCTATTTCAGCAGAATACAGCTTTGATCCACCTGTTTTTTCACATCCTCTACTCAGGCAGTTCCTCAGAGGGATCAAGAATGTAAAACCTCCTAGGAAACCACCATTACCAGCATGGGACTTGAACTTTGTGCTAGAAAATTTGACACTCCCTCCGTTTGAACCAGCAGCAACAAGCAGATCTACAACACCTGTCATGGAAAACTGCTTTCCTACTGGCAATTACCTCAGCAAGGAGGGTTTCGGAACTACAGGCCTTAATGGCAGTGCAACCCTTCCTAATCTTCCATCAAGATAGGGTGTCCATGAGAACTAATCCTACATTTATGCCTAAGGTGGTATCCAGAGTGTCTTTAAACCAGGCAATCCACCTACCTACCTTCTTTCCCAATCCACAAAACAGAGGGGAAAGAATGCTGCATACCTTGGATGTACATAGACAGTTACGCTACTACCTGGACAGAACCAAAAGTAACAGGAAAACTGACCAGCTTTTTGTAGCCTATGCAACAGGAAGGGAAGGAAAAGCAATTTCCAAACAGACAATCTCCAAATGGATAGGAAATTGCATAAGATTCTGTTACTCCTACCATGGAAAACCAATTCCACAGAACATAAGGCCTCATTCTACAAGGGCTACAGCCACTACCACAGCTTTCTTACGAGGAGTGGCAACCAAGGACATTATTGAGGCGGCTACTTGGACCTCTGTGCATACATTTGCCAAGCATTATAATTTACCTCTATATTCTAGATCCCGAGCAGGGTTTGCCACTGCTGTACTGCAAGGGATCCTAACCACACCATCATTTTTCTTCCTCCTCCCCTAGTTGGCTATGGTATTCTACCCATTTGTTATGACTGCAGATGCATCCATGAAGGACATAGTACAGTTTTGTACCTACCATAAATGTAGATGTCCGAACTGGATAGCATCTGCAGTCAGGATTACCTCCTCCTTCCCTCTGTGGTACTCCTAGGGTATTTACCCTCCTAATAGCTAGCTGGGGGGGAGTCTCTTATGGTGTATTTGTTTGTATATATGTACATACATGCTTATTTTTTGTGTTTGCCTTCTACCTTTTTGGAAACATTGGCATTTATCCAAAATTTAGCCTTCTAAGAGGGCAACTGGCATCTGGGGCAAGAAACACTGAGGAAAATGGCGTCGGCTGATGCCTTTATACCCGAAGACCAGCAGAGATGACGTCGGGTGAAGTGCGACATCAGCCGAAGCCGGACCCAGACTTTGGAATCCGGCCGACCGAAGGGCTGCCTGAAGACAGGACAATCCATTTGTTATGACTGCAGATGCTATCCAGTTCGGACATCTACATTTATGGTAGGTACAAAACTGTACTTTCTGGCATCTTTAATTCTTCCCCCCTTCGAGCCGGTGGCTTCATGTTCTCTGAAGTTGCTGTCTTGGAAGACACTTTTTCTGGTAGCTATAACTTCAGCGAGAAGGGTATCCGAACTCCATGCTCTGTGCAGTCGTCGTCCTTACTTATTCACAAAGACAGGGTATCCCTCCGTACTAATCCATCCTTTTTGCCTAAAATTTCTTCTCAAATAAACCTAAACCAAATTATTGATCTCCCCGTCTTTTTCCCTAACTATTCAAACAGGTCGGAACAAAAGCTACATTTTTTGGATGTTCATCGCCAACTTAGATATTACTTAGACAGGACTAAACAATTCAGGAAATCTGATCAATTGTTTCTGTCATATGCGGAAGGTAAATTGGGCCTTCCAGTTACTAAAGTATCCCTCTCTAGATGGCTCACCTCTACAGTTACCTTCATCTATGAGATCAGACATCAAAAACTACCCTCAAGACCTGGAGCTCATTCAACTAGGGCATTAGCTACATCCGTAGCTTTTCAGGATAGGCTGCCAATAGATTCAATTTGTGCAGCAGCCACCTGGGCTTTTCCTCATACATTCATTTCACATTACAAATTGGACATGGTTTCCAGAAGCCGTGCCAATTTTGGTTCCACTGTTCTCAAGAGTCTGTTCCGATAGGCCACCGGGATAAGGTGCTAGGACGGTCCCATCCAGCAAGAATGAAGGCGAGATTGACAACTTAACATTAAGAAGTTATGTACCTACCATAACGTTCCATGTTAGTTGTCTTTTTCTCGCCTTCTTTCTTGCGTCCCACCCTCCTTCCCCCAAGCCTGGACAGACCGACTGGAATTCTTTTTGTGTTTTTCTTCTGAAAGTTGTCATTCCCACACGTTCTCCCACCTCTTCTATCTTTACTGAGGTCTGCCTTTCTTTTACACAGATCGTTTGAGGTGGGTTTCCCGACTCCATTCTATGGAGACTAGGATTGCTTGGTATAGCTATCAAACGAGATCTGAGTAGTTACCGCCTAGCATTGTAGGATATAGGGGAGCCTCGAGCCGGTGGAATTGGCTCTCAAGTTTTAGTATTGGCCGAGTCAGAGCCGAGGATCGGCTCTGAACCCATCCAGCAAGAAAGAAGGTGAGAAGAAGACAACTAACATGGAACGTTATGGTAGGTACATAACTTCTTATTTTTGATTGTGTTTTCAGAATCCAGTATGGCCCCTGATTCTCTGCCTCCAGCCCCTTGTAAGCCAGACAGATACTACAGGGTTCCTGACTCCCACAAATTCCTTTTCAGAAATCCTGCTGCGGACCTTGAAATCATTTCTCAGGGGCCCAAGGGCATTAAGGCTTCTACTGCTAAAATTCCTACCCCTTCTGATACAGACTCCAGGGCGCTGGATAGATGGGGCAAAAAGGTTTATACTTCTGCAGCCTTGGCAATCAGGGCTTTAAACTGTCAATTCCAAATGCTAAAATATCAGCAACATATGATGGGACTACTTAAACAGAAAAGGATGTTGATTTCTGACTGTGTGGAAAATAAAGATTTACAGAATTTATTGCACTCAGCTGAACAAGTTGGAAAACATACTTTGCAATGTGGTTTTGATTCTTTGGAGGCCTCTTGCAGGGCTGCTGTTGCTGCGTCTGTGCTTAGAAGGCATGCTTGGCTTAAGGAACAATCTCTGCCTGATCATGTTAAAGCAAAATTGTTGGATGCTCCTTTGCAGCAGGACCGTGTGTTTGGCAATAAGGCTGAAGAAGTTCTAAAAAAGATGGAAGATAAAACTAAATCTATGCAAACTGTGAAATATTTCTTACAAGTACAACCTCCAAGATTTAGTAGGCTGTGGCCTACTAAGAACTGGTCCTTTTCCAGTTCCTTCCAGAGCCACTCAGGCCAAACCCAAAAGCATCAGGTTTCAGTCCCAAGGGACTTTCAGAACTAAGCAGTGTGGTGTCTCCTCTTCCAAATCTGGAAACAACAAGACACCTCCCTATGGTAAAAAGTCTCAATGACTTTCTTTTAAAATTACCAAGCACTTACCTTTTAGCCGCCCCTTTGGGGGGAAAACTGGCACTTCATGCAAAAAACTGGCAACTTATAACCCAGGATTAAAGGGGTTTTAAATATAGCATCCCAGGGATACAGATTTCATTTCCACACGTTGCCAGGTCTAAGCGGATGGCCAGATCTGCCCCCAAATCAGCGGGCAGAGGCTCAGAAACAAGTACTTTCCCTCTTAAACATGGAGGCTATTCAACTAGTACCAGAAGAGGAAAAGGGACAGGGTTTCTATTCCAGTCTTTTCATGGTACCCAGAAAAGACAAATCATGGTGTTCAATTCTGGACCTGTCTACTCTAAACACCTTTCTGGACATTCCAAACTTCAAGATGCTGACTCTTCACCAGTTACTACCTATGCTAGGCAAAGATGCCTGGTTGGCAACTCTAGATCTAAAAGAGGCTTACCTGCATATCCCACTCGAATCTTGCAGAAGATACCTCCGTTTCAAAGCAGGTTACTTGCATTATCAGTTCTCTGCACTGCCCTTTGGCTTGTCTACTGCGCCCAGGGTATTCACAAAGTGCCTGGCTCCAGTAATTGCATTTTGTAGGCAAAGAAATATTGAAATATATCCATACCTGGACGATTGTCTAATTCAGGCAGAAAACCAGGTCATACTTTTAAAACATCTGGCGTTTGTAAAAGGGGTTCTAACTTGTCTTGAGTACACCATAAATGAAAAGAAATCGCAACTGGTACCTCTCAGAAAATTACATTCCTGGGTGCAAGCTTGAATACAGCTGCCCAGATGGCTTTCCTCATGCCAGAAAAGCAAATTCATTTGGTGACTTACTTCAAAACAGGTGGCCACAAAAACCCTGCTATCTGCAAGACAAATACTGCAAGCCTTGGGGTTCATGGCCTCCTGCATTCTTCTAATTCCATATGCAAGACTGCATATGAGGAAACTTCAGTGGTACTTAAAAAGTTTATGGAGTCAACGTTGTCATAGCCTGGAAACAATGAATCTGATATTGTTAATCCTTATTCATTCCTTACGCATGGGTATCGGTTCCGAGCTCGGAACCGAGCCGGCTATTGTCCAAGCTCGCGTCAGCTTGAAACTCTTGAGCTAAACTCTTACCCACAGTCCCCCTCTCCCTGTTACCTCAGATTTCATTTGTCGCGTTGCCATTCATTCGTGTCAAGCTACTTCTCTTGAGCTAAGTACAGTCATTTGTTGTTTAATAGTTTTACAGATTACTTTTCTGTCAGAAAGGTTCATATTTTATTGTCTCTTACCCTATCGAATCTAGCATATATATTTTCTTCAGGTTTTTCTGCTTCTTTCTTTACCACTTTTACCATGAGGTATTCTGTCTTTACCATCGTTGGTAATCTTTTTCCCATTTCTCTCATACTTTCGGGTACTCTCTTGTACCATTGCTGATACCTTTTCTATTAATTAATTTGCTGTCATGGCAGATAAGAAAGGTAGTCTGGGGTTTAAGCGGTGTTCTGATTGTCGACACAAACTGCCTACTTCTGATGCACACTTTGTGTGTTTATTGTTTGGGAACTTCCCATTTGTCTGTTGACCCACCCTGTACTATTTGTGAGAACTTTTGTAATAGAACCTTGTTGGAAAGGAAAAACAAGCTGTTTACTGAAGGGACTTCTAAAATCTCCCTTTTCGGAGGCTGTTTCTGGGTCGGAGGCCTCAACCCCTCCTAAAGCCCATAAGAAAATCTTGGATGTTCCTACTAAGTCTAAATCTTTGCCTTCGTCCACGGCTGGGGACTTCCACCAACCAAAACCTAAAAAGGCTAAAGTTTTGGCTCCGGAGCTCACTCAGTCAGCCCCTGTGCTTTCGGTGCCTAGACCCACGGCACCGAGGCCTTCCGCTCCATTAGTGATTTTGGCTCCGTCTTATCCTGCAGCCTTCTATATATTGGCACAGAGAGGCTCCTCGGTTCAGACTATTACCACTGTATCGGCACTGACCGTCCAGTCGGCACAGACTTTGACCGCAACGGCTCCAAGATCTTCCTCGGAACTGACACCCTTATTGTTGACTCCAGTTTTGTCGGTTCCTGCTTCAGCATAGACAACCACTTCGGCACTGATCCCTGTGTCTGTGCAGACCATGACCTCGGCACCAATGACTTCTTCGGTGCAGACAACAGTAGTCCAGTCTCTCTCGGCACTGTTGTCCTTGGTGCGGACAGATGTGATGGGCACCGAGTCTGCCTCTTCTGTGGACAGGCCTGTTTCTCCCTCCGTCTCCGTGAGGTCCACTAGAAGCCTTTCCGAACATGTGTTGCATCTTGTGGACCAGGTACGCTTAGCCAGAGGTGTCCCACCCCTCAGGAACTATCCTTCCTTGGGAGGTAATCACCCATCTCCAAAGACACCTTCTTATTCTCCTCCTTCATTGCCTTTGAAGTCCATGGATATAGTACAGTCTTCCCCTTCTGCGGTCCCCTTTATAGATCTCACTAAGGAACCGCAGTTGCCTTCGTGGCAGGAAAGTTTTGCTACGACCCAGGATGTCAGTTGTGACACACATAGTTTGCTGCTCCACAGCCATCCAGGGACTACTTGGGGGAGGGGTGACCCCTGTCCTAGACATGCACTCCTCTTCGGGTGGACCAGCCTTCCAACTGATGGAGAAGGCTTTTGCTGCTGCTGGAGATACTGGACTGTCTATACCTCCGCCCTCCTCTGGTACACTGGTTTCACAAATCGCACTTAGCCGACACCGGGTGCAAGGGCCGCAGGACATATTCCCTCAGGAATCCCCTTTTCCACTGTCTTTTCCAGCTTCTCCTGCTGAGGAGGTCCACCGAAAAGTTCATGTAAGAGGAAGAACATGGACTCCACAGAGGAGTCCCTCACCGAAGACACAGATTTCGATGAGGGGGAAGGATCCCCTCGGTCACCCTCTGAGGTATCCTTTGGTGATATCCTCAAAATCCTGAAACAGAGAGGTGACTGGCAGTCCTCTAATCTGACCTCGGAGGAATTTGTGTTCCTGTAGGCCTTTCGCTCCCGGCCCCCTACCTCCTGGGTTATTCCACCTGCCGATGAACTTGTCCGGCTCATGGTGCAGCGTGCTTGGAAGGCTCCTGATACAGTCAAAGCTATTCCCCAGAGGCCAGATAAGATCTTGTCCCCTCCTGCTTCGGATCCCCATTGGTCCAATGGTCTTCCTGTGGATGCTTTGGTGGTGGCGGCCGTAACAAAAAAGGATCTGGCAGAAGAAGAAAGCCAGACTGTCCATCTGCCTAACAAAGAGTCCCGGGCCCTGGACAGGATAGGGAAGCGCACCTTTGCTTCAGCGACCTTTGCTATCAGGTCCCTGAATTATATGGCACATTTTACCAAGCTTCAAAGGGATCTGGTTTCTGAGCTCTCTGAAACCTTGGCTGGTGCTGTATCTGATGAGATCCATGACAAAGTGACCTCTCAGCTGGCCACCATTGAATCTATATCTAACTCCTTTATGCGACTGATATCTCACGCATCAGGAGGAGGAGCTAGAGCAACAGGTTCAGCTGCGGTCTTGTGACGACACGCCTGGATGCACTTGTGCAACTTTGCGGAACCCTTTAATTCTTCTTTTCTTAATGCCCCCATTGAGGCCTTCTCGTTGTTTGGGTCCAAAGTTAAAAGCACACTGGCCAGATGTGAACAGTACAGTAAGACCCTTTCTGCCGTAGGTGTCCATTATTCTTCCTCTCAACATGCTTTCTCCCGAAACCAAAAGAGTGGGAAGATATGGTTCAAGAAATCTCGGGGTCCTTTCTGTGACACACAGGCCGAGTTCACCCCTGAGGCAGAGGGGGAAACTCACAGGGGAAGACACTCCGTAACCAGGGTTCCATGGATTCTTTCCCTGGTCAATCCTATCAGCGCTCCTGAAGAGCGGCCCAACTTCTTTCCTCTGGAGGTGATTGGGGGACGTTTCTCCTTGCACCCTTCTGCCTGGCTAACCATCACCACCAATTCTTGGGTACAAAGGATTATAGCCAGAGGTTATCATATCCCCTTCGAACTTTGTCCCGTCCCTTCAAAAAATCTTCCTGATGTTCCACCCAGTCAAAGGGAAGAAGCAGCATTAGAGAGAGAAAAGCTGCTAAGAAAGAGAGTCATCCAAATAATCCCACCAGACCAGATAGGATCCGGATTCCGGGAAACACAAACAGCTAAGCAAACAAGAAAAATACCAAAAAAACGGTCACGACAGCAGCTGTTAAGACACCAAGGATTTATTTAACTTTTAACTTGAAGCGCTTTTCGTTTGATGGATATGCAGACTTCTTCAGAAGTAAAAGAAACAGAATACAACACTCATTTTAAAACCTCATTTAAAAACCAGCGGGTCACCCTGACCAATCATAGACATAGTTACACGAGAATTTGCTTGAAGTGGTACACAAAAACTGGTACTGCAACATGTCAGTACAGTCTGTTGCAGGAATACATATATTGTCCACTAGGTAAAGTAATACCAATTATATGAAATGCCATGAACATACAATGTTTCCAAATAAATTACCCTACTAAATTCATGTATAAAGAAGTTAAAGTAAAATCTTATATGCAATATCGTGTTGCAAATAAGTAACTGTAAAAACATGAAAATGGAAAAAAATTACCCTAAAAATCGTAAGTTCCAAACTAAGTACTAGGTGAACTTGGAACCTGGGTTAAACTTTAAATGTTGAACCCTTATGACACATCATCTCTACAAACTTCTCAGTTTAAGGATGCTACTAATAGAACAAGTTTCATTAAGGCCTGGAAAATTGTACGCATTAAGCTTAATTTGCCAGAATAATTCTAGTTCTTCAAGTTTGAGGGGTGTAGGTCCTCCTCTGATGTCTTGTATTACTTGATCTAGAGCCATAAATTTAAATTTATGGTCGACATTCAACTGGATGTGTATGGCTAGAGCATTGTCCTATGGCATAAAATGTTCATGCATCCTATCATGGAGTCTAAGCTCCGCCTTGCCTATATAGAAAGCAGGACAACATGAACATTTGGCCAAATAAACCACTAGCTTTGAGTTACAGTTGAACCTAAACTTAAGCTTATAATGTGCACCATTGATAACAAACCAATTTGCCACCTCAACAAATTTACAAAAGTTACAGTTCTCACATTTATTCATACCTGCTATTCTAGGAACACTGTGGCACTGTTTTTCTAACAAATTCTTCAGGTTCTTGCCTCGCCTAAATATAACTTTAGGTGAGCTGCCTAATTTGTTGAATAACATTTGGTTAGTCCTGAAGAGTTCCCAATTTTTCTGTAAAATTTTAATGCAGAAAGCTTGATTACATTGTCCTTTTGAGTCAGTCATTCATTGTTGCCAACATATCTGAAGCTCTGATATTTTCAAAGGCCGGAGTCTTTGTAGGAAAAATAGGTTGATAAAACTGGTTTAATCTTTTTAAACTAACCTCCAATATCAAGGAGTCTAACAGGGTTTCAGGGTAGCCTCGATGTAGAAATAAACTTTTCAGGAAACTACATTCCTCTACAAAGTCTACATCTTGGCTAATTATACTAGAAGCCCTGACTATAATTGGCCCTTGATGACTTGAACGTTTCTGATGAAACGGATGGCAACTATAGAAATGAAGGAATTAATTAGAGTATGTGCTTTTCCTGTGTATTTTAGCCGTATAACAACCCAGTGACTTATTCTTACTCAACCATATGTCTAAATACGCTATAGCCTCTGTATCAAATGTAGATGTGAATTGTAGAAATTGTGTGGATTGATTAAATGATTCCAACACATACCTACTGACTTCATGGCCACCATTTAGTAAGATAAAAATGTCGCCAAGATATCTTGTGTAAAACACCAAGACCGTCTTGACATTGTCATTCCTAAACACAAATTCCGATTCCCAGTGGGCCATTACTAAATTTGCTACACTAGCGCCACATGGGGAACCCTTGGCGACCCCTACTTTTTGTAGGTAAAAATCTTTGTTGAACATAAAGAAGTTGTTTGATAATACTAGGTCAAGTAATTCAATCACTAGTGAGCTCTCAGTTCTTGGGGCTCCATGTTTATTCAACATGAGATTTACCCACTCAATGCTAATGTCATGAGGGATACAGGTGTAAAGATCCTTGACATCTATAGTGAGAAAATTGTAATTCTCACTATACTGCAGACTATTGATTTTTGCCAAAAAGGACCAAGAGTTCTTGCATATTTGGTCCTCAAAGACCAAATATTTCTGAAGAATTGCGTCAGCAACCTTAGCACAAGAATAGGTAGGTGAACCTCAGCTGTCTACTAAGGGTCTCATTGGTGGATTTAATGAGTCCTTGTGGATTTTGGGAATACCAAAAAGGTATAGAAATCTTGGGTAAGATGTCATGTAGTTAAACAAATTCTGTTCAGTTCTATTTTCTATATACATGTCGTTGACACAGTTTTTAATAAGGCAGTAAGCCTTATTAATCTCTGAACGAGAACTCAATTGATAAGCATTGCTGGCCAATAACCTTACCATACGTTCAATATAATCACTATTGTCAAAAACTACCAAGCCACCACCTTTCTCTGGTTTACAGATGCGGATATCTTGTGATTGAATATACTGTTGGTATTCACATTCTTCACTAACTATATTAAATGAATCGAGTGTAGCACTGTGTTGCTCGAACAAAATGGAAGATATTACAAGAGATATTGCAAGCTGTATGCAAAACCACTCTATATCCAAATTCTAATGTCCATAGATACGTAGGTTAAAACAGTTTATTACATGAATACATCCACTGGTCACACTAATACATGAAGCGTATTGCAGGTAAAATAAAAGAACGTTACTGGTTAAGTGCTTTCACTCACGGAAATGTGAGCTTCATCAGAAGTTCTATTAGTGTGACCAGTGGATGTATTCATGTAATAAACTGTTTTAACCTACATATCTATGGACATTAGAATTTGGATATAGAGTGGTTTTGCATACAGCTTGCAATATCTCTTGTAATATCTTCCGTTTTGTTCGAGCAACACAGTGCTACACTCGGATCTCAGTTCTTTGTTGGTTTGTGTATATTAAATGAATGATTATATCCAGGACTGCTTTTGACAACCTGTCTGATATCAAGTTCACATAGTTCAAAAACTTGTAAAACAGGGTGTATTGCTGAGTTGAATGTACTAGGGACACGGAATACATTCTCTCCTTATACATTCGTAACATTTCCAAACATCAAGTTGAAGTTCAACTTCCTAGTAAAAGACTTAGTCAACTATTGACTTAACCAGGTCCAGTTGCTGCAAAGGTACGTAAGTATGCCCCTTTGCTAAAAAGTCCACAATGTCTGAAGAAATAACGATGGTCGAAAAATTATAAACCTTGAAGTCACCCACTTTGTTGTTAACTGGACCAGGTGTAATTGAAACCGGCTGCAAGTAGGCATCCCTCAGGGTCAACACTGACCCATGGGATACACAGTCTGATGTAAAAATTGCATCAGAAAAAAGGTTGATTCATTAATAGGATGCTCTGGACAAGTTAGATCTTGTGTTTGTTGAATTTCGGTTTCACTTTGTTCGGTTGAAAGCTCTTCTGTTGCTTCGGCCTCGCTCCTGTGTAGTTGGTTTGCCGAAAATTCTGATTTTGGTTTAAATTATCATGATGTTTATTATTTTGAACATTGTTATAATGCACACGGGGTCCATTCTGTAATCTCTCACTCCTCCGAACTTCAGTGAAACCAGAAGAACTAGCACTGGCTAAAGCGCTGTTACCAGAATTGTTTGAAGTGTCCATTTGAGTGTTATCACAGTATACCCCGTCGTCGTTGATGTTCTGGTTGATCTGAACATTGTTAGAAATGTTGTCAGAGTTAATACTTGCATCATTAACCTGATATGGATGAGAGGGGTGGCCTCCCCTGCCATAATTGTGCGCTTGTGCAACTTCGTGGAACCCATTAAGTCTCCTTTTCTTAATGCCCCCATTCAGGCCTCCTTGTTGTTTGGACCCAAAGTTAAAAGCACACTGGCCAGATGTGAACAGGACAGTAAGACCCTTTCTGGCGTAGGTGTCCGTTATTCTTCCCCTTAATGTGCTTTCTTCCGAAACCAGAAGAGTGGGAAGATATGGTTCAAGAAATCTTAGGGTCCTTTCCGTGACACACAGGCCGAGTTCTCCCCTTGAGGCAGAGGGGGAAACTCACAGGGAAGACTCTCCGTAACCAGGGTTCCAGAGATTCTTTCCCTGGTGAATCCTACCAGCGCTTCTGAAGAGCGGCCCAACTCCTTTCCTCTGGAGGTGGTTGGGAGGTGTTTCTCCTTGTACCCTTCTGCCTGGCTAAATATCACCGCCGATTCTTGGGTACGAAGGATTATAGCCAGAGGTTATCATATCCCCTTCGATCTTTGTCCCTTCCCTTCAAAAAATGTTCCTGTCATTCCACCCAGTCAAAGGGAAGAAGCAGCATTAGAGATAGAAAAGCTGCTAAGAAAGAGAGTCATCCAAATAGTCCCTCCAGACCAGATAGAATCCGGATTCTGCTCAAGACTGTTTTTGAAAACTGGGGACTGGAGACCAATTTTGGATCTTAGTGTAATGAACAAGTTTGTGAGAGTACAAAAATTCCGGATGGTCACAATACAGTCTATCCTCCCGCTTTTGGAAAAAGACGATTGGATGTGCTCTATAGATCTTCAAGATGCGTACTACCACATAAAGGTGGACAGGCCATCAAGAAGATTTCTGCGCTTCCGTGCAGGAGCCAGCCACTACCAGTTCAGAGTACTGCCCTTCGGACTCTCTACAGCCCCCAGAGTGTTCACAAAGTGCATGGCAGTTGTCACAGCTCACCTGCGACTTCAAGGATTCCAGGTGTTTCCATACCTAGACGACTGGCTCATTTCCGCTCCCACCAAACATCTATTGGAAAAAGCCCTGGCATACTCTCTCCTTGCTGCTCAAAGGCTAGGCATAACCATAAACTGGCAAAAATCCAATCTCACCCCATCTCAGTCGACAGAATTCATAGGGGTATCTTGGACACAAAAAAACTGCAGAGCTACTATTCCATAGCATAGAATTCTAAGGATAAAGCAACAACTAATTCCAATCTTTCAAGGGAAAAATCCATGGCTCACTCGGTTCTACAGCTGTTGGGTTCCATGGCAGCCTCCCATCACCATTGTTCCCTGGCCAGGTTTCACATGAGGCTTCTACAATGGCTACGGCTCACCCAATGGTATCCTTTTCAGCATCCTCTTTCAGCCATGATTCGAGTAACCCACAGGTGCAAACAGGATTTAAATTAGTGGATGACACACAATCTCTCACAATGGTCTCGCCCTTTCTCCTCCCAGCAAGGCCACAGTGACCACGGACGCCTCCCTGATGGGGTGGGGGGGTTATGTCAGGGACAGACAGTCCAAGGCACTTGGTCCGAACTGGAGGCCCATCTACATATAAATGTTTTAGAGCTGAGGGCGTTGCAAGCATTCCATCCCCTGCTGCCGTCTGGGACATTTGCGATTCAATCAAACAACATGGCGGTAGTCTGGTACATCAACAAGCAAGGTGGAACCAAATCTTATCCCCTTTGTCGAGTGGCCATGAGGATATGGCAGTGGGCGATGGCTACCAACCGTTTTCTTCTAGCAACGCACATTCCCGGGACTTCCACCGTGATAGCAGACAGACTCAGCAGGTGCATTCTTCAACCTCATGAGTGGTCCCTGAATCCCTTGATAGTGGCAGAGATATTCCACCGCTGGGGCCGTCCTTGCTGCGACCTGTTTGCATCCCCGCCCAACTACAAATGCAGCAACTACTTCACCCTGATTCCCCCCTCTGGAACAGTCACCCAGGGACGCTCTAGTCCACGATTGGCCCTCGGATCTTCTTTACACATTTCCACCCTTTGCCCTCATTCCGCAGTTTCTGAAGAAAGCCCGTTGGTTGAAGAGCAAGGTGATCCTCATAGCACCATATTGGCCTCGACAGATTTGGTTCCCCTTCCTTTGGCCTCACCTACTAGATTGACCATAGATTCTCCATCCAACCCCAGAGTTGATTTCACACCCACAGAACCTGATGCATCCCAACTTGAACAGCCTGAAGATGACAGCTTGGCTACTCCAATTCCCTTGATTGCCAGGCAGAATGATCTTTCTTTACCAGTATGTGATATTCTCATTGCTTCTCATAAGTCTTCCACTAGAATTACTTATCTGAGCAAGTGGAAAAGATTTATCTGTTGGTTGAAAGATAAACAAGTAGACCCCTTTTCAGCACCAGTGTCGATAACACTAGACTATCTGGCCGACCTGTTTCAATCGGGTCTATCAGCCTCTACCATTAGAGTTCATTTGGCTGCAATTTCTAATTTTCATGAGGTTGTCCAAGATTCCTCTCTTATGTCCCATAAATTGTGCAAGACCTTCATAAAAGGTGTGAATCATCTGAAGCCACCTTATAGAGAACCTATTCAACCATGGGATTTATCATTAGTTCTACAAGCTCTGACAATGTCACCTTTCGAACCAGCCTCTTCTTGCGGCCTCAAGTATTTGTCATGGAAAACCTTGATGTTCATCATGTTACCCTGCTGCAGTCATCACACTTGGGTTATCCTGCCGTCAGGCGGTCCCGCAGTCGGCCCGAATTCCAAAGTCTTGGTCCGGCGTCAGTTGCTGTCGCTTCTTCCCTGATGTCAGTGCACCAGGGGTATATAAGAGGCATCCAACGCCATTTTCTTCAGTCTTTCTTGCCGCGCGGTGCTTGAAGCAGAAGCAGTTCGCAAGTGCCGGTCGGCCGGCACCTGAGATTTTCGAATAGAGTTTCAGTCCGAAGTCTTCAAAGCTAAGTACCCCGTTGGGGAACCTTTTCTTGCCTCAGTCCGATGTCAGAAAAAGTTAACAATTGCATTTCTTGTGGGAAGCAAATACCTCATAAGGACTTTCATTCTTATTGTATACCTTGCCTAGGCCCAGACCACAACGTCACTGGTTGTTGGTTTTGTGCTAGGTTCAATAAGCGAACTATAAAGCGATGCTTTAATTTCGCAGGACACTACTTCGGTAGGAAATTTAATTACACTATGCCGTCGGAGCAACCGACTACCGGCATGCATAAAAAAACGCAAAGATAAAGACAGGCAGCCTAGATCCAAGCCAGACTCCGAGGCCTCGGCTGGGCCGGTCCTCCGGTTTTCAGTGAGGCGCCTACGCAGCCCCTGACTACCGCAGAATCGGAACCCCAGACCTCTTCGGATTCTCCAGCAGAGAGTTCTAAGCTGACGCAGCCATTTTCTTTAAGCCCTACCGACGACATTGCAGAAGGAGAAGCCGGTGCTGTAGAAACACCTTCGGTTACAGAAGGCGTCTTCAGACCGACTACTCTCACCATAAAATCTTATGCTAAGCTTAAGACTGCTCTAAAACCAAAAAAGGCTGCACTTCAGTCTCCAGTTCAAGGCCCCAATGCCTAAGAAACAGATGCTTAAAATGGCTGAAGATTTGATTTCTTTAATCAGGGGTTCCCAACCCCCCCCCCCCAACAAAAGGCCTAGACAAGAGGAGGATTATACCTCCTCTGATCAAGTGTCTGTTTCCTCAGGCTCCTCTGTGGAACAGGATTACTCCTTTCCCCCTTATGAAGATTCTGATGCTGAAGATTCCATTCCCTCAGCTTCTCCCCCTGAAGACTATTCCTTTGGGGAAACCTTACATACAATGAGGGAACATTTCCACTGGGAAGGTCAGGACTACTCAGACTCAAAAGGCTCAGAGAGTTTCTTTTACTCCCCCAGAACAGACCTCTTGCTATCCCCCCATTTTAGACATTGTGGATGATGTTTATTTAGAATCTAGTCTAAATCCAGATTCTCTGCCTCCTGCTCCAGCCAAACCAGATAGATACTATAGAGTGCCTGACTCGCACAAATTCCTTTTCAAAAGCCCTGTTGCTGATCCAGAGACAATCTCCCAGAGTCCCAAAGGGGCTAAGGCTTCTATGGCTAAACATCCTGTACCCTCTGAAAGGGACTCCAGAGCACTAGATAGGTGGGGGAAGAAGGTTTACACCTCAGCTACTCTGGCTATGAGAGCACTAAATTGTCAATTTCACATGCTTAAATACCAGCAATTCCTAATGTCTCAAATAAAACAAAAGATGAGCACGTACCCTCAACAGTCTGAATTCAAGGACATGCAGGATCTGTTGCATGCAGCTGAACAGATGGGCAAACATACTTTACAATGTTGATTTGATTCCTTGGAAGCTTCCTGTAGAGCAGCTGTTACTGGGTCTGTTATACGTAGGCATGCTTGGTTAAAGGAACAAACTCTGCCTGATCATGTTAAAGCAAAGTTACTAGATGCACCCTTACAGCAGGATGTCTTATTTGGGGTTAAAGCAGAAGAGGTTTTAAAGAAAATGGAGGATAAGGCAAAATCTATGCAGATGGTCAAAGATTTCTTACAGGTACAGCCCCCACGCTTCAGCAGAAATTGGCCAACAAAAAATTGGTCCTTTCCAGCTTCTGACAGACCACAGAGGGGTAAATACAGGCGCCCAAGGGGCAGAGGACAAGCACAAATCCCTTACAAACCTCGCCAATGGGGCACTGCAACACAGAAGGGAGGAGAAGACAGGTCCCAAACTACTAGAAGGCAAACACAATGACTTAAACCTCAAACTGCCAAGCAAAACTCTCTTGGCAGCTCCATTGGGAGGAAAATTAGCACTTTTTGCAGACAACTGGCACATCGTCACAAAGGACAAATGGGTCCTAGACATTATCTCACAAGGATACAGATTCCATTTCCACACCTTGCCAAGGATAAAAGGCATGCCAAACCTGCCACAAAATCAATGGGCAGAGGCACAAAAACAAATTACAGCTCTCATGGACATGAGAGCTATTCAACTGGTACCTACACAGGAGCAAGGCCAAGGATTTTACTCGAGGCTCTTTCTAGTCCCCAGAAAGGACAATGCTTGGAGACCCATTCTGGACCTTTCAATTCTAAACAACTTCTTGCAAGTTCCCAAATTCAAGATGCTAACACTACAGCAGCTTCTTCCCATGTTGGGCAAGAAAGCTTGGCTTGTAACGTTGGACCTCAAGGAGGCATACCTGCATGTACCTATCAGACAAAATTGCAGAAGATACCTTCGCTTCATTGCAGGTTCAACCCACTACCAATTCTCTGCACTGCCCTTTGGCTTATCTACTGCACCCAGGGTCTTCACAAAATGCCTGGCACCAGTAATTGCATACTGCAGACAAAGAGGAATTCAAATATATCCATACCTGGACGACTGCCTCATCCAAGCAGAAAGCAAGGACACTCTCTTACATCATCTGGCTTTTGTAAAACACCTTCTAAGTTGCCTAGGGTACACAGTAAACGAAAAGAAATCAAAACTAGTGCCCTCACAAAATATGACATTCCTGGATGCCAGCTTGAATACATCAGCCCAGATGGCTTACCTGACGCCAGACAAACAACTACAGCTAACTCAATACTTCAAAACAATGGCAACAAAGACACAACTCCCTGCAAGAAAAATTCTGCAGGCCTTGGGCTTCATGGCATCTTGCATACTACTAATACCATTTGCAAAACTGCATATCAGACTCAAAGCCAGTCACAAGTGGTGTCCCACAGGGATCTGTCCTGGGACCCCTCTTGTTCGGTATTTATTTCTCAGATGTTAAAGCAAACATGGGAGGGCTGTGGCTGACAAAGTTCGCAGATGACTGCAAACTAGGCGCCATAGTCGATACACCAGCAGACACACACATCCTACAAAAAGGCCTCACTGAAACGGACAACTGGTGTCGTAGTCACGGCCTTAAACTAAATGCCAAAAAATGTATAGTCATCCCTTTTGGAAAAAACAAAATACCCACAAATTATCACATAGACAGCAACCCACTGAGTACAGAAAAAGTAATCAGAGACCTAGGGACCCAAGTAGACAGCGACCTCTCATTTGACACCCACGTTGCCAAAGTGGTTAGAAAAACATTCTACCTTGCACACCTCATCATGAAGGGATTCACATCCAAATCCAAGGATGTCATTGTACCCCTATATTCCTCCCTCATCAGACCCATGATTGAGTACAATGCCCCATTTGGTATGTACCTCACCCGGCATTTGCAACAGCTGGAGAGACCACAAAAGTACCTCACCAAAAGGATCAAGGGTCTCCAACATATGTCTTATTCTGCCAGACTAAAGAAACTTCAGCTCTATTCAGTAGCATACCGCCTGCTCAGAGGTGATCTCTGCCTGACGTTCAAAGCCATGTCCAATCAGGATCTGATGGACATGCTCCACCTCAAAAAATTCAAATCCATCAGGACCACGAGAGCTAAAGACTTAAACCTCAGCACAAGTATGAATAGGACATGCTGGAGGGATAGATTCATAACCCAGAGGCTTCCCATGCTTTGGAACAGGATCCCAGTTCGTATTAGGCAGAGCCCCTCACTGACTCTCTTCAAGAGAAATCTTGATGAGTGGATGGGAGATCGTAAGTTTACCCCAGGGGTCACATCTGTGTCACTGCTAGACAGGGGCACAGTAAACTAATTCTATTGTATAAGGGGACCTTCATTGTGTCACTACTAGACAGAGGCACAGTATTCTTGATTTATTCTGTACATTTTTGTACCATTTCATGGGGTGGTAAAAGCCACATCACTATGGCTAGGCTTACAAATGCCACAGGGCAGATAGCCTAGTACTATACTATGAAACTATATGAGGAAATTACAATGGTACCTAAAAAGCGTATGGAATCAACACAGCCACAGCTTGGAAACAATGATACCTCTCATTCCCTGCCTTCAACAGGAGTTTCTATGGTGGTCACAGGCATGTCACCTCAACAAGGGTCAGCCTTTCACCTTACCCCCAGCCAGGCAAACTATGACAACAGATGCATCGGACTATGCCTGGGGGGCACACATGGCAGGACAGTGCGTTCAAGGCATATGGACTGCAGATCAAAGAAATCTGCACATCAATCAAAAAGAAATGCTAGCTGTACAGAATGACCTGACAGTCTTCAAGGACCTCTTACATCTAGGACAGCTTATAATAAGGACAGACAACACCACAGTAATGTGGTACATAAACAAACATGGGGGTACACACTCCTACCCTCTATGCAGGCAAGCAGTGACCTTGTGGAACAAAGCACTGGCTTACCAAGTACAATTACAAGCTCAATTCCTGCCAGGAAAAAAGAACACATTGGCAGACGACCTAAGCAGAAACATCATGGATCCCCACGAGTGGAAACTGGATCCACAAGTATTTACAATGATAACTCAAAAATGGGGACACCCAGACCATAGACCTGTTTGCCAGCCCCCAAAACTATCAACTAACAAAATTTGCACAAGGACATTTCACCATCAAGCTTGGAAAGTGGACACACTCTCATTCAGTTGGAAAATGCTGTCAGTATATGCCTTCCCTCCATTGCCCCTTCTCACAGAGGTGCTGCTGAAAGTCAGGATGGAGAGACACGAATGATACTCATTGCCCCAGACTGGCCACGCCAGCACTGGTACCCACTATTAAGGAATATGGCCCAGGGCCCACCATGGATTTTACCACAAATTTCTCATCTGCTCACACAGCAAGACAGTCAGATTCTATACAGCCAGCTCAAAACCTTAAATTTGGCTGCATGGCAAATCTCCTAAGCAACCAGCCAGCTCCTCTTTCACAAGCTGTTATGGATGTTATTCTGGAGGCCAGGAGGCCCAGCACCAGGAAAGCCTACTCAGACAAATGGAAAAGGTTTTGAGCCTGGAACCAAGCTAAAGGCCAAAATACCCTTCTGCCGGACATACCTCAGATTCTACAATATTTAACTGAGATGTTACACAAAGGACTTTCTTTTTCATCTATTAAAATCCACGCCTCAGCTATTTCAGCTCACTACAACACGGATCCTCCCTTATTTTCACATCCACTTCTAAGGCAGATTCTCAGAGGGGCCAAAAACATTAGGCCTCCCAGGAGAGCACCAACATGGGACCTCAATTTTGTTCTACAAAAACTTACGCTACCTCCTTTTTTGCCAGCTTTTTCAGCTGCCTTAAAGTTTGTATCATGGAAGACTGTCCTGCTGCTAGCAATTACTTCAGCCAGAAGAGTCTCAGAGCTTCAGGTTCTTATGGCGGTAGAGCCTTTCCTCATTTTTCATCAAGACAGTTTCTCTACGAACTAACCCCTCCTTTATGCCTAAGGTGGTATCCAGTGTGGCTGTAAATCAAACCATCCATTTACCCACCTTCTTTCCAAATCCGCACAACAAAGGAGAAAGACTCCTGCATTCCTTGGACATTCACATGCAGCTACATTACTACTTGGATAAAACTAAGGTTTTCAGAAAATCTGACCAGCTTTTTGTATCCTATGCTACAGCATCACAAAGAAAGGCTATCTCAAAACAGACCATTTCCCAATGGATAGGACATTGCATACGTTTCTGCTACACCCACCATGGAAAACCAGTTCCTGCTAACATTAGGCCCCACTCCACCAGGGCAGCAGCTACATCTACAGCCTTCCTCAGGGGGGCGCCTACCAAGGATATTCTGGAAGCTGCAACTTGGAGTTGAGTACACACCTTCACTAAACACTATCACTTACCACTTTACTCTAAGACTAGAGCTGGCTTCGCCACTGCAGTTTTGCAGGGCCTTCTAGCCTCCTCTAACCCTGTTTGACTCCACCTCCCATCCTTAGCTTTGGGATTCTACCCAAGTGTGATGACTGCAGCAGGGTAACACGATGAACATAGTACAGTTTTGTACCTACCATAAATGTAGATGTTCGAGTGTATACCCTGCTGCAGTCCAGGTCACCCTCCCTCCATCCCCTCTGAACTAGCTGAACTTATCTCTACCACTCTATCCTGTGCTACCTCTGTGGTGTATTTGCTTGTGCCTAAGGGTATTGTTTTATTTTTTATATAGCTATATGTATTTATATATATATATTTTGCCTACCTATTGGGGGCACCTGACATCTGGGGCAAGAAAAACTGAAGAAAATGGCGTCGGATGCCTCTTCTATACCCCTGGCGCACTGACATCAAGGAAGAAGCGACAGCAACTGACGCCGGACCAAGACTTTGGAATTCGGGCTGACTGCGGGACCGCCTGACGGCAGGATAACCCAAGTGTGATGACTGCAACTCGAACATCTACATTTATGGTATGTACAAAACTGTCCTTTTTTGGTTGCTATTACTTCTG
Organism: Protopterus annectens; assembly: GCF_019279795.1. Classification (NCBI taxonomy): domain Eukaryota; kingdom Metazoa; phylum Chordata; order Ceratodontiformes; family Protopteridae; genus Protopterus; species Protopterus annectens. The sequence goes on along the minus strand of NC_056739.1, from coordinate 1,579,857,848 downwards.
CCAGACATATTTCTGAACTTCAAGCTTTATGTATCAAGAGTCCATACTTGATTTTTCATAGAGATAGTGTCTCTGAGAACTAATTCGTCATTTCTGCCCAAAGGGATCTCTGAAATGTCCATTAATCAAGCCATTGAATTGCCAGGTTTCTTCCCCAATCATTCAAACAGAGGAGAGTATTGCCTATATACCCTAGATATACACAGGCAAATCCATTTTTACTTAAACAGGACTAAACCCTTTCGTAAATCTGGCCAGTTGTTTTTGGCCTTTTCTGGACCTAGATTAGGATCTGCTGTTGCCAAGGTCACATTAGCTAGATGGTTGAAGGACTGTGTGACCTTTATTTATACACAACATAATATCTCGTTGCCTACTACCATGAAAGCTCATTCAACAAAGTCGGTGGCAACTTCTGCTGCCTTCCATGCCAGAGCTTCTTTACGTGACATCTGTGTAGCTGCAACGTGGGCTACACCTCATACCTTCATCAATCATTACAAATTGGATTTGGCCTCCAGGTGAAGAGCATCTTTCGGTTCTGTATTGCTCAGGAATGTCCTTCCATGAGAGCCTCCCAGGAATAGAGGTAGCTGGGGACTCTGTCTCATGCGTAGGGAATGAACGAGGATTAACAATATCAGATAAAGAAGTTATGTCTTACCATAATGTTCCATCTGTATTGTTGATCCTCATTCAGTCATTACAACCCTCCCTCCTTCTCCCTCCTGTGGTTTCTAGTGGATCTCACCATCCAGTTCTCTCAGGTTATTTGACCAGATGTAGCCCTCTACCTTCTTTGACTTGCAAACGCAATCTGAGGTAACAGGGAGCGGGGGATTGTGGGTAAGAGTTTAGCTCGAGAGTAAGCTGACGCGAGCTTGGAAAATGGCAGGCTCGGTTCCGAGCTCAGAACCGATACCCATGCGTGTAATGACTGAACGAGCATCAACAATACAGATGGAACGTTATGGTAAGACATAACTTCTTTTTCCTATCATACCTTGCCTATGCCTGGAGTTCCTATGGTGGGCAGAGGCCTGCCACCAAAACAAGGGACTGCCATTCACACCACCCCCTGCCGCCCAAACACTAACTACAGGCGCATCAGACTATGCATGGGGGGGCTCATCTGGCAGGGAAGTGCATTCAGAGCAAATGGAGCCCAAATCAAATACACCTACATATCAATCAAAAAGAAATTCTAGCTGTACAAAATGCTTTGACAGCCTTCAAGGACTACCTTCATCCAGGGCAACTAATGGTAAAGACAGACAACACCACGATTATGTGGTACATAAACAAGCAGGGGGGTACACATTCCTACCCCCTCTGCAGACTAGCCATGACATTGTGGAACACAGCCTTGAGCTGCCAGGTACAACTACAAGCTCAATTCCTGCCAGGAAAGCTGAATATTCTGGCAGACGAACTAAGCAGAAATCTCATGGACCCACACGAATGCAAACTGGAACCACGGATTTTAAATATGTTGACAAGCAAATGGGGGAGCCCAGACATAGATCTTTTTGCCTCACCCCAGAACTACCAGTTGGACAAATTTTGCACAATAACTCCTCACAAAAAAGCCTGGAAGGTGGATGCTCTGTCCTTCAGCTGGAAAAACCTATCAATCTATGCTTTTCCCCCTCTGCCTCTGCTCTCCAAAGTTTTGCTAAAAGTCAAACAGAACAAGCCAAAAATTATTTTGGTTGCTCCAGACTGGCCACGCCAACACTGGTACCCACTCGTGTGCAGTGTGTCACAAATTTCTCAATGGCACCTGCCTCAGACACCTTCCTTACTGTCTCAGCAGGAGAACCAAATCTTGCACCCTCAGCTTCCAACTTTGAATCTTGCAGCTTGGCTGATCATTTAAATTCCCCCTTAGCATCCCTCAGCAAACCTGTGATGGATGTCATTTTGGAGGCGAGAAGACCTAGTACTAGAAAATCTTATGCTGACAAATGGAAAAGATTCTGTGCCTGGAATCAATCTCATGGGATGAGCACAGCAGCGCCCAATTTACCTCAGATTTTGCATTACTTAACTGAGATGCTTCACAAGGGCCTGCCTTTTTTTTTCCATTAAAATCCATGCCTCAGCAATTTCTCATTACAACACAGAACCTCCTCTCTTCTCTCATCTTCTGCTCAAGCAGTACCTCAGAGGGCTCAAAAACTTGAGGCCACCCAGGAGAGCTCCAACCCCTGCCTGGGACCTTAACTTTGTATTGGAAAAACTCACTCTACCTCCTTTCCAGCCAGCTGCTACTGCAATCTTAAAATTTATTTCTTGGTAAACAGCCTTCCTTTTAGCAATCACTTCAGCTAGAAAAATATCTGATTTACAGGCTCTTATGGCAGTGGAGCCTTTCATCATCTTTCATGCGGACAGGGTGTCACTCAGGACCAATCCATCCTTCATGCCCAGTGTGGCTCTTAATCAGTCCATTCATTTGCCAACTTTCTTTCCCAATCCACAGAACAAGGGGGAGCGGATTCTACATTCATTGGATGTACACAGACAACTTAGATTCTACTTGGACAGGACTAAATCTCGAAGAAAATCTGAACAACTTCTGGTAGCATTTGCTGCAGGGGCAGAGGGAAAGGCTATTTCAAAACAAACCATTTCTAAATGGATAAGCCATTGCATTCATTTCTGCTATAAGTACCATGGAAAACCTATCTCCCAGGGGATCAGATCTCATTCCACCAGAGCTGCATCTACTTCTGCAGCCTTTCTCGGAGGCGTTCCTACTAGGGATATTCTAGAAGCTGCTACCTGGAGTTCAGTTCGTAATTTCACCAAGCATTATCACTTACCAATTTTCTCTAAATCCAGAGCTGGCTTTGCCACTGCTGTTTTGCAGGGCCTTATAGCTGGTCCTAATGCTGTATAAATCCATCCTCCCAACCATAGCTTTGGGAATCTACTCAAATGTAATGACTGCAACAGTGAAACTCGAAGAACAGTACAGTTGTGCACACTTACCATAAATGTTCGAGTGTATTCACTGTTGCAGTCCTGGTTACCCTCCCTCCAGCCCCCTGTTTTTCTTTTACTATACCTCTACTTTCTTTTACTATCCTTAAAAGCCTTTTTGGTGTATTTGCTTTTGGTTGGAGGTATATTTTTGTGTTTTTAATTGTATAATCTGAAGTAGGAAGACTTCATTCGTCTGCAACCTGTGGGTATCGGATCCGACCTCGGATCTGAGCCGGCAATTCAAAAGCTTAGGCTCCGAGCTCCTAGCTCCTCCCTCTTACCCATAACCCCTTGCCAAGCCCTGACTGACCTCAGATTTCGTTTGCCGCTTTTCAAGTTGCGACGGATTCTTGAGCTCCTGGCGTTTTTTGGTGACAGATAAGTTTGTCTGACAAAAAAAGTTTAAAAATTCTCTATTTTGTTACTTTATATTATTAGTGTTGATTGTGTTAGGCTTTCCTCTCTCTTTTTATTTAATATTTCACGGGTTTTTGCGTAGTTTGGTGTGTGTTGTTTTAGGCCTTCAGGGTTTATAATGTCTGAAGCCCATAAGGCTGTTTTCTCTAAATGTACCGAGTGTGGCCATAAGCTGTCCCCAGCGGATGGCCACACTCGGTCATCTTGGGGGTTGAACACCTGTCATCTGGTTGTACCATTTGTGCAGGGTTCAACCCCTGGGCTTTGAGGGAGCAGCGGTCGAAGCTGGTGCTGGCGGGACTTTTACCTCCAGATACCGCTTCGGCTTCTGCCCCTTCTACTCAGCAACTTGTTGCTGTGGGCTCTCCCCCTCCAGCTGGGACTCAACCTCCCTCTAAGTTGCCGGAGGAGAAAGAGTCCTCTAGGGAGAGAGAGAAGAAGGAGAGGCACAGGAGAGGCACCACAACGGAGAGCGAAACTTCCAGTTCGGCTCCTCCATCTAAGCGGCCTCCCTGTGCCTTCTAGCTTTCCTCCTCCTCGGCTCCACTCCCTCGGTTCTCTCCTGGGCCCGAGGAGGAGGAGGCTAGCCCTTCTACGAGGTCTCCGAGGCTCTCTAGGTCCGCCCGGTGGCCTCCACCAGGTCAACTTTTCCATGAGTGAAGCTGATATGGACCGGATGATGAGGAAATTCATCTAGGCCCAAATGCAAATGGGAGTGCTCCTAGCCCCAATCCGGGAGGGGCTTGACCCTTTTTCGCCTTTGGCTCCTTCTCCGACCCATACCACGGGTTCGAGCTGTCGGCGCCGGGCAGACTTGGATCCGGGGTGGGTCGGATCCGATAGGTCGGCGCACCTCGGATCCGTCCCATCCCTTGAGTGCTTGGTGCCGGACCCGACCTCTCGGAGCCGAGGACCGAGCCTCGGATCCGAGGGAGCTGGTGTGTCTTCGGCTCCGTCCAGGTCGGAGCACACCGGTCTCGGATCCGACGGTTTCGCTCCGACTCCGATCCGCAAGGCCGGATCCGAGTGGGGGTCGGCTCTCGGGGTTTAGAGAAGCTGGCTCCCCCTCGGCCTTTGACGTAGTGGAAAGGGCACTGTTGAGGACGTCCGGACCCCCGGTCCCTGCCACGGCTCCATCCCGCACTCCCTTGCAGTTGGGCCAGGCCCCCACCAGCCGGTCCCAGGGACAGCCCGCCTCGATGTCCCAAGTGGTTCCCTTGGAACATCCAACTGCGGAAGAGTACTCCTCGGACAGCCCCCCCCGATGAAGTACCTCGGAAGCGCAAATGCAAAAGGAGGCACATGGACTCCCCCGAGTCCGTTACCGAAGACACAGATTTGGATGAAGGGGAAGGCTCCCCAAGGTCACTCCCTGAAGTCGTCTCATTTGGAGACATTATGGAGATGTTAAGGATCAGGGGGGGTGGTCTGCCCCCAAGGCTTCCTCGGACGAGTCTGTGTTCTTGGAGGCATTCGAGGCGGGCCCATCTACCTCTTGGGTGTCCCCTCCTGCTGACCCTCTGGTGGATCTTATATCCATCAGAGCGTGGAAGGATCCGGACACCGTTGAGCCTGTGCCCAAGCGTCCTGACCGCATCCTTTCCCCTCCGGCAGACCGCACTCACTGGAGCAAGGGCCCCCCAGTAGATGCCATGATGATGGCTGCAGCCACGAAGAGGGAATTGGCCCAGGAGAGTCCCTCTATGCATCCTCCGGGCAAGGAGTCCCGCTCGATGGATCGCATTGGGAAGCGAGTTTTCAGTTCAGCAACCTTCTCTTTGAGAGCGCTGAACTACATGGCACATGTCATTAGGATGCAGCGGGATCTGATTAAAGAATACGCTGCATCTCCCCCAGAGTCCATGTCGAGTGAGGATAAACAAGTATACTCCACCCGAATGGCCACTCTCAGATCAGTTTCCAATACATCTATGCGGCTGCTTTCTCACGCTACTGAGGGAGCCGCTAGAGCCAGCGGAGCAGGCCTAGTCATGAGGCGACAGGCCTGGCTCCGCCACTGTGATTTTGCAGAGCCCTTCAAGGCGACCTTCGCGAATGCCCCCTTCGATGGTTCTGCCTTGTTTGGCAAGACTGTTCGCGAAACATTAGTCCAGAGCGAAAAGGACGGGAAGACGCTGTCTGCCGTCGAGTCCGCTTCTCAGCTCCCCAGAGGTCCTTCTCTAAGAACCAAAAGGGACAGAAGAAGATGTGGTTCCGGAAATCGCAGCAGTCCCAACCTGCTCCGGATAACCAGTCCTTCCGTGGCAGAGGAGGACGGGGAGGTCGCCGTCCTAGAGGCAGGGGGGCTCCTAGCAACTTTGGGTCCAGAGAACCTTTCTCTGATAGACCCACGCAGCAGCCCTGAAGGGTTGCCCGGCTGTCCGTCTCTGGAGGCAGTCGGGCGTTCGAGGCACCTGACTTCTTGGGAGTCCATCACAACAGACCGTTGGGTGCTTCGTGTGATATCCAGAGGTTATTCTATTCCCCTATACAAGGTTCCCAGATCTCGCAGCCTCCCAGATGTTCCACCCGACCAAAGGGAGGCAGCTGTCGAAATCGAACAGCTGCTAGGAAAAAGAGCCATCCAGCGCGTCCCCCTAGATCAAACTGGATTAGGGTTTTACTCCAGGTTCTTTTTGGTGCCAAAGAAAACGGGGGACCTAAGACCAATCTTAGACCTTTCCCAGCTGAACCTGTCAGTAACCAACCAAAAGTTCCGGATGGTCACCCTCCAATCTATACTTCCCCTCTTGAGGGAGAACGACTGGATGTGCTCCATCGACCTCAAGGACGCATACTACCACATTCGCATGGACAGACGATCCAGGAGGTTTCTTCGCTTCCGGCTGGGAGCCAGTCATTATCAGTTCAGGGTCCTCCCCTTTGGTCTCACCTCAGCCCCCAGGGTGTTCACCAGGTGCTAGCGGTGGTAGCGGCCCACCTGCGGCTCCAGGGATTACAGGTCTTTCCGTACCTGGACGACTGGCTCCTGACGGCATCATCAAGGCATCTTCTGTGCTCAGCCAGGGATTACTTTCTTCAACTAGCCCCAAGGCTGGGCATCACGATCAACTGGGAGAAATCTTTACTGCACCCCACACAAGCTATAGATTTCATAGGAGGAAGACTAAACACCAGATCAATGCGAGCCTTCCTCACTCCAGACAGAATTGCCAACCTGAAGTGTCATGTGGCAGCGGTCCTGCAACCATCTCCAACGGCAGCTTCGGTCCTGAGGGCCCTAGGTTCTATGGCGGCAGCTATTCCGCTTCTCATTCATGCTCGCTTACGCATGCGGGTTCTTCAATGGACCCTTCAGGTTCAGTGGTCCCCTCTTTGTTCCTCTCTCAACGCTCCGATTGCGGTCAGCAAGGCGTGCAGGGACTCCCTTCTTTGGTGGCTTCTTTCTCCGGAGCCCCTGGCAGGAAGACCTTTTTGTGCTGCATTTCCCCGAGCCACAGTGACCACGGACGCTTCTTGCCTCGGGTGGGGGGGGCATTCTGCGGGAAAGATTGTCCAAGGCACGTGGAATCCCACAGGGACGTCATTGCATATAAATGTCCTGGAAATGAGGGCGGTGCTCCTAGCGTTGCAAGCACTTCACCACGTTCTTCCTTCAGAGACTATTGCGATTCAGACAGACAACATGTCGGTAGTCTGGTATATCAACAAACAGGGAGGAACCAGGTCTTACCCCCTTTGTCGAGAGGCCATGAGAGTCTGGGAATGGGCAATTTCCACCAAACGCTTTCTGGTAGCAACGCACATTCTGGGAAAGTCCAACATCCTTGCGGACAAGCTCAGTCGCACCATTCTTTCTCCTCACGAGTGGTCTCTCAATCCTCAAGTAGCGAAGAAGATTTTTGCCGTTTGGGGGCAACCCTGTTGCGATCTTTTTGCCTCTCCCTCAAACGCCAAATGCGACAATTTCTTCGCTCTGCTTCCCCCACCAGGGGAATTCCCGAGAAATGCTCTGGTGCATGCTTGGCCTCCCGGTCTCCTTTATGCCTACCCTCCACTTCCTCTGATGCAGAGGCTTCTGCAGAAAGCCAACAGTTTGGGGAGCAGAATGATTCTCATTGCCCCGTTCTGACCTCGTCAACCCTGGTTCCCCTTCGTATGGTCTCACAAAATCAATCCACCCTGGATTCTGGATCCAATTCCGGATCTCATCTCCCACCCTCTGGGAATTTCGGTTCCCAATCTGCACACCCTGAAATTGACAGCTTGGCTGCTCCAGTTCCATCCTTGATTAGGACTCCCGGTATCTCATCACCGGTCAAGGCCATCTTAGTAGCAGCTCATAAACCTTCCACCAGGCAGGTTTATCGGAGTAAATGGAAGAGATTCTCTATTTGGGCGGTACAGAGAACTTTGGATCCTTTCTCGGCACCTATGTCAGCGGTGCTGGATTTTTAACAGACCTCTTTCATCAAGGGGCAAGTTCTTCCACGATTAAGGTACAATTGGCAGCTATCTCGCATTATCACATTGGTCATGAGACAGCTCCCTCATGACGGCGTAAATTATGCAAAACCTTTCTCAAAGGGATTTTTTTGTTGAGGCCTCCAGTCAAGGAGGTTGTACCACCTTGGGACTTGTCTTTAGTTCTGCAAGCCCTTACTGCTCCTTCCTTCGAGCCTGCAGCTTCTACAGATCTAAAGTACCTTTCCTGGAAGACTGCCTTCTTGGTAGCTATCACTTCAGCCAGAAGAGTGTCTGAGCTTCAGGCTCTATGCGTCAAGCCGCCTTACCTTTCTTTCTTCCCTGATAGGGTGTGCCTCAGGACCAATCCATCTTTTCATCCGAAGGTCTCTTCTGAATCTAATATTAACCAATCAATCAATTTACCTGTGTTTTTCCCAAGTACTCAAACAAAGGAGAATACAAATTGCATTCCTTGGATGTTCATAGACAATTACGTTTTTATATTCACAGAACAGCTGGTCACAGGAAATCAGATCAGCTGTTCGTTTCCTTTGCTAAATTTGCTCTGGGTAAAGCAGTATCTAAAGTCACACTTTCTAAGTGGATTGCTAATTGTATTCTGCACTTCAGGTAGACCTGCTCCTCAGAGGGTTACGGCTCATTCTACTAGGGCAGTTTCCACGTCAGCCGCCTTTAAGTTCCGTGTATCATTGGATGATATCTGCGCGGCAGCTACTTGGGCCTCGCCTCATACTTTTATTTCTCATTATAAGGTGGATGTTGTTTCTAGAGGAAGAGCATCCTTTGGCTCAGCGGTGCTCCGAAACATCCTTCCATGACGGCTGCCCAAGATTCAGGTAGCTGGGGACTCTGTCCCACAGGTTGCAGACGAATGAAGTCTTCCTACTTCAGATTTAGAAGTTATGTACTCACCATAACGTTCCATCTGAGTAGGTGACTTCATTCGGATGCAACCATCCCCCCCTCCATCCCCCTGACCTTTATAGCGCGAGTATTTATGCTGTTTTTTCGTGTACTGTTGTCAGTATTTTGAGGCAAACTCAATCTGAGGTCAGTCAGGGCTTGGCAAGGGGTTATATGGGTAAGAGGGAGGAGCTAGGAGCTCGGAGCCTAAGCTTTTGAATTGCCGGCTCGGATCCGAGGTCGGATCCGATACCCACAGGTTGCATCCGAATGAAGTCACCTACTCAGATGAAACGTTATGGTGAGTACATAACTTCTAATTTTGCTCCCCATTTGGGGGGCACCTGACATCTGGGGCAAGAAAAACTGATGTAATGGCGTCGGCTGCATGTTTTATACCCCTGACGACCTGACGTCATGGAAGAAGGGACAGCAACCGACACAGGACCCAAGAATTTGTTAATCAGGCCGACTGAGGGCAACCCGCCAGCAGATTACCCAAATGTAATGACTGCAACAGTGAATACACTCGAACATGTACATTTATGGTAAGTGTACACAACTTTACTTTCTGCCTGTTGATCTTCCTTTCTTTGTCAATATTGCAGACAAGTCTAAGGGCACTACTGGTTTTAAGCAGTGCCAGGACTGCGGGTGCAAGATGCCCAACTCTGATGGACACTCCATCTGCGTTTGCTGTTTAGGTCCTTCACATCTGGACCAGGAATGCTCCATCTGCCAAGCTTTTAGTAATTGGGCTTTGGTAGAGTGTAGAAATAAATTAATGTTGAAGGGCCTTATTAAGAGGAGTCAGTGTACTTGCAAGCCTTTGGCACTGTACCATCTACTTCTTGGGTGACCCTGCCCACTGACAGTCTCATCAAACTGGTCGCTGAGCTGGCTTGGAAGCTCCCGTTTCCATAGAACCAATCCCCTGGAGACTGGACAAGATATTATTAGCTCCTGAGGACCACTGATACTGGGCAACAGGGTTAGCAGTGGATCCCGTGGTGGTGGTGGCGGCTGCCAAATAGGAAATAGCCAAGGAAAGTTCCTCTGTTCATTCCTCTAACCGAGAGTGTAGGAGGATGGACAGATTTGGAAAGCAGGTGTATGCATCATCGACCTTCACTTTAAGGTCTTTGAACTTTATGGCGCATTTTACTAGACTCCAGAGGGATCTGATCAAGGAGCTGTCAAGACACCCTAGCAGGAACTGTATCTGAGGGAGTCCAGGATAACGTGGCCTCTCAGCAACCCTGGAGTCAATTTCCAGCTGGTCCCTGAGGCTCATTGCACATGCATCCGAAAGGGCAACCAAGTCAGCTGATTCAGGTGTAGCCATTAGACTACACACCTGGATGCACCTGTGTGAATTTGCGGAAGCATTCAAGTCTTCCTTCGTCAGTGCTCCCTTTGATGGAGCTTCTTTATTCGGCCCCAAAGTCAAAGAAACTCTAGCCAGGTGTGAGAAGGATGAGAAGACCTTGTCTGCAGTGGACATTCATTTTTCTGCTCCTCAACGGTCCTACTACAGGAATTAGAGAAGTGGAGAGATGTGGTTCAGAAAATCCCAAGGGTCTTTTCAGGAAATGTGTGGTAGAAGCTCCCCTCAGGGCAGAGGGGGGAGCTCTAATGGAAGATGCCGACCTCGAGGCAGAGGTGACCCGTAGAATCAGGTTTCCAGGAATTCTTTCTCCTGTCAACCCTACCAGTGCTCCTGAAAGGGGGCCCCCGATTGCTTACCTCTGAAAGTGGTCGGGGGAAGAATTTCTCCACATTCAAGAGCCTGGCAACAGATAATCTCAGATGCTTGGGTGCTGAGAATTATTACCAAAAGTTACACTATTCCCTTCACCCTTTAACCAGAATCAATAAGAAGACTCCCCAATGTTCCTCCCAATCAGAGGGACCAAGCAGCCGTAGAAATCCAAAAGCTGCTAGAGAAAAGAGTCATCCAAGAAGTCTCACCAGACCAGATAGGATCCAGATTTTACTCTATTCTTTTTAGTGCCAAAAAAGACAGGGAACTTGAGGCCAATTCTTGATCTCAGCCTTCTGAACAAGTTCGTTCAGCAGGCAAAATTCCAGATGGTCACTGTTCTGTCTGTACTTCCCTTTCTAGAGAAATGACTGGATGTGCTCTACAGACCTTCAGGATGCATATTACCACATAAAAATGGACAAGCACTCCAGAACATTTCTCCACTTTCGGCTGGGAGCCAGTCATTTTCAATTCAAAGTGCTGCCCTTTGGTCTCACCACAGCCGCCAGGGTGTTCACCAAGTGTCTGGCAGCAGTAACAGCTCACTTGAGACTGTATAGATTCCAGGTGTTTCCTTGTCTAGACGACTGGCTCATCACTACTCCCAACAGGCATCTGCTGCTTCAAACAGACCTCATTCTACAACTGTTCACTTATCTGGACATCACAGTGAATCCATCAAAATCTCAACTAAGCCCCACTCAAGATTTAGAATTCATAGGAGACCATCTGAATACTATCTCTTGCATGGCTTCCCTTCTTCTCCACAGGTTACAGAAAGTAAAATCCTAGGTACAAGTCATTCTTTCAAAAGGCAAAGTTCTGGCACTTCTAGTCCTCCAAGCCATAGGATCCATGGCAGTGTCCATTACCTTGGTTCCTCTAGCTCTATTCCAAATGCAGCTACTAAAGTGGCTTCTAGCATCACAGTGGTCCCATTCTAACCCACCCAATGACGTACCCGATTCTTAACACCAGCTGCTGCAAGAAGAACTTATCTTGGATGGAATCAGAAGAAATTCTTTTAGGCCGTCCCTCTATTCCTGATCAACCCAAGGCCATAGTGACCAAGGATGCCTCCCAGATGGGGGGGCATTATCCAGGAAGAACATTCCAGGGCACTTGGTCCCCGATAGAAGCCAACCTGTATATCAGTGATCTGGAATTAACGGCAGTGCTCCTAGCGTTGCAAGCCTTTCAGTCTGTCTTCCCCTCAGGAACGATTGCAATTTAATCAGAAAACATGTCAGTTTTCTGATATATCGGCAAACAGGGTGGAACCAAATCCTATCTCCTATGTTGAGAAGCTCTGAATTTGGCAATATGCAATATCCTCCAACCGCTTTTAGATAGCAGTACACATCCCCGGGAGCTCAAAAGTGATAGCAGACAAATTCAGCAGGTGCAAACTTCTGCCTCACGAATGGTCTCCCAATGCCAGAGTGACAGATATTTTTTGTCTGTGAGGCAGCCTTGCTGCAACCTCTTCACTTCACCCCTGAACAAAAAATGCAGCAGCTACTTTGCCCTGATCCCCCCTCAGGGGAGTCCCCGAGAGACGCTCTCCTTCTCAGTTGGCACATGAGTCTCCTCTGTGCATTTCCCCCCTTTCCCCTCTTTCTGAAGAAACTGGCCAGGTTGAGAAGCAAGGTGATCCTCATTGCATCTTATTGGCCTCGACAGATTTGGTTTCCCTTTCTCTGGCCTCATCTCATTCACTGTCTGTGGATTCTGGACCCAGTTCCAGATCTGCTCTCTCACCCTCAGGGACTGGTGCAGCCAAACCTGAAAACCTCAAGCTGACTGCTTGGTTTCTGCAGTTCCGTTAATCGCCAGGCAGAATGGTTTACCTTCCCAGTACAAAAAATTCTATTGGCGTCTCATAGACCATCCACCAGGATACTCTACCTTAGGAAGTGGAAGAAATTTTCATCTTGGGCATATGCTAACAGTCTTAACCCCTTTTCCGCAACAGTAGAAAAAGTGTTCGAATTTTTTAGCCATGCTTTTTGATCAAGGAACTTCTGTTTCCACAATTAAGGTCCAGTTAGTAGCCATTTCCAGTTTTCATGATGGTTTTGAGGATCTTCCTCTAATTTCACCTAGATTATGTAAAGTGTTCCTCAAAGGAGCACTGAGATTAAAACCTCCATTTAAAGACCCTCTAATCCCCTGGGATCTAACCACTGTTCTACAGTCTCTAGTATTTTCCCCATTTGAACCAGTAGCGACATGCCACTTAGTTTCTGTCATGGAAAACTGTTTTTTTCTCATAGCTATTACCTCTGCAAGACGAATATCTGAGATTCAAGCCTTGTGTTCGAAACCCCCTTATTTGGTCTGTCATAAAGGTAGAGTTTCACTCAGAACCAACCCATCCTTCCTCCTTTCCAAAGGTGGTCTCAGAATCTAATATTAGTCAAACCATTAATTTGCCAGTTTTCTTTCCCAATTTTTCCAACAAAAGGGAATATTGCCTGCATTTGCTGGATGTTCACAGGCAGTTACATTTCTTCTTTAGCAGAACTAAAGAATCCAGAAAATCAGACCAGTTTTTATCCTTTTCTGGCCCAACCTTAGGAAAATCTGTTTCAAAAGTTACCTTGTCGACATGACTAAGAGACTGTATTACATACATGTACAGTAACAAGAGTCTGTACTTCCGCGGTGGTGCAGCGGTAGCGTTGTTTCCTCACAGCAAGAGGTTCTCCTGTTCGATTCTCGGTTTGGGTTGGGAGTGCCTTCTGTTTGGAGTCTGTATGTCCTCCCCGCGGTCGAGTGGTCATTCGAAAGACATGCGTTGAATGGGCGTGCCTTCGTTGAAGGTTGGGCGTCGAGCTGGCAACCGAACACCATAAAAAACAACTGCCAATCATTAGCGGACCGGAGTTCCGCTGTGGCGACCCCTAACTGGGAAAAGCCAAATGACTACAACAACAGTAACAAGAATCTCAAGTTACAGCAACTATTGTCCAGACGTTTCAAATGTATCAGCAGTTCTGCTTACATTGGAAAACTCCAAGAAAACAAAAGACCATATAATGCAAAAATTTATTCTAGCGCCTCTGTGACCACCTTCAAGGAATCCTTGAAGGTGGTTACACCAAGACGCTACAATACATTTTTGCATTTTATTGTATGGTCTTTTATTTTCCTGGAGTTTTCCATTATGAGCAGAACTGCTGATACATTTGAAATGTTTGGACAATAGTTGCTGTAATTCGTGGAGTGAGAAGAGGAGAATAGAAGAGTGGTTGTATTAACAATCTCAAGATGTTCATCGTGCATACAGCTGCAGTCATCACACTTGGGTTATCCTGCTGTCAGGCGGGTCCTCGGTCGGCCGAATTCCAAAGTCTAGGTCCGGCGTCGGTTGTCATCGCTTCTTCCCTGACGTCAGTGCGGCAGGGGTATAAAAGAGGCAGCCGACGCCATTTTCTTCAGTCTTTCTTGCTGCGCGGTGCCCGAAGCAGAAGCAGTTCGCAAGTGCCGGTCGGCCAGCTCCTGAGATTTTTGAACAGTATTTCAGCCGAAGTCTTCTTTAAAGCTAAGTACCCCGTTGGGGAAACTTTTCTTGCCTCAGACCGATATCAGACAAAGTTAATAATTGCATTTCTTGTGGGAAGCAAATACCGCATAAGGATTTTCACTCTTACTGTATACCTTGCTTAGGGCCAGACCACGATGTCTCGGCCTGCCGTTTTTGTGCTAGGTTTAACAAGCGCACTATTAAGCGCCTGGCGGAGTTCGCCCTTCATTATTTTGGCAAAAAATTTAATTATATCGTCGTCGGATGCACCGACGCCAGTTTTAGGCAAAAGATGCAAGGATAAGGATAGCCATCCAAGGCCTGCACCGAGTACTGACATCACGCTTAGGCCGACTACCAGTTCTCCGGTTCTCAGTGAGGCGCCTACGCAGCCCCTGACTACCGATGAAACTATTTTACCAGCCACTTCAGTACCTGAGGCCGCAGGATCCTCTGTCTCCATTCCCACTGCAGATACCGACACCACTCTTGGCGGGGAAACCGAAATTTTAGCGAGGCCTGCCATTTCTGAAGGCGTTTTCAGGCCTACCACCTCCTCTATTAAATCATTCACAAAGTCAAAAGCTGCAATGAAAATTAAAAAACAAGGTCCTCAGACCCCCTATCAAGGCCCCATGCCTAAAAAACAGATGCTTAAAATGGCTGAGGATTTGATTACTCTCATCAGGGGTTCTCAACCCCCCTCAGACAAAAGACCCAGGTTGGAGGAAGACTACTACCCTTCCTCAGACCAGGCTTCTATTACTTCAGACCATTCTGAGGACCAGGATTACACCTATTCCCCATTTGAAGACTCTGATGCTGAGGAGTCTATTCCCTCGGTCTCCCCCCCCTGAGGACTACTCTTTTGGGGAGACCCTGCATACATTGAGAGAGCACTTCCACTGGGAAGGCCAAGATTACTCAGATTCCAAGAAAAGGCTCAGGGAATTTCTATTACTTCCCCAGCATAGGCCCCTGGCTATTCCTCCTGTCTTAGATATTTTGGATGATGTGTACACAGAAGCCAGTCTTAATCCAGACTCATTACCTCCAGCCCCTGTTAAACCAGACAGATATTACCGGGTTCCTGATTCTCACCAGTTCCTTTATAAAAGCCATACTGCTGACCCAGAAACAAATTCACAGGGTCCCAAGGGGATTAAGGCCTCTACTGCTAAAAACCCTTTGCCTTCAGAGAGAGATTCTAGAGCATTAGAAAGGTGGGGAAAAAGGTGTATACATCAGCCACTTTAACCATGAGGGCATTAAACTGTCAATTTCATATGTTAAAATACCAACAGTTCTTGCTATCTCAGCTGAAAGGCAAAATGACACAAACAGAACAACCAGACTTGAAAGAGTTGCAGGATTTGTTGCATGGAGCAGAACAAGTGGGGAAACGTACCTTGCAGTGTGGTTTTGATGCTTTAGAGGCCTCATGCAGAGCTGCTGTCACTGGGTCTGTCATACGTAGACATGCTTGGCTCAAAGAGCAAACCTTACCAGATCATGTCAAAGCAAAGTTATTAGATGCACCACTACAAAAAGATGTATTGTTCGGTGTTAAAGCTGAGGCAGTACTAAAGAAAATGGAGGAAAAAGCGAAATCTATGCAAACAGTTAAAGATTTCTTGCAGGTGCAGCCTCCATGCTTCAGCAGAAACTGGCCTTCAATAAATTGGTCCTTTCCAGCCACGGACAGACCCCAAAGGGGCAGATACAGACACCCAAGGGGTAGAGGACAACCTCAAGGATCTTACAGAGCTAGACAGTGGCAAACACCAGCCCCCAGAGGTGGAGAAGATAGACCACAGTCATTTAGAAAACAGATGCAATGACTTTCCCCTATGCCTGCCAAACAAAGATTTAATGGCAGCACCTTTGGGCAGAAAACTGGCCTTATTTTCAAAAAACTGGCACATTGTTACACAGGACAAATGGATTCTGGGTATTATAGACAAGAGGCTACAGGTTCCACTTTCACACCCTTACAAAAATGAGAGGCATGCCAAACCTGCCACAAAATCAATGGGCAGAGGCACAAAGGCAAATTTCCGCTCTCATGGATATGAAAGCAATTCAAGAGGTACCTGCAAAAGAACAAGGTCAAGATTTTTATTCAAGACTATTTCTGGTACCAAGGAAGGACAAAGATTGGAGACCCATCTTAGACCTATCTATTTTAAACACATATCTAGAGGTACCAAAATTCAGGATGCTCACATTACAGCAGCTTCTTCCCATGCTGGGCAAGGAGTCTTGGCTGGTAATGTTGGACCTCAAGAAGGCATACCTGCATGACCCTATCAGACAAGATTGCAGAAGATACCTCAGATTTCTTGCAGGATCAACCCATTACCAATTCTCTGCATTGCCCTTTGGCTTATCTACTGCGCCCAGAGTGTTTACGAAATGCCTGGCATCAGTAATTGCCTTCTGCAGACAACGAGGAATCCAAATCTACCCATATCTGGACGACTGCCTGATCCAAGCAGACAGAAAGGACCTTCTATTGCAACATCTGGCATTTGTAATAAAACTGTTAAACTGCCTGGGGTACACAGTGAACAAAAAGAAATCAAAACTAATACCTTCTCAACAGATAATTTTCCTGGGTGCCAGCTTAAATACAACAACCCAGATGGCCTACCTCACGCCAGACAAACAAGGGCAACTGTTTCAATACTACAACAAAATGGCAACTTTAACCAGGCTAACTGCAAGGAAAATACTGCAGGCTCTGGGGTTCATGGCATCTTGCATCCTACTAATACCATTTGCAAAGCTGCATATGAGGAAACTACAATGGTACCTAAAAAACTTATGGTCTCAGCACAGCCACAGCTTGGAAACAATTATACCACTCATTCCATGCCTTCAAAAGGAATTTTTGTGGTGGGCTCAAGCATGCCAAAGAAACACAAGTCTTCCTTTCTGTTTACCACAAGCAACTCAAATCATCACAACAGACGCCTCAGACTACGCCTGGGGAGCACACATGGCAGGTCACTGTATTCAGGGAAAATGGTCCCAAAAAGAGATGCACCTACACATCAACCAAAAGGAGATGCTAGCCGTGCAAAATGCTCTTATGACCTTCAAAGACCTACTGCATCCAGGCCAGCTATTAATAAGGACAGACAACACCACAGTCATGTGGTACATAAACAGGGGGGAACGCATTCATACCCCCTGTGCAGGCAAGCCATGACCCTGTGGAACACAGCACTGGAATCACAAATTCAACTACAGGCACAATTCCCGCCAGGGAAGGAAAACACACTGGCAGACAACTTAAGCAGAAATATGACAGACCCACACGAATGGAAGTTGCATCCTCAAGTCTTCTCAAAGATAACTCAGGCATGGGGACAGCCAGACATAGATCTATTTGCTGTCCACAGAAATTACCAGTTGGAAAAATTCTGCTCAAGGACCCATCATCCACAGGCCTGGAAAGTGGACGCACTCTCTTTCAATTGGACAACATTGACAGTCTATGCCTTCCCGCCTCTACCTCTACTGGCCAAAGTCCTATTAAAAACCAGAGCAGAGAAGCCACAAATGATTCTCATTGCTCCAGACTGGCCACGACAGCACTGGTATCCTCTCCTAAAGAGCCTGTCACACTCACCACCATGGATCCTTCCTCAAGTTCGTCTTCTGTTGTCCCAGCACAACTACAAGACCCTTCACAGCCAGCTCAGAACTCTAAATCTAGCTGCATGGAGAATACCTTAATTTACCAACAAACTCTCCTCTCCAAGGAGGTACAGGATGTCATCTTGGAGGCCAGGAGACCCTCTACTAGAAAAACCTACTCCGCCAAATGGAAACGATTTTGTTCCTGGAATCAAGCAAAGGGTCAGAATCCTTGTGTAATAAATATACCTCAGATTTTACAGTACCTAACTGAGATGTTAAACAGTGGCCTCTCCTTCTCTTCCATCAAGATCCACGCTTCAGCCATTTCAGCACAATACAATACGGATCCTCCTTTATTCTCACATCCTCTATTAAGGCAGTTCCTCAGAGGGGCAAAAAATATAAAACCCCCACGGAAACCACCAGCTCCAGCTTGGGACCTCAACTTCATATTGGAGAAGCTGACACTGCCTCCTTTTGAGCCGGCTTCTTCAGCAGAGCTACAATACTTGTCATGGAAAACAGCCTACCTTCTGGATATTACCTCAGCACGCAGGGTTTCGGAGCTACAGGCCCTCATGGCTGTGCAACCATTCATCATTTTCCATCAGGACAGGGTTTCCTTACGAACCAACCCTACCTTCATGCCAAAGGTAGTATCCAGTGTGGCTTTGAATCAGACTATTCATTTACCTACCTTTTATCCAAATCCACAGAACAAAGGAGAGAGGCTACTACATTCCTTGGACATTCACAAGCAACTTCGTTATTACTTGGACAGAACAAAGTCATTCAGAAAATCTGAGCAGCTCTTTGTGTCCTATGCTACAGGTGCTCAAGGAAAGGCCATTTCCAAACAGACTATTTCAAAATGGATAGCCCACTGCATACCCTTTTGTTATTCATTTCATGGAAAATCAGTGCCTGTATACATCAGATCCCACTCCACCAGGGCTACAGCTACCTCAGCAGCTTTCCTCAGGGGGGTCCCTACCAAGGACATTATGGAAGCAGCTACTTGGAGTTCAGTGCACACTTTCTCCAAGCACTACCACCTTCCACTATACTCAAAATCTAGAGCAGGCTTTGCCACAGCAGTCCTGCAGGGCATTCTAGCCCCTCCTAATTCCGCTTAGTTCCAGCCACCCTTACTTAGCTTTAGGATTCTACCCAAGTGTGATGACTGCAGCTGTATGCACGATGAACATAGTACAGTTTTGTACCTACCATAAATGTAGATGTTCGAGTGCGCGTACAGCTGCAGTCCAGGTTACCCTCCCTCCATCCCCTCTTAGGACAGGGCTTATGACAAACACCTTTAACAATACAACCTATTTGGGGTATTCCTTTCTGGTGTATTTGCTTGCAACTACTGTTTTGATTTATCTACTTATGTATGTTTGCATGACATCTTGTTTTGCCTTCCTTTCTGGGGGCACCTGACATCTGGGGCAAGAAAAACTGAAGAAAATGGCGTCGGCTGCCTCTTTTATACCCCTGCCGCACTGACGTCAGGGAAGAAGCGACGACAACCAACGCCGGACCTAGACTTTGGAATTCGGCCGACCGAGGACCCACCTGATGGCAGGATAACCCAAGTGTGATGACTGCAGCTGTATGCGCACTCGAACATCTACATTTATGGTAGGTACAAAACTGTACTTTGCTAGCACCTGTGAGAGCGCATTCTACCAGATAAATAGCCACTTCAGTTGTTTTTCATTTCAAGGCTTCCATGAAGGAGATGTGCGCAGCAGCAACATGGGATACTCCACATACCTTTATCACTCATTACAAATTGGATCTGGTCTCCAGGACAAGAGCCTCCTTTGGTTCTATAATTCTCAGGAATATCCTTCCATAAGGCCACCCAAGACCTAAAGTAGCTGGGAACTCTGTCCCAAGGGTCAAGAATGGATGAAGATCAACATCACAGATGGAATGTTATGGTAAGTACATAACTTCTTTTTTTGTTTTCCGGTTCACTTTGGTTAATCATGTCAACCAAATAATCATCGTGCAACCCTCCAGGACTGAAGGGTTGTAATAATACATCCACCTTGCTGCTCCGTTTCATCCTCGAGTAACCTGTTTGGAAACAAATCCTCAGAATCGGGCCCCACCATCTCTGGTACATCAATGTTCCTTTCTCTCCTTTTCCTCTGATATGGACTCACTCGCCCCCATCACAACATTAACATTTCCATTTGGCAGTGATTCTGCCAAATCCATATTCTTTTCAGCAATAACTACAACATTAGTGCCATCAGCACACTGGATTACATCCTCCATGGCTCTGCTGTCTTTCCGAGCCACTACCTTGTGTGGAACGGAGACAGGAACTGGATGTGCCATCTTTAGTTTCGTCCCCCTACACTGAAGAGTAGGGGAAGTTCCCAATGCCATGGCCAAATTTCTCCGAGTAGTATAAAAAATACCTCGGGTCTACAGTGAAAAGAGGCACTAGCCTGGTAGGACTAACCCTGTTAAAGAAAAAATAAAATAATTAAATCTCTGGTCTCTAATTATCATGAGTGGACCTTGTGACAGCCTGCCCCAGCTGGCTTCCACCAGTTCCAGACTAGTTGATCGACTGCTGTGTCTCCATCACACTCGGCACAGGAAAAGCCCATATAAAAGGAAGCACTTGAACTACCCAAAGAAGCCTGTCACCAAGGTTCCCACCCTTGATGAAGGGGAATGGTCCCCGAAGTCCTCCTGCAACAATGCCTCCTGTGACAGTCTCCTGACATTGATGCATCTGTGGGGGAGATGGACCACTAAAGCCCCTTCCCTGGAGGAGTTTATTTTCTTGAGGCCTTCTTTGTGGGCCCAGTCATGTCTTTGGTGGGTACCCCCCTTGTCAATCTTATATGTCTGAGGACTTGGAGATAACCTGAGATGGAGCCTGTCCCATGTAAACACAATAAGATCTTGACACCCCCCCCCCAAAAAAAAAAAAAAAAGAAGATAGGCCATTTTGGAGCAGGGGTCCCACAATTGGAGTGATTGGTCTCTGTAGCTGCCAAGAAGGGCATATCCAAGGAGAATGAATCAGCCAGTTCCCCAGATAAAGGGAGTCATGGGCACGGCACTTGACCTGTTTGGTAAGTGCATTTATGCTTCAGCCATGTTTGCCGTTCATGCCCTGAATTATATGGCTAATTTTGACTAGACTCCAGCATGAACTGGTGACTGAAGTGTGTAAGTCCATGGCAGATCCAGTCCCAGCATTCTTACTCATCAGCGAAGGGAAGTTGCAGAGGAAATCAGTAAGCTGCTTTTGAAGAGAGAGAGTCATGCAACAGGTCCCACCAGACCAGAGAGAATCTGGGGTCTACTCGAGATTCTTTTTAGTCCCATAGAAAAGCAAGGACTGCAGGTCTGCCCTGGACTTCAGCAGGCTAAAATTTCATGTGAAACCGGCCCATTTCCATCTGGTGATAGTGCAGTTAATTCTTTCACTTTTGGGAAGACAATTGGATGTGCTCAGTGGACCTCGGGGATGCCTGCAGTCACATCAAGACACTCCAGGAAGTTCCTGTACTTCAGACTGGGAGCCAGTCAGTATCAGTTTTGGGCCCTACCCTTCGGTCTCACCACAGCTTCCCCAAGTGTTCATCAAATGCATTACAGTGGTTGCAGCTTGGCTCAGGCGATACAGACTTCAGGTCTTTCCTTACCTGGACAACTGGCTCCTGACAGCAACTGCAAGGCTGTTGTTAATTCACACATGGAGCTTCTTGCTTCATCTCTGCCTGTCCTTAGGCATCACTTTTAGTTTTGAAAAATCGAACCTGGAGCCAGTTCAAGACTTAGTTTATTGAATGTCATCTGGACACTGCCAACCAAGTTACTAGACCTATAGCTCTTCAAGCCACATAAGTTCTTGCTCTCCAACCGCTTGTATTCCTCCTCTTGTCAGAATGTACATGAGGGTTCTACATGGACATTGCAGCTCCAGTGTCCCCTTAACAGCTCATCCCATGAACTTTCCTTTATGCCTCACTGAGGTATACTGAAGTCACACATCCTGGCGACTGATCTCTGAGCATGTTGTATTAGGTCACCATTTTGTTTTTCCTCAACCGATGGTCTCAGTCACAACAGAGACTTCCTGGATGGTGGGGGGCAGACAAGGTGTTTTGAAGGCAAGAATGCCTAAGGAACCTGGTCCCCTTGCATTGCAGACATTCCAGGACTACCTCCACAAAGGAATGATAGCACACCATGGACAGTGTCCCACATGGAAAGCTATCTAAACAAGGAGGAATACGTACTTATCCCTTGTGTTGAGAAGCTGAGGGTTTGGCAATGGGCAATGTCCTCGATGCTTTCTGATAGCAACACACATTCTGGGGAAGTCCAACATAATTGACAGCCATCTCAGGAGGAGTATTCTAATACCTCGAGTGCGCCCTAAATTCTTCAGTGGCGGCTCGGATCTTCAGCTGCTGTGGCCTCCCTTGCTGCAATCTCTCTGCTGCCATGTTCAACACCAAATGCAACAGTTATTTTGCCCTGCAGGGACTGTCACCAAGGGCTGCTGTTCTGCATGCTTGGCCCCCCTGGTCTCCTTTATGCTTACTCTCACAACTCTACTGATCATCAGTTTTTTTTTGCAGAAATTTTTTGTTGCATAGCACTGGTGATCCATCTTTCTCACTTTTGGCCAAGACAGATCTGGGTCCCTTACTTGTGGCTGCAAATGAGGCACCCTCTTTTGGTTTTGGACATAGTTCCAGATCTGATTTCCCATCAGTCTGTTCAGCTTCTCCCAAATCTAAAGACACGTTTGCTTCCATCTTTGCATTAACAAAGGTTTCATCAGAATGAAGATGCTGGTTTGTAGTATGCCGGCAAACTAACATTAGAATTATGATTAGGGGCGATGCACCTATGAGGTTCTGGATTAACTGATAAATAAGAATGTATCTTATTTTTATCTAGTCATTGCTTCTGTTTGTATTTAATGGATTTATGTTTGTTGCTAGCTTTGATGTCAGGGAGTTGTCATCTTTGGGTCCTGAACTGGAGAATCCAAACACATTTTTTGGCTTGATTAACTGTCCTTAAGCTCTGTTATTTCTTGGCATTTAAGACATTCATATACTCCAGGAATTTGCATGCCAATAGATGTGTACAATAATCTTTCTAGGGCTTTGCCACTAGAACTTAGCGAGATAGTTGCATAATAAAACAATTTCATCATTGCCGAAGGTGAATTGATAGAACAGGCCTGTTGTGGATTAGGCTTTCTTTCACGTACAGTATGCTTTTAGCCTCTTGATTTGTTTGCTGTAGTTATCCAACATCTTTGTACAGCATAACTTTGCAGTCCTCAGTTGTGAGTCATTACATGTGCACTTTGCGTCATCATTGTTTTCTCTTTCCAGTGTAAATTCTACCAAGAGATCTAAAGGTAGTGCTTGGAATTCTTCCCAGAGTTTTATGACATACTAAGTTGCACAAAGTATAACTGTTTGAGGATTGTTAAGGAGATGTGATTTTAGCAGCAAGGAAATCTATCCATCCTCTTCTCCTTGGATTTGTGCAGGAGTTGTCATTTTGTGCATCTGTCTCTGTATTTTTAATTGCTTGCTTCTGCTTGGATGAGTTTGTGTTAGCTGTCACACAAGTATATGTGCATAAATATGTTTAGAACTCCACATATTTCTGGTACAGGTGACCTCACCTTTTCCTTGCATGTGAACTGTAGGATAGTGCAAGCAGTTGACACTTTTTGTGGTGGATTTTTACAATCCTGCATCAGTACTGTCTCGTCAGTAAGAGAGGGAAGAGAGTACTGCAGAAATATTACCCATTTAAGCCATACTTCACAGACAGGTAAACCTAACAATGCTCAAATGACACATTCCTCAGAGATCTGCTGGTATGGTGAGCAATTGTGTTCCAGTGATTGATGTTTTTTTTTACATCAAATAGTGGTAAAGCTGGAATAGCTGATCAAAAATCAGTAAGTCAATCTGTACTGGCTTTTTTAGTGAAATCATATTACAGCAGGGTCTGGAAAATTTCCCTTTCCCCCACTGTAATGTGATCTTGGATTTGATATTATCAGGGGGGATGTAGGTGTAAGGGGGGGCTTGCCTCCTGCAAAAAAAATTGTATTTTGGGGGGATTGCCAGTGTTTTTACTTTAAACCATTATAAGTTCAATTTTGTCATTTAGATGACATGTCAAAATGTGATAAACCTTGAGCATCATACAACTTTATTCTAGTTGCATTCAATTAAAAAAAAACAGTTCACCTTTATAACACGAAGTGCAAGTTTTTCTCACCTTATGCATTGATGATGGTAGGATTTATCCTAAGGTAAAGGTAAATTTCACTACTTATTTCAAATCCTACTGTTAGGCACCATTGTTTGTTATTGCTTTATAATAGATTTGTGAGTCCAGTCCCATTTTTTGTTAATTGAAGTCTGATGCAGTAGCTTGCACTTTTCTGAAGATTAATGAGCCTTTTTGCATCTTTTTTTTTATAGCAGAGTAAGCCTCCATACGCAGCTTCAGCAGCAGAAGTGGCCAAAGAACTCAAGAAATCAAAGCCTGAAGATTCAAAGTCTTCAGCTGTGTCTTCTGACAGCTCTGTAGCTGAGAATGGAGCAGCAAACGAAAACAAACCAGCTTCACAGCTAAATGGAAGTAATGAGGTTGTTGAAACTTCCATAAAGTCTGAAAGTGCCTTGAGTAATGACTCTAAAATGTGCAATACAAATCCTCACTTGAATGCACTAAATGCAGACAGCAGCTGCCAAAGAGTTGATGCTCTTGAAGCAGCTGTCTTAAATAAAGAAGAGTAAGCTTATTTTTATAGAGGGTGAAGGATGTTGGAAGGTTCAGGGATAAAATTATTGGGAAAGAAGGAAAGCCTACAGTTGAGTACATTTTTTCCTTTCCATAAGAGAAAAATGAAGACTTTGGAAATTCGGATCCCTCTTTGATAACGAATTAAGTAAAAGCAGAAACCTTTCTTTCTAACCAGTTGTAGTCAAAATGCTACAAACAAGAAAAAAAAAATGAAGAGCATTTGACTCCCGTGTTTAAAAATGAAATACACAAGATGTTCTAACTGGTTATGACAACGCTTGGATTTTCTTTTCTTGAGATAAAGAAAAATTTTGGCAGTCTTCAGTATATAGCTTAACTATGTTTTTTTTTTTTTTTTTTTTTTAAGTAATTGGCACCATATGTATGCCATAATTGATTTTTCATTACATTGTCATACAGGTAAATCCATCTTTAAAGCTTTGGTTTCATTATGAACAGAAGATAACCACAGCTTTCTATACTATGGTCTTCACTTATGATGTGGTTCTTTGTGTTGAGAAGTGCAAGGAATTCAAACAAATTACGTAACTTTAAAGTTTTGTTAAAACTTAAGTTCTAAGCTAAACACATCATAAATGCTACAACATGACACGAAGTTGCAACTTAAATGATAGAAAATGCAGCTGACCTTTCATAATATGCAGATGACCTTTCAGAATAGTTACACAAGCTGTTCTTAAACTTTTTTTTGTGACGGAATAATACCATGCATCTGTGATCAATGAACTATGTGGTTTTGAATCGGACGTAGAACATTAGTACTACTATTTGAGCTAAACTTCTGCATGGTTCATAATTTTTAAGGTGTGTAGTTAATATGCATGTTCTTGTCCTCTTTCTTCCATCCTTACAAGTACTGTGCCCATTCGCAAAATTTAAAAAAAGCTAATTATCAGTAATAGTCCTATGAAAGGTGTTAAATATGTTTAGTCATTAACTGATCTTGCTCTAACCTTAACAATTTTGTGATTATTGACCTTTGTTGCATTTATTATGAAAAATTTAAAAAATATCTAGCCACTTTGAATATTAATGTTAACCCTGGTGTAATCATTGCTGTATGCATTCTTGTTATCTGTTGCTGTTTTATGCATTCATATTAGCAGATAAGAAACTCTGACAAATCACTTTAAAAAGCTTTGATCTAAGCAGTTATTCCCCTTTCTGTAGCAGGAAACAAAATGCTTGTTTTTAAAAGAAAAAAAATGTTCCCGTCAAGAGTTTAGTATACCTGTACCATTTTGATGTTTTACTAGCTTTTCCAGACTCACTGTACTTTTAAATCAGAATTGTTACCTTATGTTTGTTTTCATATAATTCTCCTGATGCTCTTCATCACATATTAGTGATTGGAAATGAGATGTAATTCCCCATCCCCTACCTGCAAGAGCTGAATAGATGCCTTAATGTAAGTTGAAAGGAGTTCATCCCTAACTCAAGGAATGTGCAAGAATGAACTACTGTTGGTTTTGACTGTTTGCAGATGGATTTTGGAATGGTGTATCAGAAGGTTATTGAATGCAACTTACAGAGCTTAATAAAAAATCTTTATTCTTTTAGTATAAGTGGTTGAGTTTGTGTTACTACTGTAATAATTCATGTATGACAACAGGATTTAGAACAAATCTTCATAGGCAAATGGAAAGCTGTGTCTGGGTCTGTTGAAGCTCTCAGCTGTCCAGATTTTTTGCCTAATATTTTTGGTCTTTTCCTTAAAATATTTGTGGTTTTCTGACAAGTCGCTGAGGATTGAAGTCACTAAATAAGAGCATGCATTTGAGTGTCAGACTTTATATCATTCAGAAAGTGCAAGTTAACACAAATCCTATTATTCTAGCAACTTTCTAAGTTTATAAGAACAATATTTAAAATCTGTCCCTATTTTTTGGCCTTTGTTACCCCATTTTTAGGCCCTGTCCAGATTTCTTGCTCTAAGAGGTTGAGAGGTATGGGCTCTATTTTCTGAAGAATTAGATTATGTAATTGCAGTATTTAAGAAAGGTGAATTGGATAGCATGCACAAACTGAAATATCTGACTTCAGAGCCTGCTCCATGCTGTTGTGTGTATTAACTTGCAAGTTTTGATAAGCATTTCACTGATATTCTGGTTTCCTGCCACATTCCAAAAAACATGCAGTAGGAGGATTGGACATGCTAAATTGCCCGTAGGTGCGAGTATGTGCGCAAGTGAGTGGTACAGATTAACTACCACGGCAGGACTAGCCACTTGGCGATGTAAACGTTGGCTCGAAATGATTGTCACTGTTGAAGTGACACCCCGACCCCTTGTGCAAAGGGGGATGGATGGATAGTTGTGATGTGGAAAGAATCTGCATTTTGACAGTATGGAGTCCGCAAAGTGTACCTTTTCTTAAATTTGTAAGCTTGAGCTGTCTTCTTTCTTGTGAAGCCTGTCAGATTATGTGATACAGTTTAAAGATAATCTGATAGAAACAAGGGAAAAGTTGCCTAATGTTATGATATGCAGTGTTTTTGTACTTTGTAGTGCCATGTAACACTTCTGTTGTACTTTGTAATTTTCCGTATTTGATATGGGGGGTAGCAGTAGTCGTACAGTCCAGCAGTTGTAGAGGCGCACGCATACACAACAGAGTGCTGTACAAACACTTGTGACCTTGTCGGCTTGTGCCTGTGGGGAGTTAATATTAGACAGAAAAAATGTCTCATACCTGCAGTATGACGCAGTAAGACAGCCTTCCAGTCCCTTTTCTGTGCCACACCCCAGACTTTAACAGTATGTAAGGCTTTGCCATCTCATAAGTACTGGGGTACCCACCCTGGTGATGGGATGCCTCAGGAATATTGTTGCTGTCATAATGCAATAGTTAAAAACAGTATAAAGTTTGGCTGCTGGCAAAGATTATCATGGGATGGATCAGAAATCTCTGCAAGTAGAGATTTTCTTATTCCAGTTTATTGCCAGTACTGTGTTAGGACCATTAGTATGGCTAAGGATCAAAATCTAAGCCAGCTTCTGAAACTTCACTTGCCAAAATAAGTCACAGAATTTTGTGAAATGGGTTCACTTTTGCTTTTAACCTGTAGTGCTGTCTCAGAGCAGCACAAAGACCAAGATAGTGGAAAACATAACAGAAACTCCTTTGAGGGCTCAAAATCCAAATAACAAATTTTCTCTCTGGTTAATCAAGCCACTCAGGTGGTCAGACACAGTATAAAATGTTTTCCTTTTGAGTTAATTTTCAGAGAAGATCTTGTACGTAGTAGCTGTCCATGAGTTAATGGATCATCCACTTTTTAGCATTTGAATCTAAAAAAAAATTTTTTAGCATTTTTCCAGTGCCTAGGCATTATGTCACATTGCTGCAACTGATGTTTTAAGTTAGGCTTCTTTGGCTAAATAACATTCATGCAACTATCAAGTCACCCACCTCTCCCCATATTTTTATGAGTGATGTAACTCATTGCTTTAGAACATTGCACATAACTTTAAGGACTCTCTTTGGGTCTTAAGGTGGGTATTTTTATTTCTAGACCAGCTTTTATTTGTTAACCAGCGTACTGATCCAGCTGGACCATCTTATGCTTTGAGTGGAAGTTACAGTCAAGAACGTTAAAAGAAAACAAGCTTAATTCAAACATAAGTCAGCACACGAGAAACATGATGTACCCAAAGAATCCTCTGATAGTCTTTTGTTGTTCTCTAGAAGGGGTACAGTCTGCGATGTTAACTTTTTATGGATTTTTGAGTGGTGACAAGGGTGTAAGCTTTATATTGTCTGGTGACCTTCTTGGCAAGGGTTCTTTGAAGGATGACATTTTTCCTGGCTTTGGGTTGAAGGTG
Source organism: Protopterus annectens (assembly GCF_019279795.1). Taxonomy (NCBI): domain Eukaryota; kingdom Metazoa; phylum Chordata; order Ceratodontiformes; family Protopteridae; genus Protopterus; species Protopterus annectens. The sequence continues at coordinate 1,579,829,467 of NC_056739.1, read as the reverse complement.
TAATTTTGCATTTTCTTCCTAGCTTTGTCTTTAAGTTTGTAGACAGTTTGGAGCTCTTTATGTAGCCACTTATTGTGAAGTGCTTTTGAGATTAGTTACTGAGAGGTAATGTTTATTTATTCATCCTTTGTTGACCAAGTTAGTCTGACTAGGCTATTGGCCTGTCCTCAGTGGAGACCCAAGGTGGTATTTTTACTGTTAGGGAAAATTTGGCCAGGGCAGCTGGGAGCTTCCCCTACTATTTTCAGTAGGTGCCCTAGGATCTTTTACATCCAGCTGTGTTGCCACAAACTCATGCTGATGGGACCTCACTTTAACATTTTATCCAAAGAATGACATGCTGAATAGTGCAGGACCATTTCTTTAAGATGGCAGTTGATAACTCATTGTGAAAACAGGTGAAAGGGTCCTCTTCACTTGCCTAGGCACAAGTTTAGAGCATTTCCACAACAACAGGTACTGTAAGGCTGCCTAGGGTTGCACATCTTCAAGGTAAATCCAGTGTTTAGCCATACCCTTGAGCTCTTGAAGTTGAGGTCACCTTTGATTGGCAAGCACTCAAACCCTAACTTGTCTTCTGCTTCCGTAAAGGACTTATGAGTGTCCTACCCTCTGATCCCACTATTGTGGGGGCATGGAAAAAAATTTTATTCTCCCCTGATTTTGTATGATTGACTAGAACCTGTGGGTGGCCATACTGATCACAGAGATCAATCATTTGAGTCATCCAGTCATGGATCAGACATACTTGGGACTAGAAACTACCTTTCTTGGTCAGGCCCATATATCCAATAGGTCTCATTGCATCTGATAATGTCCTGACTGAGATCACTGTATCAGTATCCCAAACAGATGGGTTTTCATCACTGTCATCTGGCCACAGTACCAAAGATTAACCTTCTCTGGAATATATGTCTGCTTATGACTTCAGCTTGCAAGCCTAGGGGTATATCTGCAAATATATGAGAGTAACTCCTCTGTCTCCCTGCCAGCCCAAACACAGGTTTCACACTTGTCTATCTAATCTTCACATGGCCATTGGTATTGTAGCTACTAGAAAACAGACAAGTACCCTGTTAGGAACCTTCCTTTACTTATGTAAACTGTTTTGCTGTATCTGATTGGTGGGGCAAGTGTGAGTGTGGTATGCAAATTTCCTACCCAATGTCTCTTCCGCCTTGTGTGCCATTTGCAAATTTTTTATGCCTAAGACTTTGCAATCCCATTTATCGTCACTCAGCACATTCTTAGAGAACCAACATTTAAAGCATTTGGCCAACTCCCAAGATGGCAGATTCCTCCTGTTGGGACGTACCTCCATCTTACATTAGAAAAAAGTAGAGAGGCCTAAGTTTGAAGCTTAGTGTGCCCACTCTGATTCTGATGCACCTGTTGGAGTTACAGAACCCCTGCGGTACGTCTGTTTGTACCTCTGATGCCCTCTACCCCGACTCCTGCTGAAGGGCTGGTATAGCATCAAAGGTTCATATCACTGAAGAGAGACCACTTCTACTGAGAAGAGGGAACTGGGACTTATTTTGGTGGGACCAGAAAGTATCATGCAGATTTTAGTTAGGACTGAGATTCCCAAAAAGTAATTTTGGTACATCAGGGTGAGCTGCCCCACTTGGTTCAAGTGGATGTTACACCACAGAAAGAAACAAAAGACTAAACATGTCTCTTCACCACCTCTGTCTAAAGAGGAGTGGATGGACTTTCTCACAAGGTCTGCTCAAGGCCATTATGGCCTTGAAACCATCTTTTTTGTCTGCTCCCCAACCCCTCAGAAAATCACTGTTAATTTGTCATCTTCTGAAGAGGAAGATGCCTCTGACTATTCACTGGCTTGCTCCTCTCAGATTCACTTCTGTGATCAAGTCCCTTCAGATGATGAAGACTCCATCTCATCCGACCCACCTATGGAAGAGACTTATTTTGCAGGAGACTATTTTAAACATGATGAAACATTTTTAGTGGGAGTCTAGACAAATTTCAGAGGTCCAGCAGTAGTACTACAACATCTTGAAGTGGGCACGGCTGCTCCTTTCCTTGTCCCTCTAGTCCCAGAGGCCTGTTAGGATGATGTCCTTCATGGATGCATCTGCAGTCATAACAAGTGGGTTGTCCTGTCGTCAGGCAGCCCTTCAGTCGGCCGGATTCCAAAGTCCGGGTCCGGCTTCGGCTGATGTCGCACTTCACCCGACGTCATCTCTGTTGGTCTTCGGGTATAAAGGCATCAGCCGACGCCATTTTTCTCAGTCTTTCTTGCCGCGTGGCGCCCGAAGCAGAAGCTGTTCGCAAGTGCCGGTCGGTCGGATCCAGAGATTACTTCTACCGAATACTACTTCGAAGACTTCTAAAGCTAAGTACCCCGTTGGGGACTCTTTCTTGCCTCAGCCGATGTCAGAAAAAGTTAATAATTGTTTAACCTGTGGGAAACAAATACCTCATAAAGATTTCCACTCTTACTGTCTGCCTTGTTTAGGCCCAGCCCACGACGTCGCAGCCTGTTCGGCCTGTGCTTCTTTCAACCGACGAACGCTTAGGCGTTGGTCGGAGTTTGCAGAACAGTTTTTCGGTTCTGATTTTGCGTACATTATGCCGTCGGATCCTCCGACAACCCAATCTGCCAAATAACGCAAAGATAAAGACCGACATTCGCGGTCCACGGTTTCGGCCGAAACCACGGTTAAGCAAACCGCGAGTGTCTCGGTTTCGGCCGAAACCGAGAAAACTGATCAAAGTACAGCTGAATCTATCTCTACAACTGAGGCCCCTGCTGCCACTCTTGAATCGGCCTCAGAAATTTTATCCACTACGGTGGTTGCCACTGACTTATCAGACACCATTCCCTTGGATGTCTCTACCCCAGCACGTGGTGCTGCTAGGCCTCCAGCAGCCATGTCCATTAAGGCCTTCGCCAGGGCTAAAGCAGCCAAGACTACTAAAACAGTGCCTGTTAAACCCCCCACTACCAGGCCCTCTTCTAGTTCTCAAATGCTTACTTTGGCAGAAGATTTAATTTCATTAATTAGAGGATCTCAATCTCACCCAGACAGGGCCTCTCAGCCCCAGAGAAGAGACCTAGGGCAGAGCCCCCTGAGCCAGTGTCCTCTGATGATTCAGCTGATGAATCAGACATAACTGACCAGCCAGAGGCTCCTTTCTCCAATTTTGAAGATTCTGATGCTGAAGAATCCATTCCAGCTGCTTCCCCACCAGAAGAATTCTCCTTTGGGGAAACCTTACATGCCATGCGAGAGCAGTTCCAATGGCAGCAACAGGATTTTTCAGACTCCAGAAAAGACTTAGGACCTTTCTGCACCTCCCACAGCACAGGCCCTTAGCTATACCTCCTGTTCTCTCTGTGGTGGATGATGCTTTCAATGATGTCTGCTCCGCTCCAGACTCTTTACCCCCAGCCCCTGCCAAACCAGACAGATTTTACAGGGTGCCAGATACTCATCACCACCTTTACAAGGCCCCACTTGCAGACCCCGAAACTATATCCCAGGGTCCCAAGGCAGTAGCAGCGACCATAGCTAAAAACCCTATTCCTTCTGAAAGGGAAGCAAGGTCATTAGACAGATGGGGTAAAAAGGTCTACACTTCAGCTACTCTCTCAGCCAGAGCTTTAAACTGTCAGTTTCACATGATACAATACCAAGAGTTTATGCTTGATCAGTTAACTAAAAAGCTAACCACTGATGAATCTCTTGATAAGAAATATGTATTAGAAATGGTAAATAACATACAACAGGTTAGTAACCATTCCTTAAAATGTGGCTATGATGCACTGGAGGCTTCATTTAGATCAGCCATGACTGGCACAGTGATAAGAAGGCATGCATGGCTAAAGGAGCAAGCTTTACGGATCATGTTAAAGCTAAGTTGCTAGATGCTCCTATGGATAAGACAAGTTTGTTTGGCACACCTGCCCAGCAGGTTATGAAGAAAATGGAAGAAAAGGCAAAATCTGTTCAAACGGTTAAAGATTTCTTGCAGGTTCAACCCCAAGGTTTAGCAGGAACTGGCCTGCCAAAAATTGGTCCTTTCCTGACTCCACAAGATCTCAAAGGGGCAGGAATAGACGTTCCAGAGGCAGAAACCAATCCAGAGGAGGTGCCTACAGAGGACGACAGTGGCAAGGTAACAACAGAGGCACAGACACAACCACTGCCACTACATCAACACAACCACAGTGACTTAACCCTAAATCCGCCTACCAGGGAACAAATAGCAGCTCCTCTGGGCGGAAAGTTAACCTTATTTTCAAAGAACTGGCACTACATAACAAAAGACAAGTGGATTTTACAAACCATAGATCAAGGTTACCGGTTCCACTTCCACACTTTACCAGTCAAAAGAGGAATGCCAAATCTACCTCCAAATCAAAAAACAGAGGCTCTACAACAGATAATGGAGTTAGCAAACATGAGAGCTGTGGAAAGAGTGCCAACAGCAGAGCAAGGAAAGGGGTTCTACTCCAGACTATTCCTAGTTCCAAGAAAGGAAAAAAGTTGGAGACCAATTCTCGACCTGTCCACCTTAAATACATACATCATTGTCCCAAAATTCAAAATGCTGACCCAACAGCAACTTCTTCCCATGCTGGGCAAGGAGTGTTGGCTGGTAACTCTAGATCTCAAGGAGGCATACCTGCACGTCCCCATTCGACCAATCTGCAGAAGATACCTCAGATTTCTTGCAGGATCAGAGCACTATCAATTCTCAGCATTGCCCTTTGGCTTATCTACTGCCCAGAGTATTCACAAAATGCCTGGCATCAGTAATCGCCATTGCAGACTACAGGGAATTCAAATTTACCCATACCTGGACGACTGCCTGCTACAAGGGGACAACAAAAGCAAGCTGACAACAGATTTACAAAGGGTCATTTACTTGCTACAAGCACTGGGATACACAGTCAATTTACAAAAGTCAAGGCTGATACCATCCCAAACAAGGACATTCTTGGGCGGAATTGGACACAGTAAAACAAATGGCATTCCTAACTACAGAAAAACAAAAAGAACTTCCTCTTTACTTCTTGGCACTAACAAAACTGAACAAGTTAACAGCAAGAAAAGTACTACAGGCCTTGGGCTTCATGGCATCATGCATAATCTTGGTCCCATTTGCCAGACTACATATGAGAAAACTACAGTGGTACCTAAAGAATTTATGGTCCCAACACAGACACAGCCTAGAAACAGAAATCCCACTAATTCCATGCTTAAAGCAGGAGTTCCTATGGTGGGCTCAGGCATGCCAGTCAAACCCAGGCCTACCCTTTCGCAGAGGTCAAGCAAGCCAGACCATCACAACAGACGCTTCAGACCTAGGATGGGGGGCCCACATGCTGGACAAATGCATGCAAGGATTGTGGACACAGGATCAACTTCACCTGCACATCAACCTAAAAGAAATGCTGGCAGTAAAACTGGCAATCCAAAAGTTCAGACCATTTCTCAAAGAGGGCCAGTTGATGATAAGGACAGACAACACCACAGTCATGTGGTACATCAACAAACAGGGCGGCACTCATTCATACCCCCTATGCAGAATGACTTTGGAGCTGTGGACCCTGGCACTCAGCTACAACATCCAGTTACAAGCAATATTTGTACCGGGAAAAGAAAATACTCTAGCAGACACATTAAGCAGAACCACATCGGATGCCCACGAATGGAAGCTGCACCCGGACATCTTCAAGACCATCTCAAAGAAATGGGGAATGCCTCAGATAGATCTATTCGCATCACCTCTCAATCACCAACTCAAAAAATTCTGCACAAGGACATTCCACCCACTAGCATGGAAAGTGGATTCGCTCTCCTTCAGCTGGAAAAGCCTAACAGCATATGCATTCCCACCTCTTCCCTTGATACACAAAGTACTACTAAAAATCAAGGAAGAACATCCAAGGATAATCCTGATAGCTCCAAACTGGCCAAGACAACACTGGTACCCACTGCTGAGGAGCATGTCTCGGAACAGTATGTGGCCAATACCCCTGATGCCTTTGATGTTAACTCAGAACAACTACAGAATCATACATCCAAACCTAAAAACGTTGCAACTGACTGCATGGAACATCACATAGCAGCAGCTAATCCAGAACTCTCCCAAAGAGTTAAAGACATTATTCTTGAAGCACGCAGACCTTCAACAAGAAGGAACTATGCTGGAAAATGGAAAAGGTTTGTCATTTGGAGTACTGAAAGAGGAAAAGATGTGTCAAACATAGATATGCCTAACATTCTGGAGTATCTGGCGAACTTCTTCATTCAGGCCTGTCCTACTCCTCCATCAAGATACATGCATCAGCTATTTCAGCAGAATACAGCTTTGATCCACCTGTTTTTCGCACCCTTTGCTCAGGCAGTTCCTCAGAGGAATCAAGAATGTAAAACCTCCAAGGAAACCACCATTACCAGCTTGGGACTTAAACTTTGTGCTAGAAAAGTTGACACTATCACCCTTTGAACCAGCAGCAACAGCAGACCTACAACACCTGTCATGGAAAACTGCTTTCCTACTGGCAATTACTTCAGCAAGGAGGGTTTCAGAACTACAGGCCTTAATGGCAGTGCAACCCTTCCTAATCTTCCACCAAGATAGAGTGTCCATGAGGACTAATCCTACATTTATGCCTAAGGTGGTATCCAGAGTGTCTTTAAACCAGGCAATCCACCTACCTACCTTCTTTCCCAACCCACAAAACAGAGGTGAAAGAATACTGTATACTTTGTATGTACATTGACTGCTACGCTACTACTTGGACAGAACAAAAAGTAGCAGAAAGACTGACCAACTTTTTGTAGCCTATGCAACAGGAAGGGAAGGAAAAGCTATTTCCAAACAGACAATCTCCAAATGGATAGGAAATTGCATACGATTCTGTTACTCCTTCCATGGAAAACCAATTCCACAGAACATAAGACCTCATTCTACAAGGGCAACAGCCACTACCACAGCCTTCTTACGAGGAGTGGCAACCAAAGACATTATTGAGGCGGCTACTTGGACCTCCGTGCATACATTTGCCAAGCATTATAATTTGCCTCTATATTCCAGATCCCGAGCAGGGTTTGCCACAGCTGTACTGCAAGGGATCCTAAACACACCATAATCTCCTTTTTTCCTCCTCCCCTAGTTGGCTATGGTATTCTACTCACTTGTTATGACTGCAGATGCATCCATGAAGGACATAGTACAGTTTTGTACCTACCATAAATGTAGATGTCCGAACTGGATAGCATCTGCAGTCAGGATTACCCTCCCTCCTTCCCCTCTGTGGTACTCCTAGGGTGTTTACCCTCCTAATAGCTAGCTGGTGGGGGGGGGGGTCTTTTATGGTGTATTTGTTTGTATATATGTACATACATGCTTATTTTTGTGTTTATCTCTATCTTTTTGGAAACATTGGCATCTATCCAAATTTTAGCCTTCAAGAGGGCTACTGGCATCTGGGGCAAGAAACACGGAGAAAAATGGCGTCGGCTGATGCCTTTATACCCGAAGACCAACAGAGATGACGTCGGGTGAAGTGCGACATCAGCCGAAGCCGGACCCGGACTTTGGAATCCGGCCGACTGAAGGGCTGCCTGACGACAGGACAACCCACTTGTTATGACTGCAGATGCTATCCAGTTCTGACATCTACATTTATGGTAGGTACAAAACTGTACTTTCTTCATTCTAGCTCTACAGCTCCTGATTCACAACCACCTGCTTCCAAATGGCCAGACAAGTTTTATAGTTCCAGATGACCATAACATCCTGCTTAAGAATCCTGTGACAATTCCATCTGTTGTGTCTTTATCTTCTGGCAAGTCGTCTTTATTTCTTCCCAACGCCAGTGCCTTTCTTACAGATAAGGACAGTAGGGCCATGGATAAGTGGGGAAAAAGGTTTGCACCTTCTTTACTCTGGCCATCAGGGCTACCTGCTTACCAGACCCAGATGGCCGAATATCTGTTGTCCATCCTGAACAGTTTGAACAAGGTAGTGGTGGATGCACAGGGCTCAGAGTCCAAACAAATGTTGTCTCTGGTTAATCAAGCCACTCAGGTGACCAGACACAGTATAAAATGTATTTATGATAGTGTGAAGTCCTCTTTCAGAGCTGCTGCTATTGGTACTGTTATCTGCATGTATGCACGGTTGTGTAACCAACCTATGCCAGAGGATTTCAAAACCAAAATCATTGATTCTCCCGTAGACAAGAATCTTTTGCTTGTCCCACAGGCAGCCACCTTATTTAAAGCCTTACAGGAACAAGGCAAAACTGTAAAAAAAAAAAAAAAAAAAACATGCAGATAGATTCTGCATACCTCTGTGCCTAAATAGCAGAGAGAGAAAGGAATCCAGACCACTCAAGAAACATGGGAAGACTTTCAGGAAGAGATTTCCAGGGAAATCTCAGAGGGACCCCAGATGTGGGAGGCCTTCCTTCTCAGAAATATCATTGTGACTATATCCCAAGTCCATCCCCTCCCCTTCAGTCCTAACCTACCCCTTTACAAAAGACTAACTCAGTACATTTCAAAGTGGGAAATGATTACCTCAGACAGGTGACCCCTCTCTCTCATAAAAAAAAGTTATCCCTGCCTCTGTTCTGATCCCTTCATAGGTTCATACTAGGCTATCTGCCCTAGGGCATTTATAAGCCTAGCCAGAGTGTGTTTGGCTTTCGCCACCCATTTTAAATTAATTTTGCTATGCCCTTTTTCGAGGTTAGTATACTGTGCCTCTGTCTAACAGTGACACAGAAGTGACACCCGGGGTAAACCTACGATCTCCCATCCACTCATCAAGATTCCTCTTGAAGAGAGTCAATGAGGGACTCTGCCTAACCTGGACTGGGATTTTATTCCAGAGTGAAGGGAGCCTCTGGGTTATGAATCTATCCCTCCAGCATGTCCTATTTATTTCAGTGCTGAGGTTCAAGTCTCGAGCGTAGCTCGATGGGATTTGGATTTTCTGAGGTGCAGCATGTCCATTAATTCCAGGTTGGACATGGCTTTATACGTCAGGCACAGATCACCTCTGAGCAGGCAGTATGCCACTGAGTACAGCTGGAGTTTCTTTAACCGGGCAGCATATGGCATCTGTTTGAGCCCTTTGATCCTCTTGGTGAGGTACTTTTGGGGTCTTTCCAGTTGCTGCAGGTGTCTGGTAAGATACATCCCAAAAGGGGCATTGTACTCAATTATGGGCCTGATGAGGGATGAGTAAAGAGGCACAATGACCTCCCCTGATCTAGATGTGAATCCCTTCATGATTAGGTGGGCTATATAAAATGTTCTTCTAACCACTTTGGCCACATGGTTGTTAAATGAGAGATTGCTATCAACTTGGGTCCCCAGGTCCCTAATTACTTCTTCTGTACTTAATGGATTACCACCTATGTGGTAATTTGTGGGCACTTTGTTTTTGCCAAAGCGGATGACTATACACTTTTTGGCGTTTAGCTTGAGGCCATGGCTCTGACACCAGTTGTCTGTTTCTATGAGGCCCTTTTGGAGGATGCTTGTGTCGGCTGGAGAGTCGATTATGGCGCCCAGTTTGCAGTCATCTGCGAACTTGGTCAGCCACAGTCCTTCCGTGTTGGCCTGTACCTCCGAGAAATATATACCGAACAAGAGAGGTCCCAGGACTGAGCCTTGTGGGACGCCACTTGTAACTGGTTTGGAGTCTGACATGGCTCCAGCAATTCTAACCATGTGGATTCTGTCCTTGAGCCAGTTTGCAACCCATCTAGTGACATAGGGGTTTATATTTAAGCTGGTGAGCTTATCTATAATTCCCGAGTGGGGTACTGTATCGAAGGCTTTTGCGAGGTCCAGGTAGGCTGTGTGGACCACCTTCCCCTCGTCAATGGCCTCGGTAACTGTTTCAAAGAAATCAACCAGGTTTAAGAGGCAGGATCTGCCCTTAACAAAGCCGAACTGGGTAGGATCCAGTGTCTGTAGGTCCCCAATATCTTTATTTATGAGGTCCATGATGATCCTTTCCATAGCTTTGCAGACCAAGCTAGTCAGGCTTATGGGACGATAGTTTCCAGGATCCGTTGAGGCACCACCTTTGTGGAGAGGGACCACTGTTGCTGTACGCCACTCTTTGGGTACATATCCTGTAGTATGGCTGAGATTGAACAGTAGTTTTATGTTTGGGTTTAGCTCTTCTTGGAGTTCATGTAGGACGCAGCCCGGGACACCGTCTGGTCCCATTGATGCTGTATTTTTGCTTTGGAGAGCGGTTCTTACCTGAGCATCTGAGATGTCAGGGGCAGCACTCTGCTGGGATAGATATTTGCTCTGTTGGTGGGGAGGGGGAGAAGTTTGCGGTGAACCTGTCAGCTAGGATGTTGGCAATGTCTGTGGGTTCAGTGTATTTTTTGTCATTTTGGACTAATTCTGAGCATATCTGGGAATTCCCACCCAGGTTCCTAACATAACTAAAGAAAGCCTTGTGATTATCCTTAGTGTCCTGTGCAATTTTTCTCTTGAAGCTGGCCTTAGACGATTTTATGAGTGCCCGTAGTTTTTTGCTAATACTGATCAGAGATGCCTTTCCTTTTGGGGATTTTGCTCTATCATGTAGTAGCTTCCTCCTTCTATTGTATAGTTTGTTTATGGCTGGGGTCCACCAGACAGGACGTCTGCCTTTGGAGGATTGGGTCTTGGTTTTATTTGGGATTGCATGATCCATGCATTCCTGAAGGTGTTCATAGAATGCGTTTATAAAGGATTCTGCGGTCTGGGCCGTATTTTCCACAGGCCCGGGGGCTTTGAAGTATTCCACCTCGGTTTTGAGGAGTGTGAAATTTGCTTTAGAGAAGTTTTTCACTGTGGTTTTCTGGGCAGGGTGTGGGTTCGGGATGTGAATATCCAGTGAGATTAGTTTATGGTCTGATCTTACCAGTGATGGATACACTTCTGGTCTGGAGCATTGCCTAAAAAAGGCACTATGGGGGTAGCAAGAGCCTTTGCCAATATCCGAAAGCCCAGGGGTGACAGGTGCAAGCCATCCCTAGCGAAGCATCGTGGCATGTCGAGCATGTCATCCCACGCAGACGGGCATTGGATCTCCTTTGAATGACACCAGTACTTAAACCAATTGTTGAAATTGCCAATTGTTGAAATTGATCATCTTGTCTTCATATTGTGGCATCATTCTTGGTGAGGGTAAGATGCTACTCAAGGTCAAGGTCATACCGGCCTGGGCTATATGCTCAGAGAGCTCCTCTATGTCTCTTTTCATGTAGTCCAGGGAGGTACGTCTCAGGTCATTCACACCAGCATGGACAATGACTGATTCATATTTGTACTTGCCTTGGAGTGACCTGAGTGCTTGTGTTATGTGGCGGATCCTAGCGCCCGACAGGCAGCTCACCGTGACCTTCTCCTTATTCAGCCTGGTAAGCGGGACGTCAGTGTGCCTGACTATAGAGTCACCTATTACAGGTGTATCAGGTGTGTTGTTTAGCTTTAACGGCTGTGACTGTTCGGCACACTTTCTTTGTGAGCTATGTGTTGCACGTGTTTTGTTTTGGGGTAGCGGTTGCTTGGGTGTCTGCTTTGGAGGTCTCTGCTGCTTAGGCAGATTTTTATTTAAAGCCTCCGAGTATGTTTTTGTGTGTTTATGTGTTTGGTTTGCTGTCGTGGTAGGTCTATGTGAGACTGGAATTGTAGTGAGTGTGGTTTCCTTCTCCTCCTGACTGGTTACGCCAGTACTGAGCTGAGAGAGCTTAGCCTCCAGTTTGGCTATATGGTTGAATCTCTCACATGTGTTGGAATTTGTTGGGAGGAGGAGAGGGTTGTCTGTGTACATGAGGCAGTTGTAACATTGCCTCAAGATTCCCAGATTCACCAGCTGGACTGGAGAGGAGATTGACAACTGATCTTTGGACATGCTAGAATAGTATTGGGAATTCCTTTATAATTGAAAAAAAGGGCCAATGGGGAACAAGGTACTCAAGGGGAGTTTTTGAGGGTGTAGTGCTTTTAATTTTTTTGTGCTGACTTAGTCAGCAAGTGCCAGGTAACTTAAATGCAATGTGTTATAGGTAACTTAAATGCAAAAATGACAAACAGTTCAGGAAACCCCTCATCTCTTTATAATAGTGCAACAGTGATCTCAATACACTTTTGTATCATTACATGGGGTGGCGAAAGCCACATACACTTTGGCTAGGCTTATAAATGCCCTAGGACAGATAGCCTAGTACTATACTATGAAACTAATCGGGACATACTACAGCTGTGTAAGAGCTTACCGTCACAATAGATGTCCAACTGATCACTGTTGAAGTATTTCTTCCCCCTCCCTTTTTTGGATACCATCTCTTTCTCTTCTAGTGCCCTGTCTGCTGAACTCTAGGAATGAGGAGGCTCCTCTCACTCCTTGCTTAGCCCCTTCTAGCTAACCAGTCTTTCTCAGAGGTCTTCAGACTTCTAGCTTGGAGGTAGTCTGTAGATTTCCGCTCATACTTCCACCTGTATTAGCCCTGTGCTTGCATGCCAAGGTCATATGTCGTACGTACGGTCCAATGGAGGTTAAGCTTTGGTAGGCTGGACAGATGTCAGCAGTGAAAACTCACCTGTTTGGAATACTGCAAAAGTAATCAGTAGGACATCAACTGTTGTGGGTAAGTTCTTACACAACTGTACTTTCCTGCATGGGGGTTATGTCATGCAGCCTGAACATCAAATATCTGGTGTGGTATCACACTTTCAGTGAGTTTTCTCTGAAGCCTAACTTAGGCCCAGTATGAACATCTTTCTCCCCATCCTGCACTACCCTTGTCTAATGCACAGTCCAGTCCCAGTTTATGATGATCTTGTAAGGATTACTGCTGCAGATAATATTTTTTTGTATATAGGAATTTATCTTGGGCAGATAGCCACCTTTTTAAAATGACTTCCAGAGCTTTTGTCGACATCCCCTGAGTGGAGCTGGACGACTCCTGTAGCCAAGAATGTGTGTGCGCCCACTTTGGGGAACTTTTTTGATTACTATAATGCATTAGATGACTAATAATTCTGTATTGTACAATATTTTGTGTAGTAAATTGATGAATCAGAGGTCTGTGATTTGCACAGAAAACTTTAGTGTGCCTGCAGAAGACTGTCTCAACCTAAAAGGGTCCCATTTACACCTTGGTTTGTTTCAGTAAGACCACCAGTTCTTAAAATTCTCATTCATATGACCCAAAATGTGTGCATCGTCTTGAAGCACAAAAAGTTTCTGGCCTTGGCTCCTAGAGTGTCCATTTTAATTTGTGAACACTCACCAAGAGACCAAAGGCATAAGAAGCCTTTTATGGTAACAAACCAAGCAAGGGAGCATGAGCCCATAATTATCTTGACAGTCTTGTTGAGGCCAGAGGACATTGGACCACTTGAACTGTTAACTTGTGTCCATGTCCTGTTTCAGCTGCAACCTTACTTATCTTTGATTCCTTTGGAAGCAGGAAGTAGAGTTTCCTCCTGTGCAACTTTGCTGGCCTTAGCTGGAAATAACAAATCTGAGTCATTTGTTATATCCCAGGCTTTTGTAACAAACGTGTACTTCAGAATTGATTGCCACACCATACAAAGCTTGTATGCCGCAGAGTACTCTTGCCATGTTTGTTCAAGAAACCCCTAGACCTTCCCAGATTTTGCATCTTTGAGAATGCTTTTTCCTGTGGGGCAAAACAGATTTATCCCATTTGCTTGACATCTGAGACCTGGATATTGCAAGACCTATTTACGACCTTTGCCATCTTTGATTACAAGCACTTTGCCGAGTATGTGGCCATATGGCACATAACTACTGCTCAGCACAACTTTTACTTTGAGAGTGGGCTTCCCTTTAAAGAAAAGAAGAGCATCCCCTCCCCTGGATTCCTCAGTAGCAGAATCTAGTTAGGAAATGGTATATTCCACACCGATTTCATTATCTTGTACTATGATACTGATAATGAAGGGTACCAAATCAGGCTGCAAGCATGAATGTGTTTCTTTCAGGGAGGTGCTTAACCTGATGATCGATTAGTGCAAGTGGAGCTTGAATAAATATTTAGAGTAAATATAGGTCTAGGACATTTCACTGAATGCACATTTTACTGAAACTCAAATGACTGAACACAAATCACTGAAAGCACAATTCACTGAAAACTCAATTCACTGAAAGTTATATATGGCCTTTTTCCCACTGCAGTGCGATCCTGAAGTTAGTATATATAGTAAGGGGGTGTTTGGGGGGGGGGCACTGCCCCCCACATAATTTAAGTATATATTATGTTCGAAAAATAGTAATATATTGGAATTGCAAGTATCCATGTATATAGTTCAAAATATTTAAAATATGTGGGGGGCTATGCCCCCCCCTTACTATATATACTAACTCCAGGGTCACACTACAGTGGGGAAAATGCCATATATAACTTTCAGTGAATTGAGCTTTCAGTGAAAAGTGCACACTAATTTGACTTTCAGTGAAATGTCCTAGACCCATATATATATATATATATATATATATATATATATATATATATATATATATATATATATATATATATGGGTCTACTTCACATGGTCGACAGGCCATATGATCGACACTCATTTGGTCGACAGTTCATTTGGTCGACAAGCATTTTATGTGGGGGGGGCTTTGGGGGCCTGTGCCCCCCACCCCATCTCTAACTATATATATCAACTCCAGGGTCGCACAACATTGGGGAAGGGGGCAAATCTGCTTGTCGACCAAATGAACTGTCGACCAAATAAGTGTCAATCATATGGCCTGTCGACCATCTCAGATAGACCCATATATATATATATATATATATATATATATATACACACACACATATATAAATGTGTGTGTATCTTGGACATGTTAAACACAGGAGAAACATCGTCCTTTGGCAGTACCCTCCCCTCTTGACACTGCATCCATAGAACTTGACTGCCAGCTTGCCAACTCCAAACCTGAAGTTTTAAGTTAGTATCTTGGATACTCTGAAGCTGTCCCATGTAAGGGCTTGTTTTCATGGGCAATGCAGCCCATTATACAGGATGTCAACAAATCACCCACTTGAAAATATTATTTGTCTTAATGGTGTACCAGTAAGAAGATGGAAACAAAGCCTCTGACACCAAAAATGGAGCTTTATGTGACTGGCTCTATTTTTGGTGTCAGAGACCTCTGCATTCAAAGCTCTGGTGCTGTCCAGTCCATCAGGTTCAGAATAACTTTCTCAGAGCAGTCCAACCTTTCAGCCAGGAAGGTGACTTCAGTTTGAATGGGAGTTCTTCAGTTCTAGCTGATATATGTTTGGCCTTCAGAGTAATGGAAGAGATTACTTTTCTTCCTTGAGAACAGCCTGTACATCTGTTCTCCCCTGAGAACAGATGTACACGCTTCCATGGTTTCAGCTCCACCTTTAAATGCTTGCTGTTCTTTGCCTTAATTTTTCATTCATGCTAGGTTTATGGAAGGGTTATTAAGCTAACGGTCCTAGAGCCTTGATAATCCTAGCCATATTTATCCCAAATTGCCCCAGTTGCCTGTGGTTAAGTGAGTGAAGTTTGCAGAGATAAGGGTCTCTAGTAGTTAATAATGACTTCCACTGTCCAGGAGGGACATAGATGCCACCCCAGGATTGAATTTGTGATCATCTTAGGTTGCATTTGAAGAGGATCAGGGAGGGACTCTTTCACATGAATTGGAAGCTTGTTCCAAAGAAGTGTCAGTCTCTGAGTGATATATCTGTTACTCCAGCATGACATGATGTTCATCGTGTTACACTGCTGCAGTCATTACACTTGGGTTATCCTGCTGTCAGGCGGTTCCCCAGTCGGCCTGAGTTCCAAAGTCTTGGTCCGGTGTTGGTTGCTGTCGTTTCTTCCCTGACGTCAGTGCGACGGGTATATAAGATGCAGCTGACGCCATTTTCCCCAGTCTTTCTTGCCGTGCGGTGCCCGAAGCAAAAGCAGTTCGCAAGTACTGGTCGGCCGTCTCCTGAGATTTTCATTCCGAATCCAGAACTGAAGTTTTCTACAAAGCTAAGTACCCCATTGGGGAAACTTTTTCTTGCCTCAGACCGATGTCAGTAAAAGTTAACTGTATTTCTTGTGGGAAGCAAATACCTCATAAGGATTTCCATTCTTATTGTATCCCATGCCGAGGCCCAGACCACGACGTCACTGGTTGTCTGTTTTGTGCTAGGTTTAACAAGCGCACTATTAAACGTCGGTTTGATTTTGCCCGACATTATTTTGGCAGAAAATTCAATTACACCATGCCGTCAGAACTTCTGACGACCTGAATACATAAAAAGCACAAAGAGAAGGACAGGCATCAGAGGCCCAAAACTGACGAAGCCTCTTCTAGGCCAGTCACTGGTTCTCCGGTTTTCAGCGAGGCGCCTTCGCAGACCCTGACAACCGCTTCTTTAGAACCACAGGCCACCTCTGATTCCCACGTGGAGATGGCTGGGCCTTCGGACGCACAAGATTTTCAGCCTACCGAAACTAACCCTTCAGAGATATCTGGAGTAGCTGAACTACCCGTAGCTTCAGAGGGTGTTTTCAGACCTACTCAGTTAAGCATTAAACCTTCTGCTAAGTCTAAATCTCCTTTACAAACAAAGAAACAAATACAGCATTCTCCAGGGCAGGCCTCCATGCCTAAGAAACAAATGCTCAAAATGGCCGAAGACCTAATCACTCTGATCAGGCGGTCCCATCCCCCTCCTGATAAAAGGCCTAGACAGGATGCAGACTATGACTCATCCGACCAGGTATCCATCTCTTCAGATTCATCCTCAGACCTAGGATACTCTCTAACCCCTTATGAGGATTCTGATGCTGAGGAATCAATTCCATCAGCCTCTCTGCCTGAGGACTACTCCTTTGGGGAAACCTTACATACCATGAGGGAGCATTTCCATTGGGAGGACCAGGATTACTCAGAATCCAAAAAAAGGCTCAGAGACTTCCTCTTATTACCTCAATGCAGACCCCTTGCTATTCCACAAGTGTTAGATATTGTGGGTGATGTGTATACTGAATCCAGCTTAGATCCTGATTCTTTACCTCCAGCCCCAGTTAAGCCTGACAGATGCTACAGAGTCCCTGATTCTCACAAATTTCTTTATAAAAGCCCTGTTGCTGACCCTGAAACTATTTCTCAGGGCCCCAAAGGGGTTAAGGCCTCATCAGCAAAGAATCCAGTCCCCTCTGACAGAGATTCCAGAGCATTAGACAGATGGGGGAAGAAAGTATATACATCTGCAACTTTAGCAATGAGGGCCTTAAAATGCCAGTTTCACATGCTAAAATATCAGTAATATTTGATGTCTCAGTTGAAACAAAGAATGCTTCCAGACTCAGATCCTCCTAATTTAAAGGAAATGCAGTATTTATTGCATGCAGCTGAACAAGTGGGAAAACATGCTTTGCAATGTGGATTTGATTCTTTAGAGACCTCCTGTAGAGCAGCAGTTACAGGTTCAGTCATTAGAAGACATTCTTGGTTAAAGGAACATACGTTACCAGATCATGTTAAAGCAAAACTATTGGATGCATCTTTGCAGCAGGATGTGTTATTTGGAGTTAAGGCAGAGGAGGTATTAAAGAAAATGGAGGATAAGGCAAAATCTATGCAAACGAAGGATTTCTTACAGGTTCAGCCTCCTCGATTTAGCAGAAATTGGCCAACAAAGAATTGGTCCTTTCCAGTTACAGACGGACCTCAAAGGGGCAGATACAGACGTCCAAGAGGTAGAGGTCAACCACAAGGTCCTTACAGGCCTCAACAATGGGGTGCATCAGCCCAGAAAGAAGGGGAAGAGACAGGCCCCAACCATATAAAAAAACAGCCCCAATGACTTCCCACTACAGCTGCAAACAGTTCTCTCTTGGCGGCCCCCTTGGGAGGAAAACTGGCACTTTTCTATCACAATTGGCATATGATCACCAAAGACAAATGGGTTCTCAACATTGTATCTCAAGGTTACAGGTTCCACTTTCACACTCTGCCAAGGTTAAAAGGAATGCCAAATCTGCCACCAAATCAATGGGCAGAGGCTCAAAAATAAATTACAGCACTCATGGACATGAGAGCTTTTCAAAAGGTACCACCACAGGAGCAAGGACAAGGATTTTACTCAAGACACTTTCTGGTTCCCAGAATGGACAAAGCCTGGAGGCCCATTCTGGATCTTTCTTCTCTAAACACTTACCTGGATGTTCCAAAATTCAAAATGTTGACACTACAGCAGCTTTTTCCCATGCTGGGCAAGAAAGCTTGGCTCGTAACCTTGGACCTCAAGGAGGCATACCTGCATGTCCCTGTCAGACAAAGCTGCAGAAGATACCTCAGATTCATAGCTGGTTCAATGCACTACCAATTCTCTGCACTGCCCTTTGGCTTATCTACTGTGCCCAGGGTCTTCACAAAGTGCCTGGCACCAGTAATTGCATTTTGCAGACAGAAAGGAATTCAAATTTATCCATACCTGGATGACTGCCTGATTAAAGCAGAGAGCAAGGACATTCTTCTAAAGCATCTGGCATTTGTAAAAAAGTTATTAAGTTGGCTAGGGTACACAGTAAACAAAAAGAAATCAAAACTAGTGCCCTCACAAAAGATAATATTCCTGGGTGCCAGCTTGAATACAACGGCCCAGATGGCTTATCTCACGCCAGACAAGCAAGGACAACTAACTCAATATTTTCAATTGATGGCAACAAGAACCCTACTCCCTGCAAGAAAAATTCTGCAGGCCTTTGGTTACATGGCATCTTGCATACTATTAATTCCATATGCCAGACTGCGTATGAGGAAACTACAGTGGTATCTAAAGAGTGTCTGGTCTCAACACTGTCAAAGTTTGCAAAAAGTAATACCACTAATTCCTTGCCTTCAACAGGAGTTTTGATGGTGGGCTCAAGCTGGTCACCTCAACAAGGGACAGCCTTTCATTCAACCCACAGCCAGGCAAATACTGATAACAGATGCATCGGATTATGCCTGGGGAGCACACATGGCAGGAAAATGTATTCAGGGCAAGTGGCCCGCAAAACAAAGGCATCTTCACATCAATCAAAAAGAGATGCTAGCTGTACAAAATGCCCTTATAGCTTTCAAGGACCTTCTGCATCCAGGCAACTACTACTAAAGACAGACAACACCACAGTTATGTGGTACATAAACAAGCAAGGGGGGCACTCACTCTTGTCCCCTCTGCATACAAGCCATGACCTTGTGGAACACAGCACTAACCTTTCAAGTTCATCTGCAAGCACAATTCCTGCCAGGAGAGAAAAACACACTGGCAGACGACTTAAGCAGAAACATCATGGATCCTCACGAATGGGAATTGAATCCACAAATATTCAGAATGATAACACAAAAATGGTGGAGCCCGGACATAGATCTGTTTGCATCCCCAATGAATTGCCAGCTACAGAAATTCTGCACAAGGACTTACCATCCACAAGCATGGAAAGTGGATGCCCTCTCGTTCAGTTGGAAAAACCTACAAGTATATGCTTTCCCACCACTACCTCTCCTTCCAAAGATACTCGTAAAAGCCAGGCAAGAAGAGCCAAAGATGATCCTGATTGCCCCATACTGGCCACGCCAGCACTGCTACCCAATCTTAAAGAACTTAGCACAAGGACCACCCTGGATTTTGCCTCAAATCCCACATCTTCTGACTCAGCACAACAGTCAGATACTTCACAGCCAGCTAAAGACTTTAAACCTGGCTGCATGGAAGATTCCTTAGTCAAGCAAGCAATGCCTCTCTCCAAAGCTGTTATGGATATCATTCTGGAGGCCAGAAGGCCTAGTACCAGGAAAGCCTATTCGGATAAATGGAAGAGATTCTGTGCCTGGAACCAGGCTCACAGCCCTGACCCTCTTGTCCCAAATATTCCTCAGATACTACAATATTTAACTGAGATGCTGGACAAAGGCCTCTCCTTTTCATCCATCAAGATCCACGCCTCTGCCATCTCTGCTCATTACAACACGGATCCACCAATTTTCTCTAATCCCTTGCTAAAACAGTACCTCAGAAGGGCTAAAAACATAAGACTGCCCCGTAGAGCACCTACTCCAACTTGGGACCTCAACTTCGTGTTGGAAAAATTAACTTTACCTCCTTTTCAGCCAGCTAATACAGCAGATTTAAAATATATCTCTTGGAAAACTGCTCTGCTCCTGGCAATAACATCAGCAAGAAGAGTTTCAGAATTACAGGCACTAATGGCAGTGGAATCTTTCATCATTTTCCACCAAGACATGGTGTCTTTAAGACAAACCTTACTTTTATGCCAAAGGTGGTATCAAGTGTGGCTCTAAACCAAACTATTCACTTGCCAACTTTTAATCCAAATCCACAGAATAAAGGGCGAGAGACTACTGCATTCTTTAGACATACAGAGGCAGTTACGCTTTTGCTTGGACAAAACCAAAGCTTTCAGAAAAACTGAGCAATTATTGGTAGCATATGCTGCAAGAGCACAGGGAAAAGCCATTTCAAAACGGACTATTTCAAAATGGATAGGACACTGTATATGTTTCTGCTATATACACCATGGGAAACCTGTACCTAACAGCATTAGATCTCACTCCACCAGGGCAACAGCCACTTCAACTGCCTACCTCAGAGGAGTACCTACCAAGGACATTTTGGAAGCAGCAACTTGGAGTTCTGTACATACCTTTACCATCTGCCTCTATACTCTAAATCCAGAGCTGGCTTTGCCACTGCAGTGCTGCAGGGCCTTATAGTCACCCCTAATGCCTTATAGAACCAGCCACCCTACCTCAGCTTTGGGATTCTACCCAAGTGTAATGACTGCAGCAGTGTAATACGATGAACATAGTACAGTTTTGTACCTACCATAAATACAGATGTTTGAGTGTATACACTGCTGCAGTCCAGGTTACCCTCCTTCCTTCCCCTCTTACTTGCTGGTACGTACCTATGTCTTCTACCCTTTACTATGTATGGGGGAGTATTTGCTGGTAACTGAAAGTTGTTGATTGCTTTTCTTATGTATGTTTTATTAGCAATTTGAATTGCCTACCTTTTTGGGGGCACCTGACATCTGGGGCAAGAAAAACTTAAGAAAATGACTTTGGCTGCATCTTATATATCCCTGTCGCACTGATGTCAGGGAAGAAGCGACAGCAACCGATGCTGGACCAAGACTTTGGAACTCAGGCCAACTGGGGAACCGCCTGACGGCAGGATAACCCAAGTGTAATGACTGCAGCAGTGTATACACTCGAACATCTACATTTATGGTATGTACAAAACTGTACTTTCTTGTTAGAGGCTAGGTTAAGATCCCTGGAGTGAGTGATCCTCATGCAGTTTGATTTACAAATTTGTAGTATTTCCACCATGATCAGATTAGAGGCTGCCCTGTAAGCCAGGTACAGGTCACCTCTTAGCAACCTGTAGGTATCCAAGGGTCAGAGACGAGAGTCTGGCAAGAAAAGTTCTGCGCTGATGCAGATTCAGTCCTCTGAGGAGTCTGATTCACCACTTTCTGATGTGCCACGAAAGTGTGTATGTAAAGTTAGGCACACTAACTCTCCTTCAAAGTCAGTTGCTTTGGAGAGTGACTTTGGATGATTGAGATGGCTTCACACAATACCCTCAGAAGAATGTCACCTTTGGTGAGATTCTTGGGTTAATGTGCCAGAGGGGAAATTATCCTTCAGACTCTGCCCCCCCCCCCCCCCATGATGAGGAGGTCTTTTTGAGGCCTATGGCTTGGCACACACTACTTGGACATTTCCTTCAACAGACTAATTGACCTATCAGGAAGTATTGGCAAATTTCCAACATGCAAATCTGTACCCAAGAAGCTAGACAAGACAGGAAGGTGCCTCCTCAAAGACTGATAGTTTTTGATGAAAGGTCCCATTTGATTCCATTGTTGTGACAGCTTCAACTAAGTGAGAGCCTGAGTGTACCATTTCTGTTCATTGTCCAGCTGGGAGTCACAGGCTATGGACAGAGTGGGGAAGTGGATGTATGTTTCGGGACCCTGAACTATGTCATCCGCATAAATCATTTTCAGAGATATGTAGCACAACAGGTGTTGGCATTAAAAGAACAACTACAACCTGATTCAAGAAAGTATTTAGAGGGCACGTTGAGTAACCATATTCAATGTATCCAACTTCATACAGTTGATGTGCAATGCAGCTGCAGGGGCAGCTGGTGTATTAGGGGCAAGCATTAATATGAAATAACTTGCCTGGCTTATGGGCAACTTCAAGGTGCCCTTTGCTAATGCCCCATATAACGGGTCCTCCTTGTTTATTCCTTCAGTTAAAGAGCAAATGCAGAAGTGTAGGCAGAATGGCAAAATACTGTCTGCTGTTAGAATCTGACTTGAACCCCCCTCCCCCCAACAATGATCATAAAATAGAAATCTAAAAAGGACCAAATTGTTACAGTTCTGAAAGTCCAAGCAATTTCCATTTTGATTTCACTTCAGATAGGGCTAGCTGTGGCAGAGGTGGCCCCTTCAGTGGACACGGACCAGAGGTAGACGAGGTCCACGAAACTGGGAATATTGTTAGTAATTCTCTGATAGGCAGTGGAGTTGTCCCTGAAGAGGTAGCCTGACTGTTCTCTCTAGAGAGAAGGCTTCACTTATACTGTCTATTCTCAATATGTGAAGGCCATCACACAGGACTCTTTGGTATGAGGAATTATATTCAGAGGCTATTAATTTCTCTTTTCCTAATGGACACTTCAAATGACTTGCGTCTCTTCCAGGCATGCCACCCCACCAACAAAAAGCAGGCCCAAAGGAATTTCTATCCCTACTTCAAAAATGAGTTATCCAAGAAGTTTTCTTTTTGCTTCTATGCTTCTAAAAAAAAAAAAAAAAAAAAAAAAAAGGGACCTCAGGCCAACTGTCCCTAAACTTCTATAGCAAAAAGACCCAGTTCGTTATAATCATGGTGCAGACAATCGTGCCATACTTTCAGGCAAATGATTGCATGTGCTTCTCAGTCGATTTCAAGGATACTTATCTCCACATCAAAATAGCTAAGGATTCCAGGAGACACCTGCACTTCTATCTGATGGAGAGTCATTTTCATTTCAGAGTCCTGCCTTTCATTCTCACCAGAGCCCCCCCCCCCCCAGGTGTTTGCAAAGTGCATGGCTGTGGTTGCAGCCCATCTGCAATTTAGAGGAATCGGTGTGTTTCTGTACCTGAACAATTAGCTGCAACAAGCAAGGAATCATTGTCGAAGGCCACAGATTACTTTCTTCAGCTCTTTCAGTCCCTGGGCATTTCCATCAACAGAAAAATGTCTATCTTGCAAACAACACATGCAATTCAATTCATCAGGTGCCATCTGGAAGCTGTGAACTGTATGTTATCCATTCCACAAAATAGGGTCCACTTCCTACAGAATTTCATTAAAAATCTTTTGTGCAACCACCCTCCAACACAGCTTGTCTCCCATGTGCTGGGACTAATGGCTTTTTCAGTATTGAAGGTTCAGTTTGCTGGATATCACATGAGAGTTTTCCAGTGTTTAAGGGTTCAATGGTCACAATTCACAGATTCTCTGTCTATCCCATCATAGTTGCAGTGTGTTTTCTGTCCATCCAATCACAATTGCAGCCAAGTGCAAGAAACAGTTGATATAGTCGCTCAATTCCTTACATGTTCTTTCAGGGCGACACTGTCTTCTGCATTTCCCTGCAGTGGTCGTTACCGTGTACACCTCCTCCTTGGGCTGGGGGAGATTTCAGGGAGCATGGTTCAAGGTATTTGGAAACCCCACAAGGCCAACCTGCACATCAGTACCTTGAAAATAAGAGCAATACTCATTACTTTGCAGGAACTTCAGAATTGCCTTCCTCTAAGGTGATCTCCATCCACATTGCTATCTTGATAGTGGTATATCAACAGGCATGGGGGAGCCATTAGAAAAAGCAAAGAGAGTATGGTAGTGAGCTATTTTTTCCTCACTGCTCTCTAATTGCAGATTCCCGGAAGTTCTGATGGTTTTGCAGACAGGTTCAGCAGACCTGTTCTGATACCTCACTAGTGGTCTTAATCCATAAGTAGTAGAAAACATTTTCAGCTGCTGGGGACAGCTGTGCTGCACTTTCTGTGTATCTCTGGCCAACATCAAATGCAGCAATTTCTTTACCTTGTCCCTCTGGAGGGGGACAGTCCTCGAGACTGTTTAGTCAAACATTGGTCTCCTGGACTATTTTATGCTTATCCACCTTTACCCCTAATACCCACATTCTTGCAAGAAAATGAAATGGTGCAAAGCAGTAGTTGCCCTAATTGTTCCATAGTGACCCAAACAAGTTTGATTCCTTCTCCTGACCCTTCACTTCAAAGAGCCACCTTGGCTCCTAGATCTGTTGTCTATGACTCATCTGGGATGCCTCATCCAAATCTCCACAAACTCAAGCTAACTGCTTGGTTTATCCAGTTTTCATGATGTCCACTGAAACCTCCCTAAGTATGTGGTTTGAATTTTGTCTGCCTCCCAGAAATAATCTACCCACTAGACCTACCACAGTAAATGGAAGCAATTTGCTGTTTGAGCAACAGATTACAAAAAACTGATCCTTTTACCGCATCTATTCCAGACCTTTTGCACTTTTTAACCAGTTTGATCTACCCTAGCTCCAGTTTTTCCACTATAGTGGCAAGTTGCACTTTTCATTCTGGAGCAGATTCCCCTTCCATGGTTTCTCATTTGTTTTGTAAATCCTTTTTGAAGGGGACTTTTCTTTTCTGGCCTCCAGTAAAAAAAAAAAAAAACCACCTTGGAACCCTTAATTTTGCTGTAGAGGCATTGACAAAGCCACCTTTTGAACCAGCTGCTTCTGTTCTAATTAAGTGTCTATCTTGGAAAAATCTATTCTTGGTGACCATAACGTTAGCCAGGAGAGTTTTGGAGTTAAAATGTATCCATATTACAGTTTTGAAAAAGACAGGGTTTCCCTGCATAATATGTCATTTTTTCCTAAGGTGACATACAAGTCAAATTTGAATCAACCCATTCGTCTGCAGTATTTTCCCTAATTATCATAGAAGCGCACCTTCTGCTTAGACTGGATGTTCACAGGCAATTGTGATGTTATCTATAGCACTCCAGTTCTTTTAGAAAGACTCTGGTAGTTTGTTTTCTTTGCTACCAACAGACTGGCCTTAAATTTTCTAAAGCTACTGTGTTCAGGTGGCTTTCTGATTGTGTATCTTATGCATATTCTAGCCGTGTCAGTCATTATCATACAGACCAAAGGCACTCTCTGTAAGGTTAGTAGCTACTTCCACAGCCGTCTTCAGGATTTCTACAATGATATTTGTGCTGTGGCAACTTGGTTTACAATACATACATTTTCCAAGCATTAAACATTCGATTTAATCTTAAGTTCCAGACCGTCCCTTGAAGCCTCTCCTCAAGGGTCTCATGATACCATCCAAGTGCTTCAGTAGCTGGTGGTTCTGACCCATCAGTCAGATCTGATATAATGAATAGAATATGGAAGTTATGTACTTGTAACCATAGGCCCTTTCATCTTCGTCTGATATAACCTTCCCTCTTCAATTTATATGTATAAAGGATCAAAGGTTTGGTGGTTCCTTCAGGAAAACTGCAAACACTGGCTTATTCTTAGTGTTGAACTCCATCTGAGGGGGAACTTCACCCACAATTAAGTCATGGGGGGGGGACAAAGATTTAAAGGATCCTGAGGCTAGAGTACTAGATGTTCATCGTGTTTCACTGTTGCAGTCATCACTGTAGGGTACTT
The DNA here is from genome assembly GCF_019279795.1 of Protopterus annectens. Taxonomy (NCBI): domain Eukaryota; kingdom Metazoa; phylum Chordata; order Ceratodontiformes; family Protopteridae; genus Protopterus; species Protopterus annectens. Next base: position 1,579,803,630 of record NC_056739.1, on the reverse strand, counting down.
CCTGCTGGCAGGCAGCCCTTGGTCGGCCAAATCCCAAAGTCTGGGTCTGGCATCGGCTGTTCAGTCATGCTCCCTGACGTCAGAGCGCCGGGAGTACAAAGCTGCCAGCTGACACCAAGTTCTCCAGTCTTTCTTGCCGTGCGGTGGAAGCAGTTCGCAAGTGCCGGTCGGCTGACTCTTGATATTTTTTCGTACTTCAGTCTGAAGACTTACTACTTCTTCTCAAAGCTAAGTACCCCGTTGGGGAAACTTTTTTCTTGCTCCAGTCCGATGTCAGAAAAAGTTAATAATTGTGTTTCTTGTGGGAAGCAAATACCTCATAAGGATTTCCACTCTTACTGTATTCCTTGCTTAGGCCCTGACCACGACGTAGCTAGTTGTCTGTTTTGTGCTAGATTTAACCAACATACTATTAAGAGGAGGTACGATTTTGCTTTTCACTACTTTGGCAGGCGATTTAATTATAAAATGTCGTCGGACATGCTTCCGACTGCCAGAGTTCACAAACGACGCAAGGATAAGGACAGGCCTCCGAGGTCCAAATCAGACGACTGTTTACAAGCAGAGCTAGCTACAGGTTCGGCTGTCGTCAGTGAGGTGCTTTCGCAGCCCCTGTCGTCGGCCATTTCAGAACCGATTGCCGAAACGGACTCCCACGAGGAGCCAACTAGGCCCTTGAGTACTCGGACCTTTGGACAATACTTCCTCAGATGGGTCCGGAGCCGCTGTGCAGGTACCAGCTTCTGAAGGGGTTTTCAGGCCTACACAGCTTCTGATAAAGGCAAAGCCAAAGACAAAGGCAAAGACGCCTTCTAAATCAAAGACACCAGCCCAGGCCTCTTCTGATCCGGGACCCAAATCTCAGAAACAGCTGCTTAAAATGGTGGAGGACTTACTAACCATGATTAGGGGTTCACATCCCCCTCCAGACAAAAGGCCAAGGCAAGAATTGGATTATGAATCCTCTGATCAGGCATCTGTTTCTTCAGTGTCTTCCTCTGAACAGGAATATACTTTCCCTCCTTATGAGGATTCTGATGCTGAGGAATCTATTCCATCAGCTTTTCCCCCTGAGGATTTTTCTTTTGGGGAAACTTTACATGACATGAGGGAACATTTTCACTGGGAAGGACAGGAGTACTCAATCTAAGAGAAGGCTTAGGGATTTCCTTCTTCCCCAACATAGACCCCTGGCTATTCCTCCTATTTTGGATATTGTGGATGATGCCTTTTTCTGAGGCTAATTTAACTCCTGACTCCTTTCCTCCAGCCCCTGCGAAGCCCGACAGATATTACAGGGCCCCTGACTCCCACCAGTTCCTTTTCAAAAATCCTGCTGCTGATCCAGAAACCATTTCTCAGGGTCCTAAGGGTGTTAAGGCCGCCTCTGCTAAAAACCCTATTCCGACAGATAAGGATTCTACAGCTTTGGAGAGATGGGGCAAAAAAGTGTACACTTCTGCTACTTTATCTATTAGGGCTTTAAATTGTCAATTTCATATGCTAAAATATCAGCAATTCCTGCTGTCTGTTATGAAGCAAAAGCTAGGTACCATTTCTGCATGTGCAGATAAGGAATTACACGATTTGATGCATGCTACTGAGCAAATGGGGAAGCATGGCTTACACTGTGGTTTTGATGCCTTAGAGGCTTCGTGCAGGGCAGCTGCCACTGGCACAGTCATTAGAAGGCATGCTTGGTTAAAGGAACAAAACTTACATGATCAAGTGAAAGCAAAGTTACTGGATGCTCCTGTTCAGCATAATGTTTTGTTTGGGTCTAAGGCTGAAGAGGTGATAAAGAAAATGGAGGATAAGGCAAAATCCATGCAAACGGTTAAGGATTTCTTACAAGTTCAGCCCCCCCAAGATTTAGAAGAAATTGGCCAACTAAAAATTTGTCCTTTCCCAGCTCGGACAGGCCTCAGAGGGGTAGATATAGGTGCTCCAGAGGGAGGGCTCAAGCACAGACCTCTTACAGACCTAGACAGTGGAGTGCTTCCACCCCCAGGGGTGGAGAGGACAGACCTCAATCTTATAGAAAACAGGCTCAATGACTCCCCCTGCATGGCTCCAGGAACTTCTCTCCTGGAAGCCCCTCTAGGAGGAAAACTCTCTCTTTTTCAACAAAATTGGACTTACATAACCCAAGACAAGTGGGTTCTGGATGTAGTTTCAAGAGGTTACAAATTCCACTTTCATATCTTGCCAATACCAAATGGATGGCCATACCTGCCAAAACACCAATGGGCAGAGGCATTAAACCAGTGGGATCCCTCATGGCTATGAGGGCCATAGAACTGGTTCCACAATCAGAGATGGGACAAGGCTTTTACTCAAGGCTCTTTCTAGTTCCCAGAAAACAAAGTTCATGGAGACCCATCCTGGATCTGTCAGTCTTAAATATTTTCCTGGAGATACCAGAGTTCAAGATGCTTACTCTGCAGCAGCTCCTACCAATGTTGAGCAAAAATTCTTGGATGGTGACATTGGATTTAAAGGAGTTTTACCTACACATCCCTATCAGATAGGAGTGCAGAAAATACCTCCGGTTCAAGGCCAGCTCGAAACATTACCAATTCTCTGCGCTGCCCTTTGGCTTATCTACTGCGCCCAGGGTCTTCACCAAGTGCCTGGCACCAGTAGTAGCTTATTGCAGACTCAAGGGAATTCAAATTTACCCTTATCTGGACGACTGCCTTATTCAAGCAGACAGCAAGGAGGTCTTACTCCAGCACCTGGAATTTGTTCAAAATCTACTCAAGTACCTGGGATTCACTGTGAACATAAAAAAGTCAAATTTGACACCCGCACAACAGATAACTTTTCTGGATGCTCTTCTAAACACAACAACCCAGGTGGCATTCCTGACATCCGAAAAACAACTACAGATGACTTCAACTTTCAAAACCTTGGCGTTAATGTCTCAGCTAACTGCAAGGAAATTCCTGCAGGCTTTGGGTTACATGGCCTCCTGCATCCTTCTCATACCAAATGCAAGACTACATATGAGAAAAATACAATGGTACCTAAAAAGTGTATGGTCCCAGCATTTCCACAGTCTAGACACACAGATTGCTGTCTTGCCTTGCCTACAAAAGGAATTCCATTGGTGGACCATGGCATGTCTTCACAACAAAGGGAAAGCCTTCAGCCAGCCAAGTGTTAACCACGGATGCTTCGGATTACGCATGGGGAGCCCACTTGCAGGGGAAAGGCCTGCAAGGTTTTTGGACAGAGGATCAGAAGCACCTACATATCAATTTAAAGGAGATGTTAGCTGTACAGAATGCCCTCTTGGCTTTCAGGGATTTTCTCCAGCCAGGACATCTACTGATACGGACAGACAACACCACAGTTATGTGGTACATAAACAAGCAAGGGGTTTCACACTCCTACCCCCTTTGCAGACTAGCCATGACTCTATGGAACACAGCTCTAGCTTGCAAAGTGGATCTACAAGCTCAGTTCCTGCCAGGGAAACAAAATATTCTGGCAGACAGCCTGAGCAGGAACCTGTCATACCTACACGAGTGGATGCTAGACACCCAAATATTCAAGATGATTACAGAGGCCTGAGGCTGCCCGGACATAGATCTATTTGCATCCCCCCTCAACTACCAGTTACAGATTTTTTGCACAAGGACATTTCACAAACTAGCATGGAAAGTGGATGCTCTCTCATTCAGTTGGAGAAACCTCTCGGGGTATGCTTTTCTTCCACTACCTCTTTTTCCACGGGTGTTATTAAAGATCAAGCAGGACAAACCCAAGATGATTTTACTGGCCCCAAATTGCCCTCGTCAGTTTTGGTACTCAACACTGATGAATCTATCCCAGGAGCCTCCTTGGATTTTACCTCAGATTCCAAATCTTTTGTCCCAACACCAGGGCCAGGTTCTGAACTCTCATATCAAAACTCTCAGCCTGGCAGCCTGGCGAATTCAGGGTCTATGATTAATCCTACCCTTCCCAAACAGGTCATGGATGTCATCTTAGAAGCCAGACGGCCTAGCACTAGAAAATCTTATGCAGGTAAATGGAAGAGATTTTGCACCTGGATGCATGCTCAGGATTTGGATCCTCGCATTCCTAATATCCCATTGATTTTAAATTACCTGACAGACATGCTACATAAGGGTTTATCCTTCTCCTCCATAAAAATACATGCCTCAGCTATCTCTGCACATTACAATACAGATCCTCCAATCTTTTCGCATCCACTTCTGAAACAATATCTCAGAGGAGCAAAGAATTTAAGGCCCCCTAGGACACCACCCATACCTGCCTGGGACCTCAACTATGTTCTGGGAAAAACTCACTCTGCCTCATTTTGAGCCTGCTGCCGCATCTGATATTAAGTATTTATCATGGAAGACAGCTATCCTACTGGCTTTGACCTCAGCCAGGAGAGTCTCGGAGTTACAAGCACTCATGGCTGTGGAACCTTATATTATTTTTCACCAAGATAGGGTGTCTTTAAGGACTAATCCTACTTTCATGCCTAAAGTGGTTTCCAAAGTGGCTTTAAATTAAACTATTCACCTGCCAACTTTTTTCACTAATCCACAAAATAAGAGGGAAAGGATCTTGCATTCCTTGGATGTACACAGGCAACTTCGTTTTTACCTGGACAGAACCAAGGATATCAGGAAAACAGAGCAACTGTTTGTTTCTTATGCAACAAATTCCCAAGGCAAAGCTATTTCAAAACAGACCATTTCTAAATGGATTGCTCATGGAATCAGATTTTGTTACTCTCATCATGGAAAGCAAATCCCAGGAAAAATTAGGACTCGCTCTACCAGAGCTACTGCTACTTCAGCTGCCTTTCTCAGGGGAGTACCTACCAAAGATATTTTGGAAGCTGCAACTTGGAGTTCAGTGCATACTTTCTCTAAGCACTATAATCTCCCTCTTTACTCTAAGTCTAGGGCAGGCTTTGCTTCTACACTCTTGCAGGGCCTTCTAGCCACCCCTTCTACTCTATAACCACCACCCTCTACCTCAGCTTTGGGATTCAACCCTACAGTGATGACTGCAACAGTGAAACACGAACATAGTACAGTTGTGTACACTTACCATAAATGTAGATGTTCGAGTGTCTTCACTGTCGCAGTCTGGGTTACCCACCCTCCTGTCCCCTCTTATACTTTCATTAGTGTGGTTTCCTACTTCACCCTTCTTCTGAGGTGTATTTGCTACAGGGTATGGGGTTTGTTGTATGTTACATTTTTGTTTTACTATTCGCCTTCATTTTTGGGCACCTGACATCTGGGGCAAGAAAAACTGGAGAACATGGCGTCGGCTGGCAGCTTTGTACTCCTGGCGCTCTGACGTCAGGGAACAAGACTGAACAGCCGATGCCGGACCCAGACTTTGGGATTCTGGCCGACCAAGGGCTGCCTGCTGGCAGGAAGAACCCTACAGTGATGACTGCAACAGTGAAGACACGCGAACATCTACATTTATGGTAAGTGTACACAACTGTACTTTCTGCCAGCTTGGATGCGACAAGCAACCCTAAGTTCCATGAGTTACATCAGACAGACATGGATGAAAGAATCTAGAGCTAGTTATCTAACTTGCAGATGTTCATCGTGTTACCCTGCTGCAGTCATCACACTTGGGTTATCCTGCTGTCAGGCGGTCCCGCAGTCGGCCTGAGTTCCAAAGTCTTGGTCCGGCATCGGTTGCTGTCACTTCTTTCCTGACGTCAGTGCGCCAGGGGTATATATAAGAGGCATCCGATGCCATTTTTTTCAGTCTTTCTTGCCGCGCGGTGCCCGAAGCAGAAGCAGTTGCAAGTGCCAGTCGGCCAACACCTGAGATTTTCGAATCGAATTTCAGTCCGAAGTTTTCAATAAAGCTAAGTACCCCGTTGGGGAACCTTTTCTTGCCTCAGTCCAATGTCTGAAAAAGTTAACAATTGCATTTCTTGTTGGAAGCAAATACCTCATAAGGACTTCCATTCTTATTGTATTCCTTGCCTAGGCCCAGACCACGACGTCACAGGTTGTCGGTTTTGTGCTAGGTTTAATAAACGAACTATCAAACACTGTTTTGACTTCGCATGACATTACTTTGGTAAGAAATTTAATTATATCATGCCATCGGAGCAGCCGACAACCGACATGCATAAAAAACGCAAGGATAAGGGCAGGCAGCCTAGGACCAAGCCAGACTCTGAGGCCTCTGCTGGGCCTTTCGCCGGTTCTCCGGTTTTCAGTGAGGTGCCTACGCAGCCCCTGACGACCGCAGAATTGGAACTCCAGACAACTGCGGATTCTCAAGCGGAGTGTACAAGGCCGTCGCAGCCACCTTCATTAGGCCCTTCCGACACCTGAGCAGAAGGAGATCCCGGTGCAGTAGAAACACCTTCGGTTGCAGAAGGTGTCTTCAGACCGACTACACTCACCATTAAATCGTATGCTAGGCTTAAAACTCCATTAAAACCAAAAAAGACTGTACATCAGTCTCCAGTTCAAGGCCCCATGCCTAAGAAACAGATGCTTAAGATGGCTGAAGATTTGATTACCCTAATCAGGGATTCCCATCCCCCTCCAGATAAAAGACCAAGACAAGAGGAGGATTATGCTTCCTTTGACCAGGTTTCAATTTCCTCAGATTCTTCTGAGGAACAGGATTACGCTTTTCCCCCTTATGAAGACTCTGATGCTGAAGACTCTATTCCCTCAGCATCTCCCCCTGAAGACTACTCCTTTGGGGAAACTTTACATACCATGAGGGAACATTTCCACTGGGAAGGCCAGGACTACTCTGATTCTAAGAAAAGGCTCCGAGAGTTCCTTTTACTACCCCAGCACAGACCACTTGCTATCCCTCCAGTTTTAGACATTGTGGATGATGTTTACTTGGAGTCTAGTCTAAATCCAGACTCTCTACCTCCTGCTCCAGCCAAACCAGACAGATACTACAGAGTACCTGACTTGCACAAATTCCTTTATAAAAGCCCTGTGGCTGACCCAGAAACAATTTCCCAGGGTCCCAAAAAGGGTTAAAGCTTCTATGGCTAAAAATCCTGTCCCCTCTGAAAGGGATTCCAGAGCCCTAGATAAATGCGGAAAGAAGATATACACCTCAGCTACTCTGGCTATGAGAGCATTAAATTGTCAGTTTCACATGCTGAAATATCAGCAATTCCTAATGTCTCAAAACAAAAAATGAGCACACATTCTGAACAGTCTGAATTCAAGGAAATGCAGGATCTGTTGCATGCAGCTGAACAGGTGGGCAAACATACTTTACAATGTGGATTTGATTCATTGGAAGCTTTCTGTAGAGCAGCTGTTACTGGGTCTGTCATACGTAGGCATGCTTGGTTAAAAGAACAAACCCTACCTGATCATGTTAAAGCAAAATTATTGGGTGCACCTTTACAGCAGGATGTTATTTGATGTCAAAGCAGAAGAGGTTCTAAAGAAAATGGAGGATAAGGCAAAGTCTATGCAGATGGTCAAGGATTTTTTACAGGTACAACCCCCTCGTTTCAGCAGAAATTGACCAACAAAAAACTGGTCCTTTCCAGCTTCTGACAGATCACAGAGGGGCAAATACAGATGCCCAAGGGGCAGAGGTCAGTCACAAGGCCCTTACAAACCTCGCCAATGGGGTACTGCTACCCAGAAAGGAGAAGACAGGCCCCAAGCTAGCAGAAGACAAACACAATGACTCAACCCTCAAATTACCAAGAAAATCTCTCTTGGCAGCTCCCTTGGGAGGAAAATTAGCACTTTTTGCAGACAACTGGCACATCATCACAAAAGACAAATGGGTCCTAAACATTGTCTCACAAGGATACAGATTCCACTTTCATACCTTGCCAAGGATAAAAGGAATGCCAAACCTGCCACCAAATCAATGGGCAGAGGCACAAAAACAAATTACAGCTCTTATGGGCATGAGAGCCATTCAACAGGTACCTACACAGCAGCAAGGACAATGATTTTGCTTGACTCTTTCTCGTACCAAGAAAGGACAAAGCATGGAGGCCCATTCTGGATCTTTCAGTTCTGAACACCTATCTGCAAGTACCAAAATTCAAGATGCTAACACTACAGCAGCTTCTTCCCATGCTGGGCAAGAAGGCTTGGCTAGTAACGTTTGGACCTCAAGGAGGCATACCTGCATGTCCCTATCAGACAAAATTGCAGAAGATACCTCCACTTCATTGCAGGTTCAACCCATTATCAATTCTCTGCACTGCCCTTTGGCTTATCTACTGCAGACAAAGAGGAATTCAAATATACCCATACCTGGACGACTGCCTTATTCAAGCAGAAAGCAAGGGCATTCTTTTAAACATCTGGCATTTGTCAAACACCTTCTAAGTTGCCTAGGGTACACAGTAAACGAAAAGAAATCAAAACTAGTGCCCTCACAAAACATAATATTCCTGGGTGCCAGCTTGAATACAATGGCCCATATGGCTTATCTCACGCCAGACAAGCAACAACAGCTGACTCAATACTTCAAAATAATGGCAACAAAGACCCAACTCCCTGCAAGAAAAATTCTGCAGGCCTTGGGATTCATGACATCTTGCATACTACTAATACCATTTGCAAAACTGCATATGAGGAAATTACAATGGTACCTGAAAAGCGTATGGACTCAGCACAGCCACAACTTGGAAACAATGATACCACTCATTCCCTGCCTTCAACAGGAGTTTTTATGGTGGGCACAGGCATGTCACCTCAACAAGGGTCAGCCTTTCACCTTACCCACAGCCAGGCAAACTATGACAACAGATGCATCGGACTATGCCTGGGGGGCACACATGGCAGGACAGTGCATTCAGGGCAAATGGACTACAGATCAAAGGCATCTGCATATCAATCAAAAAGAAATGCTAGCAGTACAGAATGCCCTAACAGCTTTCAAGGACCTCTTACACCCAGGACAACTAATAATAAAGACGGACAATACCACAGTAATGTGGTACATAAGCAAGGGGGCACACATTCCTACCCTCTATGCAGGCAAGCAATGACCTTGTGGAACACAGCACTGTCTTACCAAGTTCAACTACAAGCACAATTCCTGCCAGGAAAGAAAAACACATTGGCAGATGACCTAAACAGAAACATCATGGATCCCCACAAGTGGAAACTAGATCCACAAGTATTTGCAATGATAACTCAAAAATGGGGACGCCCAGACATAGATCTGTTTGCCAACCCCCAAAACTACCAACTTCAAAAATTTTGCACAAAGGCATTCCACCCACAAGCTTGGAAAGTGGACGCCCTCTCATTCAGTTGGAAAACATTAACAGTGTATGCCTTTCCTCCACTGCCTCTTCTAGCAAAGGTACTGCTGAAAGTCAGATTAGAGAGGCCACAAATGATACTCATTGCACCAGACTGGCCACGCCAGCACTGGTATCCAATTCTAAGGAACATGGCCCACGGCCCACCATGGATTTTACCACAAATTCCTCACCTGCTCACCCAGCGAGACAATCAAATTCTACACAGCCAGCTCAGGACTTTAAACCTGGCTGCATGGCAAATTACCTAAACAACCAGCCAACATCTCTACCCAAAGCTGTTATGGATGTCATTCTGGAGGCCAGGAGGCCCAGCACCAGGAAAACCTATTCAGACAAATGGAAAAGATTTTGCGCCTGGAACCAGGCTAAAGGCCAAAATCCCCTTGATCCAAACATTCCTCAGATTCTACAATATTTAACTGAGATGTTGCACAAAGGACTTACCTTTTCATCTATTAAGATCCACACATCAGCAATTTCAGCTCATTACAACACGGATCCTCCTGTATTTTCACATCCACTCCTAAGACAGTACCTCAGAGGGGCTAAGAACATAAGACCGCCCAGGAGAGCACCAACACCTACTTGGGATCTCAACTTTGTTCTGGAAAAGCTTACACTGCCGCCCTTTGAACCAGGTTTTTCAGCTGATTTAAAATTTCTTTCATGGAAAACTGCCCTGCTACTAGCAATAACTTCAGCTAGAAGAGTCTCAGAGCTACAGGCACTAATGGCAGTGGAGCCTTTCCTCATTTTCCATCAAGACAGAGTCTCTCTACAAACTAACCCTTCCTTTATGCCAAAGGTGGTGTCCAGTGTGGCCCTAAACCAAACCATTCATTTGCCCACCTTTTTTCCAAATCCCCAGAACAAAGGAGAAAGACTCCTGCACTCTTTGGACTTTCACAGGCAATTACATTACTACTTGGATAAAACTAAGGCTTTCAGAAAATCTGACCAGCTCTTTGTAGCCTATGCTGCAGGATCACAAGGAAATGCTATCTCAAAACAGACCATTTCAAAATATATAGGACATTGCATATGTTTCTGCTACACGCATCATGGGAAACTGGTACCTACTAACATAAGGTCCCACTCCACCAGGGCTACAGCTACATCATCAGCCTTTCTCAGGGGGGTGCCAACCAAGGATATTCCGGAAGCTGCAACTTGGAGTTCAGTGCACACCTTCACCAAACAGTATGACTTACCTCTGTATTCTAAGACTAGAGCTGGTTTTGCCACTGCAGTTTTGCAGGGCCTACTAGCTTCTTTTAACTTTGTTTAACTCCACCACCCATCCTTAGCTTTGGGATTCAACCCAAGTGTGATGACTGCAGCAGGGTAACACGATGAACATAGTACAGTTTTGCACCTACCATAAATGTAGATGTTCGAGTGTTCACCCTGCTGCAGTCCAGGTTACCCTCCCTCCATCCCCTCTGAACTAGCTGGACTTATCTATACATTTCTATCCTATACAACCTCTGTGGTGTATTTGCTTGTGCCTGAAGGTATTGTTTTATTTTTATATGTACATTTTTATATAGCAATATATATTGCCTACCTATTGGGGGTACCAGACATCTGGGGCAAGAAAAACTGAAGAAAATGGTGTTGGATGCCTCTTATATACCCCTGGCGCACTGACTTCAGGGAGGAAGTGACAGCAACCGACGCCGGACCAAGACTTTGGAACTCAGGCTGATTGCAGGACCGCGTGACGGCAGGATAACCCAAGTGTGATGACTGCAGCAGGGTGAACACTTGAACATCTACATTTATGGTAGGTACAAAACTGTACTTTATACATCTTAGATGTCTGATTATAATCAAATGAATAATTATATAGTGTGTAGCATAATATATTTCCACTTATTGCTGTCAGACGTGGAACAAACCCCTCTGCACATTTTTTGTACTGCACTTGCAGATCATATACTAAACAACAGCTATAGTTTAGTTTGTGTTACGTAGGTGCAGTATTGCAACTGGCATGCTCATGCAAACTTGTGGACAGGCATACCCTTCCTGGACATAAAGGGATTGTTCTTTTCAGGTGAGTATGCTCTTCCAGGCTACACAGTAACTCAGATTTCCTGCTAAGTGTGCTTGAGTCAGATGAAATTAATCAGTGCTGTTAATCATACTTCAACAGTAATCCTTATGGTAAATGTAGGACAATTATGTGAACACATTCACCATAACAATAGATATTTGACTAGGAGAATTGTTGCTCTAATAATAAACTCTTGCCCATCTACTCCTGCCTGGGTTTCATGTTTCCACTACTTTCAGTACTGTGAAATGGAGAGAGAGTAACATTATTTTACCTATATGGAAAAAGAAGAGGGAGGAAAGCATTAGTATATTGGCCTTCGGCTCCCTCATGTTCATCCTTTATCCCCCAAGATAGATCTGAAAGTAAACACATTAGAAAGTCTTCAAAGACATTACAGACTGGTGATCAGAATTACTGTATGCCCCTTGCTAAGGCTTATTTACTTTGTGCCATTTTCATTTTTTTTTTTGGAATAAGATAAAATCTGTTCCCCTTTATGCCATGTGTCTGGCTGATGCCCTGACTTAGGAGAGAAGTCCATATTCTCTCTGAGGATGTGCACAAAAGGTCCTGAAGTCAGACAGTGAGCTGATGCCTCCCAGGGTTCAGTTCCTTTAGATAATGATTTTACTGCACAAATAAACTTAATTCTCAAACATCTATTAAAATGTGTGTTCATACAGTCTTACTTTTCATAACACTAGTGGCATTTTGTCACATGTTCATCTATTGAGTTAAAAGCCACAGTACAAGACTGTGATGCTCATTCACTCTTTAAGTCGTGAGGTTTTGAGAGGACTGTGAGGGCACTGTCTTGGAAATGGCCTGACTTCCAACTTTTTTATGTGACTGCATTAATTCTTTGTAATTTGTGGCATTTCTATTATAAATGGTGTTATGTGGAAAACGGGTCTATATTAAAAGACCTAAGAGGTGTTTCAGCGAACACCTCTTGGTCGACACGTAATGAGCAAACGCACTAAAGCGAGAACGCTCAAAACAGCGGTTTCTTACCCTGGGAAAGAAACTGCTAGCACAAACACACTCTTTAAAACATAACAACGTGGGAGGCTTCCCCACACCCCGCTAACTAAATATACCAACTCCGAGATCCCACTACAGTGAGGAAAGGGGCGAACACTTGGGGATGGCCAAGTGATTTCTTTCCCAGGGAAAGAAATCACTGTTTTGAGCGTTCGCTCATTACATGTCAACCAAGAGGTGTTCACTGAAACACCCCTTCAGTCTTTTAATGTAGACCTATGGAAAACACCTAATTACACTGAAGTTTTTGATGATTCCACTCCCTCTGTCAACTTTCACAGTGGTGGAGCCCTTATGTGAAGCTGCTCACACGATTGTAGGACACAGTTTTGGCAGCACTAAAAATATGCCCCCCCCCTTTCACCCATCAGAAGAACCTGGCATATTTTTTTGGGACGAAACCTGAAAAGCTCTGAAATGGCACTTTTTTGGGTCTAGTCATTTGAGATTTCAAGTCAGTCTGCTGATGCCCTGATTCTGCCCACAAAATGACTATTGTCCTTTACAAAACTGTCTGTATGGTTAGATCAAGTAAAGTATCCTAATGCTGATCTCTGTGGTTCAGCATAGGTCCCAGAGATCACAGCATTTTGCCACCTCACTGCCTCTTGAGTCTTCAATAAGTGTAGAAAGAGAATTTACTCCTAACACATTTGAAATCCAAGCCTTCATGTATTCAATTCATCTTGAGAAAAGCAGAATAAAGAATAGGTACACCAACTGTTAATAGTAAAAATTAAACTGAAAAAAAATATTCACAGGAAACTTTTATTGTAACTTAAATACTATTGTCCTTTACTGTGAAATTCATCAAAGTAATTGTAGTGCTTTTGTCCTTTACTATGATCTTTGTCAGATGAATTCTATCACTTGCTTTCTTTACTAGGGATCCTAGCACTTGTGTCATGTACTGTGGACTTCAGAACAGTCCTCTTTTGATGTCGTCCAGAGTAGAGGAAAAAAGCACTCCCAGGTTTCAGTTAACATTTCCTGTGGATGATTATTGGAGGTTTGCTTTTCAGTTCATTCATCATACCTCTTCAGTCACCAGTTCCTTGGTTCTATGAAGGTACTGGGTAACTAGAATACTTCCAGGAGATCTTGTGTTTATCTTCCATGGTGGGGGTACCATGTGTTTAGTTCTGATTGAGATTTTGCTTACACTGTAGCTAAGTATGCAGGCTCAGGTTTGTCCCTTTACAGGATGTATGGCTGAGACCACGTAAGGAAGGAAGGTGCTCAAGAGCAACATCTTAGATGCCATTTTCTTGAGAGAATTACTGATGTTCATCGTGTTTCACTGTTGCAGTCATTACACTTGGGTTATCCTGCTGGCAGGCTACCCGCAGTCTGCCTGAATTCCAAAGTTCTGGTCTGGTATCAGCTGCTGTCACCTCTTCCCTGACGTCAGTGCACCAGGGGTATAAAAGATGCAGCCGATGCAATTTTCTTCAGTCTTTCTTGCCGCTCGGTGCCCAAAGCAAAAGCAGTTTGCAAGTGCCGGTCGGCCAACTCCTGAGATTTTTTAAATCAAATTTCAGATCCGAAGTCTTCAGTAAAGCTAAGTACCCCGTTGGGGAAACTTTTTTCTTGCTCCACACCGATGTCAGAAAAAGTTAACAATTGTATTTCTTGTGGGAAGCAAATACCTCATAAGGATTTTCATTCTTACTGTATTCCTTGCCTAGGCCCTGACCACGACGTTGCTAGCTGTCGGTTTTGTGCTAGATTTAACCAACGCACTATTAAGCGTCAGTACAATTTTGCTTTTCATTACTTTGGCCGAAGGTTTAATTATATAATGCCGTCGGAACAGCCGACAACCGGAGTTTATAAAAAGTGCAAGGAAAAGGACAGGCATCCGAGGTCCAAAACTGATGATGAGGCCTCCGCTAGGCCAGTCGCTGGTTTGCCGGTTCTCAGTGAGGCGCTTTCGCAGCCCCTGACACCCACTACCTCAGAGCCACAGGCCGCTTCCGACTCCCACGTGGCGACAACTAGGCCTCTGGATACTTAAGGAATTGGACACTCGGAAACTATTCCCTCAGATGGGTCTGGAGCCGCTGAGCAGGCATCGGCTTCTGAGGGTGTTTTCAGACCTACACAGTTATATGTCAAGCCAACCTCAGCTTCCAAGGCAAAGACTAAAACAGCTTTAAAGACAAAGAAACAAGTATAGCATTCTCCTGGACAGACTTCCATGCCTAAGAAACAGATGCTTAAAATGGCCGAAAACCTAATTACTTTGATCAGGGGTTCCCATCCCCCTCCTGATAAGAGGCCTAGGCAAGACACAGAATATGATTCTTCTGATCAGGTTTCCATTTCCTCTGACTCCTCTTCAGAACAGGGATGCTCTCTTCTCCCTATGAGGATTCTGATGCTGAAGAATCTATTCCTTCAGCTTCTCCTCCTGAGGATTATTCTTTTGGGGAAACCCTGCATACCATGAGGGAGCATTTTCACTGGGAGAGCCAAGATTACTCAGAATCTAAGAAAAGGCTCAGAGACTTTCTTCTACTGCCTCAACACAGACCTCTTGCTATTCCACCTGTTCTAGACATTGTAGATGATGTATTTTCAAAGTCTGGCCTGTCTCCTGACTCTTTTCCCCCCCTGCACTTGTTAAGCCAGACAGATACTACAGGGTTCCAGATTCTCATAAATTTCTATATAAAAACCCTGCTGCTGACCCAGAAACTATATCTCAGGGTCCCAAGGGGGTCAAGGCCTCCACTGCAAAAAACCCTGTCCCCTCGGGTAGGGATTCTAGGGCACTGGACAGATGGGGGAAAAAAGTTTGCACTTCTGCAGCCTTGGCTGTAAGGGCTTTAAATTGTCAGTTTCATATGCGGAAATATCAGCAATACTTAATGTCACTGCTAAAACAGAAAATGTTGACAAATTCTGAATGTTCTGAAAACAAGGAAATGCAGGATTTATTGCATGCAGCTGAACAAGTGGGAAAGCATACTTTGCAATGTGGTTTTGATTCACTGGAGGCCTCTTGCAGGGCCGCTGTTACAGGTTCTGTCATTAGAAGGCATGCTTGGTTAAAGGAACAGAATCTGCCTGATCTTGTTAAAGCAAAATGATTGGATGCTCCATTACAGCATGATACTTTGGTATTAAGGCAGAAGAGGTGTTGAAGAAAATGGAGGATAAAGTGAAATCTATGCAGACAGTAAAGGATTTCTTACAGGTACAGCCACCCAGATTTAGCAGGAACTGGCCTTCTAAGAATTGGTCCTTTCCAGTGTCAGACAGGCCACAAAGAGAGATAAAGATGCCCTAGTGGCAGACCCCAGCCCCAAGTCATACAGGCCCAAACAATGGGGTGCTTCTACCTCCAAAAGTGGAGAAGACAAATCACAGCCATATAGGAAACAGTCCCAATTACTTTCCTCTGCCAATGCCAAGCACTTATCTTTTGGCAGCACCCTTAGGGGGAAAGCTAGCACTTTTTTCACAAACTTGGCATATGATCACCCAGGACAAATGGGTCCTAAATATAGTCTCTCAGGGCTACAGGTTCTATTCACACCCTTCCAAATGCAAAAAGTATGCCAGACCTGCCACACAATCAATGGGCAGAGGCACAAAAGCAAGTTTCATCTCTCATGGACATGAGGGATATTCAGCGAGTACCACAGCAAGAGCAGGGACAAGGATTTTACTCAAGACTTTTCTTAGTACCCAGAAAGGACAAAGCCTGGAGACCAATTCTGGACCTGTCTATTCTAAATACTTTTCTGGATGTTCCAAAATTCAAAATGTTGACTCTGCAGCAGCTTCTGCCCATGCTGGGCAAGAAGGCTTGGCTTGTAACTTTGGACCTCAAAGAGGCATAACTGCATGTCCCGATCAGACAATCTTGCAGACGATACTTCAGATTGATAGCTGGCTCAATGCACTACCAATTCTCTGCACTGCCCTGTGGCTTATCTACTGCGCCCAGGGTCTTCACAAAATGGCTGGTACCAGTAATTGCATACTGCAGACAAAGAGGAATTCAAATATACCCATACCTGGACGACTGCCTTATTCAAGCAGAGAACAAAGACATTCTGTTGAAGCATCTGGCGTTTCTAAAAAGATTACTAATTTGCCTGGGGTACACAGTAAACGAAAAGAAATCAAAACTAGTACCCTCTCAAGAGATAATATTCCTGGGTGCAAGCTTAAATACAACTGCCCAAGATGGCTTATCTTATGCCAGACAAACAAAGGCAACTGACTTCTTACTTCGAAAAGATGGCAACAAAGACCCAGTTATCTGCAAGAAAAATTCTGCAGGCTTTGGGCTTCATGGCATCCTGCATTCTGCTAATTCCATATGCAAGACTGCATATGAGGAAGCTACAATGGTATCTAAAAAGTGTTTGGACTCAACATTGCCACAGCCTGGAAACATTAATTACCCTCATTCTCTGCCTGCAACAGGAGTTTCGATGGTGGGCACAGGCTGTCACCACAACAAGGGACAGCCATTCACTTTACCCACAGCCAGGCAGGCACTAACAACAGATGCATCAGATTATGCCTGGGGCGCCCACATGGCAGGAAAATGTATTCAGGGTACATGGCCCGCAAGCCAAATGCATTTTCACATCAATCAAAAAGAGATGCTAGCAGTACAGAATGCCCTGACAGCCTTCAAGGATCTACTTCATTCAGGACAACTGCTGATAAAGACAGACAATACTACAGTCATGTGGTACATAAACAAGCAGGGAGGCACACATTCTTACCCCCTCTGCAGACAAGCCATGATTCTGTGGAACACAGCATTAACTTATCAAGTACACCTGCAAGCACAATTCCTGCCAGGAAAGAGAAATACTCTGGCAGACGAACTAAGCAGAAACCTCATAGATCCTCACAAGTGGAAACTAGATCCACAAATCTTCAGCATGATAACAAAAAAATGGGGATGCCCAGACATAGATCTGTTTGCCTCCCCTCGCAACTGCCAACTACAGAGATTCTGCACAAGGACTTATCACAAACAAGCATGGAAAGTGGATGTTCTGTCATTCAGCTGGAAAACCCTTACAGTATATGCCTTTCCTCCACTGCCTCTCCTCCCCAAGGTACTTCTAAAGGTCAGACAAGAGAAGCCAAAAATGATACTGATTGCCCCTGACTGGCCACGCCAGCACTGGTACCCAATCCTAAAGAGCGTGTCTCAAGGCCCAGCCTGGACATTACCTCAAATTCCTCATTTACTGACCCAACAAAACAATCAGATCCTGCACAGCCAACTCAGAACCCTAAATCTGGCAGCATGGCAGATAATGTAACCATTCAGAACACACCTCTTTCTAAAGCAGTTATGGAAGTTATTTTGGAGACCAGGAGGCCCAGCACCAGAAAATCTTACGTAGAAAAATGGAAGAGATTCTGTGCTTGGAACCAGGCACAAGGAATTGACACGCTTGTACCTAATATTCCTCAGATTTTACAATACCTAACTGAGATGCTGGACAAAGGCCTATCCTTCTCATCAATTAAGATCCATGCCTCTGCCATTTCTGCTCATTACAATATGGACCCACCTATTTTTTCACATCCACTGCTAAGGCAGTACCTCAGAGGGGCCAAAAACATAAGACCTCCAAGGAGAGCACCAGTACCTGCATGGGACCTCAATTTTGTCTTGGAAAAGCTCACACTGCCTCCTTTTGAGTCTGCCAATACAGCTGAGATAAAATTCTTATCATGGAAAACAGCTCTGCTCCTAGCAATAACTTCAGCAAGAAGAGTCTCAGAGTTACAGGCATTAATGGCTGTGGAACCTTTTATTATTTTCCATCCGGACAGGGTTTCTCTAAGGACAAACCCAACATTTATGCCTAAGGTAGTGTCCAGTGTGGCTCTTAACCAAACCAATCATTTGCCTACCTTTTATCCAAACCCACAGAATAAAGGGGAGAGACTTCTGCATTCTTTGGACATACACAGACAGTCACGCTTCCACTTGGACATAACTAAAGCTTTCAGACAGACTGAGCAACATTTAGTGGCATATGCTGCAGGATCACAAGGAAAGGCTATTTCAAAGCAGACTCTCTCAAAATGGATAGGCCACTGCATTTATTTCTGCTATTCATAACATGGCAAATCAGTGCCTAAGAGCATTAGGCCACATTCAACCAGAGCAGCAGCCGCTTCAGCAGCCTTCCTCAGAGGAGTACCAACCAAAGATATTTTGGAGGCTGCAACTTGGACTTCAGTGCACACTTTTACAAAGCACTACCACTTACCTCTTTACTCTAAATCCAGAGCAGGCTTTGTCACTGCAGTTCTGCAGGGCCTCATAGCCACTCCTAATTCTATTTAGGCCCAACCACCCAACCTCATCCTTGGGATTCAACCAAGTGTAATGACTGCAACAGTGAAACACGATGAACATAGTACAGTTGTGTACCTACTATAAATGTAGATGTTCGAGTGTGTATTCACTGTTGCAGTCCAGGCTACCCTTCCATTGCTGGGACTTATCTGTACTTCTCTATTCTATACAACCTATGTGGTGTATTTGCTTGTAGATGAAGGTAATTTTATGTTACTGCGTGCTTTTTTATAAGTAGAATATTTAGCCTACCCTTTTGGGAGCACCTGACATCTGGGGCAAGAAAAACTGAAGAAAATGGCGTTGGCTGCATCTTTTTTACCCCCTGGCGCACTGACATCAGGGAAGAGGTGACAGCAGCCGACGCTGGACCAGGACTTTGGAATTCAGGCCGACTGCGGGTAGCCTGCCAGCAGGATAACCCAAGTGTAATGACTGCAACAGTGAATACACTTTAACATCTACATTTATGGTAGGTACACAACTGTACTTTTGATGTTCTTGTTTCACTGTTGCAGTCCTGACTTGTGGGATTCTCTGCCATAAAAGCCCCTGGCCAGCTGACTACCAGAGATAATTCTTTCCTCCTCCTAAGGGTAGTGGATCCCCTAACCTTCTTCCGGAGAGACAGGCATCAGAATGTCAGCGGTCCCTACGCCAAAGTGACTCCTATGAAAAGTACTGCTGCAGGGCCTTCACCTAGGCCTACCGACTCTCTTTCTCAGGGATGCCAACCAAGACTTTAGACTAGCTGAAGACCTGATCTCCATATTTAGGTCTAGACAAGCACCTGGGGATGCCTCCCCCAGGTAGAAGGAAAAGGGGTCTTACTTCTGAAGCTTTCCCAGATCCTTTTGAATCTGAGGAGGATTCAGACCTAGAGGGGTCTGGTTCTAAAGAAGGACCCTCCCTCACTTCCTTTGATGATTCAGATTCAGAGGAGAGCCTGACCTCTGCCTCCTCCCCCAGAGGATATCACCTGTGGAGAGTGACTCCATGCTATGAGGGAACATTTCCAGTAAGAAGCACAGGAATACATCAAAAAAGAGAATTAGGGAGTTCCTGGATCTGCCAAAATACAAACCTCTTGCTTGTCCACCCTTTTAGAGGTGGTTAAGGATGTCTTCCAGGATACCTCCATGAATCCTGACTTTTCCCCCAGCCCCTTGTAAGCCAGACAGGTTTTATAGGGTAAAAGACTCCCATAAATACCTTTTCAAAAATCCATCTGCTGATCCAGAGGTGGTCAACCCAGGACCCAAAGGGGTTTGAGCTAGTACCTCTAGAAACTCTCTACTTATGGATAGAGAGAGCAGGGCCATTAATATATTTTGGGGAAAAGGTAAATACATCAGCCATCCTTACTATGAGGGCTCTCAACTGTCAGTTTCACATGACTGATTATCAGCAATCCATTTTGGACCAACTTAAAAAAAGAGGCCTCTTCACTGGAGGATAAAAACCTCTCTAAAGAGCTTTTGGATCTGTGCCACTCCAGTTCTCAGGTAGCTAGGCAATCCTTAGTGTGCCTATGATGCTTTGGAGGCTTCTTGCGGGGCAGCTGCCACTGGCTCAGTTATTAGAAAGCATGCATGGCATATGGAACAATCTCTTCATGACCATGTTAAATCTAACCTTGTTGATTCTCCCTTTGACAAGGAATTCTCTTTGGACCTAAAGCTGAGGCTGTTCTTAAAAAGATGGAGAACAAAGCTAAGTCTATGCAGACTGTGAAAGACTTCCTCCAAGTTCAGCCTCCCAGGTTTAGCCAGAACTTCCCCACTAAATGTGCCTTTCCCTCCCAACTTAGAGGTGGACAAAGGAAAACCCAATGGAAAAGGACTTGTAGGCAGAGGCAACAGATGCAGAAACCCAGACAATGGACATTAGAAACTTCCTGGCAAGGGAGGTCTAGGCCCTAGGCTTCTGCCAGAGAGCAGCAATGACTCTCTCACTCTACTTCCCAAAACCCCCTACCCTCCACAAGACTTGGAGGAAGGCTGTCCCTGTTCAAACAAACTGGGCTCATCACTTCAGACAAGTGGGTTCTGAACATTATTTCAAATGGTTACAATCTCACTTTCAAAGAGCCTTTAAGGTACTCAGGCTATCCAGGTATTCCTCAGAATCAAAAACAGAGGCCATTTCTCAAATCCAAATTTTGTGCTCTCAGGGATCAGTGTAATAAGTTCCAAAACATCAAAAAGGCAAAGGATTCTACTCTAGGCTACTCCTGGTTCCCAGAAAAGAAACCTCTTGGCACCCTATCTTAGTCCTGTCCAGCCTTAATCAGTTTCTCCTGGTTACAAAATTAAAAATGTTGACTATTCAAAAAATCCTGCCTGTGATAGCCCTATGGGCTTTTATGGTCTCTCTGAATTTAAAACATGCCTACCTGTACATCCCAATTCAAGAATCACACCGAAGTTTCTTCGCTTCAGAAAGGTTCCAGTCACTATCAGTTTTCAGTACTGGCCTTTGGCTTGTCTTCTGCTCCAAGGGTTTTTGCCAAGTACTTAGCTCCTGCAGTTTTCTTCTGCAGGATCAGTGGGGTCCAAATATACCCCTACCCGGACGATTGCCTGATGCAGACTGCAAATCTATCAAAATTTACAAGTATCTGAAGTTTACCCAAGACCTCCTGTTCTTCCTGGACTTCATGATAAATATTCAAAAATCCAACACTGTTCCATCCAACAGGATAGTCTTCCTGGGGGGACTTCTGGACTCCTCACTTCAAAAAGCCTTATTTCCCTTGGCAATGTCTCCTTTTTGACCCACTACTTCCAAAAGTATCATGCACAGGCAATGCATCCCAACCAGGGAGTTTCTCTGAGCACTTTGATACATGGTATCTTGTATTCTCATGGTTCCTCTGGCCAGGCTGCACATGAGGAAACTCCAGTGGTACCTCAAAAATATATGATGCAAGCACTTTGTCCCTGACCACTGAAGTACATCTGATCCCTTCTCTCAGAGAGGATTTTTCTTGGTGGGTACAGGCTCATGCCCAAAATCAGGGCCTTCATTTAGATTCATTCCCCAGGGCCAAACACTAACCACAGATGACTCAGACAGCCTGGGGAGCTCACTTTCAACACCTCCAATCCCAAGGGAAGTGGGAGATTCAGTTCAAGGACAAGCACATAAACTGGAAAGAGCTTATGGCAGTACAAAAAGGCCTGATAGCTTTCAAGGAAAAATAGGAACCAGGGGTCCTGTTAGTCAAAAGAGACAACACCACAGTTATGTGATACATAAACAGGAAGGGGGCACCCATTTGTACCCTCTATGCCATCTACCAATGCAGGTTTGTGAAAGTGCACATGCTCTAGGGTTGCACCTTCTGGCACAATACCTTCCAGGGGCTCAAAACACTCTAGCAGATCACCTCAGCAGAAATTGGATGCCCCCCCCCAATGAATGGCATCTGCATCAGGAAAGATATCTCAGCATGACCCAGAGATGGGGAGTCCCACAGGCAGACTTCCTTGTTACCAAGGGAAATGCTCAAGTGGTAAGATTCTATTCTAGGATCAAACAGAAATCAGATGGGAGAACAGATACTTTCTCCTTCCTTTGGACTCTGCTCTTCATTTATACATTTCCTCCCATACCACTACCTTGAGTGCTTCTAAAGATAAGAGAAGAGGGCCCAAGGGCAATGGCAATAGCCACAGACTGGCCCAGGCAGCACTGGTATCCTCGGCTTCTTGAACTAATCAGAGTCCATGGCTGTTGCCTCAGAGTCGACCTTCTAACTCAGGACAAGGGAAGGATTGTGCACCCCAGCTTGCAGGCACTCAGCCTTTCAGCTTGGCTAATTCCACAGCATACAGGATTAAGCTTACCCTAAGCAAATAGGTTCAGGACATTCTCAAGGAGTCTAGAATGTCTGGTACTAGGAAATCATATTCAGCTAAGTGTAAAAGATTTTCAGTCTGGTGCCAGCAGCAGCATCGCAATCCAGATTGATACCATTCTAGATTATCTGGCTAGTCTGGTTGATAAAGGCCTTTCTTTCTCCTCTATTAAAATTCATGCATCTGCCATTTTGGCCCATATACCTGCTCTGTTACCTGTCTTTTCCCATCCCTTGCTAAGACAATTTCTTAGAAGAGTCATCCACATCAGACCACCCAGAAGGCAACCTATCCCTCCTTTGTACCTCAACTTTGTTCTGGAAAAATTGATAGTCTCAAACCTGCAGCCTCTGCCCAACTGAAGTTTCTAACTTTGAAAACTGCCATAGTGTTGGTTATCACCTCAGCCAGGAGGGTCTCTGAACCGTAGGCTCTCATGGCAGTAGAACCTTTCCTTATCTTCCACCCAGACAGGGTTTCCCTCAGAACTAATCCTTCTTTCTTGTCCATAGTGGTCACTGACACTTGTCTAAATCAAGCCATTCACCTGCCTGCATTCTTTCCCAACCCCCAGAACAAAGGAGAAAGAAGACTTCATTCCCTGGATGTGCATAGGCAGTTTCCTCTACTGTCTTGACAGAACAAGAGCTTTGAGGAAATCTGACCAGCTTTCTGTGACCTGTGCCCCTGGCTCAGAGGGAAAACCAGCTTCTAAACAAACTTTCTCAAAATGGATCTCCCACTTGATCTACTTTTGCTAAAGCCATCATGGCAAAAAATCTCCCGAAACTGTCAGGTCACATTCCACTAGGCCTACTGCAACCTCTTTTGCCTTCTTGAAAGGGGTCCCTATTAAGGGCAGGCTGGAAACTACCATCTGGTTATTTGTGCATACGTTCACCAAACATTACCATTTGGCAGCCTTTTCTAGGTCCAGAGCAGGATTCGCCGCTGCCATCCTGCAGAGCATCCTCTCTTCTCCTTAATCTCCTTACTCCCTCTTTTCAGCTTTAGGTGTCTTCCCACAAGTCAGGACTGCAACAGTGAAACAGGAAGAACATAGTGCAGTTGTGTACACTTACCATAAATGTAGATGTTTAAGCGTTTTCACAGTTGCAGTCTTCTTTTCATTCCTCCTTCCTCAGCCTATTGGTTAGATGTTCTTCATGTTTCACTGTTGCAGTCATCACATTTGGGTTATCTGCTTGCAGGTAGCCCTCAGTCGGCCTGAATACCAGAGTCTTGGGATTTCTGAGTCGGATGCTGAGCTTCTTCCAATACATCAGGTCGTCAGGGGTATAAAACATGCAGCCGATGCCATTACCTCAGTCTTTCTTGCTGTGCCCAAAGCAGAAGCAGTTCGCAAGTGCCGGTCGTCAGTCTTCTGAAACTTTTGCTTTTTCGAGTTTCAAAACTGAAGTCTTCTAAAAGATAAGTACCCTGTTGGGGATCCTTTTTTCTTGCTCTAACCGATGTCAGAAAAAATTAATAATTGTCTTGCCTGTGGAAAGCAAATACCTCACAGAGATTTTCATTCTTACTGCGTCACCTGTTTAGGCCCAGACCACAATGTCCCTCACTGTCGGTTTTGTGCTTTGTTCAACGCCCGAACTAGTAGGCGTCAGGCAATTTTTGTAGCCATGGACTCTGATTAGTTCAAGAAGCCGAGGATACCAGTGCTGCCTGGGCCAGTCTGTGGCTATTGCCATTGCCCTTGGGCCCCCTTCTCTTATCTTTAGAAGCACTCAAGGTAGTGGTATGGGAGGAAATGCATAAATGAAGAGCAGAGTCCAAAGGAAGGAGAAAGTATCTGTTCTCCCATCTGATTTCTGTTTGATCCTAGAATAGAATCTTACCACTTGAGCATTTCCCTTGGTAACAAGGAAGTCTGCCTGTGGGACTCCCCATCTCTGGGTCATGCTTTCGCTCTTGATCTCCGTACTCTGAAATGGCTTCGATAAGCCATCCAACTACCGATCTTCCGCAAAAGCATAAGGATAGACAGAGACAGACCACAAAGGTCCAAAACTGCCGACGACACTACCGTTAAGCTAGTCTCCAGTCCACCGGTACTCAGTAAGGCACTTTTGCAGCCCCTGATACCCAGTTCTACAGATTCGCAGACCTCTACTGAGACCCATTCGGAGTCCAGTATGCTGCGAGATGCTTCTTCGACTATGGAACCTGCGGATGTCTCTACCTTGGATGGGTCCGGAGCCGCTGTGCAGGCACCGGCTTCTGAGGGTGTATTCAGGCCTTCCAATTTTCATATTAAACCGACGACTTCATTTCAAACCAAAAATACCGAATTCCTCAAGCCTAAAGTTCGCACTACGCCTAGGAAACAGACGACCAAAGCGCATTCTCAGGCCCACATGCCACAAAAACAAATGCTTAGAATGGCTGAAGACCTCATTACCTTAATTAGGGGAAGTCAGCCTTCTCCCTTAAAGAGACCAAGAACTGATTTTCCTTCTGATTCTTCTGATCAGGAATCTGATAACTCTGATCCTTCTGATTACCAGGACATACCCTTATCTACCTATGAGGATTCTGATGCAGAGGATTCCATTCCCTCTGCTTCCCCTCCAGAAGATTTTTCTTTTTGTGAAACCCTTCATACCCTTAGAGAGCATTTCTGCTGGGAGAGCCAGGACTACTCTCAATGCAAAAAAGAGACTCTGGGAATTTTTAAACTTGCCTCAGCATAGGCCTCTAGCTATCCCTCCTGTTCTGGAAATTGTAGATGATGTCTTCTTGGAATCCAGCCTTACCACTGATACTTTGCCTCCAGCTCCCAGGAAACCCGACAGGTACTATAGAGTACCTGACTCCCACAAATTCCTTTTTAAGAATCCTACTGCAGATCCAGAGAACATTTCCCAGGGACCTAAAGGCATTAAGGCTACAACTGCCAAAAATCCTACGCCTTCGGACAGGGATTCTAGGGCTCTAGACAGATGGGGTAAGAAGGTATACACCTGTGCTACTCTTGCCATTAGGTCTTTAAATTGCCAGTTTCATATGTTAAAGTATCAGAAGCATATTACGGAGCTAATTAAGCAGAAAATTATATTGATTCCTGACTGTGCAGAACACAAAGATTTTTTTACAAGAGTTAATGCATTCTGCTAACCAGGTTGGTAAACATACTTTGCAATGTGGTTTTGATGTTTTAGAAGCATCTTGCAGAGCTGCTGTCACTGGGTCTGTTCTTAGAAGGCATGTTTGGCTTGAGGAACAAAACTTGCCAGATGATGTCAAAGCAAAATTACTAGATGCACCATTAAACCAAGAGCATCTATTTGGCAATAAAGCAGAAGTCCTCAAAAGGATGGAGGAGAAAGCTAAATTTATGCAAACTGTTAAGGATTTTTTACAAGTACAGCCACCTAGATTCAGTAGGCATTGGCCTTCAAACAACTGGTCTTTTCCAGTCCATTCAGGGCCTTCTCAGTCCAAGCCCAGGGGCGGCAGACCACCAAGACTTCCATCAGGTTATGCACAGATATAAGCAATGGAGTGCTCCCACGTCCAAAACAGGGAGTAGTAAACCACCATCATATGGTAAAATTGAACAATGACTTATCCTTAACTCTTCCAAGCCTTGCCCAAGTACTTGCACCTTTAGGAGGGAAGCTTGCCCTGCATGCCAAAAACTGGGAATACATTACCCAAGACAGATGGGTCTTAAACATCGTTTCCCAAGGATACAGATTTCACTTCCAGTCACTCCCAACCTAAGCGGATGGCCAGACCTCTCCCCAAACCAGTGGGCAGAGGTCCAAAAGCAAGTACTTTCCCTTCTCAGTATCAAGGCTATTCAACCTGTCCCAGCAGAACAAAGGGGACAAGGCTTTTATTCCAGACTGTTTCTGGTTCCCAAAACAGAAAACTGTTGGTGTCCTATCCTGGATCTTTCTATTCTCAACACCTTTCTGGTGGTTCCAAAATTCAAAATGCTAACTCTACAACAGCTGCTTCCTATGCTAGCCAAGGACTCCTGGCTAGCAACCCTAGACTTAAAAGAAGCTTATCTGCACATCCCCATAAGGGAATCTTGCAGGAAATACCTATGTTTCAGAGCAGGCTCTGCACTTCCCTTTGGCTTATCTACTGTGCCTAGGGTATTCACAAAGTGCGTAGCTCCAGCCATTGATTATTGCAGGCAGAGAAGAATTGAAATTTACCCATACTTGGACGATTGCCTGATTCAGGCGGACAGCCAGGATTTGCTACTACAGCACCTGGCATTTGTAAAGAGACTTCTAACTTCACTGGGGTACACCATCAATGAAAAGAAATCACAGCTGGTACCCAGCCAACAGATTGTATTCCTGGAAGCAAGCTTGAACACAGCTTCACAGATGGCATACCTCACTCCAGAGAAACAAATTTATTTGACAAACTACTTCAATCTACTGGCCACCAAAATCCGGCTATCTGCAAGAAAAATACTGCAAGCCCTGGGGTTCATGGCCTCTTGCATTCTATTAATTCCATATGCAAGACTGCATATGAGGAAACTTCAATGGTACCTAAAAAGTCTCTGGTGTCAACATTCTCAGGACCTGTAACAATGATTCCTATCACTCCTTGCCTAAGGACAGAGTTCCTTTGGTGGGCAGAGGCCTGCAACCACAACAAGGGGCTCCCTTTCACTCTACCCCCTGCTGCCCAAACCCTAACAACAGACGCATGAGACTATGCATGGGGGGGGGTCTCACATGGCAGGGAAGTGCATTCAGGGCAAATGGAACCCAAAACAAATGCACCTGCATATAAATCAAAAAGAAATGTTAGCTGTATGTAATGCTCTGACAGCCTTCAAAGGCCTTATTCTTCCAGGACAACTATTGGTAAAGACAGACACCACCACAGTTATGTGGAACATAAACAAGAAGGGGAAACCCATTCCTACCCACTCTGCAGATTAGCCATGGCTCTGTGGAATACAGCCTTGAGCAGCCAAGTGCCCCTGCAAGCTCAATTCCTGCCAGGCAAACTAAATTCACTGGCAGATGACTTAAGCAGAAATCTCATGGACCCACACGAGTGGAATCTGGAACCCAAAATATTTAAGCTTTTGAGGAACAGGTGGGGGGCACCAGAGGTGGACCTTTTTGCTTCCCCTCAGGACTATCAATTGAGCAAATATTGCACCAGAACTCCCTACAGCCAAGCTTGGAAAGTGGATGCCCTGTCCTTCACCTGGGAAAACCTAACTGCCTATGTCTTTACCCCTCTGCCCCTCCTCTCAAAGTTTCTACTAAAGATCAAACAGGACAAGCCAAGGACAATCCCGATTGCACCAGACTGGTCACACAAGCACTGGTACCCTCTTTTGTGCAGTCTGACAGTGCTGCCACCTTGGCACCTGCCTCAGACTCCTTCCCTGGTGTCTCAGCAGGTGGGCCAGATTCTCCACTCTCAGCTACAGACCCTGAACCTAGCAGCCTGGCTCATCCACTGAATTCTTCACCAGCAATTCTCAGTAAGCAAGTGCTGGATGTCATTCTTGAGGCAAGGAGGCCTAGTACTAGAAAATCCTATTCGGAAAAGTGGAAAAGATACTGCTCCTGGAGCCAGTCTCAGGGAATGGACACAACTGTGCCCAACTTACCCCACATACTAGACTAATCAGAAATGCTCCGCAAAGGCCTATCCTTCTCTTAAGATTCATGCCTCTGCCATCTCAGCCCATTATAATACTGAGCCACCCCTTTTCTCATCCCCTGGTCAAACAGTTCCTGAGAGAAGCCAAAAATTTAAGACCCCCCAGGAGAGCTCCCACTCCGGCCTGGAACCTTAACTTTGTATTGAAAAAGCTCACGTTTCTGCCCTTTGAACCTGCTGCCGCAGCTGAATTAAAGTTCCTCTCATGGAAGACAGCTTTACTTCTAGCCGTCACTTCAGCAAGAAGAGTGTCTGAATTGCAGGCCCTCATGGCTGTGGAACCATTCATTATCTTCCATGCGGACAGGGTTTCCCTCAGGACTAACCCATTATTTATGCCCAAGGTGGGTATCTACTGTGGCTTTAAACAAATCCAGTCATTTGCCAACTTTTTTCCCTAATCCTCAGAATAAAGGGGAAAGGATCCTGCACTTCCTGGACGTGCACAGGCAGCTCAAGTTCTATCTGGACAGGACTAAGCTTTTCAGAAAATCTGACCAGCTGCTAGTCAGCTTTGATGCAGGGGCAGAGGGCAAGGCCGTATCAAAGCAAACCATTTCTAAATGGATAGCACACTGCATTCATTTCTGCTACAAACAACATGGGAAACCTACCCCACAGGGGATCAGAACTCATTCCACTAGGGCTACATCAAAGTCTACAGCATTTCTCAGGGAGTCCCTACCAGGGACATCCTGGAAGCTGCAACTTGGAGCTCGGTACACACTTTCACCAAGCATTACCATTTGCCTATCTTTTCTAAATCCAGAGCTGGATATGCCACAGCAGTCTTACAGGGCCTGATTGTCAACCCTAATGCTTCTTAACAACATCCACCCTTCCTTAGCTTTGGGAATCATCCCAAATGTGATGACTGCAACAGTGAAACATGAAGAACATAGTACATTTGTGTACACTTATCATAAATGTAGATGTTCGAGTGTATTCACTGTTGCAGTCCTGGTTACCCTCCCTCCAGCCCCCTGACTTCTCTTTACTTCTACCTACCTTTTTTGTTTGGCATATCTTATATCATGTGCATTTGCTTTGTGCTGGGAGTGTTCCATACCATGTAATTGCTTCCTATTTTGGGGGCACCTGACATCTGGGCAAGAAAAACTGAGGTAATGGCATCGGCTGCATGTTTTATACCCCTGATGACCTGACGTCATGGAAGAAGTGACAGCATCTGATGCAGAAATCCCAAGACTCTGGTATTCAGGCCGACGGAGGGCTACCTGCAGGCGGATAACCCAAATGTGATGACTGCAACAGTGAATACTCTCAAACAGCTACATTTATGGTAAGTGTACACAACTGTGCTTTACTTATACTCTCTTTTCTAGCCAAAGGAAACCCCCTTGGCCTCTCTTCCTGTAGGAGTTTTCTTCAACAATTCCCTACTGCTCACTTGGCACTCCTACCTATTAGGGGACAAGAAGAAAATGATTTCATGATGTAGGCTGGCTCCCTATATATCCAAGTGTACTGATGTTGGTTAGGACATCTACCAGCCTTAGGAGAAGGAAAGAATGATCTCTAGTAGTCAGGCCTGCCAAGGGCTTTCATGGCAGGAAATCCCACAAGTCAGGACTGCAATAGTAAATGCACTCAAACATCTACATTATGGTAAGTGTACACAACTATACTTTTTTGCCCAGGTGGCTTAAGACATGGTGAGTGATCTCCTAAAGAGAAAAAAAAGAGATTATTGCATTTGTAGAGGGCCTGTGCAAAAAGAGATTATTACATTTGTAGAGGGCCTGTGCAGTTCCTTCTCTTCTTATCTCCTCTCTCATGTTCTAGGTCTGTCCATCCCCAATGAGGAAGACACTTCTGTCTGCAAGGAAGACTCAAGCATCATACACTTATGTCTTTCCTGGTGTCGGTGAAGTCACCAAGGTTGACTTTTCCAATGGCCTGTCTATCTGAGATTGTCTCTGGTTGGTGTGTTCTGTAAGATCACAGTAACATGAACTATCAGATTAATCAATAATGAATTTGGCATTCTGAAGTTTATTGATCATCCTGCAGAAATGCCCATCCTGATGATGGGATCAGCCCATGACTGTGGCACAGTTGAGCTGGTCCTAGACTGTACTCAGAGGCTGTCTTGTCTTTTGGAGTAGAGCCAGGTATTTCATTCTCTTCACCTACTGGTCCCATATGACATAAACAATATTTATCCCATTGTGGGTGTCACTGATTTCAAAAAACATATTCTGCACATTTTGTTTTGGGTGGTCACCTTGCAGTGGAGCATACTATTGCTCCCTCAGGGTTCTTGGGTGGTATTGCAGGATGTGATGGATGCTTTTTGTATGCTTCATTTGAAGTCACACAGACAACTCTTCTGATACATTATGGCTGGACGTATAGTACAAGGTGTTTATAGGCTAACTGCTCATGTGGGCCATTTTAAACCTAGCCAATTACCTCATTTGAGAATCAAACCCTGCACCTTGTTTCTGTAAGGTAAACCCCTTAACCATTATGCCAACCCCATATTGGGTTGATGTTTAGGTTTTATTTTGCACCCAGATGCTTTGCCAAGTTAGTCATTTAAGCATGCCAGCGTCACTGTGTATCTTGCTGGTGTTCTGCTGTGTGGTTCTTAGATAAAAATAAGTACAAGTTCATATCCATTGTGCACGGAAGCACTGATTATCTGACACTGGACTATAGACAAGTGATATCCTTCTCTCAGTATTTCACACAGTCATGGAGGCGGGTAAGGTTGGTAGATGGTTTAAGCTAGGTTATCAGCCATATCCTGCATTTTGGGTATTCAGAGACTAACTCTGTAGATCAATCTTTCTTCCAGACAGGAGAGCATAGTCATTCCTGTCCCTTGTTTGGCAGGGAAGGGGAAGTGGTGGTGGATGTGTTTCTTCTCTCAGCATGGAAGATTCATTTGTGTGCTCCTGATGATTCCATCATTCACATCAAAGTATACAGGGGAAAAAGATCATAGCTCATTCTTGTCTCTCCATGGTCATTGAAGAGGACTTTATTCTGTTTATAACAGTCCCTGCTGATCCAACTGATGGGTACAGAGCTGCTTGTCAGATTCATTCTGGGCCTAATAGAGCTCCCTTCCTCAAGCTCCTTTAAGATCTTTTCATTCCATTAATCCATATACCCTAAATCTCTCCATATGTCATTTACTACCTTCAGCATTCTCAGGGATTTTCAGTGCTGACAATGAAGTACTGCATTTATTTCTTGTGCCTATAATAGCATCCCCCTATGGAAATCTATATTTAGTGCTAGCTCCTTTATTCATATTTTATTTTAACCAAGTTTTGTTCTCTTCCTGTATATAGCTACTTGACTAAATTCTTCTTACTTCGCTCAGGTGGTAGGCCTAATGGTTCTGTCTGTTAAGTATAAAAAATACTTTCTTCTTTTACAGTTATTTTCTGAAATAGTTTGATTAGCTGCTGTTTACTGTTTTTGCAGTTTAGTGTTCTGACATTTGTTACTAGTGTAACCTAGAGAAGAGCTTCAAAAACTGAACCAAGAGACTCAAAATTCTATGCCAGGGCACCCACAACCTCTACATGGTGTGCCTGGTCCCAGGACATACTGTGGACTCCTCTATGTAAGACCTTTGGCCCTCAATTGTTAGCTGACCACAGAAATAAGCTCATTTTAAAGGGACTGCTTTCAAAGACATTTCCAAAGAGAAACCTGACAGGAGGAAGGATAAAAAGGAAAAGATTTGGACTTCAGAAAAAGAAAATTTGATGCCAACCCATCTGCAGACCACAAGACTCAAGCCAACTCAACCTAGTATTAAAGTGCAGGAATCTTTCCATCATTCCACCCCATAAGAGCTGATTCTAATCAGGAACATTTCTCCCAAATCTTTAATCAGCACACATTCTTCAGAGAAGTTGTCGTCCCAATGTATTTTCAGGTCTCCATCCACCTTATCCCTCTGGTTTGTTAGTTCCCTCAGAAGCATCTCCAATGCAGATTGGGAATGTATGAGGGCATCTCTAAAGTCACAGATTGAGGTGGACATCATGCCATCCCCTTGGTATCACAGGCCGATCGGGTTGGCCTTTCTTTTTCTTTCCCTGGTCCATGTTTTGGTAGCCATGGTTTCAGAGCTGGCACATCACCCTGAGCCTGTATATCTAGCAACAACCAGTGCTCTTACCTTAGCACAGGATTTCTCACATCCAGTT
Source organism: Protopterus annectens (assembly GCF_019279795.1). Lineage (NCBI taxonomy): Eukaryota > Metazoa > Chordata > Ceratodontiformes > Protopteridae > Protopterus > Protopterus annectens. The sequence goes on along the minus strand of NC_056739.1, from coordinate 1,579,771,136 downwards.
CACTTGACACAAGGCCTTCAACAGTGATTGAATCTCAAGACCAACTACTCGACACTGGGTCTTCAGGACCAACCCATTTGGTGCCTTTTTCATTGTATGAGATCTTGTCCTTTGATGCATCCATATCATCCTCCTCAAAGTCTTCCTGTTTGTCATTATTGGGGTTTCCCTCCTCAGCACCTTTTACTTCTGCTTCACTGGTGGCAGATGTGGCTCTGGGCAGTGGTTCTAAGGTACCAGCAGATCTGGGATCAACATTCAGTGTGATGGGGAAGATGCTTGCCACTTCTCCAAGGGCACTTGCACATCCTCTAATGACATTAGCTACAACTCCAGACACCTAACAGTCAGTGTCTTATCTCAAGAACAGATCTAAACTGAAATTTTTCCAATTATCTTTCAAATTTTTTACATCTAGCTTTTGAAATTTGCCTATACTTATGATTCCTCACACATACACTACCTGGATGTTGAAATCACTAAGGATGTTGCTCAACAGAAAATTATAAGTAACATTTTCAGGAAAAGTACATACTCTTAATAGTATGTTATATTACACGAGTTGTCATCCTGAAAAAAAAAAAGGAATAGTGAAAGGGCAGTTTGTGCGTTTAGCATGCATGGTATCAGAGGATGCACAGTTCCAAGTAGAGAGAGTCAAAAATTGACTACAATTTTTACAGCTAGAGATTATCCAACTGAGGTAGTTGTCACTATGTGATGAAGTTAAAGAAAAAATAAACCAGGGTGTACATATATGTAGTGCCCAGGAGCCATTCAAATCATATAGAGACACAGATGTAAACACCAATGTCTTTCAAGACAGTTTTGTCACCACATAACATACATGACTGATAGTAACAACATTCTGAAAATGTTGAAAGATAAGTGGAAAACTTTCAGTTGTTATGAAAATGCTGTAGAAACAGTGGGAGCAGGACCTAGAATGGTATTTAGGAAAGGTAACTCACTTAAACAATGCCTTGAATGTCAGAATAGAGAAAGTAAGGGGGCATTAACAAATAAAAAGGGGTCACATTTAAGTGTGTGTTTTTGTACCCAATGCAAACATATAGTAAAGAAAGACTTTGTGATGATTAATGGGTTTAACATTTTCTCTGATTTTCACTGCAATTGCAATATTTCTTAATTTGTTTACCCAGACAGGTGTCAAGAGTGTGAGAGTTTTTTTTGTAGGAAAAACCAAAAGAAAACTTTGTGATAGAATATACAAACATTTTTGGATGTAAAAAAAAAAACAAAACAAAAGGATTTTAATGCTTTGTTTAGACATTTATTGAAATTTCCTACTCACATGTTTTTATTTTTTGGTTTAGATACTGTCACAAAGAATAGTAGAGGAGACCTTGGGATGATTTACTTGAGCTGTGTGAACTTCAATGGCAAATTAGATTAAATGCTCAAACATCACTAGGTTTGAATGATAGACTATCACTGGCTAGTGTTTTAAGGTTACATTCATATGATGTGCAACATTTTTTCTGGGTTATGTCAAATCTGTCTTTTTCTTCTTTTTTAAGTGTATGTTTCTTTAACAAACTTATTTTGTGGGCTCATACTTGATGCAAATGACTTTGTAACTGGGGGCTTTGATTGATTGATTGATTAATCGTGACTGGGAGAGGAAATACTTAAATGTGAGCATTTCATTGATTTTTTTTTGTATTCTGATGAAGTTGTGGTTACACTCGAAGTACTCAATGTTAGTTTTTATACAATAAAGTTTCCTGTGGTTTTTACTGGTGGTCTCTGGGTCCTGGTTACTAGCTTCATTTTGTAGTTTTTCACAGATGGGATTCTCACTAACCAACCCACCCTGTTGAGACACGGAAGTGTTATTTGCGGCCTATCATTTCTGTACTGTCCACCTCCTAGGTTGTCCCTCCTAAAAGCCATCTGATAGATGCTGCTGCTATGAGGGCATGGCAAGAACCTGATTTTTCAGAAACCATTCCAGGAAACAGATAAGATTCTTCCCCCTCTAAAAATAAGCAGTACTGGTCCAAGGGACCTTTGGTAGACTCTGTAGCAAAAGCCATCAGGTGAGAGGTTTCTGATGAAACTGTTGTCTACCTGCTCAGAGTCCAGGATGGTGGATACAATGAGGAAACATTCATTCACCTTGGATGCTTTTGCCTTGGGAGCATTGAATTATACTACACACATTTTCTGCTTCCAGGGAGATTGTCAAACACGTTTTTTTACTGCTATGTGAAAGCTTTCCCACACCAGAGTCTATAAAACAGAGACCATGGCGGGGGACTATGCTGAATATTCCCAGCATCTTCATATGGCTCTTACATAACATGGCTGATGGAGCGGCTAGGGCAGCAGTCACAGGTATGCCTGACTCTGGCTTTGCTGACAATTTTAAAGCATCCTTCACAAATGCGCCATATGATGTTACCGGCTTATTCAGTCCTGCTGTGAAGGAATTATTGAGGTGCAAGCAGGACAGAAAGACCCTACCCTGCCATAGGTGTTAAATTTGAGATCCCTGAAAGATCCAACAGCAGGAATCAGAAGGGGTCCAAATCCTTATGGTTCAGAAACTGCCAGCATCAGTCTTTTGACTTCACTTCAGACGCGGCCATGGCAGAGGCAGCCCCCTCAGACATCACCCCAGGGGGTACTGAGGTCTGCAAAATCAGGGATTCTAGGCCCTTTTCAGGCAAACAGTATACCAGCATCCATGAAGGCTCACCCAACTGTTGCCTTCCAAAACACTTGGCCATAACTTCCAAGATAGCTGCACATTGAGTAAAAGCCTCTAGCTCTCCCAGTGTGAAAACATTCAACAGGGAAGGCCAGCAGACTTTTGTGTTTATGGGTAAATTTCAGTAAGTGGCTAGTAAGTGTACTGCCTGGATGTCACTACAGAGCACATGGGAAAAGTCTGCTACAAAAAGTGAGGAAGAAACACTGACTGGGGAAAGTTTTGCAGCTGTTCAGCAAAAACAATGCAACCTCCAGACATGACTTCCAGTAACCTACAGGAAGATACAAGACAGCTGCACACACAGACCTGGGTAAAATAAATGAAACACTGATGGGAGTATATCAACACAAACAAAAAAAGGCTGGAAAATGGAAGTAGCTTTAAACAGATATTCAGATGAGGTGATAAAACTTCAGAATTCAGAGGTTGAAATGAAGAAAATGCTGGCTGAATATGAGACTGCTCAGGGAGAGATGTTTAAAAATATAATAGAATTAAGAGGACAGAGCATGTAGGGAAAACCTAAAATTTCCAGTTATACCAGAGAAGCTGGAAGGAACAGACTGCATTAATTTTATTAAATGCACAAATAAGCAACTGGACTGGTATTCCACAGCAGGAGTTGTTAGTTGAAAGGGCACCGTGTTTATACTCCAAACCTGGCTATGAGAAAGCAACCTAGACCTTTAATAGTAAAGATGCAATCCTACCAGCAGAAGGAGTTGATTCTGACAAAACTGTGGCATAAGGGCAAAATACTAAAAGTGGGAGACAGCAGAGTGTGGAGAATGATTACTCATATACCAGGCAGAAAAGGAGTAAATTCATTCCACTGTTCAGGGAATGTGGGGAGACAGGTGTGAGGTCCAAACTGCTGTACCCAGCTGTCTTCAAGGTATTCTTCCTTGGAGGGACAAAATCATTTTTTTGATGATGTACATGCTAAGGAGGAAATACAAAAGTTTGTCCAACAAAAAATGAGCTGTGAAACAGAAGGATATTCTGCTTCTTGTTCTTCTGGTAATAAAGACCACAGAGAGACTGTACCTGTGAAACCTTTGGCACTATTTCAATGGAAAATGAAGAGAAAGAAGGGAGCATGGGAGTTGACTAGAAAAATTGAGAGTACATTGGAAATGAAGAAGAGACATAATTTGGGAGATGGAGATGAACAGTAAGAAAAGTAACTTAACATGCAATATTTGTGAAATATGACAGAAAAAAATCTGGAAATATTGGATTTTTTCTGAATGTGTTGGACTTGTGGGGGACTCTAAAGTACATACCCTACTCCATGTGATTAATGTTCTGAAAAATGCTTTGGTGAGGGGAAGAGGGGAAAGATAGTACTATTTTTGTGGTGCATGGTTTTCTTTGCATGCTATAAAGTAAAGTTTTCTCATTTATTTTATTTTTAAGTGTAATGGGGATTTTAAGTAGGTGCTGCTTTTTTTCCCCTTTCTTTCTCCCTTTTCTCTTCTTGTTCACTTTTAAGAAATGTAGGCACTGCAATGTAAAAAAAAAGCCTGGTTAATAGAGCATGACAAACATTAACGTGCTTTTTCTCATTCTTGCATGGGGGAATCACTAGATTAACTACCTTAGACTGATTTAGTAACAAGTTTTAAGAGAAAGCAGGTACATGAAAAAGAATATTAAATATTATCAGGCTTTTTTCTAGCAAATGAATGTATACTTAGTAACAATTCCGTATCTGGCCCTCATGTCTGTATGAAAACAATCTGATAAAGAGAGACTGTCTGGTTACAATCTGGTTACAATCTGTTAATGAGAAATTGTCTGGTTCACGTGTCTCCATGGAGATCTGATAAAGATAAATTGGTTACAGTCAGGTGGAGAGTGATTAGCTGGGGGAAAAAGAAAGAGAAAGTGGCTAAGAGATAACGTTCTCTGAAAGCATTCAAGCGGTTTCTCAGCTGGAAGAGTTGTAAAGATTAGATAAAAACAGTAATTAGAAGCACAGGCTGCACCATGCGTCTTAGCATGGCTAACCTTTCTTTTAGGTTAACTCAGGTCTATGAGTGTGGCTGTCAGTCTGGGACATTTGTTCCTATTACGAGGGTAAAACTTCAGTATTTGAAGATGTACATAGTTTTGTATGTTAGTATTAAATTAATAGGTTTTAAGGGGTATTGGGGAGTTTTTATTTTGAGGCTTTCAATAAAACAAAAAGTTTTGTAAGGTGTGACATAGGCTCAAATGGATACAACAAGAAACAACTATATAAAAGTACAGCCTGCCAAACACTATATACATGTAACACAAAAGCTGGAATTAGACATTTAACAAAAAAGGTGCTATACATAAAAGGTGGGAATAATTTAGTCATAGGTGACTCTATAGTCAGGCACCCTGATGTCCCACTCACCAGGCTGAACAAGGAGAAAATTACAGTGAGCTACCTGTAGGGTGCCAGGATCCACCACATAACTCAAGTCACTCCCCAACAAGTACAAATATGACTCTGTCATTGTCCATGTTGGAGTGAATGACTTGAGACGTACCTCCCTGGACTACATGAAAAGAGACATGGAAGAGCTCTCAGATCATGTGGCCCAGGCAGGTATGACCCTAGCCCTGAGTAGCATCCTGCCTTCGCCTAGAATGATACCACAATATAAGGGCAAAATGATTGACTTCAACAATTGGCTAATCTTCTGGTGTCATTCAAAGGGGATCCAGTATCTGTCTGCCTGGGACGACATGATCGACAGACTATGGTGCTTTGCCAGAGATGGTCTACATCTGTCGCCCTTGGGATTCAGGTTACTGGCTAAGGCTCTTGCCACCCCTATAGTGCCTTTTTTAGGCAAAGTTCAAAGGACAAAACCACAACCGTAACAGGTACAAGCATGCAAAATCTGAAGGTAATGCTACTCAGTGCTAGAAGTCTAAACCTCAAAATGCACTCTCTGGAGGCACTCCTAAAAATGGAGAACATTGATATCTGTGTAGTAACTGAGACCTGGTTCAAGGCTCCAGAGAGCACCCCTGCAATACCAGGCTACAACTCTTACCACACTTTTTGGCTACCAAACCAGGATCGAAACACTAAAGTTGGAGGAGTGCCCATATTCACCAAGGATATTCACACCACCAGGTCAGTTGCCCAACACAATGCGTCTGAAATTCTCCAGGTGCAACTAACACTAGGTAAGAATGCAATCCAAATTGTAGCTTGCTACAGATCCCCCACCATGCCCCAAGATTCTCACTACACCTTTCTAAACATACTGGAAAATATTAATATACAACCAAACACCCTAATACTGGGTGATTTCAACTACCCTGCCATTAACTGGGAAAACTACTTGTGCACCAACACCTTTGCCCAACGGTTCTTGGAATTCATAAATTCCAATGCCCTGGATCAATTAATCCATAGTCCCACCAGGGGCTCCAATATCCTAGACCTGGTCATTACCAACCTGGGAAATCGATGCTCCACACCTATGGTCACTCCCTCGTTGGTCAGGCCAGACCATAAGCTAATCACCCTTAACATCCACATCCCACCCCCACCCCCCATTAAGAAAATCTCCATAAAAAACTTCAAGGCCAACTTCATGCTACTCAAGTCAGAAGTTACAAACTTCATGACATCCAACACTAAGGCACTGTACGAACACATCCACTCATGCATGAATCATGCCATCCCAAATAGAACCAAGATGCTCTCTTCCAAAAATAAGGATGCCAATCTGGTGGTCCCCTGCCATAAACAAACTTTACAACAAAAGGAAAAAACTGTTGCAGAAAAGAGGAAAATCCCAGGATGCAAAAAACTCCCTTACCAGCCTCAGTAAGAAGCTGAGATCCCTCATAAAATCCTCCAAAGCTAGTTACGAAAATAAAATTGCCAAGGATTCCAAAGACAACCACAAGGCATTCTATAACTATGTCAAGAATCTAAATGGCAATGCTCAGATCTGCTCTGAGCTATAACAGAATGGCATTAAATATACTGATCCCAAGGATATTGCCAGATCAATTCACTGCCAACTTCACCCCCCTCTCTCACCCCCTAAATGGTCCATCTCAATACTGGACGATTGCCAAATTCTGGTAATAATGGTCACACAGGTAAAAAACACACTCTCCAAAGCTAAGAATACAGCATCCATGGGGCCAGATGACATCCCAGGCTGTGTACTACATGAACTACAAAATGAACTGGCACCTTACCTAAGTGTTATGTTTAATCATACCCTCACCTCAGGCTTAGTGCCCACTGAGTGGTGCACAGCTACAGTTATCCCACTCCACAAGGGGGGATCCCGGGAAGTACCACCCCATCAGTCTGACGAGCCTGATCTGCAAGGCCATGGAATGTATTATCATGGAACTTATAAACAAAGACATTGGCAACCTTAAAACACTGGACCCCACCCAGTTTGGGTTCGTGAAGGGCCAATCTTTTCTCCTGAACCTTATTGACATCTTCAAATCAGTCTCCAGAGCCATGGACGAAGGTAAGGCAGTCCACACAGCCTATATGGACCTCGCCAAGGCCTTTACACCATCCCCCACTCTGGAATCATAGATAAACCTACTAAGCTGGGCATTAATCCCTACGTCACTCAATGGGTTGCCAACTGGCTTACTGACAGAACCCACACTGTAAAAGTAGCTGACTCCAAATCCAGCTCCAGACAAGTGACAAGTGGAGTACCTCAGGGTTCAGTCCTGGGACCTCTCTTGTTTGGCATCTACTTCTCTGAAGTACAGGCCAACACTAAGGGACTCTGACTAACAAAGTTCACAGATGATTGCAAACTGGGAGCCATTACTGAATCCCTAAATTATGTGGATACTCTACAAAAGGGCCTTACAGAAACAGATGCTTGGTGCCAGAGCCGTGGGCTCAAGCTCAATGCCAAGAAATGTATAGTTATCCCCTTTGGGAAAAAACATGTACCCGTGAATTATCACATAGGTGGCAGTACACTAAACACTGAAAGTGTGGTAAGAGACTTAGAGACACAGGTGGACAGTGATCTTACCTTCAATAACCATATCACCACAACAGTCAGGAAATCCTTCTATGTGGCACACCTCATCACTAAGGGCTTTTCATTTAGAAAAAAGGAGGTCATTGTCCCACTGTACTCATCCCTCATTAGACCCATTATAGAAAACAATGCCCCATTTGGTATGTACGTCTCAAGACATCTGCAACAACTGGAAAGGCCGCAGAAATACCTCACTAAAAGAATCACAGGCCTAAAGCAAATGCCCTATGCTGACTGCCTTAAAAAACTCCAGCTATACTCTGTTGCATATTGTCCACACTGAGGCAATCTCTGCTTAACATACAAGGCCATGTCAGACCCAGAGCTGGTGGACATGCTACACTTAAAGAAATCCCAATCCCTCAGAGCCACATGCTCCAGAGATCTAAATCTTGTCATCACAATAAACAAAACATGCTGGAGGGATAGGTTCCTGACCCAGAGACTCCCCAGACTCTGGAATAGACTGCCCATACATGTCAAGCAGAGCACCTCTTTGGCCCTCTTCAAAAAGAACCTTGATGATTGGATGGGAGAAAGGAAATTCACCCCTGGGATCATGTCAGTCGCCCTGCTAGACAGGGGTCCAGGAAAGTAAATAGTGTGGGAAGAAATAGCCAGGGAACTGTTATGGCTAGGCTTGTATAGGCCTTAGGGCCGATAGCCTAGTACCAACCTATGAACCTATAATAACTTTTTAATACGATGCTTTCTGTACTGTCTTTAAACGTCAATGGTCTCACACAAATACAAAAAAGAAAGAATAGTGAATTATAATAAAAAATGTAGAGTGCAGATAACTATGCTACAGGAGACACACTTGCAAAAGAACTGAACATGTGAATTTGATAAAGTTTTCATGATGCTTATTCAGTGGAATCTCTGGGACAGAGGAAATGAGGAGTACTTATATTAATTGCAAGAGGAGCTCCAATAGTAATAGACTAGGATAAAAAAAAGATAATGGCAGATTTGTAGTACTAAGGGGCTACTGGGAAGGGAGGAGGATTACATTGGCATGTATTTATATCCCACCTAAAACTGCTATAATGGAGCTTTAAAAAGTCTGAGAGAAATCAGTTTACAGTAAAGAATATTACTTGTAGGCGGGGACTGGAATTTGATTTGCAGCAGGGAATATGTGTCTGAGGGCCCATAAGGGAAAGTATAACAAAGGAGTTTTGAAGAAATTTATGAAAATATTTGGCATGGAAAATGTGAATTCAGTAATAGGAGTTTGGAGTGAATGTATATATTATTCCCCAAGATATAAAAACTGGGCTAGGCTAGACAGAATTTACATTTCACAGGAACATGTGCATTTAATTGAAAGTCTTGATACACACCTAATAACTATTTCAGATCATGTGCCAATAATAACTAAAATAAAAACATGGTAATTAAATAAAAATGAGATACTGACACTTTCCCATCTATCTGTTGAAAATAGAGGAATTTAAGAAATGGGTGGTGGAGACTATTAAGGTGCTGTTAGAGGGGACAGAAATTACTTCTGAAAATATAGCTGGACAGTGGGATAAAATTAAGGTAAAGTTTAAAAATAGGGTAGAAATAAAACAAAGGGAGCTATGGTTAAGAATTGACAATAATTATTTCGAGGGACTGACAAATGTTAAAGTATTGCAGAATAGGGGGAATATCACAGAACAAGAAGAGGATCAACTCCAAAATGTTAAGCAGGGAAGTAAGGTAATATATATAATATACACAAGTTTAGAAAAATTGCTCTTAAGCAATTGTTTTTTGATAGTAACAATAGTGCACAATAACTTGGGCAACAGAAAGTAAAAAGGTCTGTCACCAAGCTTAGGGAGCCTATAACAAGAAAGGTAACAATCCTATAGAGGTATTAGAAATATTTCAGAAATTCTGTGAAAGTCTGTATGAAGCAGAGAAATATGGAAATCAAGGAAAGATACAAATGGAAAGGGTTATGAAAAAATTAAATATGCCAGGGTTAGAGGTAGACATGGCTCAATTGCTAATAGTTAGGATAGGAGGATATGAGATAAACATTGTGATGTATAAACAATCTACAGGAAAGTCACCAGGAATAGATGGTATTCCTGTGGAAGTTTGGAAGCTAGGAGGGGAAAAAATGATGCTATTGTTTGACAGTATATTAAGAGAAGTACCACCAACATCCTGGAAGAAAGCAGTGGTAGCTATACCACCTAAAGAGGGTAAAGTTCCTTCAGATCCCACTTCATACAGGCCCATTTCAATGCTAAACCATGATTATAAAGTGCTCATGTCTATCATGGCTAAAAGAGTGGCAAAAGTAGTGCCAAAATTGATAGATATCGATCAATGTGGTTTTGCGGAGGAAAGACAAACATTTGACAACATTAACAGAACATTGATGATCCAGAGGGAAGCAGAATGTAAGAAAATACTATTGCTGTTGGTGGGTCTAGATGCAGAGAAAACATTTGACAGAGTAAGCTTATGAACAGAGCAAAGGAAACATTTGCATTCCCTGATAAAATTATATAACACCGGAATCTGCCCTTGCACAGCCCCAGCCTAACCTCATCTCTCCCTCCAAGGGCTACCCCCTCCTCACTATCCTCCATCACCTCAATAATGTGATCCCTCAACTAAGGGTTAAAAACTGAACTGAACTATATCATCTGATCAATTAATCTGCATGTAAATATGTACAAAATCTCTAATCTGTAAACATATAGTTTACATAATGTAAATAGTTTGCATGTTTTCACCTGTATCTGTAGTGTTCTCGTATTATTTTTTCTTCTTTTTTTTCATATCTCATTTTATGTCAGTTGAAATTGTTACCTTTTTATGTCTGTATATATCTGTATTGGAGCTTTTCTTCTTTGGACTCCACTGAAAATGGGCCAAAAACCCAGTTGGACCAACCCGGTTAACAAATGTCAATAAATAAATAAAATAAATAATAACGTTGATTAGGATAATAGATGAGGGATCAGAGGCAAAAATTAAAGTAGTCTGAGTCCTCTCTGATAATCTCTGCTTGAGCAGAGGAACCAAGCAGGGGTGTCTTCTTCCCCCCTTTCTTATTTGCATTATATTTAGAACCACTGGCAAAGAAAATAATGGACTCAGAAATTCAAGGATATAATTGATATGGTAGTCAAGAAAAGCTGGCTCTATTTGCAGATGATTTTATTTTATACCTGATAAAACTAGAAAAGGATATCACAGTGTTGTGGAACATACTGAGATAGTTTCAAACCTTTTCTGAATACAAAATTAATGAAGCTAAAACAAAGGCAATCACAGTAAATTATGTACTCTTATACGAATTGGTTCAGCAATATCCATATTTATAGGGACATGATAAAATGATGCATTTAAGAGTACAGCTAAGGATTTGGGGGAAGAGACTAAATAAAAGATAATACAAAAACTGAGAAAATGGAAGCTCTGTTATATGGATATCAGTAGTAAGATACAAGCAGTTAAAATGTTTTCAGTCCCTTTAGTCTTATAGACAGGTCAGGCATTTTTTTATCAACCAGAGGAGAAGTCAGGGATAGCACTTAATAAAGAGCTGTATCTGGGAAGGGAAGATGGCAAGAGTTGAGTGGGATAAGCTTATTCTTCCAACAGAACAAGGTGGATTGGGATTTCCTAATTTGAATGGGGTATTTCGGAGCATCACAGTTAAGGCTCCTATACATAGCACAAGTAGAAAGCTATAATTCAAAGTGGAAAGAGATGAGGATGAAATGAGGAAGCTCAAGAAACAAGGAGAGAGAGAGAGACTGGGATTTTGGATGCAGACCTTTAAGGAGAATAACAATAATCATACAGAATATTAAAAGTTCTACCAATAATCATACAGAATATATAGGGGGACACAAAACAAAAGACCAGCACTGGTAGAGTTTTTAATAGAATCTATAACAGAAGCTGCCATTAAAAAAGGAATAATTAGTAGAGCAGATAAAATATTGCATGATAATTATAAGAATCAATCAGAGGAGGTTAGAAGGTTTGAGAAAATAGATTGGGTAAGCAATTCAAAAAGAAACAATAGGAGGATATATGTATGTCTCCCAAATATGCAACAAGCTCTAGAAGATTTAGGATTTTTGCCTGGAAATGTTTACATGATATGTTTATACCCCAAGTAGGCAAAATTTTCCTCAGGTTGATAGTAAATGTTGGAGGTGTGACAGGGAAGAAAGAGGTAATTGGGAACTTATTTTCTGGGAGTGTGGTGAATTGGCGAACTTTAAGGATTCCCTGTGGGATGCACTGTCAGAGATGCTGGGTGGGCAGATTGGTCTGACGAGGGAGATCATTTTTCTGAGCTATGATAGAGACTCGTAATTGCTTAGACATGGTAAGGCCTTGCTGTGTCTAATAATGGTGGCTACCAAAAAAGTAATTAGTAGAAAATGGAAATCAAAATCTAAACCAGCTATACTGGAAGTAGTAAATATAGTAACAGAGCTAAAACTGGAAATAGATATCTTTAGAAAAGGGTAGGAGCAAACTATGTAGGAAAAATGGGAATTGTGGGAATAATGCATACAAGGGAGGAATGAGGCCTAAAAGACAGCAGGACTTAAATGATCTATGTAATGTTTGACTGAGAAAGATTAGGTAGATTATAAGTGATGTATAATGTTTGCAGCTGGGAGTGTGTCAGTATGGTTTGGGATGTAAAATACTTGAAAAGTTTATTTCTACATCGAGGCTACCCTGAAACCCTGTTAGACTCCTTGATAGAGGAGGTTAGTTTAAAAAGATTAAACCAGTTTTACAAACCTATTTTGCCTATGAAGACTCAGGCCTTTGAACATATCGGAGCTTCAGATATGTTGACAACAATGAATGACTTTGAGCCAACAGGACAGTATAATCAAGCTTTCCAACTCAGTTTCATTACTATATTCAGTGCACAAAGCCACCTCTGCATCAACATTTTACAGAAAAACTGGGAACTCTTCAGGACTAACCAAATGTTATTCAACAAATTAGGTAGCTCACCTAAAGTTATATTTAGGCAAGGTAAGAACCTGAAGAATTTGTTAGAAAAACAGTGTCATAGTGTTCCTAGAATAGCAGGTATGAATAAATGTGAGAACTGTAATTTTTGTAAATTTGTTGAGGTGGCAAATTGGTTTGTTATCAATGGTGCACATTATAAGCTTAAGTTTAGGTTCAACTGTAACTCAAAGCTAGTGGTTTATTTGGCCAAATGTTCATGTTGTCCTGCTTTCTATATAGGCAAGACGGAGCGTAGACTCCGTGATAGGATGTATGAACATCGTTATGCCATAGGACAAAATAAAATGGACAATGCTCTAGGCAAACACATCCAGTCGAATGTCGACCATAAATTTAAATTTATGGCTATAGAACAAGTAATACAAGACATCAGAGGAGGACCTACACCCCTCAAACATGAAGAACTAGAATTATTCTGGCAAATTAAGCTTAATGCGTGCAATTTTCGAGGCCTTAATGAAACTTGTTCTATTAGTAGCATACTTAAACTGAGAAGTTTGCAGAGATGATGTTTCATAATGGTTTAACATTTAAAGTTCAACCCAGGTTCCAAGTTCACCTAGTACTTAGTTTTGAACTTACTATTCTTAGGGCAATTTTTTCCATTTTCATGTTTTTACAGTCACTTATTTGTAACATGATATTGCATAGAAGTTTTTACTTTAACTTCTTTATACATGAATTTAGTGGGGTAAGTTTTTTGGAAACATTATATGTTCATGGCATTTCATATAATTGGTATTACTTTACCTAGTGGACAATATATGTATTCCTGCAACAGACTGTACTGATATGTTGCAGTACTAGTTTTAGTGAACCACTTTAAGCAAACTTTCGTGTAACTATGTCTATGATTGGTCAGGGTGACCCGCTGGTTTTTAAATGAGGTTTCAAAACGAGTGTTGTATTCTCACTTTCTTTCACTTCTAAAGAAGTTTGCATATCTAGCAAAAGAAAAGCACTTCAAGTTAAAAGTTAAATAAATCCTTGGTGTTTTACTCAGCTGCTGTCGTGACCGTTTTTTGGTATTTTTCTTGTTTGCTCAACCTTTTGTGTTTCACATTTCTGATGGTTCCAAAGTGCAAATGCTAACCTTGCACACCTTTCTACCCTTACTTGTTTCACAAACTTACATGGGCTCACCATGGATCTAAAATATTTTGCCAGACAATTCCTGATGTTTGAAGCAGAGATTCTACTACCAATTCACCTCCTTACCTTTTGAGTTGTCGACTGCTCCCAGAGTCTTTAAAAAGTGCCTGGCTTTAATAATTGCATTTTGCAGGATCAGGGGCATTCTCATTTACCCATAACTAGATGAGTGCATTATCCAGGCAACATCACTGAAGAGATTAAAAATGTTCTATAATTTACTGAGTTGTTTCTAGCCCTTGCGGGACATACTTTCTCTCTAAATCTGCCAACATCACACCTTTCATTCTTGAGACCAGTGATTGTTTTATTTATTTATTTTGGTAACCACTTAAAATGTTAGGACCCGCTACTAAGTCCAAAATGCCATTTCTTGAAATATTCCCTTTTCTCTGAGGTATGTCAGTCTCAGAGTTGTTATATACAAGTTTGATGGAGGGGGGAGTTGCCCCCTGCAAAAAGAAATTTTAAGGAGAAGAGCGATTTTTGAAATTCACTTTTCTGTTTTTTCAGTCTTTTTCTGTTGGTATGCTTGCGCTTGGTATTTCAAAAGCTGACATTTCAGTAGGAAGCTGTTTTTTTCTCTTGGGGCACTATATAGTGCTGGAAGCAGTCTTTCCCTTAGGCAAGTTCTGTTTCTGTCCTAGTTCTTAAAGACAATCTCAGAGTAGAACCTCAAGATCTTGGGTACATAGTTTCTTGCATTCTGATGGTCCTCCTGGCAAGATTGCGTATGGTTTCATAGACAGTTACTAGACGTGTTCCAAGAGAGCATCAAGGAGTGTAGTGCATTTTTCACAGAGCATTTTGTGGTTGAGTTGCACAAAGTCACACATTAGGCAAGTGGAGGGTGACAGAATCAAATCCTGGGCAACCTTCCAGTTAACTCAAGGGTTTCAGAATTGTGACATACTCTTTGGATTTAATATGTGAAGCCCATGCAGGGAAACGTAAGGTTCCAGGGGACTTGGAAGAGGACTTTAGGGAGGAGATATGCAGTGATTCTAGCCATCAGAGCATTCAAACCTATTTGGCAATACAGAACCTTACATATCCAAACAACGCCATAATTATGTGGTACATGAACAGAAAAAAATATATATACTATTCATACTTTCTGAGCAAGCTAATAATGTAGTCATGGTAAGCAACCCAGGAATCAGGTCTAACCCTCAGGCAACGTACTTCTCATCCCATTAGAATGCATATGCAAGCTAGCTGAGCAGAGCAGAAGCAGATCTCCATAAGTGGATGATAAACAGGGCTATATTTCTGGATATAGTGTAAAAGTGGGGTGTGCCAAAAGAAGACATTTTTGCTTCCCCAGAATACATAGGACTGAGGACTACTGCACCAGGATACCAAGAGTGGAGGCATGGGCAACAGATGCATTTTCCGTAAGCTGGGCAGGTCTGCTTCTATGCACCCCCCCCCCCCCCCCGATACCTTGGATCTCCAAATATAGCAAATAAAGAAGTACAGGTGAAAATGCTATTGTTATATTAATTTTGGCTGAGTCAGTGATGGTTTCTTGCTTCTGCTATCACTTCTCATTATCAAAAAAACACTCTTCCTCTGGTTTGCACAGCTTCTGTTGCTACCACAGTGTTGACAAAATCTAATCTTTTCCAGTCTGCAAGGTCTCTCAACTTTTATTTGAGTATAATGCAGACCAGAAAAATCTGACAATTTTTATTATATGTAAGATAAACAATCCAGGCTTTCATGTTTTTCAATATTCAGTGTTAAGAATTTTCCAAGATATAAACAACACAAAAACTCTGTTATATAACTAAGTTTCTAGAGATTTCTTAAAATGCTCCCAAGCAACAAAAGGAGTCACTAATGAACCCAAATCTTAAAGTCTCAAGTCATTTACATAGATGATCTCAGCCTAGTTTCTTCAGGGACTATTCCCCCCATAGTGTGTCTGTTTTTCAGCAAGTTAGTTTGCATTGAAATTTTGCCTGGGAAGGTTTATTTTTTGGTGGTTATTTTATGTATCAAGAGAATCTCTGAGCTTCAAGTCCTGATTTGTAAAGAAACATACCCTCTTTTCAAAAGGACGGGCTAAGTCTTAGAACTAACCCCATCAATATGCCATAGGTGGTCTTAAGAGCTGACATTAATTTGAAGTATTCATCTGTTGGTCTTCTATCCAAAATCTTGGAAAAAAGGGGAAAGATATTGTGTTTGATAGATGTCCATTTGCAATTAAAGCATTACACTGAACAGACTAAAGAATTTAGACACCATGATCATTTTTTGTCTCCTCCTACCAGACAACCAAAACAAAACTGTAGCAAAATGACTATGGCAAAGCCACTATAAGGACAAGTAAGAGCACATTACACTAGTGGAGTTATTGCTATAAATTAATTTGGCTCATAAAATTTGTGAGGCAACTAAATGGATGACAGGTCAGATATATTCCAAGCATTACATATTAGATATGTAGTTAAGGAGCAAGACAGGTACTCCCACTGCAGTTCAGCAAATCATATCATAACCTTTTCCTGGTTCTTGGGTCAGGCTTCCCAGGTAGGCAGCACATTGCTTTAGTATTCTTTGCATGTGCAAGGAATTATACAGTAGCAATGATCCTTATGATGAACGTACTACAACTGTGCAACTGTTCTTGACAAAACACCAGCTCTCTGGTACGGTATAGACTCCTGCCCACAATCCTACTGTAACTTGGATTTGTTGTTTTCAGGATTGGCAGTGTATCTCCATATGTCCAGGGGAGAATGGGTCAATGACCTTTCATTTCTCCAAGCCAACCCTTCTGGGCACCTGAGGTAGTTTGGCAGGTCCATGTAGAAGATGAAAGAGGGTGTAGCATGATTAAGTCCTTCCTGCTTCCAGTATTCTTTTGGGTGCACTTGATTTCTTTCTTCAGGAGATAACAGCAAATGCTGGCTCAGTTGACACAGGTTGCTATAACCGTGATTATAACCCATGTGATTAGGGTTTGATCAGTGGGTCAGGCATCTGTTCAAGATGGGACAGGGGAAGAGAGAGAGAGGAGAAATGATAGAGATAAGCTGAGTTGCCTCTGTTCTGAAGAAAGGGAATGTGGCACTCTACTTGGCATGTCCTCCATAGCAGAATCCCTGATGGAAACTTATACAGAGGTGTTCCCTACAGAGGGGGTCAGTGCCACTTGATTTTGTAGAAGAATGCAGTACTAGTTCTGCTCAGAACCTTGTTACAGAGTCTTGTCACAGAGTGACTTGTACATCATAATTCATTACTAGTTCTGAGCAGAGCTTTGTCGTTACAGGGTGTTGTCATCATAACACAGTACTGGCACCCTATTGAAATGTTGGTACTCAAAATAACGAGTGCCAACAAGCTCCCCCCCAAAAAAGACTGAAAACACAGGAGAAGAGCAATTCTTTTCAAAATTTCTTTTGTCTTTTTGCAGATGGGCAAGCACCCTGCACCCCCAAACTTATATACACCAACTCCAAGATCACCATACCTTGGAAAAAAAAGAATATTTTGAGAAATGGCATCACGGACTTCTCTGTATGTTAGGACTTGCTCTATCAGGTCCTGGCATTTCAAATGGTTATCTGCAGTACTAGTGCACAGGTCTTTGTTGTTTCAATGTGCTGTCCCTAAGTAACTTAGCATAATACAGTACTAGTTTTGTAAAGAACTTTGTTATTTTTGAGTGTTGTGGCAAAGTGGCTTATACATCATAATGTCATAGTAGTTATGTGTAGGGATTTCATGCTACAAATTATTGTCAGAAAGTGTTTTAGACATCATATTTATTTATTCATTTGTTTGCTTTTGTTTACCGGGAAAGTCCAACTGGGTACAATGCCCATTTTCAGTGGCAGTCCAGAGATAAGAGCTCCAAGAAATAATAGATGTACAATACAAAAAAGTTGAAACAAGGTCTAAAGAAATATATACCAAATACTGAAATTCATTAAAACTGAATAAACAGGAACTATTACACAAAGGTATAAACTGTAGGAAGTTCTATGAAATGACATTGATGCATATTACAGAACATCACTGAAGCAGGAAATAATTACTATAAATGTAATATCATTACTAAGCAGCAGAGAGTATCTAAATTTGGTTGCAAAAGTAATGTGATATGTATCGATATATAGCCATGCTCATTTTAGGCTAAGAAAAGAACAGAAGTCCCTATATTTCTTGTGGGAGGAGTGCAATAATCTCACTTCAGTAAGACATAAAGGCCCAGTTCAGAAGAAATGGTTTAGTAGGTAAGAGCAGGAAATTATGAGTATTTGGGTATTTTTAACCTGGAGATTCAGGTCATTTGAAAATTCTAGTATATGATTTCATAAAAGCAAGGAGATTGTTTATTTGTTATAAAAGGAATGTTGTTCCAAACTTTAGTTAGGCTTACAGAGGATTAGTCCTCATGAGTTGCTGGACATTTGTGATTCTATTAGATTGTTGGTCCTCTGATTGAAGGGTCCTTTTGGGTTTATACTATTTTATTGTATTGCTGGTGGCTGGGGTGTTTGAGTGCTGGTTGAGTATTTTATGTGCCATTATGAGCTGTGTATATATAGTACTAGTTCAGCACAGGGCTTCGTTGTTACAGACTGTTGCCACAAATAGACATAGCCATTATTACACTATACTAGCTACACACAAGGACCTATTTATATAAAGTGTTGTCTCAAGATGACTTAGACATCATAGCATAATACTAGTTGTGCAGATGGCATTGTTATAGTGTTGTCATAAAGTGACTGACACCATCGTGCAGCACTAGCCTTCTTGTTTCCATGTGCAGTCATAAAGTGACAGACATCAGTATGCGAGTTTACTTCACCCTGTCGAAGGTCGGCAGTATCAAAGCTGATATTGTCGGCACCAAAATGTTGAAAGCAAAAGTCATTGTGTGTGTAAACGGAAATCTCCGTAAGGGGAGATTTCCATTTACTGCAATGCAATGCGATCTTGGATTTGGTATATTTAAGTAGTGGGGGGTGTGGGGGTGCAGGGGGGCTTGCCCCCCAGCATAGAGCAGGTTATGTTGTGTTTGGGTGTTTTTTTTTGTGTGTGTTCGATGTTCAGGGGTTTCAATATTCTCATGTACGCTGTCGATAGTTTGAGTTTTCGACAGCGTAATATAAATGCCAGTATGCAGTACTGCTAAACAGGACTTTATTCTTACAGTGTGTATTGAAAAAGAGACCTAGATATGATAATGAACACTAGTTCTGCACAGGGTGTTGTTACAGAGGGTTGTCACAAATGATTTAGACATCTAAATGAAGTACAGATACTGACATTTTGGAACCAGGTGTCAGCGGAAGTGACGGCTTCTTCTATCTGAAGAATATATCCCGGATTAAACACCTAATACCTCAATTTGATTTATCATTTGTCATTCATGCGATGGTCTGTTCTACACTGGACTACTGTAATGCCTTATACCTGGGACATATACAAATGGTGCATAACTCTGCAGCAAGGCTACTGACTGGTGCTTGACGTTACCTCTATATTATGCCAGTTCTGCACAGTTTTCATTGGCTTCCACTCTACAGTTGAATTATATCAATATATCCAACTTGGAAGACAGAAATTTCTTCTGAAAATATAGCAAGGGAGTGGGATCAAATTAAATAAAAGAAAGAGAGATATGGTTAAGAAGCAGCAAGAATTATTTAGAGGGACTGACAAATGTTAAATTATTGCATAATAGAAGGAATCACACAGAACAAGAAGAGGATCAACTGCAGAATGCTAAGCAGAAAATAAAGGATTACCTCAATAATATGCATGAGTTTAAAAAAATTCTGTTAACCAACTGTTTTTTGATAATAATGCCAGAGCACAAAAACTTTCAGCACAAATACTCAGGCAACAGAAAGTAGAAAGGGTTGTTATCTAAGCTTAGGGAGCCTATAACAAGGAAGATAAAAAGAGAGCCTGTAGAGGAACTAGAAATATTTTGGAAATTTTATGAAAGTCTGTATAAAGCAGAGAAATATGGAGATCAAGATAGATAGAAATGAAAATGTTTATGGAAGAATTAAATATGCCAAGGTTGGAGGTAGATGAGGCTCAATTACTAATATTTAGGATAGGAGGCGATGAGATAATAATGGTGATATATAACCGATCAACAGGAAAGTCTCCAAGAATAGATGGTATTCCTGTGGAAGTTTGGAAGGTAGGAGGTAAAAACTGATAAGGTTTTGTTTAACAATATTTTAAGAGGATGAGAAGTGCCAACATCCTGGAAGAAAGTAGTGGTGGCTGTCATACCTAAAGAGGGTAAAGACCCATCAGATCCAGGTTCATACAGCCCCATTTCAACCCTAAACCATGATTATAAAGTGTTTCTGTCTATAATGGATAAAGAAATGACAAGTGTGATGACAAAAGTGATAGACATGGATCAATGTGGTTTTGTGGAGGGGAGGCAAACATTTGACAACATTAACATAACATTGATGATCCAGAGGGAAGCTGTCCGTAAGAAAATACCACTAGTCTTGATGCAGAGAAACCATTCAACAGAGTAAGCTGGGAGTTTATGAGCAATGGAAGCATTTGCATTCCCTAATAAAATAATTGATTAGGAGGATTGTCAACAACATTAGGAGGATATATGAGGGATCAGATGTAAAAATTAAAGTGGGTGGGTTCCTCTCTGATAATCTCTGTCTGAGCAGAGGAACCAGGCAGGGATGTCGTCTTTCCTGTTTATTTGCATTATACTTAGAACCATTGGCAAAGAAAATAAGAGACTCAGAAATTCAAGAATACAATTGGTATTGTAGTCAAGAAAAGCTATTTACAGATGATATTATTTTATACATGATAAAACCAGAAAATGACATTTCAGTGTAGTGGAACATTTTGAGGCAGTTTCAAATCTTCATGAGATGCAAAATGAATGAAGCTTAAACAAAAGCAATAGTTGTAAATTATGTACCCACACACAAATTGGTTCAGCAATATCCATATTTATGGGGACATGATAAAATTAAGTACTTAGGAATGTGGATTAAACAGGATTCTGGTGTGGCAGCTAATGATATGTGAACAAGACTAAACAAAAGATAATACAAAAAATGAGAAATTGGAAGCTCTGTTATATGGATATGGATAGCAAGATGCACATAGTTATAATATATTTTTAGTCCCTTTAGTTTTATACATGGGTAGGGCATATTTTTATCAACCAGAGGAGATGTTGTGGATGGCAATTAATAAAGAGCTGAAGGATTTTATCTTGGAAGGGAGGATGGCAAGAGTCAAGTGGGATAAACTGATTCTTCCAGTTGAACAAGGCAGTTTGGGATTAGCTGATTTGAGGGGGTATTTCAGAGTGACACGGTTAAGGCTCCTATACATAGCACAAGTAAAAACCTATAATTCAAAGTGGAAAGGAGTGATGATAAAACGGGGGCTCAAGTAACAAAGAGAGGCTGGGATTTTGAATGTAGAGTATTACGGAAAATAACAATAAACATGCAAAATATTATATTTATAAAGTAGCAGAAAGTATTCTAAGAACTAAGCCAACACAGGAATGGAGAAAGGAAATTCTTCCAGTAGGGATGACTGTAATTAGGGATACAAACAATAGGCAAGAGGGGAATGGAATTTATTGGAGAAAATTGGTAAAGGAATCAAGGTATTGGGAGCAAATAATTAGAGAAGGAATGGCAATATAATGGGAAGAGGCCAAGAATTTATTTGGACTGCAGAACAGAGATTGCCTTCCCTATCAAGGACTGATATCAGAGTATAGGCAAAGAGAAAGAAATAGGAGGATCCTAAGTTTAAGATCAGCACCAGTAGAGGTTTTAGTGGAGTCAGGAACAGAAGCTGCTGTTAAAAAGGAGTAATTAGTAGAGCATGCAAAATATTCCAGGATAACTATAAGAATCAATCAGAGGAGGTTAGAAAGATTGGATAAGCAATTCACAAAGAAAGAATTGAGGATAGATATGTATGTCTTCCAAATATGCAAAAAATGTTTAGCAGATTTAGGATCTTTGCTTGAAAGTGTTTACATAGGCATTTTTATACCCCAAGTAGACTCCAAAGAATTTTTTCTCAGGTAGCCAGCGAATGTTGCCAGTTGGAGGTGTGATGGGGAAAATAGAGGTAAATGGGAACTTAGTTTCTGGGAATGTAATGAGCTGGCAAATTTTAATGATTCCCTGTAGACAGCTCTGTCAGAGATACTGGCTGAGCAAATTTGTGTAACTAAGGAACTTATTTTTTTAGGTATTATACAGAATCAGGACTGCCTAGACAGAGTAAGGCCTTGCTGAGTCTAATTATTGTGGCTGTTAAAAAAGCAGTTACTAGAAAATGAAAATCAATGTCTAAACCAACTTTACTAGAAGTAGTGAATATAGTAACAGAGATGAAACAACTGGACTTGCAATCTTTAGAAAAGGGTAAGAGCAAATTATATAGGAAAAAATGGGAATTGTGGGAACAGTACATGCAGAGGAGGAACAAGGTTTAAAGAAGGCAGGATTTGAATGAGCTATGTAATGTCTGACTGACAGGATTTGAATGAGCTATGTAATGTTTGACTAATTATAAGCGATATGTAATGTTTACAACTACAATTATGTCAGTATGGTTTGTGATGTATAATGTTTGCGTTTGCAACTAAAATTATGTCATTATAGTTTGTTTTCATTTATATAAATGTATGATTGCCTGTGTCATACGTGATAATTTAAGAAGGCTGTTTCTTGTTTAAAAAATATACAGAAATAAAAAAATGTCCAGGCCACCAGTAGAAGCAAATAACTTTTATACAAATCCACAGATGAGCGCTTTCATCTTTACACAAGACTTCTTCAGATAAAACTGCACAAGTGCTACACATACTTTATATAATGGTCCTAATTACAATTAATTAAAATTTAAAGCCCCACACTCAAAACACACTAATATAAAATATGTGAAAATCCATGTTTCAGTTGTACATTATATATGTAAAAAAACACACTATAACAATACACTAAAAAAACAAATAATAAATATTTGTAATAAATATTTATACCCCTTGAAATGAAAATCCAATGAATATGTAGTGTGTAAATCAAACTCTGACTGCTTTAGCTGTCAGTACTGGTTTGATATTCACATATTCATTGAGGACAGGAGGGATGTTAGCCTTCAACCTCAATTGCCATTTCAATTCCATATTCAACAATACATTTTTCATATCCCTACCCCTGTTGTTGTACTTAACATCAATGATGCCGAATCTAAAACCACTAAAGGACGGACAGGAAACTGAATGTTTGAACAAGGCGCTTGTGTCTTTCCCAGTCCTTATGTCATACAAGTGCTCATACATTATATCTTTCAAAGCTTTTTCAGTTTTCCCTATATAGAATGCTGAGCACTCCACACATGCAGCCAGATAAACCAACATATTCGTGTTACAGTTGCCCCTACAAAATTTAACTACACTATTAAGTCTGTTGTTCAAATAAATACAATCCTCCTTATAAATGTACGGACATTGGCTGCACCTACCACAAGAATTGGTTGCCTGTTTAATTTTAACCTTGTTCTCCACATTTTCAAACATCCTTTTGAATTTTTTTCCTGTCTTAAAAATAAAGGTGGGTTTGATTCCTATGGCATCATACAAATCTTTATTAGTCTTTAGCATGCTCCAATTTGCTCTGACTATTTGGGTAAAAAATCAGTAAACATATTAAACTCTGTAACACAAGCCCCTTGAAAATTTTTCTCAGTATATTGTTCTACGGCTGTAATAAATAGTTGCCCTAACAATGCTTTGTACTTCGTACCCCATCCCCTGTATACTTCTTCCAATATTTCACATACTAATTCTCTGGGGTAACCCCTTTCCACAAATTTTTTACCCAAAAAATAAATTCTCCCAACAAATCATTAAATTCAGAAGTCATCCTAGCTATTCTAACTGCTTGTCCTTTAATGAGACTTCTTTTTTGAAATAGTGGATGGTAACTAGCATAGTGCAGGTAGCTATTGCACCAAGTGTCTTTACGATAAATCTTAGATTTAAATCCATTGGGAATCTTGGAAATAGTGATGTCAAGATAATTTACACTAACCTCACAACAAGTGTGTGTGAAAGAGAGAAAATCAGTACTATTATTCAAATATTGCATAAACAACTCTATGCTCTCCTTAGTACCTTCCCAAATCACAAAAATATCGTCAAGAAATCTGAGATATAACTTGATGTTATTTTGGAAAATACTGTTGAACACGTACCTGTTCTCCCATTCCAACATCACTAAGCTCGCATAAGCGGGGGCACAAGCTGCCCCACTCACTTGTTGGAAATATTCTCCCTGGAAGCCTATGTAATTGTTGTCAAGTATGACTTCCATAAGCTCCAGTATCAAAGAAATGTGGTCCTTAGATAAAGAGGAGTATTTGTTAACACTATCACTAAAAAATCCATGCCCCTCACAATGTGGGATACATGTAAATAAATCCTTGACATCTATAGTGAGAAAACTACAATGTTCTGTCCACAGATCATTAGTCAGTTTACTTAGGAATTCCCAGGAATCTTTAATCAAATGTTCAGTTTTAACTACAATATCTTTGGTGAAATGGTCAATGTACACTGCTAAAGGATGGGTCTTAGAATTTCTAGCTGATACAATAGGCCTAAAAGGAGGTTCTAATATTGATTTGTGTACTTTAGGAACCCCAAAACAATTTGGAATATTGGGATGGAGTTGTCTCAAATATTGATACGTTTTGTTGTTAATTCTATTTTCCACTAAATACTCTTCTAAAAGAGAATCAATTCTTCTATATGCAATACGTATTTCGCTACTAGAAAAGGGGGAATAAGTATCTGTATCTAGCAAGATATTAGTTACTGCATTGTTGTATTCTTCATTACCATACAAAACCACCCCTCCACCTTTATCCGGCTTCATGATGTGAAAATCTCCCTGTGCCTACAAATCCTGAAGTAATTTCTCTTCTGCCTCACTGAGGTTATGATGAAATTGATGAAATTTATGAAGCATACACAAAGAATAGAAGGAATGTGGGATATCATAACCTCAGTGAGGCAGAAGAGAAGGCACTAACAACTTATTTGGTTGACTTAGCTTATTATGATTGTCTGATGACTTTATTGCTTCTGTTATTTTATTATTGTAAGTGTTTTATATTGTAATGATACTTTGGTCCTAAAGCAGCTTATAAACTTGAACTTGCACAAGACTTTCTTGCTACGGAGTAGTGTTACAAAATGACTGACATAATAATGCAGTACTACTACTGCACAGGGAATTTCCTGTTACAGCTTGTTTTCTCAATTGACAAACTTCATAATACAATGATAGACTTCCACAGAGCGTTATTGTTACAGGGTGCTGTAACAAAGTGACTGACAGTGTAATGCAGTACTAGTTCAGCACAGGGATTTGTTATTTCAGTGTGTTTTCATAAAGTGACTTAGACATCATAGTGCAGTACTAGTTCTGCACAGGACTTTGTTGTTACTGAGTGTTTCAGAAAGTCACTTAGACATCATGATACAGTTTTCTGCAAAGGGCTTTGTTTACAATTTTTGTCAGAATGTGACTGACATCATAATACAATGTTTTAGAGGCTTAGACATTAGAATCCAGTACTAGTTCTAAAGAGGGCTTTGATGTTAGAGTGTTTTCATAAAGTGAATAACATCATAATGTATTACTGCTTGTGCCAGGGCCTTGTTGTGTTACAGTGTTGCCTCAAAGTGACTCACAACAGATCTAGGACTGTCCATCAAACACACGTTTCACCGAAACGTAAACCGCCGAACACACTTTCCCGAAAGTGCATTTATCAAAAATGCACTTTCGCCAGAAGATAATTAAGCAAACAGTTGTTTGCATGTAGGTCTAGCTGTACATCAACACATGGTGTAGATTGTACAACTAAACAAACTGTTGCTTAGATCGCAGTACAGTGGGGATAAGGGAATATTTCCTTTTCCCCACTGTAGTGCGATCTTGGAGTGAGAATATTAAAGTAGGGGGGGTATGGGAGCTTGCCCCCCTGCATAAACATGAGTAGTCTTTTTATTTTTTAGTATTTTGGGTTTTTTTTTTTGCGAAAGTGCATTTTTGATAAATGCACTTTTGCGAAAGTGTGTTCGGTGGTTTACATTTCGGTGAAACGTGTGTTCGATGGATAGTCCTAGATCCCTCACAACACAGTGTAATATCTCTCTTGTGCAGGGCTTTATTACTACAGTGTGTTGTAACATAGTGACTTCAACATTACAGTGCAGTGCATTTCTAGTTCTGTACATTGCTTTGTTGTTACAGAATGTCTTTGTAAAGAGACATAGACATCATAACACAATACTTCTCCCCAGGGCTTTGTTCTTACAGAGCATTGTCACAAAATGGCAGACATTACAGTACTGTACTACTACTACTGCACAGGGCTTTCTTATTGCAGGTTGTAGTCACAAAAGTGAATTATATACCCTAATACTTATTTCACCTTGCTGTTACAGAGTAGTGTCACAAAGTGACTAAGATAATGCTCAAGATTTTTTCTTAACAATTTTTTCACAAAAAGACTGATGTCATAATGCAGTACATTCTGCATATGGCTTTGCTGTTACAGGGTGTTGTTACAAAGTGATTAAAACATAACGCAGTACTAGTGCTACAAAGGGTTTTATTGTTACAGAGTGTTTTCACAAATGCCTGTAGTAGTAGTAATTTTGTCCAGGATGCATTATTGTTTCAGTGTTGTCACAAAGCAACTTAAGTTGTAATAATACTAGATCTGCACAAGTCATGGCTATTGGAGAGTATTGTCACAATGGGACTGACATTATAATGCAGAACTAATTCAGCAATGAGCTTTTTTGTTATATAATATTGTCATAAAGTGATTTAAGTAATAATGCAATACTAATTCTGCACAGACCTTTGCTGTTTGTTGTGACATAGTAACTTAGAAATCATAATACAATACCAATTTGTCATAGGGCTTTGCCTTTCAGAATGCTGTCACAAACTAACTTGAACATCATAATATAGTACTAGTTCTGCAAAGGGATTTGTTTTTTCAGAGTTTGTTACATCATGGTTGACATCATAATACAATACTAGCTTTCCACATGGCTTTATTATTGCAGTATGTAGTCAGACTGACATCCTAATACTTTAGTTCTGCCCAGCATCTCACTGTAACAGAGTTAGTTGTCACAAAGCAAGTTAGACGTGATAATGGAGTG
Source organism: Protopterus annectens (assembly GCF_019279795.1). Classification (NCBI taxonomy): domain Eukaryota; kingdom Metazoa; phylum Chordata; order Ceratodontiformes; family Protopteridae; genus Protopterus; species Protopterus annectens. The sequence goes on along the minus strand of NC_056739.1, from coordinate 1,579,743,922 downwards.
GTAGTTTTGCACATGGCTTTCTTCTTTCTGAGTGTTGTCACAATGTGACAGACATCATAATGCAGTAAAGGATCTGCACAGGGCTTTACTGTCTCAGAAGTTGTCACAAACTGAAATCATAATGCAGTACAAATTCTGCTCAGGGCCTTTTTTCCTACAGGGTGCTGCCTCACGCTGAGCTAGACATAATACAGTACTAGTTATGTGTAGGACTTTATTTATTTTAGACTGTTGTCTCAAAGTGACTGAGATCATACTATAGCACTAGTTCTTAACATATTTTTTCAGAGGATGTACAAAGTGGCTGACAACCTGATGCAGTAGTAGTACTTCTGCACAGGGCTTTGCTTTCACAGAATGTTGTCACAAAGTGACCTAGACATCATAAAATAGTGCAAGTTCTGCATAAAGCTTTGTTCTTTCAAAGTGCTATCACAGTGTGATGGACATAATGAACTACTAGTTCACAGGGGTTTGTTGTTTCATTCTGAGGTCAATGAGTGACCTCAATATGCGGTACTATTTTTGTGTAGGACTGTTGTTACAGAGGGTTGTCACAAAGGGATTTAGACAAAATAATGGAGTGGTAGTACTGAAATAGGTCCTTCTTATTCCAGGGTATTGTCACAAAGTGACTGATACCATAAAATAGTACTAGTTCTGCAAAGGGATTTTCTGGTGCAGCTTGTTGTCTCAAAGTAACATGGACAACATAATACAATGATGGATCTCCACAGGGTTTGTTGTTACATACTGTTGTCATCCATCCCCAGATCTCGTTTACCACGATTTGTAATACATCGTGCCTTCAGAGCTCCAGCTAGCAGTGGGTGAATTCTTACTGTAAGTTTGAAAAATTCCATTTCTTGTAACTGATTTAGGTTAGTGTAGGTACCCTTTCTCCCCTCCCATTGCTTTGGCATCGAGTGTAGGTTTGTTTAGATAGCTAGTTAGAGTAGTTTGTCTGTGGTGCCCCTCCTCCCCTTTAGTGTTGTCTCTTTTTAGTGTGGTGAGTGGGTGTGTGTCTGTAGAATAAAGAAAGAACGTTTTTTGCCTGTCTTTTTTTTTTTTTTTTTTTTAAGGCTTCTTTCTTTTTCTTGTAGAATGGCTGAAAAGCTTATCTTTAAGTGCTGCACAGAGTGTGGCTATAAGCTCTCCCCAGCGGATGGCCACACTCTGTGTGTGTTGTGCTTAGGTGTGGCCCACCTTGGTGTGGATTGCTCCATTTGTGCGGGGTTCAATCCCCAAGTGTTAAAGGATAGAAAGGCCAAGTTGGCCCTCAAAGGTTTTCTGCCTGCTTCTGATCCTCCTTCCTCGTCTTCAGCTTCAGTCACACTGGCTGCTGTGACTGCCTCTCCCAATTCTCTTCCTTTAGCCTCCCCTCCCTCCCAGGCTAGGACTCAAACTCCTGCATCTAAGCCTGTGGTAGTGGAGCAGAGGAGAGGTAGAGAACGGGAGAGAGAGTCAAAGATGAAGGAGAAGAGGAAGAGGTCCCTGGACCTCACTTCCCCAAGCAAGTGTGCATGGATCCATGACTCCCCTCGGCTCTGGTCTCTGAGGTTCTCCCCGGAGCCAGAGGAGGCATGTCCAGTTTCCTGGGCCTCGGCTCCCCAACCCACCAGGCCGGAGTCCGTGGCCTCATCACAGTCGACCCGTTTACTTATCAAACTTGGATCTGGATAAGATGATGAGGTGCTTTATCCATACACAGATCCAGATGGGGGTCTTGCCAGCCCCCCCTCCCTCTGGAGGGGGGAGCTTGCTTCCTTTTTTTCAACCCATTTCTTCTTCCCCGATCTGACCTTCGGCTTCGGAGTTCTCGGATCTGAGGTTGGCCTTGGACAGGGGTTTGGTGCCGATGGTCCTTGTTTCCTCAATGTCGACAGCTGCCTGGAGCATCTCAGATCTGACCAGTTTGGATCCGAGCCACTCTCAGAGCCAGAGCCTGGGTGCCAGATCTGAGGGAGTGGAACCTTTTCCATTGGCTCTGATGTTGTCGGGCCAGGTTCCCTCCCTCGGAGCTCCATCCACTCCGGGTCCGGCTCCGATTCTCATGTCAGACTTGGGGAGACCGGCCTCCTTGTTAGCTTCTCAGGAGGTCAGCTCTCCTTCGGAGTTTAATTTGGTAGAAAGGGTCCTCTCCATCGAATCGAGACCCCTGACTGCCCCCTTGGACTCCGCCCAGACCCCCTCGGCTCTGTCTACGGTCCCCATTGTCTTATCAAAGGGACAGCCCATGCCCAAAGAGCCCCAGACTGTTCCCCCAAAGGAACAGATGACTTGCGAGTGCTCCCCTGAGAACCCTACTGGAGATGTGCCTCACAAGCATACGTGCAAGAGGAGGCACTTGGACTCCCCCAAGTCCCTAACTGAGGACACAGATTTAGATGATGCGGAGGGCTCCCCAAGATCACCTCCCAACGATGTCTCCTTTGGAAACATCATGGAGATCCTGCGCCAGCGGGGAGGTTGGTCTGCCCCCAAGCCCTCCTCTGATGAGTCTGTGTTTCTGGAGGCATTCAGCATGGGCCCGTCTACTTCCTGGGTGTCCCCTCCCATGGATCCTTTAGTGGATTTGATCACCTCGTGGGCATGGAAGGAAACAGATACTGTGGAACTGATCCCCAAGTGCCCCGATAAGGGTTTAAGTCCTCCCATTGACAGGCTTTCCTGGAACAAGGGCTCCCCAGTGGATGCCATGCTGGTAGCAGCAGCCACAAAGAGGGAACTATCTCAGGAAAGTTCCTTGGTCCACCCTCCTGACCGAGTGTCACTGATGATGGACCACCTAGGGAAGCAGGTGTATGCTTCAGCTACCTTTTTGATCAGGGCGCTGAATTACTTAGCCCATGTCACGAGACTCCAACGCGACCTAGTGAAGGAGCTGGAGGAGTCTCCACCCAAGTCCATGTCGCAAGAGGACAAGGCATCGTTCTCTGCAAAAATGGCCGCTCTGAAAGCGGTATCAAATACATCCATGCAACTCCTCTCCCATGCTACGGAAGGAGCAGGTAGGGCGGCTGGGTCCGGTGTGTCCATGAGGCATAACACCTGGTTCAGGTTGTGCCAATTTACCGAACCTTTTAAGGCAACCTTTGCCAATGCCCCTTATGATGACTCAACTCTTTTTGGTAAGACCATCAAGTCCAGAGTGAGAAGGATGGGAAGACACTGCCTGCCATTGGGATCTGCTTCTCTAACCCTCAAAGGTCCTTTTCCTGGAACCAGAGAGGGCAAAAGAAGATGAGGTTCCGAAAGTCTCAGTATTCCCGGGACACTCAGGGCTCTTCTTCCCCTGGAGGCAGAGGGGGACAGAATTGACACCGGCCCAGAGGCCGAGGGGGTCCACAAAGCTTCGGGTCTCGAGAACCATTCTCAGACAGACCTGGGCAGCAACCCTGAGGGGTTGCCCGGCTGCTCTCCTCTGAAGGCAGTCAGGGAATGATTGTCCTTGCACCCAGCAGCATGGGAGTCCATAACAATGGACAGCTGGCTGCTTCAAATCATATCCAGAGGATATTCTATCTCCTTCGTGGGTTCCCCCATATCTCCCAAACACCACCTGGACATTCACCCATGCAAAGGGAGGCAACAGCACAGGAAATTTCCAAGCTGCTAGGAAAAGAAGCCATCAAAACCGTCCCCCCAGATCAGTCCAGATTAGGCTTCTACTCCAGGTTCTTTTTGGTGCCAAAGAAAACAAGGGACTTAAGGCCCATTCTGGACCTCTCTACCCTGAACCTGTCAGTTGTCAAAGAGAAGTTCTGGATGGTCACACTACAGTCCATCATGCCGTACCTGCAAGAGAGTGACTGGATGTGCTAGTTAGATCCCCAGGATGCTTACTATCACATAAAAATGCACAGAAGCTCCAGAAGGTTCCTCCACTTCCAACTAGAGGCCAATCATTATCAGTGTCAAGCCTTACCCTTTGGTCTCACCACAGCCACCAGGTTATTTACCAAAGTGATGGCGGTTGTAACGGCTCACCTGAGGCTTCAGGGGATTCAGGTCTATCCATACCTGGATGATTGACTCCTCACTGTTCCCACCAGGCATCTACTTTCCCAAACCAGGGATTACTTTCTGACTCTTGCCCTGAGTTTGGGTATCACAATCAACACATCTAAAGCTCCATTAGAGCCTGTACAGGTAATTAGACTACATTGGTGCCAGGATAGACACACCAGTGCAAAGTGTTCCTGACCTTGGAGAGAGTTCAAAACCTCAGGATGCATGAATCCATGATTTACTGTTCTCACCTCCTGACAGCGGAATCAGTGTTGAGGACCCTAGGCTCGATGGCGGCAACCATAACTCTTCTGTGTTTTCAGCTACACATGCGGATTCTTCAGTGGACTCTAGCGGTTCAGTGGTCCCTGTTGGAATTACCACTAACCTATCCTATCCACCTAAGTTAAGTGTGTCGGTCATCTATCATATGGTGGCTGTGCTCTCGGGACATTTTGGTGAGACAACCCTTTGTTCCAGCCCCAGCCCAAACCACAGTGACCATGGATGCCTCCCAACTCGGGTGGGAGGGCATTGTTTGGGCAGGGCAGTCCAAGGCCTGTGGCACCCATAGAGACCAGCTTGCATATCAATGTCCTAGAGATGAGGGCGGTCCTTCTAGCATTGCAGGCCCTTCATGCCTTTCTTCCTCTGGGGATGATTGCCATTTAATCAGACAACATGTCAGTAGTCTGGTATATCAACAAACAGGGAGGGACCAGATCTTACTCCCTTTGTTGAAAGGCCATGAGAGTGTGGGAATGGGCGATCTCCACTGGTCGCTTTCTCATCGCAACGCACATTCCGGGACGGTCCAACATTCTAGCGGACAGGCTAAGTCAGACCATTCTGATGCCTTACGAGTGGTCTCTGAATCTGTCAGTAGCAGAACAGATCTTCAGCGAGTGGGGGTCAACCTTGCTGCGATCTCTTCACATCTCCTTCCAACACGAAGTGCAGCAGATTTTTCACTCTGAACCCCCTGCTGGGGGAGTCCCCCAGAGATGCTCTAGTTCATGCTTTGCTTCCCGGTCTTCTGTATGCTTACCCATCAGTTCCTCTCATTCTGAGGTTTGTGCAGAAAGCTTGTCGACTGGGGAGCAAGGTGATCCTCATTGCCCCATTCTGGCCTCACCAGGTATGGTTTCCCTTCCTTTGGTCTCACCTTCTGGTTCCACCTTGGGTCGTAGATCCCATTCAGGATCTGATTTCACACCCGTCGGGGGCATACCTCCCAACTTTACTGAATTACTTGTTTTTTACCGAGATTTGGGGTCCAAATGAAGAGGTGCCATGATTCCTGAGTGGCACCCCTTCATTTCTGACTTTTTTCTTTTGTTTTTTATTTTTCGCGCTGTTTGAGCTGACGTCATCACGTGCGTGATGACATCAGCTCTGTCAGGGCTACCTGGCTGCTCAACTGCGAGCGGGAACAGCAAAGAATAAATGGATTATGTTCGTGGAACTGCACTGGATTATTACGACAACGTCCAGAAATAATGAAGACTCCATGTTCGGGAACAGGTAAGGAAACTTTCCAGTGTGTGTGTGTGTGTGAGGAAACTTTTCCGTTGTGTGTGTATGAGGAAACTTTCTGGTGTGTGTGTGTGTGTGTGTGTTTGGACTTGATGTAAACTTTTAATCGGTTAAAAAAGTTCAGTGGCTTTGGAAAGGACATTAAGGAATATGTCTAGCTGTTGGCTTATTAGCTGGTTGCAGAAGAGGAATAGGAGTTGTTATGATTTGAGCCAAGGAAACTGCACAAAGTTACCAAAAGAAAAAAAACAGGGAAAGTGCAGACACATAGTGAAAAATTGGTTAATATTTGGTAAATGAGTCTAATATTGAAAAATAATTTTATTCATTTTAAAGGAGAATTTTTTCAACAAATAGAAGGGGTAGCAATAGGGGCAGCATGCGCCCCAACCTACGCCAACTTAATACTAGCAAATTGGGAGGAAAATATATTTTGGATTCTGAATTTAAGACATGCTGGATTATGTACAGAAGATTTTTAGATGATATAGTAATTCTTTGGACAGCAGGAAGGGAAAGATTTAATGAATTCCTGACATATATGAGTAATACCACAAATTTTTTAAACTTTACTCATAAAATTTCAGAAAATGAATTACAATATTTGGACTCACAAGTGTATAAAGTAGGGCAAAAATTGGAAACTAAAATATATAGAAAAAAGACATTTTGTAACTCCTTTCTACATTTTGAAAGTGCACACCCCCTTCATTGCAAAAGAAACATTGTCAAGGGACAATTTGCTAGGGGAAGTCGCATGACTAGTTTAGATAATGATTTTAAGGATGAATGTGAATTACTAGAGAAAATGTTTGTAGAGAGGGGTTACCCTTTGGATTTCATCAAACAAATCAGGAAAGAAGTGGAAGATGGAAGAAAAACTAAATTTGCACCTATTTATAAAAGTAAAAAAACTAGTGACAACAATAAGAAGGAAAGTATTAATAATAATGAACACAATGGAGAAGAATTCCAACAGGCTTTAATACTGGAATATAATGGAGTAAATAATTACATCAAAAAGATATTTTTGACGGAATGGGAGAAATTTATAGCCTTTTCAGATATAGACAATGTATCTAAGATATCTAGAAAAATAATTTATAAGAATTCACAAAGTATTAGAAATATTATAGAAAATAAAAAGAAATTTAATATTAATAGAAATAGAATAGGTACATACAAATGTGGGCATTGTAGTCAGTGTACATATATAATAAACAACAATAATTTTTATTTGGAAAGTAGAAAAAGATGGATTTACAGTTCGGAGTATTACAACTGTGAATCGAAGGGAATAGTCTACATGGCAATTTGTGAAAAATGTGGGTCTTTCTACATAGGAAAAACTGAGAGAATGTTGAAGAGAAGGATTTATGAGCACATGTATGAAATAACAACAGAGAAAGAATGTAATGCTTTATATAAACATAGTAAAGTATGCCCAGGATATAAATACAAGTTTATGGTATTAGAACAAATTCAACAGGACATTAGAGGTGGCCCTTGGGAAGAAAGAATAGAGTTTCGAGAATTATGGTGGCAAATAACTTTAGAGGCAGGGAAAACTCCTGGGTTAAATGAGTTTATTTCCATTTTACCATTGCTAAAACTAAGGTCAGCAAAGCTTTGAGTGAGGCAGAAGAACTATAATAAATTTTGCCACTAGATTGCATCTGGAATTCATTAATGAAAGGACTTTATATATTTAGAAAAAGGAACATTACAAATATATATGAAGTTTTTTAACGAAAGTTTTTTTTAATAACTTTTATAATAATGCTTTTTAATTATACAAAGTTTTTAATCAACATAATGTATAAAATACAAGATTTTAAGTTTTTATCATTAATGGTTTTTGATGTATATAATGGCTTCTAACCAAAATTAGCGGGAATCTAATGAGACAATGAATTCTATTGGTTTTACAATTAAGGATTATACATATATATACTAGTGAAACAGATCAATTTACTAACTATCTGATGAAGTCAGTGAATAGACGAAAATGCATGTAATGAGTTTTAAAAGGCGTTCATGTTTAGTTGTATAATTTTTTTTCCCCGTTTGTTTGTGGTTAAAATAAACGCTTTGTAATACATAGTGGCTACTATTTCCGTGTTTACTGCACTTTCCCTGTTTTTTTCTTTTGGTAACTTTGTGCAGTTTCCTTGGCTTGGATTCTTTGGTTGTTTAGTGGAACGGAGATGGAAACGCCACTTCTTCCTGAAGTAAGAGGGCAGGACGATGTAGGCCAAATGCGTAAACTCATTGGCCAACTCATGGAATTGATTGGTCTTCTCACCCCACTCAGCCAATCCTTAGTGGGGATATGTAGCAACCTAGCTCCAGCACGAGTTCCAGGAACTGGAGGTAACTTTAAACAAACAGAACTTGGTAATAGGGAACAAGGAGAGTGTATTGGCGTGTCCCCCAACGTCAGTGACCTTGGAGGAGATAACAGTGGAACCTTTAATCCAGCCTCCACCCCTAATATCTTTAAAGTGGTAGAAAAAGGATTTAATGGAAGTAAAGGCAGAAGTACAGATTTTTGTCATAAAATGAACAAAGAGGGAGAGAAGGTTGCAGGCACTGTTAACACTAACATTTATAAAGAGACTAAAGACTGGTTACAGACAAAACCTAACTTTAAAATCAATGGTAATAAGAAACAACATATTGAGGACGGGTCCTACAGGAACAAACTGGACCAGCTTTCCAAATTAATGTTTAAATACAGGACTTTAGGCATTGAAAATGAATATTTAAAGGAATGCCTTTCCAGGGAGATTGTTCCAAAAGGACTACGAGTATATAAATTTCATAATAATGTGAATCCAGACTCTGGTCTTTATAAAGAACTTATAGAAGTATTTAATAAATGTGGTTTGGATGTGTTGAAATTAATTATTAGAGACAATATTAGAATTCAAGAGTTTATTCAAAAAGATATAGATATTTTAGATCGGTATATTAAAAATGATTTGATATTTGATATACAGGAAGAAAAAAGCAAATATTATGACCTTAGGTAAGACACAGACAACCAATGTGAGAATTTGATAAATAGGAAAATTAAAAAATTGGAAAGAGATGTCAAAGAGTATGAGGGCCACACTAGCTACCCTAAGCCACCCAACAAACAATTTAGTTATAACTATGGTATGGGGTACAATAAAGAGGACCACCATGCTGAAAATAATGAAGGCGGAAATATTCCCTTTGGGGAAGGAGAACTAGATTATGATCAAGCCTACCCACCATTACGTAGATCAGAGAGGTTGATAAACAGACAGGGCCCACAACAATCAAATTTTCAGATGAGAGGAGGGAGAAGGGGGCAGAGGAGATTCTAAGTAATACTCACCCAACTCACCCCAACACAAATTTTTGTCATGAAATACTTATTGATGGAACTAAAAACACTTTCAATAATTTCACTATATATAATTTCAGTAGTATTAATATAGAAAAAGAACATTTTGGGCTATTTTCTAAAGGTTTGAAGTTTATACCATACAAGAAAGGGGAAATTACTAGAAGTTTGTTGAACATTAAATTATTTTTAAGAAAAGTGAATTTGAGTATTATGTTTCCTGAAAAGAAAAATTATAATGGTGAACTAAGAAGGAAGAGTACCTATAACCCACCTCTACACCCTCAGTTGAGAAATCTGGAAATGGTGACTGAAAGTGAGATAAGGAAGTGGGAAAATGGGCCCAAATGTAAATGGAATTTAAGTAAAAAAGAAAATGAATTGATGTACGAAATAAAAAAGAATGAAGGCATTAGAGTTATGAAACCAGATAAGGGGGGAGGTATAGTTTTTATGGATAATATAATATATGAGAGTAAAATGAATGCTATATTACGGGATGAAACTAGATATACAGTGGTTTCCATAAATGAAATGAATATAGCTTATAATAAAATTGACATCAACTTAAATGATATGTTACAAGAGGAACTCATTGATTATAATACCTATAAATTTTTAAAGGTAGATAAACCAAGAACCCCCACTATATTTGGTATACCTAAGACCCACAAAAATGAACGTGATCCACCCCTCAGACCTATAGTATCAGCAGAGGGATATAAAACCTACACCTTAGCTAAATATGTTGATAAAAAATTAAAAAGCCTGTGGATAAGACGGACAAGCATATTAAGAGATTCCTGGGATTTTTTAAAGGAAATACCAGACCATATATGTCATGATAATCTCCTTTTCATTACCATAGATATTGTAGACTTATGTTCTTGTATTCCCTATATTGAAGGTATGGCAATGTTGGAAGAAATAGTATATGAAAACAAGGAAATGACACATAATGAAAAATTGGTTAATATTTGGTTAATGAGTCTAATATTGAAAAATAATTTTATTCATTATAAATGAGAATTTTTTCAACAAATACAAGGGGTAGCAATGGGAGCAGCATGCGCCCCAACCTACACCAACTTAATACTAGCAAATTGGGAGGAAAAATATATTTTGGATTCTGAATTTAAGACATGCTGGATTATGTACAGAAGATTTTTAGATGATATAGTAATTCTTTGGACAGCAGGAAGGGAACGATTTAATGAATTCCTGACATATATGAGTAATACCACAAATTTTTTAAACTTTACTCATAAAATTTCAGAAAATTAATTACAATATTTGGACTTACAAGTGTATAAAGTAGGGCAAAAATTGGAAACTAAAATATATAGAAAAAAGACATTTTGTAACTCCTTTCTACATTTTGAAAGTGCACACCCCCTTCATTGCAAAAGAAACATTGTCAAGGGACAATTTGTTAGGGGTAGTCGCATGACTAGTTTAGATAATGATTTTAAGGATGAATGTGAATTACTAGAGAAAATGTTTGTAGAGAGGGGTTACCCTTTGGATTTCATCAAACAAATCAGGAAAGAAGTGGAAGATGGAAGAAAAACTAAATTTGCACCTATTTATAAAAGTAAAAAAACTAGTGACAACAATAAGAAGGAAAGTATTAATAATAATGAACACAATGGAGAAGAATTCCAACAGGCTTTAATACTGGAATATAATGGAGTAAATAATTACATCAAAAAGATATTTTTGACGGAATGGGAGAAATTTATAGCCTTTTCAGATATAGGCAATGTATCTAAGATATCTAAAAAAATAATTTATAAGAATTCACAAAGTATTAGAAATATTATAGAAAATAAAAAGAAATGTAATATTAATAGAAATAGAATAGGTACATACAGATGTGGGCATTGTAGTCAGTGTACATATATAATAAACAACAATAATTTTTATTTGGAAAGTAGAAAAAAGATGGATTTACAGTTCGGAGTATTACAACTGTGAATCGAAGGGAATAGTCTACATGGCAATTTGCGAAAAATGTGGGTCCTTCTACATAGGAAAAACTGAGAGAATGCTGAAGAGAAGGATTTATGAGCACATGTATGAAATAACAACGGAGAAAGAATGTAATGCTTTATATAAACATAGTAAAGTATGCCCAGGATATAAATACAAGTTTATGGTATTAGAACAAATTCAACAGGACATTAGAGGTGGCCCTTGGGAAGAAAGTATAGAGTTTCGAGAATTATGGTGGCAAGTAACTTTAGAGGCAGGGAAAACTCCTGGGTTAAATGAGTTTATTTCCATTTTACCATTGCTAAAACTAAGGTCAGCAAAGCTTTGAGTGAGGCAGAAGAACTATAATAAATTTTGCCACTAGATGGCATCTGGAATTCATTAATGAAAGGACTTTATATATTTAGAAAAAGGAACATTACAAATATATATGAAGTTTTTTTAATGAAAGTTTTTTTAATAACAACTTTTATAATAATGTTTTTTTAATTATACAAAGTTTTTAATCAATATAATGTATAAAATACAAGATTTTAAGTTTTTATCATTAATGGTTTTTGATGTATATAATGGCCTCTAACCAAAATTAGCGGGAATCTAATGAGACAATGAATTCTATTGGTTTTACAATTAAGGATTATACATATATATATATATATATATATATATATATATATATATATATATATATATATATATATATATACTAGTGAAACAGATCGATTTACTAACTATCTGATGAAGTCAATGAATAGACGAAAACGCATGCAATGAGTTTTAAAAGGCGTTCATGTTTAGTTGTATAATTTTTTATTTTTTTCCGTTTGTTTGTGGCTAAAATAAACACTTTAGAATACATAGTGGCTACTATCTCCGTGTTTACTGCACTTTCCCTGTTTTTTTCTTTTGTTATTATGATTTGCACGTTTTCAGAAAACAGCCTGGAGTATTAAAAATAAATGGGTCAGTCGAACTAACCAGATTTGAAGAACACTGTTTGTAAACAGTCAAATAAATCTTTTGGTCAGTAACACTGAACAGCTATGTTCCGCGTGGGTTGTTGCAGCGATTTGTTCTAACTTGCTGCTTAGGATTTTAACCTGAAGTTGAGACTTGATACCTTTATTAATGCTTCCAGCTAGTGATGGTCACAAAAAGTGTATAAAGCAATACAGTGAAGATCAAATAATAATGATTGTGGCAAACTGATTATGGCTCAAGGAAAGATAGTGTTAGTGAAGCTGGCCATAAAGTGTTCTACATCTGAAACATAATTTTGCCTTATTTTATTATTGGACTTTTCTATCTTGTTTTCTTGCATGTCATAGTTAATAATCACTTTATAAAACTGTATTATTTGGATGTTTTTACATCGTGACATACATATTTGGTATACTTGAACCTAGTTTACATGCAATAAATGTTGATTAAATCATTCAAAATGCGATAGCTGTCTGCTATTTAGACAGTGATACTGTTAGCTTTTCTTGGGATTACGGGCTTCTCGTTTGGATTTTAACACACGGGTTGCATTGATTTTATCTTTTTGCACTTGCACTACTGATTTATTGCGTCATGTATCACAAGTACTGTTGCTTATTGAGAGAAGGAAGTTGCGTAGTGAATGCTCAGCATGCTTCCATGGTTACGCACACCAATAATATGATTCACCGGTACAGGTATAGACCTGTAACTGCAAATGGCATCTGTATTTTTAAATACAAAATAGACATGCTAAAGGCATTATTAGAATACATATTGGCTGCATGAAAAAGGAAATGAATAGGGCAATAAGTGGGCAGAAGTTGTGCATAAATAGACTGATTGACAACCTGAGTTTGGAGGGCATTATTGTATTATGTGCCCCACTATAGCATCAAATGACAACCAGCAAAGTTTTTCACAAAATAAGCAACTGAGGTGCACTTTCAGTTGAGCTGGTAAGTAGGGAAGAATACTAAATGGCTATAGATTGGAAAAGTGTTTTGTTACAATGGGGAATATATACACACTCAACACACATCTGGTGTTAGTTGTTTGTATAAATGTACTTTAGTTGCTGCTTAGTAATAAGCATTTACCTTGTTTTTGCTAAAGCATTGAACATTTATTATACATCTACACACTGCCATCCTCTTTGTACCATTCCTTTCATACTTTGGTCTTCTGCAGTTATTTTTTTATTCTTCTGTCTTTTCTTGCTGTTTCTTTCTATTAATGCAGTCACCCACTTTCATTGTTGCATTTGCCAGTATTCTCTTTCCTTTGCTTTCCATTCTTTTAGTTTATCCATTCATTTAATTGGCTCCTATCTCCTCAGAAGTATCCTTTCCCACTCTGTTTTTGTATGAATGCAATCCTTTTATTCTGGTGATCAGTCCCTTCTACAATATATAAAATGTAAAAATAAAATCTAAATAATCATTGTATTAGTAAAGCAGTATGCACACATTAGTGTTTATGGTAAATAGGGTGAAATAGCCAGGTAATGGGACATTGCAATGGCTGCAGGGAGACTCTGGTGCCATATTTTGGTTGTCTGTTCTTCAGTTTGTGTTTGAAAGTTGGTATCCTGCAATTCCATTGGAGTGGGTGGGGTTACGTAATTATGTTTGCAGATTAGATTTTAATCAGCGTACAGATCTGTACCTATTTTTCATAGGCCTTGTCCAGATTTTTGATGTTTCCAGGTTGAGAGGTATGATCGGGGTGCCTCATCCGAGTCTGGACAGCCTGAAGCTCACGGCTTGGCTGCTCCAGTTCCTGTGATTGCTAGGACACCCGGACTTTCCTCCTCAGTTAAGTCTATTTTGGCAGTTGTTCATAAGTCTTCAACCAGAAAGGTTTATCGCAGCCAGTGGAAATGTTTTTCTTTCTGGGCCTCTCATAGGAGTTTAGATCCTTTCATGGCTCCTGTTTCTATTATTCTTGATTTCCTAGCTGATATTTTCCATGCATGGAGCTAGTTCTTTTACTGTCAAAGTTCAGTTGGCTGCCATTTCTCATTTTCATGTGGGTGAGAATTCTGCATCCTTGGCATCTTCTAGACTGTGTAAAGCCTTTATTAAAGGCACTTTTTTGCTACGCACTCCGGTCAAAGATCCTGATTCTCCATGGGACCTTACTATTTTTCTCCAAGCTCTGGTCGCCCTGCCTTTTGAGCCTGCCACAACTGCAGATCTAAAATTTCTATCATGGAAAACAGCTTTTCTGGTCGCTATTACCTCTGCTAGAAGGGTTTTGGAATTAAAGGCCTTATCCATCAAATTTCCGTACATGATATTTCATAAAGATAGAGTTTCTCTTCGAACCAACCCATCTTTTCTTCCTAAGGTGGCGTCACCAGTCAATATTAATCATACTATAAATTTGCCTGTGTTCTTTCCCAATTTTACCAACAGGATGGAATGCAAGCTACACATGTTGGATGTTCATAGACAGTTACGATTCTATTTATTCACAGGCCAAAAAATTTTCGTAAATCTGATCAATTGTTTGTTTCATTCTATAGACCCTTTTTGGGCAAACCTATTTCCAAGGTCACTATAGCTAGATAGATTTCTTCATGCATCCTGCAGGTCTATAAGGACAAAGGCATGTCTCCTCCAGGTCAGGTTAAAGCTCATTCCACTAGGTCTATGGCTACGTCTGCAGCTTTCTGGTCTAAGGTGTCTTTGGATGACATTTTCTCTGCAGCTACTTGATCTTCATCTCATACATTTATTTCTCATTATAAATTGGATTTGACTTCTAGAAGGAGAGCATCCTTTGGCTCTGCGGTGCTCCGGAATATCATTCCATGAGGGCCTTCCAGGAGTTTAGTAGCTGGGGACTCTGTCCCACAGGTTGAAGACCAAATGAAGTAGACTACTTCAGATAAAGACATTATGTAGTCACTATAACATTCCATCTGAGTAGTTGTACTTCATTTGTTTTCAACTGTCCCTCCCTCCTTCCCCCGGACCTTGGTGCATGTTCAGCCTACGGGTTGCAGTATAGGTCACAAGTATGTTATCAGGTCGGGTTCTAAGTATAAGTTCAGCAAACTCGATCTGGGGATGGAAGGAAGTGGAGGTGTATTATGGGTAAGGGGAGGAGTCTGGAGCTCAGAGCTGATGCTAGTAATATTTGCCGGCTTGGATCCAATATGGATCCGTATTCCCACAGGTTGAAGACAAATGAAGTACAACTAATCAGATGGAACGCTATGGTGAGTACATAACTTCTTTTTACAGAGTGTTGTCTCAAACTGACTGTGACATCATAATGTAAATCTGGTTCTACCCATTGTTTTGTTGTTGCTGTATGTTGTCACAATATTGACTTAGACAATAATACTGTACTAGTTCTGCAGAGTGTTGTTGTTTCATAAACTGTCATAAAGTGACTGACATTTTAATGCAGCACTAGTTCCACATAGGGCAATGGTGTTACAGAGGCTTGTCAAAAATCATGTGAGCAATGTGATGCTGCATTAGTTCTGCACAAGGCTTTGTTGTTCCAGAATGTTGTAACTATGTACCTTTGACATCACAATACCATACTAGTTCTGCACAAGGCTTTGTTGTTCCAGATTGTTGTCACTATGTGCCTTTGACATCAAAATACCATACTAGATCTGCACAAGGCTTTGTTGTTCCAGATTGTTGTCACTATGTGCCTTTGACATCAAAATACCATACTAGATCTGCACAAGGCTTTGTTCCAGATGGTTGTCACTATGTGCCTTTGACATCACAATACCATACTAGTTCTGCACAAGGCTTTGTTCTTTCAGAGTGTTGTCACTAGGTGCCTTTGACATCACAGTACCATACTAGTTCTGCACAAGGCTTTGTTGTTTCTGAGTGTTGTCACTATGTGCCTTTGATATCACAATACCATACTAGTTCTGCACAAAGCTTTGTTGTTCCAGAGTGTTGCCACTAGGTGCCTTTGACATCACAATAGCACACTAGTTCTGGACAAGGCTTTGTTGTTTCAGAGTGTTGTCACTAGGTGCCTTTGACAATACAATACCATACTAGTTCTACACAAGGCTTGGTTCTTTCAGAGTGTCGTCACACAGTAACTTGGACATCATAATATTATAATAGTTCAGCCTGCTGCTTTGTTGTCACTCAGTGTTCTTACAAATTGACCAAGATCACAGTGCAGTATTAGTTCTTCAGAAGTCTTTCTTGTTTTAGAGTGCTGTCACACAATAATTTAATCATCAAAATGTAGGACTAGTTCTGCACAGGGCTTTGTTGATGTAGAGTGCTGTCATAAGGTGACTTACATATCATGACACAGTAAAAGTTCTATCACAGCATTCTTGTTTCAGAGGTTGCCACTTTGTTTGTGACAGAGGGCATCACAAAGTAATTTAGACATCATAATGGAGAACTAGTTATAAGCAGCGGTGGTGCAGCGGTAGCTTTGTCGCCTCACAGCAAGAGGTTCTCCTGTTCGATTCTCGACTGAAGCGCCTTCTGTGTGGAGTCTGCACGTCCTCCCCGTGGTTGAGTGGCATTCGAAAGACATACGTGAATGGGCATGCCTTTGTTGAAGGTTGACGTCAGGCTGGCACCTCGGCATCATAAAAATCGACTGCCAATCATTAGCGGACTGGAGTTCCGCTGTGGCGACCCCTAACCAGGAAAAGCCACAAGAAAAACATAATGGAGAACTAGTTCAGCATACAGTTACTTGTTACAGAGTGTTACCTAAATGTAACTTACTTCACAATGCAGTACTTGTACTGCACATGACCTTTCTGTTACAGCTTGTTGTTTCAAACTAGCACAAACTTCATAATATAATGATAGATCTCCACAGGGCTTTGTTATTACAGGATGTTCCCACAAAGTGACATTCCTTGTTCTGCACAAGGTTTTTGTGTTACAGAGTGTTGTCACAAACTGACAGTATAATGCAGTACTAGTTCTGCAGAGGGCTTTGTTGTTTCATAGTGGTCTTGTGAAGTAACTTAGACATCACAGAACTATAGAACTACAGAAAATATGAGGCAGCTGGGCCCTGTGGCCATTTACGCTTTACCAATAACCCGTCCCCCCAACACACACAGACTGTATTCCCTTTTTTAAGGAAAAGCCAGCCATACCAGGATGAATTTGTAGATATCCATCCAGCTGTCTAACACCTTTTTGAAGGCAGAAAGTGTGTTTCATTACTTAATTGTGAGTGGATGTTTGTTCCAGAGAAGGGGTCAGCATTGCATGACAAAACAGGTTTAGATCTCTCATTCTAGTATTAATGTAGCTATTTGATTTATGCAGATATAATAGGTCTTGGACTATTAGATCTTTAATGACCTGAAAAGCAAGGAACAGATTGCCCCTATGAGATCTATAGGACACACTGAATAAAAGAACAGTGTTTCCAGCCCCTCCTGGTAGCTCTTGTTTTATAAGACTGTGATCTTTTTAGTTATGAACCTCTAGAGTCTTTCCAGTAAGATACATCTTAAAAGGAGCACTGTATTAGATAATAGGTCTGATCAATGCAAAATATAGAGGGGTAAGAACTTCCTTGGGTCTAGATGAAATACCTTTTGAAATTAGCTGCACTGGGTAAAAAGATTTCCTAATCACTGTTACAATGTGATGGTCAAAGACAGCTGAATATTTACCCACATTCCAAAGGTTTTCACCTTCAGGGTATTGTCTATACTATGATGGGTAAAGGGATTGTTTAACAATTGTGACAATACTGCACTTTTTAGCATTTAATTTCAAGCCATGTTTTGAACACCAGTTGTTGACATGCATGAGTTCCAGTTGGGAGCTTCTGTGTATTGGAGGGGGATTTGTGGATAACATCAAGTTTGTAGTCATCTACAGACTTGGTTAGCCAGAGATCCCCATTTGTAATTTGGAGATCTATTAAGCAGATGCTTTGTAATAGGGGTTTCAGCCCAGAGCTCTGAGGAACTCCATTAGTCACCTTCATTTTTATTGAGGATGCACCTGCTACTCTCATTATGTGTTTTTTTTTCCTCAACCAGTTTGCTTTCCACATAACTACAAAGGGGTCAGTTTTATTTTTTTATTTTATTTTTCATTTGCTTACCTGGATACTCTGACTGGACATCCAGTGCCACCCCTTTTCAGCTGCAACATGGGGAGAAAAATTACATACATTTGCAGTATTGTTCAGTGCAATTAAAGCATATAAAGAAAAGACATTTCACAAGTATACATAGTCAAACAATGAACTTAGTAGTGCAGATTCTTTACAATTATAAAAAAATATGGATATAAACATGTTACAGAAAATGAAATAGGAGAACAATTAGATGGTACAGAGGGAATGAAAAAGTAATTACAGCAATATGTGCTAAATGGCATATGCAAAGATGACAGGAATATCTGTAATGGTTTTGTTAAGTTCAAATAGGTAAGCTGCAGTGGAGTTTTAGGTGGTCTATGGAAGATGAAAAACAAGAATAGTAAATGTATGACGGTGAGATAAATTAGATCTAAACTGGAAGACGCAGTAAGAAAGGTGATTATGTAAGTGAGAGATGAATAAGATGTGAGAGTACAGTACGGTGTAATATAGTGCAAAGAGTCCTGAGGGATTGTCCTCTAAGCTAGGGAAGAAGGTGCAGTCTGTGATGGATAAATAGTTTGGATAGGTGTTTAAAGACTGTATCTATCCAGGGGTTACACATGTGCAGAACCATATGACATCTGGTGATATATATAAAATGTCTTTTATATATCTTGCATGACTACTAATTGGGGATATTCATTTAACCTTAGTTTATAGTATATGTATAGCCTCAACACACCCATATAACTTGGAGTCTATCTCCATACAGTATTTATCTAGATTTTTGGTCGGGTAAACTACTGGGTGGTTTCTATAGTTTGTTAGGACATAGTTTATTGTGTCTAGTATTGATGTTTTGCACCTGGGCATATAGGGAATGAAATAAAATAAATGGGTAAATATATCCTGCTATTTATCCTGGTATTGACATTGACGTACAGGTAATTATGTGTAGATGTAAAGGAAGTTATGGCGGAGATTTTTGATAGTTCCATCTTGCCTTGAGTGGAGACTATGTGGTATGCTTGTCTGCCTATTAATCTGTTAGGTGAGATGGTATTAAGCTTACAGTTTGCTGCTTTATAGCTTTTGTATTGCTAGGAGCACAAAAATGTATTTGGATATATACGTTTAGCACAATGACATCATAGAGCATGCGCATACAGGCTAACATACGAGCATGGAAAGTTTCTATAAACAAAAATATGTTGAAGCTGGAGTACAATATAAAATATATTTATATATTTTAATGGGATATATCCAATGGAATATCTCATGGTTGAACTATGCTGGCAGATAATGTCTTGATCTGATGTGAAGATGCATAACTCTGCAAATAAGGTAACACGTGCATATTAGCAGACTTAAACTTTATTCGCAGCACTAGTGAACTGATAATTTGCTATGAAAAAGGTTTTGAACACTGACGAAATGATCAAACATAAAAGTTTATTAACAGTACTGATTTTATTAAGACTGCGGTGGTGGTGCTGTGGTAGCGTTGTTGCCTCACAGTAAGATGTTGTCCTGTTCGATTCTCAGCTAGAGCGTCTTCTGTGTGGAGACATGTGTGAATGGGTGTACCTTCATTGAAGGTTGTGCATCAGGGCCAGCAATTCGGCACGTAAAACTCTACTGCCAATCTTTAGCGGACCGGAGGTCCACTGTGGCGACCCCTAACCGGGAAAAGCCGAAAGACACAACAACAACAACTGATTTTATTAAGATAGGATGTATTAGTAACGTTAGACAAAATAGATAACATTATGTTTAAAAAAAAATGCTTAGGCAGTTATATATTAATTGTGATTTGAGAATGCAATATATATACTCGATGTAAATGACATATGAATAAGACAAAATACAGAATGCTATTTATATAGGAGGCATTTTAATGTTTTAATACATATTACACTTTTATTAGTGTTTAGTAGAATGAGGCATTGTTTTTATAAATTGAAAAATGAAATGCACTAAGGCAGTCACTCGCAAAGCATGGGGGTGTGCTTGTTGTAACATGATTGGTTGGGAGATGATTTGAAGTTAATGAACTACATAGCGAGTGTTTTAAAAATGGTTTTAAATGCTTTTTACATTTGTATGTGGTCTGATGAAGCCATGGTTAATGGTGAAAGTGCTTACAAACCATTAAAAGTCTATCTGTTTACATTATATGCGTTTTGGAGCCATACTTCATATCACTGTTGCTATTTTTTCCATTATAATTAAGTTCCCTTTTGTTCTATTTGCAAAGTCTATTAATGTTAAAATTCTTTTAATATTGTCATAAGAGTTCTTATTTAGGATAAAACCAGTTTGATCATCATCAATCGGGAATGGGAGAAATTGTTTTAAACTATTTCACATAAATGGACATAAATAGTTTATAGTCTATGTTTAATAAAGAAATTGGTCTATAAGAAGAACATTTTACAGGATCTTTGCCTGATTTTAAAATTGGGGAAATAAAGGTGCATTTCCAGGAGGAATATTTTCTAAAATTTTAACTAGCGTAAAAATTTTAAGCAATGTATCTAAAGCTTCTTTTGGCATTAGCTTATAAAGTTCAGAAATTATGTTATCATTCCTAGGAGCCTTGTTTGATTTTAATTTTTTTAATTTGAGCTTTTAATTCAGAGTTTGAAATAGATCTGTCGATAAGATTAATTTGATCCTGTGACATCCCCATTCTGGGCCAGTAATCAAGGAGCCTCAATCCTTACCACTGACACTGGAGAGGGAAGTTCATTTGGAACAAAAATAGATACACCCAGTATTTCCAGATGCAGATCTCTGCATCAAGCACAATTTCCCTTAAGAACACATAGGGAACACACTCAGTCCGGGGTCCGGACTTCTCTGTCTCCCTCCAGGTCCCCAATAAGACATTCCCCACTGGTACAGCTATAGGGTTGAGACCTCAGTTGAGTGTCCAAGCCAAGTCCTCTAGCACGCTCCCTGTGAAACTAGTGCATATCCCTGCTCCAAGTAGCCAACACACACACACTTTGAGATTTGATTTTCACACACACACACGCACACACACACACACACACACACACACACACACACACACTTGGGAAAGGCTGGCACATATCTGCTAGCTATACCCCATTCTGCCTAGACTATAAGGTAGTTACACTGCCACCAGACACCCAAAAGCCACCAGCTACTTTAAGGCTCTTACAGGGGTACCCAATTATACTGAGTGAAATTAATATTAATACAAATGGTTATTTATTTTTATTTATTTATTTATTTAACATTTGTTGACCGGGAAAGTCAAACTAGGCTCCACAGAGCCTATTTTCAGTTGCGACCCAGGGAGAAACGCTCCAGACGCATGTCTTTAGAATGTTGACCAAACAGCCAGGCTTTCAGGAGTGGCCACAGTGTCACCAATAGATATAAGTATTTTCAAAGGTTGAAATATTTTGTAAAGGACCAGCCACAATTAAAAGTTTAAATATATTTAATAATTAATAAAAGAACATGAAAATAATAAATATCTGTTTACAATAAACACCAGAGTTTCAATCACGGGAAATATTAAAAATAACACAGGTGGACAGGTTCAGTTACAGAAAAAACAATACTTAAGTAATCTCATTATATTTTCCTGACTGATTTAAAGAATTATTATTCCCTGGTTACTTACTAGAGCAAGGCAAGATGAAGTAGATGACAGATCCTTCTTTGTCAGGTTCCAAGAACAGAGTGGTGTCATCTAGTGTTAAACATTATTTTTAACAATGGATTACAGAACTGCATCACATACAGCTGGTCATCTGACTTCTGGTTCCCATGCTTCCCCCCTTGGCTATATGCTGTCAGGATTTAGCACCCATGTGTCAAAAATGCACACACACACACACACACACACACACAGACACACACACACACACACAGACACACACACACACACACACACACACACACACACACACACACACACACACACACACACACACACACACACACACACACACACACACACACACACACACACTTGCTAAGATCTGCTGCAGCTACTGGAAGGCATAAAACAATGTCAAACCTCCACCCTTCCAGTGTAGCAATTAGTTCACCCAGTGACAATGCAGGAAGCTTCCTGGTACATAATTGTTGCCTCTGGCTACATTGAAAACTGTAAGATACAGTCTTTATGGCTGAAATTAAGTAATTTAATATCTTACTATTGTCCAAAGTCAGGTGGATTGAGCCTAACATCTTCTCTTCCAGTATCCTCTGTTACAATATATACATTTTAACAGTTACAATAATAAATGTACATTTCTTCCTCTGTCCAGCAGGACACACCGTTGATACATTTTTACCACAAGTAACTTTACAAATACATTTTCAACACAAGCAGCTGTACAAATCAGTTTGATATTCAAATAACATATAATGCTTTACTAAATTCTAGCTAGCTGTGCTGGCATATGTTACACATCCACTGCCCTACTTCTCCTGGCATAGCTGGCAATACCTCACATCATCACAGATCCTCAGTTAATTTTTTAATAATTTTTTTTTAATTTTCTCTTGGGAATCCATTAAAGAGTTATTGGTATTTATTGCATTAACGTGATCCCTAAATTCTTTCAAGATGCCCTGTTATTCAGTGACTTTCTTTTTTTTTGGTGGGGGGGGAGTATATGTCTTTAATGTAATTAGATTTGTTAAATATTTTTTGTTCTGATAGCTAACTTATGCATGAATTTAGCATTAAATAAATAATTAACTATCTTAATCATCTCCAGATTGATCATGGTCTTATGATTTAGATTTCTAAGTGTTTACTATTCAGTTTATTTATATCTTTTACCATGTTTGTATTTGTTTTTTGGCTGTCTAATTTTAATTTATTTATTTGTTCTTCTAATTCAATCAGTTCCTTATCCTGTTGTTTTCTATTTAAAGTATACCATACCAGGTTATAATGCTGCCATTAAGTATGCTTTTAAGGGATCCTATAAATATATCTCAGATGTGTCCTTCATATAATTGGTAACAAAACCATTTTTCATTTCTTTTAGAAAATTTTCCTTAAAGTTTTTCAAGTTAGTTATATAGTCAGGTATGTGTTTAACGGGAATACTGTTTTGTTTTAGAATTAATTAAAAAAATATTGCATTATTTATTTATTTATTTTATTTATTTATTTTACATTTGTTGACTGGGCTAGTCTAACTGGCTATATGCCCATTTTCAGTAGAGGCCCGAGGAGAAAAGCTCCAAGACAAAGAAAAAAAATTTTTATACATATAGTCCATAAATAAAAGTAGTGGAAATACAAAACAATTACATAAGAATGCAACTGATTGGCAGGAATATTATAGCAAACAGTTTTTTGGCTACACATAGGAAATATAAATTGTTCTTTTTACAGTTTATATGGACTTCCATGGTGGTGCAGCGGTAGCATTGTTGCCTCACAGCAAGAGGTTCTCCCATTCGATTCACGGCTGGAGTGCGGGCAGTGCCTTCTGTGTGGAGTCTGCATGTCCTCCCCACAGTTGGGTGGACGTTCGAAAGACATGTGTAAATGGGCGTGCCTTCGTTGAAGGTTGCACGTCGAGCTGGCACCTCAGCATTTGTGAAAATCTACTGCCAATCATTAGTGGACCGGAGTTCCGCTGTGGCGACCCCTAACCGGGAAAAGCCGAAAGACAACAACAAGACAACAACATAAAAAAAAAAAAAAAAGATTTAATGTACATGAGTTTACACAGCACAGTAAGGAGGTACAAAAAAGAGAAAAATTTGTTGAGTCAAGTCAAATATAGAGGGTAGAGAAGTATCAGAAAAAATGTTTTTAGTTGGGGAGTATATAGAAAAAAAGGAGAATAATATCAGTCAGGATTGGAGCAGGGACAAAGCCATTGGGTTTTAATGAAGTTTTTCAATTGTTTCTTGAAAAGGTTGGTGGAAGTAAGGGATGTTATTTCACTTGGAAGTTTGTTCCAAGTATTGCCAACAGCATTTGAGAACAGGCAGTCCCCGGATTTTTTATTGGATTTTATGGTGGCGACTTGTAGCTTTTTGGCGGATCTTAGGGTAGGAAGGTTTTTATAAGAATTGAAAAGGCTACAAAGTATGGAAGTATTTGCAGGATGATGTAAAATCTTGTGGATAAAAATGAGTTGCTGGAAATGTAGTTGATTTTGTACTTCCAGCCATCCTAGAAGTTTAAGATTAAGGCAATGGTGGGTACGGAAAGGGGCACCGGTGGCAAATTTGGCTATGGGTTTGTAGGCGGTTGCTAGTTTATTTAGATCGCTTTTGGATAGGTTAGTATAGATGGGAAAGGCATAGAGAAGGGTGGAAATGAGGTGGGTTTGGGCAATAGAAATCTTAGCTGAGTCTGTGAGAAAATGTCTGATTCTATAGAGGAATCCAAGTTTTCTATTGACTGATTTAATAGTTGAGTTAATGTGTTTGTCAAAGTTGAGATTGTTATCTATTATTGCACCGAGGAGTTTGGTGGTGGTGTCGGGGGCAATTTCTGTGCCATTATTTGAATTCACTATGAAGTTGATAGAGGGGGACTTCTGTGTGCGAGTAAATAGTAATAATTTAGTTTTTTTTTTTGGGTTAAGGAGGATACATCTTTGATGGAACCAGTTTTCAACTAAGGTAAAGACTGTTTGTGTGCTAGTTTGGAGTTTTGCTGGAGAGGATGTGGCACATATCAGAGTCGAATCATCGGCATATTGTATGCATGTAGTTTGGGGAAGGGTGGTTTTTAGATCATTAATGAAAATTGTGAAAAGGAGTGGTCCAAGAATTGATCCTTGAGGGACTCCAAGGGTGATAGGAAGCTGAGAGGATAGATTGTTGTCCCGCAGGACAGCTTGTTTTCTGTTTTCCAGGTAGGATTGGAGCCATTGTACTAATTGAGAATCAAGAAAAAGTGATTCAAGTATACCTATCAATAGTTGGTGGTTAACCATATCAAAGGCCTTTGAGAGGTCTGTGAAGAGAGCAGAAGATAGCAGGCTAGTATTCCTATTTTTATTAATGCAGTCTGTAAAGGATAGAAGAGCTGTTGTAGTACTATGGTGTGGCCTGAAACTGTGTTGGCAGTCTACTAGTAGGTTATTTTGGAGGAGGCAATGAAGTAATTGATGATGGATACATCTCTCCATAATTTTTGCTAGGGGAGAGAGAAGGGCTATGGGGAGAAAGTTTGATAATTCATTTGAGGTACCTCCCTTATTCAAAGGGATGATATGTGAGACTTTCCAGATGGATGGGACATAAGATTCAGAAATGGT
Organism: Protopterus annectens; assembly: GCF_019279795.1. Classification (NCBI taxonomy): domain Eukaryota; kingdom Metazoa; phylum Chordata; order Ceratodontiformes; family Protopteridae; genus Protopterus; species Protopterus annectens. Next base: position 1,579,718,662 of record NC_056739.1, on the reverse strand, counting down.
TCTGTTTATTAAGATAGAAATAGGGTAGGCAAGTACACCAGCTGCAATTTGCAGGTATTCAGCTGGGAGGAGGTTAGCTGATGGTGTACATGGTTTAAGTTTAAGAAGCAGGGAGTGTATTAGAGATGTTGGAACAGGGTGGAGGTTACAAGACCAGGGCAAGTTGGTTAGTGAGGGTGATTTGGTGGTTGTAACAGGTGGTAAGGTATTTGCTAGTGATTGGACTGTTTCAGAGAAAAATTTGTTAAAGGTGTCAGCAATTTGGTTGGGAGAAGTTTGGGTTAAGTTAGAGGGGGTAGGTGTTTTGGACTGTCCTGGGTGGAGAAGTTTATTGATTCCTGACCAGAACTTTTGTGGGTTGTGTTGTTGGTTCTGTTGGACTTTGAGGTAGTAGTTTTTTTTTGTCAAGGATTATGGATTCCTTAGTGGTATTACGAAGTTGTCTAAAATTTAGGTGATCAGTTGGGTTTTTAGTTTTTCTCCATTTGGACCAAAGTTTGTTTCTTAGTCGAATGTTTAACCTTGTGTCCTTATTGAGCCAGGGAGCTGTTTTATTTTTAATTCTAACAGTGCAAGTGGGAGTGTGGTGCTCAAGGATTTGCAAAAATGTTTTGTTAAAGTATGAAATGGCTTCGTCAAGAGGTAGGTATTTTAGGGGAGACCAATTGCAAGCTTTGAGCTCAGCTTAGAAATTAACTGGGTTGAGATATTTTTTGTTTCTGGTAGTTCTAAAAGCTATTTGATTGTGAATGTGAGTCTTTTACCTAGAAATGAAAATAAGAGAATGGTCACTTATATTGTCAGGGAGTATACCTGTTTGATAAGTATGGGGGTCACTATTTACTAGTATCCAGTCAAAGGTGGTTTGTTTCTTGCTAGGTTTGTGGGTTCTGGTAAGGAAGGTAATGGTTTGGTGGAAGCCAAAGAGGTTTATATGAGTAGTTGGATTGGCAGAGGTACAGCCATTCCAATCAATATTAAAGTCTCCAAGGAGTATGGTTTCTTGTGGTAGGGACATGGAAAGCCAGCTAAGGGTATTTTCGAGAGTACTGATATTATTACCTGGGGGAATATATTAGCAGATAATGTATATCGATTTATTTGTATTAATTTGGAGCTTAGAGGTTAAAATTTCTGTGTAGTTAGGTGGTGGAGGATGTATATCTAATGATGTGACCTTCAGTTCAGATTTGAACAGTATTGCTACCCCACCACCCTTTTTATTGAGATGGTCTTGTCTGAGAATGTTATAGCCTGGAGGGACAATGTCATTGTCTTTAGTTGTGGGTTTAAGCCAAGTTTCAGTAAGGCATAAGATGTCAAAGGAATAGATGTCTAATAGGCATGTAGCTGGGTAATTTTGTTATTTACACTTCATATATTGAGGTGACCTATAAGTAGAGAGTTTAGGCTTTTTGGGACATTGAGGGGAGTGGTATTATTGGCTGAAGAAGTATTAAGGGTGGTAAAGTTAGGACCAGGGTTTGGGTGGATGTCACCATGTAGCAGTAAGCAATTATGAGGGTTACATGTTAGTTTGAAAATTTTACAGAGAGAAGGGTATCTTTTTTTCATTTGGAGATATTTAATATGGGTTAGTCTATGAAAGTGAGGTAGAAGGAAGGATGAAGAGGATGTTATGTTACTGTGTGTTAGGGACGTGATAGGAGAGAGAGGGCTTGTTTGTCTTGGAGTATGTAGAAATGTAGCAAAAGTTAGGGATTCATAGCAACTTAGGCCATGAGATATAAGTAATGAGGTGAGTCCAATGGATAAGAAAAGAATGTTAAGGTGTGTTGGCCCACAGTGGTTATACATAGTGAGGGGTATAGGGTGGTGGAGGTTAAGCTATTTGGAAGAAACTGAAGACTAGTTGTGAGGTGGGGAATGTTAGAGGGAATAACAGGTGTAGAAAGGTTAGGGTAACCAAATGGAGATAGAAGCTGTGAATTGACAAAGAGCAATGTAGTGAGGTAATTGTTAGATTAGGGTTGATGGTGTGGCTAGGAAAGTATAAGGTCAGGTGCACTGGGGGTGGGTGAGATTTGGGGGTAGGGTAGGGGAGCAGAGTGAGCCCACAGGGCGAATGGAGTGGGTAGAGACAAGAATAGGGCTAGGCTTAGTGAGAAAAAAATCAGTGAAATGCTTATTCTTGAGGGAGACTTAGTTTACTGGTCTGGATAGAGTCCAGAGATGCAGTAGTGGTGGCAGTAAGAGACATACAGTTTGCTTTGGAGACGATAGAAATGTGAGGGGTAGGATCTGGGGCAGAGGGATAGCCCTATGGAAGGTGGACTAGGTGAGGGCACCACCGAGTGGTTGGAAATGATATACTTGAAAATACTATACGTTTGTAAAAAAAAAACTGTATATAGGAAGAATACCTTAACTGGGATAGTGAAGACACAAATTTGCAGGCAATACAGATATTTAACAATTGTACAGAGAGAGAGGCGACAAAGGGTAGAGAGGGAGATATGGTTGCTGGCTAACCTAGTTTGAAAGTGTACTTTAGACTGCTAGAAAGTAGTAGTTACAATAAACGCATGGTAGCCAGGTCTGTAGGAAAAATCACATACTTTCTGAATTCCTTTCTTGGAAGGGTACAAAGATATGAGGTAGCCAGATGAGACAGTAGGAGATTATTACAGGGCTCATTTATGTCAGGCAGTGAGATTTGATTCCTAGTTCAGGATATGCAAGGTTGAGGAGATTGGAACTTTGGGAGAGGAGAGAAAGCGTTTCTGACTTCCTTTCTTGGGAGGGTACAGAGATATGAGGTAGTTAGATGAGACAGTAGGAGATTATTACATGGCTACTTTACATCAGGCAGTGATATTTGATTTCTAGTTTAGGATATGCAAGGTTGAGGAGCTTGGAACTTTGGGAGAGAGAGAGAGAGTTTCTGACTTCCTTTCTTGGAAGGATACAGAGATATAAAATAGTTAGATGAGACAGTAGGATATTATTACAGGTCTCCTTTATGTCAGGCAGTGAGATTTGATTCCTAGTTCAGGATATGCAAGGTTGAGCTTGGAACTTTGGGAGAGAGTGAAAGAGAGTAGTAAGGTCACTAGAACCAAGGAAGCACAGCAGCCAAGGGAAGATGCAGATACTATGGTGTGAAAGTGGACACAATGTAACCTTAATCATATTTAATCTTTTTATTAGATCATTAAATATGTAAACTCTATCAGTTCTAGCTTGAGTTCCATGCCTATGTGAGTAATGAGTAAAGAAAAGTGAGTCTGGATCTGAAAAATCATGTATATCCTTTAAATGCATTAAATCTATACATTTTATTAATTCCTTAGCAGTTGCCAATATTCTTCTCTTTCTTGTGGTGTTAGAATCATCATCTTTTAACATACAATTAAAATCTCCTTTTATTACAATACTGCCTCTTGTGATATGAACAATTTGGTCCAGGAGCTGTTTAATGTTCCTAATTCCTATACCCATGAAACCAATATAAATTAATAAAAGTACAGAATGTTCTATTCATTTCCAGTGTTACTGAACATAGTAAACCTTTATCATCTTTATAATAACTATCTTAGGTATATATATATATATATATATATATATATATATATATATATATATATATATTACCACCCCTTTTTTTTCCTGAGTACGGTGAGAGCTAGATAATACTGTATATGATTTAGTATTAATTCTATCAATGTCAGCTTGTAATAAATGAGTCTCTTGCAAAAATATAATGTGAGAATTAAAAAGTTTCAAAAATCTATGTAGGTTCCCTCTTGCAACTATTATTTAAGCCACTGATGTTTAAAGAGATGCATTTAAAATGAGACACACATTTGAAGTAGTGGTTCTATATAATAAATATTCATGAATACCAAATAGTGAATATACCAATGAATCCCTTAGCATCTCAAATGTGACTCATAAGAAAGGATATATTCATTGATAAATTGACTGCTAGCAATAAATACAAGACAAACAATAGTAGTCACCCAAAAATAACAAATTACTTTCATTGGAAGTAAACATAGATTATAAAACCCCTCAATCTCCATATGGAGTCTAAAACTCTGGGCCGGATTCACAAAGGCTTGCACGGAGTCTAAGAGTAGAGTAAGACTGCATGCAGCCAACATGTCTGCCGAGCGATCCAGGAACAGCCAGCAGGGGCGTGCAAGAGAGCTCCTTAAACGACTCTTGCACGGACAGTGTTCGTTTATGCAAATTACCTCATTTGCTGCTGAAAACTATGCAAATGAGGTAAATTTGCGATCCACGAAACATTAACCTGTCCGAGTAAGAGTAGTGTTATTTGCAGAAATGTACTCGGTTGGCAACTGAGTACCGTTTTGCAAATAGCAAAACAGAGCCATAACAGCTTCAAATAAAGGATGCATCCAGTTGATGAAGCATGCCAATGGCCAAATATATGGCCATTGGCATTTTTATGTGTTGCAAAATAATAAAAAATATTTTTTTCCTTGATCTCGATGTTTAAGCATAGTGCAGCACCGCGCAAACGTGCGGCACACTAAAAATCAGGAAATCAAAATTTAAAAGCCACAAATATGTATTTAATTCAAAATATTCATCTGCCATGAAAGTGAATGGTAGGCTGAAGACAACATGGCTACTGAGTAGTCGTTGCTAAGGGGGGAAGCTCAGTCTGAGAGATGTAACTAAGCATTAGTAGGCAGTCCTATGCAAATGAGGATAAGGATAGTGAATGCCAATTTTTCCTGCTATGTGAACCATGTCCCTAGAGTGTAAAAGTAAGATAAGGGGAGTAACAGAGTAGAAGATGGGTGACATCGTGAGGGGGTATGTATCAAAAAGACTGTACGCTTATTGGAGCAGAGTGGCATGTGTTTGCTGTGAGTTACTCAGGACTAAAAGAAGTGTGTCTACAGTTGTCTTAACTGAAACCCAGAAACTGAAGGTGTACGCCGTGGCTATCACCGAAGTTTCTTGCAAAGCTGCTTACACTGTGTGCATGCGTGTAAACCTGTCTAAGCCTGTGTGCACGGGTGTGCGCCCGTGTAAGCCTGTGTAAGGCCGTCTAATCTTGTATACATGAAAGTGCACCCGCCTAAGCCTGTGTAAGCTTGTGTAAGCCTGTGTGTGCGTGTTTGTGCTTGTTTTCGCGGCGCTGCCCTCTGTGGAAACAGAAAGGGAAAAGGAAGGAAAAGTTAACCAAGGAGAACTAGCAGAGCTGCCAGGTGAAATCAATCAGAATCAGCCAATTATACAGGCAGTACACTAGCCCAGCCCAGCACTTAAAACTCTGCAAACAACATTCCCCCATGTTTTTCTCAGAAACACTGCAACACTGCAGTCAACAAAGAGAAGTGAAAACTTAAAAAGCTTAAACTGAGACATAAAAATGTTAGGGGCTGCCATTGCTGTTATAAGGCAACATGTGCAAGATGCTGAGGGTGGTGCCATTGTGAATGCTGCTGAGCAACCCACAGTGAGGAGACAGAGAAGAGTGTACAGACCCAGGGTAACTTACCAGGGGCTACATGAGCTGGAGATAGTGGAGCGCTATAGACTGGACAGAGTGCTCCTGCAGCAAATTGTTGAGCTGTGCAGGCCATGCCTCACACACAGAACCAACAGAGGGAAACCCATCCCAGTGGAAACCAAGGTATGTGTTGGCCTAAGAATACTAGCAACAGGTAACTTCCACAGACCAACTGGTGATATGATGGGGATTTCACAGGCATCAGCATCAAGGCTACTGCACCAGTTCCTGAATGCCATGCCAGCACATGTCAGTGATCATGTATATTTCCCCAATTCCCGTGAGGTATTGGCCAGCAATATGCATCTCTTCCATCAAATAGCAGAATACCCTGAGGTAGTGGGTGCAATTGACTTCACGCACATACACATCAAAGCACCAGCTGGTGAGCAGGGTAAGGCCAACATCAACTGCAAGGGCTACCACTCCATCAACTGCCAGGTTGTATATGATGCCCAGGGTATAATACTGAACGTGTGTGCTGGCTGCCCTGGAAACTACCACGATTCCCATATCTGGCATCTGTCGCAGCTGTACCAGACATTTGCCAATGGGGACATCCTTGATGGTCACCTAGTGGGGGATGCTGGATATGCACTGGAACCGTGGCTGATGACACCTGTCAGAAATGCACACACACCTGAACAGGAACTCCATAATGAGGCACACACACAAACACGAAATGTAATTGAGCACATGTTTGGGATGCTCAAGTTATGGTTCTGGTGCCTGGACAAATCTGGTGGAGCCTTGCAGTACTCACCAACTACATGTACCAAAATTGTCATGGTATGTGCCATGCTACACAATATGATCCTGCAAAAACAGCTGCAGCAGGAACAGCATAGGGCAGGGCCAAACAGCCCCCCACCATTGCCAAGGCCTGCACATGCACAGCGTGACTCGGAGGAGGAAGAACCTGAGCCTGACCCAGTAGGCAGAAGGAGGCATGCTCAGTATGCCTTGTCCTTGGCAAAGAGGCAACACATAGCACATACACTGGCTCAGTAGGAACCCTGGAAATGATACCTCTCTCTCACTCGCACATAAAATAAAAGGGATGCCTAACTTGACACTACCTGTTTCCAAACATGTATAGGCAGTGTAGTATGTGCATCCAGCATAGGCATCCCTGCAGCACCACCTGAGGCATGATTGCCATGTTTTAAGCAATATAAAGCAGTGCTAAGCATTTTTCACCAATATCTAGTATATGTAAACAAAATTGCTCGTGCAATGTTGGGCAAGATCAGGGAAAGTTGAGCAAAGTCAGTTAAACATGCTCATATCTGCTTTACTGTTCCTTAAGCAGTCTGGTCTGGCCAGCATGAAAATAAAAAGCAGTGACAGGGCTTGAGCCCAGGATACTGTGCACTATAGTCACAGTACTGAACCACTAAGCCATGATAGCATTTCAGTGGTACAGACACAGCAGGACTATTGTACACTAATGCAAACACAAAGCAATACTGTATCATGCCCCTAAAGAGGCAAATGGGTAACCTCACCCACACACCTATGCAGACAGAGAACATCAGGCCAGGTGTTGTGATGTGGGTTGTGTAGGCTATGAAGTCGTAAGCTAATATACATGACATTGGACACTAAGATCTGTAGTACAGTAGTATGCCTCAAGCCACTACGATAGGCAACAGTGCAGACTGTAATGGTGTCCTGTACATAGCAGTGCAGGCACAGCAAATGTGTATAAGTGTCAGGTGAAACCCACATCCTATGTACACCCACAGTAACAATCCGGTGTGCCCACGGGTAGAAATGTACAAAGAGTAGCTGTCCCCCTTGTATGTAGAAATGTTGATAAGTCTATGCAAAGTGTCTCACGGGAGCCCTGCAGGCACAGCATGATCCCTGTTGATCTATGACACAAAGGTGAGCCCTGCTGTAAAAATACAACTTGATTTACCATACACATATAGTATAAATGTGTATACTGTGTGTGCTCACACACTCCAACAAATGTAGTGGATTTCATTCAGCATCACACTGAAAGGTCATACAGGGCATGCTCACACACTTAAAGAAACAAAGCAAATGTCAGGCAGGAAGATACTGAAAGGTCATACAGGGCATGCTCACACACAGGCTAAATACGGATGTGATAATAAGGGATCTATGGACAAATGTGGATAGTCATCTCTACTTCCAGAAACACATTCACAAAGTGGTCAGAAAATCCTGCTATGTGTTCACACAAACTGCCAAGGTCTGTGCATGTAGGTCAAAGGAGGTTGCCACTACTCAGCAGTCATCAGACCTGTCAGAGAGTACCACAACACACTTGCGATGAATCTGACAAGGCACGTTCAGCAGCTAGAAAGACCAATGAAGTACCTTAACAAGAGGATTACTGGCCTCAAATAGTTGTCCCATGCAACAAGACTGAATGTAACCCAATCTGTACTTTGTTGCATACTGTCTACTAAGGAGATCTCTGCCCAACAGACAGGTCCATGTCATGGTTACACTCAGATCTGTTCTGAGCTACAGCTCAATGGCACTAAATGTACAGAGCCAACTGATATTGCCAACATCCTGGCATTTAGGATCAGTGTTAACTTTATCTCCCTCTCACCCATGAAACAGCACATCTCTATAATGGAAGACTGCAAAGTTGCTGTCATCACGGCTGCACAGGTAAAAAAAAACTCTCCAAAGCCAGTATCACAGCACCCATGGGACTAGATAATTTCCCAGGCTGTGTAGTATCTACTTCCATGAAGTAAACATAAGGCCTATGGCTACTGAAGTTTCCAGAGGACTGCAAGCTAGGAGCCATCATTGTAAACACTAAAGATGTGGACATCCTACAAAAGGGCCTCACTGAGACAGATGGCTGTTGTCCAAGCCATGGGCTGTAGCTCAGTGCCAAAAGGTGCATTATCATCACCTTTGTTAAAAACTCTGTAGCCAAGACCTACAACATAGGTGGTAGTATACGTCACACTGTAAGTGTGACAAGAGACCCTGGGTCACAGGTGGACAGTGGATACAACTGTGATAAGCACATTCCCACAGTAGTCAGGAAACCCTCTTATGTGGCACGCCTCATCACAAAATGTGTATCATGCAGAATAGAAGAGGACATTGTTCCCCTCTACTCACCACTCACTAGAACTATAAAAGAGTACAATGCCACTGTTGCTATGTACCTCACAAGACAACAACAACAAGTGGAAAGCCAGCAGCAATACCTCACAAACAGCTTTAGTGGCCTGAAATACATGCCATACACAGACCATCGCAAAATACTCCATCCATACTCCCTTGCATATCGCCTACTCAGAGGTGTTCACTGCCTAACATACAAAGCTATGTCAAACATAGAGCTGTTGGATATGATCCACGTAAAACACTCACAATCACTCTGACCTTTGGACCCAAAACCACTAGTGAAATACAAAAGGAAGGGGTGTAGCCATTTACCTTATGGATATCCACACCTTCAGGTTACTGGCACAGCATGAGGTCTTGGAGACCATGCAAGTGCAACTAAGATTGGGCAAAGCTGCCCATCAGATTGTAGCCTGCTACAGATCACGTATCTTGTCTCAGGAACCTCACTCAGTATTCCGGAGAACAATGGCAAATATAAAGGTCCTATCAAATACCATTATATGAGGAGATTACCACTACCCAAACATTGAGTGGGTGAATTACTCATATACAACGTCCTTTGCCCAATGTATCCTAGAGTTAAGAAACTCTAACACCCTGGAACAGCTGGTCAGCACGCCCACTAGAGGTGACAACATACTGGACATGATCATCACCAACATGGGATACCAATGTTCAACAACAGAGATAAACTCCTCGCTGGTAATATCAGATCATTAAGTAATCACACTGGACATCTACATCCCGCCCCCACACCCAGTCAATGAAACCACTGTGAAGACATTTGCAAAAGCAAACTGCACACTTCCCAAGACCAAAGTGGAACGTTCCGAAGACCTCTTGCTATTGGATAATGGTATGCAATCTGCAGAATCATTTACAAGTGCATCCTATGAGCATCTACAGGGATGCATGGAATGAGACATCACAAATAAAACCAAGATGTAATCCTCCAAAAATAGGACAACAAGCAGGTGGTTGTCCATAAATAAGCCAGACAAGAGAAGGAGGAAACAAACACATGATAGATCCAACTTCACTAAAGGGAAGGCATCACTGATGATTATCAGGAAGAAACAATGATCGCTCATAAAATAATCCAAGGACGGTTTCTAAAGACAAATAGCCAAGGAATGTAAGAATAACAACCACAAAGCCTTCGGTAGCTATACCAGACATGTAGGTGTCAACTTCCAAATATGCTGTCAGCTACTGAAAAAAGGAATGAAATACACCAAACCAACTTTCATTGCCCACATCCAGGGGGACAAGTTCAGTGTAAACTCCCTCCCCCCCATCACTCCCAAAAGGGCTTGTGTCCATCACAGAAGGCTGCAGAGACCCAGACGTCATGGACATGCAAGTAAAGACAGCTGTCACCAAAGCTAAGAACATAGCATCAATGTGACTGTATGTTGTCCCAGGCTACGTCTTACACTAGGCCCATAAGGATCTACACCCTCACCTACATTCACTGTCCAGACTCAAGCGTAACACAGGCTATGTACCCAAAGAATGGCATACAATAACAGTCATCCAGCTCCACAAAGCGTGTGCCAAAACAGAACCTGGAAACCATTGCCCAGTATGTCTACTCAGCCGGGTCTACAGAGCTATTGAGCAAATTGTCATGGAACCCATACACTGAGGCATTGGAGATCTCCAGATACTGGACTCTACACAACTTCACCTTGTTAAAGGCAGAGCCTGGCTCCCAAACTAAGTGAATTATTTAAAACAGTTACCATGAACATAGATGGAGGTGAAAGTAGTCCACACAGCCCACCTGGACCTCACTAAGGGCTTACTACATCATTCCCCACTCTGTCATCATGGACAAGTGTACCAGCTTGAACATTAACAGCTATGTCACAGGATGGGTGGCCAAGTGGCTCACAGATCAAACACACATGTTCATAGTTGCGGGTGCCATGTCCAACTCTAAGCCAGTCACAAATGGCATCACACAGGTCTTGGTCCTGGGACCCCACCTGTTCAGTAGATACTGCTCAGAGGTGCAGGCAAGCATGGCAGGTGTATGGCTGAACAGGTTTGCAGGTGAATGGTAACTGTGGTCCATAATCTACTGTACAGCTGACACAGACATCCTCCAGAAGTGTCTTACAGAGACAGATACCTGGTGTCAAAACAATGCCCTCAAGCTGAATGGCAAAGAATGCATAGTCATCCCCTTTGGGTAAAACAAAGTGCACACAAATTACCACATAGGTGGTAATCCAGCATGTACGGAGAAAGTCATTATGGCCTTGGGGACACAGGTAGATAGTAAACTCACCTTTGATGATCACATGGCCAAAGTGTTTAGATATTCCTTCAATGTAGCCCTTCTAATGTCACCTAATGTAACCCACTTTGTATAGTCTGATGATGTCACCATCCTACAAATATACCTGTGGAAAGGATAACTCCCAGTAATGTGTATAGTGCGTTGTGTTAATGTGTACTCCTGTAGTATCATGAAGTAGTTAGGTAGGGGTTTGAATCCTGCACTGGACAACTGTGTTTGTGTGTGGTCTCCTTGGGAAGGAGCAACCTTTTAGGAGAGTAGTAAGAGACCTCAAAAGTGGTAAACTAACCTTTGTCAAGTCTGATGATGTCACCATCCTACAAATATACCTGTGGAAAAGAGAACTCCCAGTAATGTGTATAGTGCGCTGTATTAATGTGTACTCCTGTAGTATTATGAAGTAGTTAGGTAGGGGTTTGAATCCTGCACTGGACAACTTTGTGTGTGGTCTCCTTGGGAAGGAGCAACCTTTTAGGAGAGTAGTAAGAGACCTTAAAAGCGGTAAACTACCTTTGTCAAGTCAGATGATGTCACCATCCTACAACTATACCTGTGGAAAAGAGAACTCCCAGTAATGTGCATAGTACGTCGTGTTAATGCTTACTCCTCTAGTATCATGAAGTAGTTAGGCAGGGGTTTGAATCCTGCACTTGGTGAGTGAGTGTGCTGTATGTGTGTGACACTGTTGGTCAATGTGTTGTGGGTTTTGCTTTTACCACTGTATGACATATCAGTATGCATTGCACATGTGAGCTAGCTGTGTGGCAAATACATATATGTACATGTTACCTCAATGATTGCATGTGTGGGAACCCTGCTTTTTCCAAGAACACAGCTGTCATCCTTGCCAGACTGTGCTGCTGCTTCCCAGACCTTAGGTCACATCTGTATGCTTGTGACAAGCCCAGTCACTGCAGTGATCCCTGGCCTAGGTCATCTGTCTCACACAAACTCATTACAGTTCCTATTGGAATGTGTGAGTGAAGGTCTATGGCCGAGGTATATGTCAGACCTGTTCAAACACAGCAAAGTCTGTCAATGATGACTATTCATAACAGGTGTAGAACAACCTTTGTGGATATGCATGCAGACCCCTTATTGCTTTTGTGATCCACCAAGGTATTCAAAAATACCTTTGGAAATTTGATTAACAAAGGAGAGATGACATAACACTTGGTTGCATGTACACATCGGTACCTGTTCATCATGTTGGTGGCTACTACCTATGTGGTACTGTGGGGATAATATGTTCCATAAAGGTGGATGACTATGCTTAGTTTGGCTTATAGCTTTATAACATGGGTTTGACAACAGGCATCTGTCTGTATGATACCCTTGTGGAGGATGTGTGTGTCATCTGGAGAATGCATTACAGGCCACAGTATGCATTACCAGACGTGGACGGACATATCCCTACTGTGATTGCTTGTACCTAAGTGAGCTATATGCCAAACAGGAGTGGTGTCAGTAATGGGTGCAGGTGAATACCAGTGGTTACTGGCATTGTATAGTACCTGAAGGATCCAAATGTTGCTGTGTGTCCTACATCTGTGTGTCGGTTGTCAAGACATCATCTAACGATTGGTTATGGTCAGGCTGTTGAAGTGATGTATACTACCAGAATGCAAAACAATGACAGATAGTAACAGTATCACCCACAGCACAGTGTCAAACCATGTCATACACACATGTGTAGTCAGGTTCTGGAATGTGTGTAGTACAATGCATACTGGCCACCAATAGAAACTATGGAGTGTTACTGTGTAATACAGAGCATGTCACCCTGGCTATGTGTCCACTATGCACGTACATGCAGACAGTGCACCTCCACCATGTTCACAACTGTACACCTGCAAATCTGTGCTACACATATCCCACACATACTGTCCACTCTCTAACACATGCTGCCAATACTGCACACATCAGCCAAGTGGCACGTGGCCAGACAATACACAATTGGAACCAACACTGGTGTAAACAACACTACAATGACAATCATAGCTTTAATGCATCATGCCTGCTCAGCTACACCTTCAAGCATATCATTACACTCTACTGCTGACAACATGCTAACATTGCTATACTGCTATATAGACACCCTGTATATCAGCACCATGGTAGCTTGTTCCTGCATCGATGTTACAGATGACAGGAGGCGGCACAGGTTTCATCATATGCACAGGGTGTGTTGTTAGTTTGCCAGAGGCCTACAGTGAGCCATCCAATCGACATGTATGTGTGTGTGTGTGTGTGTGGGGGGGGCAAGAATACTGGAATGGGCCAATGTTGTTGTAATGTGTGTGGGTATGTGTTAGCCCTAGGTGTCTGGAGTATGTGTGTGTGTGTTTGCATGCACACAGTTCCACCATGCGGCTGCCATATACGGGTATTTGTGGGACAGCCACAGACTGTACCTGTGAGGCTTTACAGATCACCATCTCTGGCCACGGAAATGGTACCTGTGCCTGGCAGGGGTGCTACTGACACTATCAGGTACTAAGCCAGACTGGGTACTATCCCCAGAGGTGGATGGATGTACACTGGACACAGGTCCCTGCTGGGACTGTCCAGAGCCATGTGCACATGGTCTTCTAGGACGTTCTATGGACAGCCCACCCCAACATTGCTGGGGCTGGTACTGGCACTACGGGAGCAGCTGTGGCTTGAGGGACGTCCGCAGCAACTGCCAGCTGCTGATGTTGCTGGCATACATCCACGTCGATGCTCAACCATCCCGCACTGTCCTGACACATGGACATGACATTGAGGAGGATATCTAATGTCTCTCCCCAATGTCTATCAGTGACCTCGGTGTAATGACAGATGGCACCTGCTAAGTCACGGATACTGTCAATGATGGCGGTGTTATGTACCCTTAGTCCCTGTCTGGTGTACCGTTCCATATGTGCCTGTGCCTCCATGACAGCCTGGAACATGCGTGATGTTGTCAGACCTGTGGCATGTCTGCCAGTGGCATGATGAGCAGCAGTGCTCCTACGAGAACCCCTGGACATCTGCCTATGTGGTACCCTTCCAGACATCTGGGTATGACTGCTGTGTTGGGATGCATGTGCCATGGATACCACACTGTCCTGGCCAATGCCAACTGTACGCTGTCCCTCAGCTATGGGCATTGGTGATGGATGTATTGGCAGTATGACTGTATGCATGGATGGGGTGGACAGCTGTGTACTGTCGATTGGTGGCCCAATGACAGACCCTGGCAAACATGCCTGTGCCTCAACACACCTATCATCAGTATCACTTTTTTGCTCAGTGACATCAGTTTCCCTGCTGCAGTGAACCAGCCCAAAGTCAGCACCTGTGAGAGGAAGACAGGAAACACACTTTACGACCTGTACATGATGTCGGCACACATGCACACATGCACACATGAACACATGCACACATGCACACATGCACACATGAAGACATGCACACATGCACACATGAACACATGAACACATGCACACATGAACACATGAACACATGAACACATGCATACATGCACACATGCACACATGAACACATGCACACAAATGCACTCCTCACTAAAACACACACACACACACACACACACACACACACACACACACACACACACACACACACACCACCAGCAATCCAGAACATACTCAATATCGGGTGATGGTGGGGTTCAGTATCACAAGGCAAACAGTTATATCACACGTGTCAGCATGCAGGACGTGTGTTTCCCAACAGCATGCAGTGTGGGTGTTGACAGCCCTTGCCAATAAAACTATACATGTCTTTGATGCATGTGTGTTGTTGTTCAGTGATTGGCCTCACCCTGGAATGCACTGTGTACATGGACACGACAGTGCTGTGCAAGTATTATAAGCTCTGCAATGTCCTGTACACCATCTCTCACAGGTATACATACCATGGCTGGATGTGTATCTGTGTGTCACATAGATATCCATTTCTGATTAGAGTGTCTGTGTCTTCAGCAGATAATTGCGGACACAGGATTAGCACATGCATGGTATGTAAACACACAGGATGAGTGGTGCATGTTTACCTGATGGAATACCATTTCTCAACATGGCCATTGTACAGTGGTTATGGTGAGTGTAGGACATATCGTGGACATGCCAGTTGCAGACATGACATGGCATGCTACAACACAACTGCAACATTAAACATCACACAGACACAGTGTGTGTCATGTGACCTATACACTCAATAGCATTACAAGACATATATGGGTCACTTTGTACAAATGGGGATTGCTATGCATATTGTGTATAGGTGCCTATGTTTGCACACACACAACACTGTGGTGCATAGCAGGTAATGCTATGTGTAGTACTGTGGTCACTGTAACTGGATGGGATGTACTACCATGAGCCATCATCATGCAGCATCATGTGGTCACTCACGGCTACTAATGTGTGCCAGACCGGCACATACCATGCTGTACCGGAACTGCAGTACCATGGCTACATTCACCATTTCACAGCCAGTTGTTACATGGGTTTGTAAGGTGCACAATAGGGGGCATTGCCTACCATGAATGTGTAATGTGTTGAAGAGTGTCGCACAGCCACATGTGAGGCATCTACCCCTCAGGTATATTATATGTACTGTGTGGATGAAGTGTGGGATACTGTAGTGTGACCTTACAGTGGGCATCTGAATACGCCATGTGTAGCATATTAATGTGTACTGCATATGACAATGTTGTATATGTTGTGTGCATGTGTATCAACTCTGCCTATCCAATGTCCACATCAGTGTTGCCACAATTGTGTGGAATGCTCCGTGTATTGTATGTGTTTCAGGCAGCTACTCACGTTACTGGGATGTGCATAGTCTCACAGCAAACATGCACAGCATGCATTATGGGTATGTGTGTTACGTGTACATGGCTTACACCTCACCTATGACATGCACATTTAATTAGCAGTATTAAAGGTTGAACACACTCACCAGCATGGGTCGGCTGCCTTGCTGTCACACCAGAGGGACCTACAAGGATATGAGACACTTTGTCAGTGGCAACAACTGTGGCATTGCTACTGTGTGTTTGCAATCATACAGTAGTACAACGGTTGACAGTCACAGGCCTACAGATTGTATTCCTAATTATTACTATTGCACAACACTAGGCACCACATCATCTAACTACACAGTGCACATCTCACATAAGCATGCTCTAACAATAGAGGTAATAGTCTACAGCTATGCCATGTTACCTCCATGCTCCATGTCAGCTTGCTGGGTGACTCTGGCCTCCATGATGACACACGTTAGTTGTTGGGGTTGTTGTTGGCCTGGAGCCACCTGGCTCAGGAGCAGCTCCTCCACTCTGGTGAGGGGGGGGATGGATGGCTACCCCCCACCTGTGGCAAGCTGCTGTCTGCGGATATCAGATGCACGCTGCCGGACATGTCTAATTAAATCACTGCAGTGATGGCGTACCTGCTCATATGTCCGGTTATGCATGCCTATGTCATTTACCCGATGGACAAGCTCTTGCCACAGCGCAGTCCACTCCTGCTGGTCCTGTCTGGTTCTAGTTCTAGAGAACAGCAGGGCATACTGCTGCACCAAGCTGGATGTTATAACCTCTTCCTCCACCGTGCTATAGGCGGGATTACGATGGTGGGACATAACCCTGGAAGACAATGAAACAATATGTGTGAGCAAGTCATGAGGCATACGTATATTTCTAATGTACAGATATCAATTAACTGCCATATATAGCAACCTATTGGCTGTCAGAAGATACACACTTTCAATACCACATGTCAGTTCTCAACCCACAACTGCCTGACAGTGCCTGGCACACTCTATATATCAAACCACTTTTTGCACAGCAACAAACTTACAACAGTATGTAATAATATACAACAGTACATGGCACACTGTATGTGACACAATGCACAACCTAGACACAGGAGGTATATATCATGCTAATGCATCATGAAAGGTGTAATCCATTGCAATGATTGTAAAGTCCAGTGACAGTATTACCAGTATACCACACTAGTCGTTGATGGCAGACCCCTGCCTAACATATGTGCACATTCTTGAATATAGGTGGCATACTGCTGTACTACACTATACATGTTGCTAGATATGCAGTTATGTCCTGTAACACACATATGACCGAGGCCATGGTACAGGCATACACACACACACACATCAGACATACATACCAGACACATAAGTATGGCAACACAGGTGACCTTTACCTGTGAACCTTACAGTACTGTGTGTCAGTAGTTACGAGACCGTATGCCTGTGGTATGTAATCTGTGAGGACTACAGGGAACACACGGAACAGTGGTTCCAATAAATGTGGACGTACACCATACTGTGCTGTTTAGGCATACAGCTTCAGGTAGTACTACAGTTCATACAGGAGTTGGATTCACCAGCAGTAACACTCAATAAGCATGCATGTACTGCTTTAGCCTACAATGGGCACCCCAGTCGACAACAAGGGACTACGTCAGAACATATGGCATACTGCTCTTTTAGCCTAGCAATTGTATACACATCTTTTGCTGGGATCACAGCTAGGACACATAATACCATGACAGAAAAAGTTTCCCACTAAGCTATCACACATAAACCAAATTCTGACACATTCACCAACACATTCACCGTCACACTCAGTCAAACTCACATAGCAATTATTGCAACAAGTACATGTGGGTGTGTAACACTTCATAGGTACATAAGAGGCTATTGGCCCTAGGGCCTATAGAAGCCTAGCCATACGCTACCCTGGCCTTTGACACACAGGTCATTGCATTTCACGTGGCCCTGTCAAGCAGAGACACAGAGGTGATTGCCTGGGTGTATTCACTATCTCCCATACAATCTTCATGATTTTTTATGATGACTGCTAATTAGGGGCTTTGTTTGCTATGGATAGTTGGTTTGTTCCAAAGTATGGGATGTCTCTGAGATGGGAATCTATCCCTCCAGCATGTGCTGTTTATTGTGGTCAAAAGGTTTGGGTCCCTAGAGCATGTAGCTCATAGAGATTGTGATCTGTTTACGTGCAGCATGTCCAACAGCTCTGGTTTTTACATAGCTTAGTATGTTAGGCAGAGGTCACCTTTGGGTAGGCGGTATGCGACACAGTGTAGTTGTGGGTTTGAGAGATGGTTTGCATAGGGCATCTGTTTGAGGCTGGTATTACTCTTTGTGAGGTATGTCTTTGTCATTTACAGTTGCTGTGGATGCCTTGTGGGGTACATACCACATGGGGCATTATACTCTATAATGGGCTTTATGTGTGATGAGTAGAGGGGAACACTGACCTATATTTTCCTGGATGACACACCTTTTGTGATGAGGTGTGGCAGGTAGACAGATTACATGACTAGTGTGTCACTGTGATTATCAAAGGGGAGACTACTGTCCACCTGTGTCCCATGGTCTCTTATCACACTTTCAGTGTTAAGTAGACTACCACCTATGTGGTAGTTCTTGGGTACGTGTTTTTGCCAGAAGGGATGCCAATGCAGTTTCAACATTGAGCTTGAGTCCATGGCTTTGTCACCAGGCATCTGTCACAGAAAATATGACCCTATCTCTCTCTCTCTCTCTCTCTCTATATATATATATATATATATATATATATATATATATACACACACACACACACACACACACACACACACACACACACACACACACACACACACACACACACACACACACATAAATATAAACATACATTGGTGTACATATAGATATACATATAGGCACATAATATACGGTCCACCTTTCATGGTGGGAATATCAATTACGCGAAGGTTGCGAGGTATACTGTTATGTATTAATATTGCACAGTGTTGTGCAGAATGCATTGAAGGTGTTCTTAGCACATGTAGCTTTAGCAGGCCTCAATGGCTGCAACACTGCAAACCTGACAATTCATACCCACAGCATTTAACCACCACATGTCATATACCAGCACTGTATCCTGTCTTGTTTGCCACACACTACAACCTACATAGAAGTATGGACATAACAACTTCAACAACATATATATGTCCACCCTTCACAAACAGTTGCAGTATGTCCCTTGCTCTATGCACATGTACAGATGCTAATATATCTGACACAGACAGATCTCTCCATATGTGTGTGCCATACACACACAAGGTCCACACTGCTGTAAGTCCATGGACCTCACGGCTGACCTGTTGGGCCTTGCTACAACATGAACAGGTGTCACATGTGAGCACACAGTAATATTAGAGGGTGTATATATAGCTGCAAATGCTAGATTAGCATACTAGCCTGGTACAGCTGTTGCCAATGCTAAGCTACACGTTACTCTGACTGTCATGCATTTGTTACTCTGTCACATCCTTGTTTATATAACTATATGTGCTACTCCCCCAAACAGCCATTGTACACACTACTGTACAGAACACAGATAACATGGATCAGATGTTTGACATTTAATGCTGAACTACATATATCACAGTCATATCCCACTGCACACAGCTACACACTGATTTCTCCATGGCAGTAGTTATTCTGGGCATCTGTGCATAGATACGTACTACTGCCACATATGGATGATTCAAAGTATGTAGAGTACTCTTCAAAAACATCTACTACATGCCAGTAACTACATATCAGTTACATACCTTTACTTTGTATGGGTTTGTATTATTACGTTCCGTGTGTTGTAATATTTTTTTTTTTATTTAGATATTTTTTTTTATTTTTTTTTATTTTTTTTGCTGTTGCTGTGGCTGTTGCTCTTGTTGTTGCCGGTGTCTGTCTGTCTGTCTGTCTGTGTGGGTCTCTGTGTCTCTCTTTCTTGCTTGCTTGCTTTCTCTCTCTCTCTCTCTCTCCGTGGCTGCAATGAAATGATTGCATGTGTGGACAGCAAGTACAGCCTGCTTTTAGAGGTATCTGCACATGTGCATGTGATGGCCTCTGCACCAATTGGTGGGCACCATTTGGTAATTGCATGCAGCCTGCTGTGTGGTAATTGCAGTACTCACTGTCATAGCAACCCAATGCCATAAATTGCTAGGTCAGGTAGGCGTAGGCCTTTCAGCTTTCCAAAGTGGGGACCATGCTTGTATGCTGTGGACACAGTAGTGTGAGTCAGAAGGTCGGTATACTTTTTATATCTGAAGCTAGGGCTGTAGCCAGTGATTTAAATGTTGTACTCAGACCTGAATGTTGCCACTTCCAGTACACAGTTGACAGTGTAGAATTGTACACACCCCTACAAATGCTAACACAAGCTGCATGGGAGTATTTTGTTTCTTTTCTACTTACACAATTAGCTGCTATACATACATAGTTATTGAGATGTTTTCATTTGGCACATGAACTGTTTGGGAACTGCTATACTGTGGATATTAATGTACTCACTTCTGCACAGTTTGTGCTTTTTATTTTGTTGACATTATCACAGGATGCTCATGGAAACTGGACAATTCCAGTACTGAGTATGCCTACCTACATCCTTGCTGTACCTAAAACACAGTGGTAATTTGTACATTTGGGTGGGATACTGTGTGTGGGTTGTAGAGTGCTGCAGTAAAATTATTTCCTGCTAGAATGTGTGGTTCTGTTATCACAGTCATGTAATGCAATTCCACAACAGCTGCTGGTACAGTTCCACAGAACAGGTTTTGTGTTATGGCATTCCTATCTTTCCTTGACATTCACACATTCTGATGCATGATATATATATTTCAGCAACAACCTGCTGTATATCTACTGTGGCCTAGTGGTACTGCATGCAGTCTAGTGTGTCCAAGGTCCGGAGTTCGAGACTGATAGTGGTGTTTTATTTTGCTGCTGAGCAGAACAAGGGCCCTCATATGCAGGGTGACTAAGGCACTTTTAAGCGGGTTTGCGCAGGTTTGCGTGACACTTAGCAATACTTAGCTAAGCACACACAAGCGCACACTCACGCAAACCCACTAACTACTGCTTAAAAGTGCTATTCCCGCTAACCCCCGCGATAATTTCTTTGAAAGAAAAGAAAATGGGGTGATAGGAAAGTGGTGAAAAAGGGGTACAAAGAGGGTAAGACAGTACGGAAAACAACTTGGGATGTGCAGGATGGGTGTAGGGAAGGTCCAGAGCTGCCCATTTCTTTAACAGCAACAGCTGTGCATATACTAGTAATTTGGAGGGAAATTTAAAACCTTCCACCCCTGAGAGAGGGGTGTGGACAACGAAGTATGTTGTACTGCCAATTAAATTACAGTTTCTGTGTCCAGCGGACATTTGTGCAAAATGGGCAGCTATGTATGGGGCGTATTTTTTTTTTTGGGAGCAGATTGTCCTTTTTTTTTTTTTTTACAGGTGATAGTGCAATGTAGGGTAGGGGAAGTAGTTATATTTGGGGAGGGAGGTTGGGGAGGTAAACAGACAAGACAAACAAGATGCATATAGGGGCAGAATATGACACATGGGGGGGTGAACACCATTGATGGAGAAGGATGTTTGGAAATTGCAAGCCCATGAACCCACAGATGGCAACAGTGGAACTGACATCCCCACCCATGGGCAGTCACCACTGCACCTTCACAGCCCAGAGGGTGGCTGTGCTGGGGGCTGCGTAGGTGGGGCAGGCTCACCCGTGAGTCACGCCACTCTCGCCTCGAGCTGGCGTAGAGGATCAGTGACTGAACGCCAGATCTCTCTATGCACCACAGCCCGGACCGTTTGGAAGGTGATAGGTGGCCCTCCTCTGGCCACGCTTGCATGGGGGGAATGAGCCCCATCTCCTGCAGTGCTTCCACCCAAAGGTGGCACAGAGCCACTGGAGGAGGATGTCCCGGGCTGGGCACCGGACTTGCTGGTGCCAGGTGCCATCGCCAGCTGAGGTGGGACAGGTGGGTCCGCTAGGACCGGCCTTCCCATACGTTCTACGTTTTGGAGGATTTAATGACATTATGGGTTGGTAACAGCCAACAGCATTCCAAATTAGTTGTAACAGCATGCAGTAATATTCCCAATAACCCAACACACCAGAGTTCCAACAGTTGAACAGCAAGCATAACACAATCATATATAGAACAACAGTGGACATTCCAACTGCATGCAGGATTGATTGGTGGCAACAGGCCACCAAGATTGTGGTGTTTGAACAGGGCACATGCATCAAAGTAAATGCAGATATTTATAGAACAATAGGACATATGTCCCAACAAATGTTTTGAGATTAGACATACCCATTGAGGTGTGGAATTGCATTGTTTATGCACCTACAGTAGGGTGTAAAAAGATACCTCCATTAACATCTTATATGTACTTATAGTTTACACTACATTCCTATTGACTGCAGGTGTATATCCCCTACATGTATTATTACACTAGGCAACGTGTATTAAGTTGTGTAATGGGTTTGGCTAGTTCCTTATATACCTGACCTATATCTGACATACTAACTGTCCAGGATGCAGATGTTACTGCGACATATTTATATATTTTATTTATATTTATATATCTACATATCTGGATGTGTTCACGTGACATTATCAGTTATATTTCTACAGACCCCTACATTTCTAGCAGCACACTCACATTTCTGGGGAACACATTAACAAGCTACTCGTGTGCCAGATTTACCTATGCATGCCAGCCATTAACCAACTGTTGAGGACTGTATATATTCTTCACAGCTACTGGCACTCCCTTCATCCACTTTATATGTGCCTGCCCAACTGTGGGTTGACAGCACTTAATACAGCACTTAATACAACAATACTATTTAAATAATGCAAGAGTACAACAACATTTCAAAGTAAGTGACACGGACGCACTCCACGTATTATACCTTTATTAATTACATTGCACACTTTTCTAGAGGCTCTCTCATTTATTTGATATTACAGTGCATGCAGAAGACTTATTCAAGATGTATTATACCTTTATTAATGGGTTACAACACTCTTTTTCAGGCTCTCTCACTTATTTTATATAACAGTACATGCAGAGAAATTATTCAGGGCATTGTATGCCTTTATTATTGGGCTACAACACTTTTTTTCAGGCTATCTCACTTATTTTATATAACAATACATGCAGAATAATTACTAACCTGTCTGGTGGCATAGCCTTAGCAGCCTATCTGCATAGGCTTGCTGATTTGCTGCGCGGACACCTGCAGCTGTGAAGTAAATGAAGGGATATTGAGATATACCTGTCCATTATATGGACTACAATAGCTATTCTTACATACTCCATTCCATGGCTACCTACTCAGTAGTGGGGCATTTTCCATCCCACGGGCCTCCTGTATCCACTGGTTCAGTTGGTCCTGCTTCCGTCTCTTCAGGTCTGCATGGTGGTGTCTGACCTGCTCACTAGTCTGAGGAACGCCTGTGGCACTGGTGAGATCATGTCCTAGACAGTTCCAAGCCTCCGCTTTGTACTCCGTGCCTTGTAACTGGCCCTGCAGGAATCTTTCATCATGATGATGGACAAGGAGCCAAACCATCAGTTTTGACTCCTCAATGCCCCACTGTTGCGCTCGAAAATGAGAGCCCTCTCCAGCACCGGCCATTCTGACTGCAGATGGGAGCTACAACCAGTTATGTCAATTATTCCCACCTATGGGGCTTAAATATGGCTCATTTCCCGCACTTATTTGTGATTGGCCAGTTTTGAAAATTCTCAGCTGAGTGCAAACCTGCTTAGCACTGAGTAAACTTTCATTAATATGTATATGTATGTTGACAGTGCATGAACAGCAAAAGCTGTCATGGCTTAGTGGTTCTGTACTTTGATTATGATGCACAGTATCCCGGGTTCGAAGCCTGTCATTGCTTTTTATTTTACTACTGGCCTGACCGGCTAGGAGGTGTGGCTATGTTTAGCCGACTTTGCTCTACTTTGCCCAACGTTGCTCTACGTTGCCCAATGTTGCGCTAGTTGGCACTGTGTACAGCTCCGCGCAAACATGTTTTGTATGCGCGAGTTGGTGCGATGCGCAGCTATTCACAAAGCCATTGTGCTAGTTAAAGCAGTGCTAAGCTATGGGCAATTATTCTTAAATGTGCTTAATACTGGTAAACGTTGCTTAGCAGTGCTTCACATTGCTTAAGCTAGGTTACTTATGCATTCATTAGTATGCATGACAGTTTCACCTTCTTATATATATTTAAAATATCGTTCACTACTACATAGGCCATTTCAATGCATTTTAATAGCATTTAAAAGGTAAATGTCAGGAATTATTTTTATGCACAGATTTCCTACTGAAAATGGAAAGGGGAGTGGTGGGACACGAACCAGGAATCTTTGTGCGAAGGCTCTACCACTACGCTATTGCAATTTGGCTTAATTTGCATATTAGTAGTTTATTATCCTCTTCGATGTCTAAACTGCTTACTGTAGCTAAGCAATAGGCACACCTGTGCACACACGCGCAAATACGGGCAGCGATTTCGGGAATAATAAAAAAAAATTTGTTTGACATTTTATTTCATTTGTACAGGGGTTTTGAATGTGGGGGAGTGTAGTGTTGGGGGTATACACATTTGAGCAGACTCGCTCATATCTGCTGACATTTGCAGATTTAGGCACTTGCAGGGGCATGGATGTTTGGACTGCTCGGCAGTCTGACACTCCCCCTGCACTCCTACATGGTCCGTGTTAGCCTTAGATTTGAGTCAGCGTGCCCTCATGAATATGCATGGCTCGCTGACATCATACTCTTAGGCGGCCGTTTCCGAGTAAACCTTTGTTGGTCTTACACGGAGGATTACTGAATCCTCCCCTCTGTGTTTGAATAGTAACAGTATCCAAACATTCCTACCCTTTCAAAAAAAAATCCAACATTCTGTCTGCTATGATTAAAATAATGTTTTCCATTACAAAAAAAATAAACAAGATAGTAGTTAAAGGGCCCCATATTAATTATTACATTTTAAAATATTGACAAAAAACTTATTATATAGATAAATAACATTCTACTAACAGTAATATATTAAAAAAACAGGGAAATCAAAAAGACAGATGAATCAAAAAACAAGGAAAAAAACACTCCAAGCCAGCCAAGTGAAGTTTAAAGTTAATGCTTTCTTTTACTGAAATGAGCAAACTTCATTAGACAAATCACAATTAACATCACACCATTAAATACCATCATTTTTTTACATCATCAATCAGCAAACTACATACCCTGCCCACATTTAAAGGAACACAGTCATCATAGTGACACAAACATGAACAATAATACATTCATATGCAGATTTTAGAATAAGAAAGTTCACAAAGAACCAATAATTCTGTATGAAGTCAATATATTTATATGTATAGTTATGAATAAATATATATATATATATATATATATATATATATATATATATATATATATTTATATGCAATAAATTGTAATAAATAATAATAATCTAACTTTATTAAAAATAAGTAAAGAAAATTTAATCTACTAAGAGATTTTAATTTTAAAATACATTTAATAGAAAGGCTATCATAAAGCCCTGGGGGGGGGTATGTGCATTAAGCCTAAGTTGCCAAGCTAGTTCTTTTTCATCCAATTTCAAAGATGTGGGTCCCCCTCTATCGTTCTCTTCCATTTTGTCAATGCCATAAAATAAGAATTTATGCATGGGGTAAGCCTTCACATGTCTAGCTAGGGCGTTATTTAAATTCAGTTTACTAATGTTGTAAACGTGCTCATAAATTCTTTGTTTCAAGCACCTCTCCGTCTTACCGACGTAGAAGGCAGTACAAGACTGACACATAGCTAGGTAAACAATGCCTCTTGATTCACAATTGAATCTCCCTCTTAAATAGTACCATTGGTTATTAATAATAAAGGTACTAACTGTATTCACATACTTACAAAATCGACATCTCCCACATTTAAACATACCACAATGGAGGGAAAGGTTTTTTGACATACCATTCTCTAATACTGATTTTAAATTCCAGCCTTTCCTAAAAATTACTTTCGGTTGGTCCCCTACCTTATTCTTCATGGTGATGTCCTCATGGAGGAAACACCAGTTTTTATTTAAAATTGATCTTAATGATGGTGCGTCTAATGAGAAAGTTGTAATAAACCCAATGTTGGAGCCAACATGCAACTGTAGGTTTTCTTCCTCAGTTACCAGCCCAAGCCATTCATTAGATGGTTCCTGACATATGGTAAATGTTGGCACTGCCACTAAGGATGGGCTCGAAATTTGTCCAATTACATTTGGTATAATTTGATGTACACTGTGAATCCTCAAATAGTATTGGTTTAAGGGTCCCACCTGTCCTCTTATGGCGGACTTCATCAATCAGTTGATTGATAAGTTCCACTGGGTATCCCCTTTTAGTGAATATATTTTTTAAAAGATCACATTCAACCAAAAAATCAGAATCAAGGTTAACCATCCCAGCAGCTCTCACCAACTGACCTTTAATGACAGCTCTCTTTTGATGATAAGGGTGAGAGCTTGTAAAATGCAGGAAGGCATTTGAATAGGTGACTTTTCTAAAGATTCTAGATGTAAATCTTCTATTGATTTTATCCTTAAATAGATCCACATCCAAATAAGCAATACGTTCACTATTAAATTCCCAAGTGAATTTCAGGACGTTGGTAAATCCCGTAATATGCTTAACAAAGGCTGATGCCATAGCTAAATCACCCTTCCAGACGATAAAGATATCATCCAGATAGTGGGTATACCAAACTGCCCTTTGCTTAAAAAACTGTATCCTTAAATAAGTGGTACCTCTCCCAATGGGCCATAATGGTGTTAGCAAAAGTGTCCCCCCATGGTGAGCCCATAGCAACACCGGTCTTTTGTAGGTAGAATTCCTTGTTAAACATAAAGTAATTGTCACTCAAAACCAAGTCTAACAAGTAATCAATGAGGTCAATGACCTTCCCATCAACTCTCTTTATTTTATTTATTATTTATTTTATTTTATTTTACATTTGTTGACCGGGATAGTCCGACTGGATATATGTCCTTTTTCAGCTGAGGCCTGGGGAGAAAAGCTCCAAGACATTAATAAAAAATTACAAAGTGATTACATGCTAACAATATACATGTTATTAATAGTTATACATAGCTACAAAAGTGAAACAAAATCAAATACAAAAACAGTTTAGGTGTTTTATGTGCATATATATATATATATATATATATATATATATATATATATATATATATATATATATATATATATTTATATTTATATATATATATATATATATATATATATAGTTCCATAGGAAGTGTGTTTCTTCAGTAGATTAATAGAGAGAGAAAAAACAAAGCAACAGGGAGAGGTATAATAGCCAACAGAGGTGGTCATGGAAGAGGTGAATACTGCTAGTCAGGATTAGTGCAAGGGCATAACCATTGTGAATTTAGGAGGATTCTTAGTTGCTTTTTAAACAGTGGAATGGATGAAAGGGATATTAGTTTGGTTGGAAGCTTGTTCCAAATGTTACCAACAGAGTTAGTTAACAGGCAAACCCCAGACTTGTTGTTGGGTTTTAAGGTAGATACTAGTACCCTAATGGCAGATTGTAGGGTTGTTAGGTTTTTGTATGGGCTAATAAGCTTACAGAGTATGGGAGTATTTGTGGGATGATGCAGAATTTTATGAATAATTGTAAGTTGCTGTATAAGAAGCTGACTTTGAAATTCTAGCCATCCTAATAGTTTGAGATTCTGGCAGTGATGGGGACCCAGTGGCAAATCTGGCTATGTTATTATAAGATGTTGCCAATGTATTGATACTGCTTTTTAGAGAGGTTTGTATAAATTGGGGGGGCATAGAGAAGGGTGGAGAGCAGGTGAGTTTGGGCGATAGTAGACTTAGTTGAAGCTGTGAGAAAGGGTTTAAGTCTATAAATGGAACCACGTTTTTTATTAACTGATTTAATAGTTAGGTTAATATGTGTGTCAAAGTTAAGGTTATTATCAATTGTTACACCTAGATGTTTTGTGGTTATGTCGGGAGCTATTTTAGTACCATTGTTGGATGTGACTGTAAAGTTAATAGTGGGTGACTTTAGGGTGGGAGTGAACAATAATAGTTTTGTTTTTTTTGGGGTTAAGGAGGAGACAGCGTTGATGAAACCATTTTTTTACTAAGTTAAATACTGTTTGGGTCTTGGTTTGAAGCTCTGCAGGTGAGGAGGTGCTACATATTAATGTTGAGTTGTCAGCATATTGTATGCAGGTGGCCTGTGTAATGGATGTTTTCAGATCATTAATGAAAATGGTAAGTAGGAGAGGTCCCAGAATGGAGCCTTGTGGGACACCAAGAGAGATAGGGAGCTGAGTGGATAGTTTATTGTCCAAGAGGACTGCTTGTTGTCTATTTCCTAAGTAGGACTTAAACCACTTGACTGTTTGGGTGTCAAAAGAGAAAGATGTAAGTTTATCCGACAATAGTTGATGATTCACCATGTCAAATGCTTTTGAGAGGTCAATAAAGAGGGCTGAGGACAGTAAGTTGTTGTTACGGTTTTTATTAATGCAGTCTGAAAAGGATAGGAGTGCTGTTGTTGTACTATGGAATGGCCTAAAGCCATGCTGGCAGTCCATTAGTAGGTGGTTTTGGAGAAGATAATTAAGTATTTGACAATGAATACATCTCTCCATATCCATATGTTATCCAACAAATATTCCCTCACCCAGTTATGTCCCATCTCTTGAGGGATAGTAGTGTATAAATCCCGGACATCAATGGTGATGAAATTATATTCATCATTGTACACAAGCTTATTAATAGATTTAAGAAAAGCCCAAGAATCTCTACAAATATGTAGCTCTTCTGTAAGGAAATGTTTCAATTTACTTCCTTGTTTTTTGATTCAATAGTAGTATATTGTTATGAAAGGAAGTAAAAGTAAAAAAAAAAAAAGATTGCATTAACAAACCCTATGTCCCTTTTCTTGAGAGACTGAAGTAGAAGGTTGGGTACTTCTGCTGGGTTTGAGTTAATTTATAGAATTCCAGAAAATGTTGGGTTTGAACTTGTTGGTGTTCTAAAATTTAGACTAATAGGTTTTTTGTCATGTTTGGTCAAGTATTTTACTTGATTTCTAAGGTAGCTACAGTAGACTCCCTCTTACCCAGCCTCTGTTTAACCAGCCTCCTCTTTAACGGGCCATCAAATTTCTGTTCTAGCCCTTGCAAAAGACAACAGAGAAGAACAGCACTTCTGCCTCCTTTGGGCTAAATAATGACAAACATTTGAGTTTTAGACTTCATATTCATTAAAAAAATGCATAGTAACACAAATCATGTTATTCTAGCTGATTTGTAACCTATAAATGCTATGTTATATGCATTTTCTGATTAACCAGCCATTCGTTTATCCAGCCTAAGGTCTGGTCCTAGCGAGACCAGATAAGAGGGAATCTACTGCATAGCATTGTAAATTTGGTAATGTTTTATTATAGGTTCACATTTTCCAAGCTTCTTCTCTCATTTTATGAGTTCCTTAGCATACCTGCATACTTATGGTGCTGGACAGGACTTTACTCTTTTGGCTGTAAGTGGTGCTAGATAGTTTAGGATGTTTAGGAATATATTTAATTAGGTTACAGCATTGTCTAGGGGTAATGTTTAAGAATATTCCAGTTACATTGCCTTCAGGTATTAATAGCAGTTTCAGTGTATTGAACTTGAGGAGGTTTCT
Organism: Protopterus annectens; assembly: GCF_019279795.1. Classification (NCBI taxonomy): domain Eukaryota; kingdom Metazoa; phylum Chordata; order Ceratodontiformes; family Protopteridae; genus Protopterus; species Protopterus annectens. The sequence continues at coordinate 1,579,689,047 of NC_056739.1, read as the reverse complement.
AATCCTCCTATAGTGCTATTCGGGGAGGCTTTGTTTATGATGTCTAATTATAAAAGTTGGTGAGTGGTCACTTGGTGTGTTTGATAATGTACCACAGGCTACTATGTTTTTTGGTAGTGATGTGAGAACCTAGTCTAATAGGGATTCCTATTTCTTGTTTTGTTGTACCTGCTTGGTGTATTGATAAGTTAAGTAAAGCCATCAAGCTGAATTGTGTTGGAGGGGTTAGTTGAATTGACTGAAAGCCAGTCAGTACTTACATCCACCATGATGATTATTTCATGTATTATGTGATAGGAAGTTCAGGACAAGATGTCTTCTAATTTGTTTGTGTCTTTCGGCTTTTCCCGGTTAGGGGTCGCCACAGCGGAACTCCGGTCCGCTAATGATTGGTAGTTGATTTTTACGTGCTGAGTTACCAGCCCTGACACACAACCTTCAACGAAGGTACACCTATTCACGCATGTCTCCAAGCAGAAGACGCTCTAGCTGAGAATCGAACCGGACAGCATCCTACTGTGAGGCGACAACACTACCGCAGCACCACCACCGCGGTGACAAGATGTCTTCTAATACTGTAACATTATTGTCTGGAGGTATGTGTAACCCTATGATGGTTATAGACTTGCACTGATTAAGATAGGAGATAAGTAGTTTTTTCGTGTTGTGGAATTTTGGTGTACTTAGGTGGTTAAGAGTTACTTCAAGGCTATTTTAGTATAATATTGCCATTCTACCAGCCCTTTTCCTTTGCTGATCTAATCTTAATATGTTATAGCCAGAGGGTAGGATATCTTCATCCATTGTTTTGGCTTTAACCAGGTTTCTGTAGCTACTAGGATATCAGAAAAGGGTAGGTCTATCCATGCATGAATTGTTAAGAGTTTACTGTGAATGCTTCTAAGATTTGTATGTTGGATTTTGTGGCAGGTTTGGTTTTGTTCTGTATTTGAGAAGGCTTTTTTAGCAGTTGTAGTTGTCATTGGATATAGATGCTGTTGTTTGGGAGACAAGAATAGAAGTGGAAAGAGTTATAGAGCCATAATGATGTTTTGATTTGGATTGTATGGTGTGGATAGAGGGGCTGAGCTGAAAAGTGGCATGTTTCAGTTTATATTTGTTGTGAAAAAAAGTAAAATTAGAAGACCTCATTTAGCTTGTTTATTATGTTAGCATGTGGCATTCTGTCAAAAACCTTATCCAGGTGAAGTGCTAATGTATGGACAGCATGTCCATTGTCCATGACGTGTGTTATTCTCTCAAAGAAGTTAACCAGATTCAATAGGAAGGGGATTAAGACTTATAAGATATGATCATTTGCATGGCTTTACAGATGAGACTTGTCAGTCTAATGGGTCTGTAGTTCCCAGGGTTATTGGTGGATCCACCTTCATGACATATCAAAACAGCTGTGTACCATACTTCAAGGACAAAAACAATGGCTAAACTCAAGTTGAATAGCTGTAGGAGCAGGTCCATTAGGGCATATGTTGTACTATTTATCAAGCAAAAACACATATTATCAGTGCCCCATGACTGATGTATTTTTATTTTCCAGATTTCCTTTAGCAAGTGTTATTTGGGTTCTGTGGGATATGGTGCTTTGTATAGCTGTTTCACGGCAAAATTTGCAGTGAATATATTTGATAGTCTGTTGGCTATCTCTAGTGGATCTGAGTAGGTACTGCCATTTTGGATAGTTTCTGACCAATATTATATGTTGTTCTGACATTTCCTAATGTAACTAAAGAAGGGTTTGTAATATTGTTTACCTTCTGTGACTAGTCTAATTTCATTGAAGGCTGCTGTATTCCTGAAGGTGTCTTTTAGATCATTGGATAACTTTTAAATGTTAAGCTTGATTTGAGTTTTTTTTTCATTTGCTTTACATTTTAACAAGATTTTTTTTCTTTTATAGAACATGTGGACCATCAGGCTGGTTTACTTTTAAACTTTCAATTTAGTTTGAATCTGGTTGGGACTTACACATCAATATATTTCTTTAGGAGCACATAAGGTTTGTTTACTTAACTAATTGCTTAAATGTCAATATATTGGGTAATACAGTTAAAGTTAAATCTTGAGACTTCATCAAAAATTTGTAGAAGGTTTGTACATCTGAAATCTCTGAAGTTTTTGATGTCTGCATCTAATTAATTTCGCATTTTGAAGGAAAATGTTAGCAGTTTGTGATCTGGATTAAACTGAGAAGAAGAATACTGTACACAGCAACATGACAGAGTAGGATTGCACAGGTTAAGATTGTCCTCCTTTGTTCATCTGCATCAGACAAACAGCAGGCAATTGCACATGAATAAGAAAATATAATGCTACATAAAAAAAAAAAAAGATATCACACATTTTTCAGATGAGCTATGTATTGTGAATGATTACTGACTAAATAATTGGTGGCTGGTATCAGAGTTTATAAGTCTCAGCACTGTTGGGTAGAAGCTGTTTAAGTATCTGGTGGTCCTGCAGCAGATACTTCGATATCTCTTGCCTGAAGACAGTGTGTAAACCAGCCACGTGCAGGGTGAGAGGGGTCACAAATGATTTTGGATGCACATTTAATGCTTCTTGCCGTAAAGAGATCCTGGATTGATGGTAAGTTTGTGCCCATGATTTTTTCAGCAACTCGTACCACTCTCTGTAGCTTCTTTCTTTCTGCTGTTGTACTGTTCCCAAACCAAACTGTGAAGCTACTAGTGAGAAGGCTCTCAACTGCTCCTCTGTAGAATGTGGTGAGAACAGTAGGTGGCAGCTTTGCTTTTTTGAGTCTTCTGAAAAAGTGGAGACGTTGGTGTGCTTTTCTGACCAACTGTTCAGTATTCACAGTCCAAGAGAGATCCTCCAAAATGTGCACCTCCAAAAACTTTGTAGATTTGACCCCTTCCACCTCTTCACCATTTATCATGAGTGGTGGGTGTGTTGGTGATTTTTTCCTGAAGTCTATAATGATTTATTTTGTTTATTGACATTCAGGTCAAGGTTGTTCTTAGCACACTAGTCAATCAACGAGTAGACCTCGTCTTTGTAGCGCTTTCATCCTCCCCTTTGATGAGGCCCACAACCATAGTATCATCTGCAAACTTAATGATGTGATTGGTGTTGTATTTTGCAGAACAGTCATGGTGAGGATGATGAGTAACAGAGGACTTAGCATACAACCCTGAGGAACACTGGTGTTGAGTATTATGCATCCTGAGGTGTTGTTGCCCGTGCATGTTTTCTACAGTCTGTTCGTCAAGAAGCCAAGGGTCCAGTTGCACATGAGCTTACTAACTCCAAGGTGTACAAGCTTGTCAATAAGCTGCATAGGAACCACTGTATTGAATGCTGAGCTGAAGTCAATAAACAACACCCTGACATAGTTGTTTTTCCCCACTAGATGGTCAATTGAGAGGTGGAGTGCCATTGAAATAGCATCTGCAGTGGATCTGTTAGCCCGATAAGCTAACTGTAGAGGGTTGAAGGTGGATGGAAGGTTTGTCGACAAATGCCTTTTAACTAGCCTGTCAAAGCATTTCATGACATTTGAAGTTAGAGCAACTGGTCTGTAGTCATTCAGGCATGCTGGATTAGCTTTTTTGAGGAGAAGGACAATATTCATCACCTTGAAGCAAGAGAGAACTTTACCAAGAATAAGGGAGGTATTGCAAATAACAGTTAGAACTGCGCATAGTTGGTGTGCACAACCTTTAAGTACTTTGCCCAGTATTTTATCAGGACCAGCAGACTTCCTGGGGTTCACTTTCTTAAGCTGAAATCTCACGTCATTGGAGTTAAGGCTGAGCACCCCCTCCTCCTGATCGATAGGTAGCATTGTAGCAGCCATGTTGTTCTTTTCTTCAAATCTGCCAAACAAGGAGCTTAACCTGTCCAGGAATTCAGTGTTGTCTTCACACTGAGCTGGCCTGGTTTTATAGTCAGTAATCTGTTGTATCCCTTGCTAGAGACTCCTGGTGTTCCTCATGTCTGCAAACTGACTTTGTAATTTCTTTCCATATTCTCTCTTGGCCTCTTTAATCTACATTTTTAGGTTTGCTCCAGCTTTGCTGAGACCCTTCTTTTCCTTGTCCCTGAATGGTACATTTCATGCCTTCAGGAGATCATAGACTTTGTTGTTTAGCCATGGCTTTTGATTTGCTTTGATTGTGGTGCTTTTGATATCATATACATCAACACACTTACTGATGTACGCTATTACTGCTTCCGAATAATCATCTATGTTCACCAGTCTATCTGATGTAGCTGTCCTCTTTGACCTGCTTAACTGTGGGCTTTTCTCTGATCAGAGCTGGTTTGTAGGCTGGTAGAAGCCTTACAGTAAGATGGTCAGAGCTTCCTAAGTTAGGTTGCTGTATTGCTCTGTAGGCACTTTTGATGTTGAAATATGCCTTGTCTAGAGTGTTAGCACCCCTTGTAAGAAAATCTACAAATTGATAGTAGGGGGGTAGCACCTCTCTCAGATCCACTTGATTAAAATCACCAGTAATCATATGTGCAAAGTCTGAGTTTTTCCTCTGCAGCTCACAGATAGAGTTATAAAGATTGCTCAGAATCTCAGTGGTGTTTGCACTGGGTAGAATGTATACCCCTGTTACATATATTCCATTTAGCTCTCTAGGTACATAAAGGGGTCTGCATTTTAAGGACAGGAACTCTAGATTATCAGAGCAGTGTGACTGAACAATCTCACAGTTCTTACACCATCTTTGATTCATATAGATACAGACTCCACCTCCTTTGGCCTTTACATCTGTCTGTATGAGAGTGTGAGACCTTCTAAGCTAACAGCACTATCATTTATCTTGTTATGCAGCCACATCTCAGTAATCATCAGTAAACAGGTATTTCTCACCTTATTTTTGCTGTAAAGTTCCAGTCTCAGGTCATCCATTTTACTGTCCGGTGAGCGTGCATTTGCTAGCAGTATTGAAGGCAAGGCATGCATGTGAGGATTAGATGTTCTTCATGTTTCACTGTTGCAGTCATTACATTTGGGTAATCTGCTGGCAGGTTGCCCTCAGTTGGCCTGATTAACAAAGTCTTGGGTCCTGTGTCGGTTACTGTCCCTTCTTCCATGATGTCAGGGGTATAAAACATGCAGCCAACGCCATTACATCAGTCTTTCTTGCCGTGCAGTGCCCGAAGCAGAAGCAGTTCGCAAGTGCCGGTCGGCCGACTCCTGAAATTTTCGTTTTTGAGTTTCAGAACCAAAGTCTTCAACTAAAAGCTAAGTACCCCATTGGGGAAACTTTATCTTGCTCCTTACCGATGTCAGTAAAAGTTAATAACTGCATTACTTGTGGGAAGCAAATACCTCATAAAGATTTCCATTTGTACTGTATTCCTTGCCTAGGCCCTGACCACGATGTACCTTGCTGTCAGTTTTGTGCTTTATTTAATCAGCACACTATCCGTCATCAGTACATTTTTGCCTCTAAATATTTTGGTTCTCGGTTTAATTATCCAGAAATTATGTCGGTTAGCCATCTGGCTACCGAAATTCCAAAAAAATGCAAAGTAAAAGACAGAGACAGGCCATCAAGGTCCAAAACTGCCGACAATGTTTCTCCTAAGCCAGTCGCCAGTTTGCCGGTACTCAGTGAGGTGCTTTCTCAACCCCTGATACCCGCTACTTCTGAGTCGCAGGCCTCTACTGAGACCCATTTGGAGTCTGGTATGCCGCAAGATGTTTCACTTATGGAACCCGCGGATGTCTCTACCTTGGATGGGTCTGGAGCCGCTGCGCAGGCACCAGCTTCTGAGGGTGTATTCAGGCCTACAGACTTGCATATTAAAATGACTCCACCTTCTATTCTAAGGCCTAAATCTCGATCTATGTCTAGAAAACCGACGCCCAGGCCACATGTTCAGGCCCCTATGCCTAAAAAACAAATGATCAAAATGGCTGAAGATCTTATTACTCTAATCAGGAGTAGTCAACCCCCCCCCCACCCTTTTAAGAAACCTAGGCCTGAGCTTGACTATGAATCTTCTGATCAGGACTCTATTTCTTCTAATTCTTCCAATGACCTGGATTTGTCCATACCTACTTATGAGGATTCTGATGCAGAGGATTCCATTCCCTCTGCCCCCCCCCCCCCGAGGACTTTTCTTTTGGGGAAACTTTACATACTTTAAGGGAGCATTTCCACTGGGAAAGTCAGGAGTTTTCTGAATCTAAAAAGAGGCTTAGGGATTTCATTCTTCTACCTTAGCATAGGCCTTTGGCTATACCTCCTGTACTAGACATTGTTGATGATGTGTTTTCGGAATCCAGTATGGCCCCTGATTCCCTGCCTCTGGCTCCTAGTAAACATGACAGGTACTACAGGGTTCCTGAGACCCACAAGTTCCTTTTCAAAAAACCCTTTTGCAGATCCAGAAAACATTTCTCAGGGGCCCAAGGGCATTAAGGCTTCTACTGCTAAAAATCCTACCCCTTCTGATACAGATTCCAGGGCACTGGATAGATGGGGTAAAACGGTTTATATTTCTGCAACCATGGCAATCAGGGCTTTAAACTGCCAATTTCATATGCTAAAATATCAACAGCATATTATGGGACTGCTTAAACAGAAAATGATGTTGATTTCTGACTGTGTGGAAAATAAAGATTTACAGGATTTATTGCATTCAGCTGAACAAGTTGGAAAACATACTTTGCAATGTGGTTTTGATTCCTTAGAGGCCTCTTGCAGGGCTGCTGTTACTGGGTCTGTGCTTAGAAGGCTTGCTTGGCTTAAGGAGCAATCTCTGCCTGATCATGTTAAAGCAAAATTGTTGGATGCTCCTTTAAATCAGGACCGCCTGTTTGGCAATAAGGCTGAAGAAGTTCTAAAACAGATGGAAGATAAAGCTAAATCTATGCAAACTGTGAAATATTTCTTACAAGTGCAACCTCCAAGATTTAGCAGACGCTGGCCTACTAAGAATTGGTCCTTTCCAGCTCCTTCCAGATCCACTCAAGTCAAACCCAGGCACACCAAAACCACCAGGTTTCAGTCCCAAGGGACTCTCATAACTAAGCAATGGGGGGCATCCACTTCCAAATCTGGAAATAATAAGACACCCCCCATGGTAAACAGTCTCAATGACTTTCCTTTAAAATTACCAAGCACTTAAACCTTTTAGCTGCCCCTTTGGGGGAAAGATTGCTTTTTCATGAAAAAAACTGGGAACTAATAACCCAGGACAAATGGGTTTTAAATATAGTGTCCCAGGGATACAGATTTCATTTCCACACATTGCCAACACCAAACGGGTGGCCAGACGTGCCCCCAAATCAGTGGGCAGAGGCTCAGAAACAAGTACTGTCCCTCATGAACATGGGGGCTATTCAACCAGTACCAGAAGAGGAAAAGGGACAAGGTTTCTATTCAAGACTTTTCCTGGTACCCAGAAAAGACAAATCGTGGCATCCAATTCCAAAATTCAAGATGCTGACTCTTCACCAGTTACTTCCTATGCTAGGCAAAGATGCCTGGCTGACAACTCTAGATTTAAAAGAAGCTTACCTGCATATCCCAATCAGGGAATCTTGCAGAAGATACCTACGCTTCAAAGCGGGCTACTTGCATTATCAGTTCTCTGCACTGTCCTTTGGCTTGTCTACTGCACCCAGGGTATTCACAAAGTGCCTGGCTCCAGTAATTGCATTTTGCAGGCAAAGAAATATTCAAATATATCCATACCTCAACGATTGTCTTATTCAGGCAGAAAACCAGGCCATACTTATAACTCATCTGGCATTTGTAAAAAGGTTTCTAACTTGTCTAGGGTACACCATAAATGAAAAGAAATCACAACTGGTACTCTCTCAACAGATTACATTCCTGGGTGCAAGCTTGAATACAACTGCCCAGATGGCTTTCCTTACACCAGAAAAGCAAATTCATTTGGTAACTTACTTCAAACAAGTGGCCACAAAAACCCTGCTATCTGCAAGACAAATACTGCAAGCCTTGGGGTTCATGGCCTCCTACATTCTTTTAATTCCATATGCAAGACTGCATATGAGGAAACTTCAGTGGTACTTAAAAAGTCTATGGAGTCAACATTGTCACAGCCTGGAAACAATGATTCCTATCATACCTTGCCTATGCCTAGAGTTCCTATGGTGAGCAGAGGCCTGCCACCAAAACAAGGGACTGCCATACATACTACCCCCTGCCACCCAAACCCTAACTACAGGCGCATCAGACTATGCATGGGGGGGCTCACCTGGCAGGGAAGTGCATTCAGGGCAAATAGAGCCCAAATCAAATACACCTACATATCAATCAAAAAGAAATGTTAGCTGTACAGAATGTTCTGACAGCCTTCAAGGACTACATTCATCCAGGACAACTGATGGTAAAGACGGACAACACCATGGTTATGTGGTACATAAACAAGCAGGGGGGTACACACTCCTACCCTCTCTGCAGACTAGCCATGGCATTGTGGAACACAGCCTTAAGCTACCAAGTGCAACTACAAGCTCAATTCCTGCCAGGAAAACTGAATACACTGGCAGATGGACTAAGCAGAAATCTCATGGACCCACATGAGTGGAAACTGGAACCATGGATTTTCAACATGTTGAAAAGCAAATGGGGATGCCCAGACACAGATCCATTTGCCTCCCCCCAGAACTGCCTGTTGGACAAATTTTGCACAAGAACTCCTCACAAAAAAGGCTGGAAAGTGGATGCTCTGTCATTCAGCTGGACAAACCTATCAGTCTACGCCTTTCCCCCTCTGCCTCTGCTCTCCAAAGTTCTGCTAAAAGTCAAACAGGACAAACTAAAAATGATTTTGATTGCTCCGGACTGGCCACGCCAACACTGGTACCCACTCCTGCGCAGTGTGTCATGAATTTCTCCATGGCACCTGCCTCAGACACCTTCCTTACTGTCTCAGCAGGAGAACCAAATTCTGCACCCTCAGCTCCTAACACTGAACCTTGCAGCTTGGCTAATCACTTAAATTCATGCTTAGCATCCCTCAGCAAACCTGTGATGGATGTCATCTTGGAGGCGGGAAGAACTAGTACTAGAAAATCTTATGCTGACAAATGGAAAAGATTCTGTGCCTGGAATCAATCTCAAGGGATGAGCACAGCAGCGCCCAATTTACCTCAGATTTTGCAATACTTAACTGAGATGTTTCACAAGGGCCTGTCTTTTTCCTCCGTTAAAATCCATGCCTCAGCCATTTCAGCTCATTATAACACAGAACCTCCCCTCTTCTCTCATCCTCTGCTCAAAATTTGAGACCACCCAGGAGAGCTCCAACCCCTGCCTGGGACCTTAATTTTGTATTGGAGAAACTCACTCTACCTCCTTTCGAGCCAGCTGCTACTGCAGACTTAAAATGTCTTTCTTGGAAAACAGCCTTCCTTTTAGCAATCACTCCAGCTAGAAGGATATCTGAATTACAGGCTCTTATGGCAGTGGAGCCTTTCATCATCTTTCATGCAGACAGGGTGTCACTCAGGACCAATCCATCCTTCACGCCCAAGGTGGTATCCAGTGTGGCTCTTAATCAGTCCATTAATTTGCCAACTTTCTTTCCCAATCCACAGAACAAAGGGGAACGGATTCTGCATTCACTGGATGTACACAGACGACTTAGATTCTACTTGGACAGGACTAAACCTCGAAGAAAATCTGAACAACTGCTCATAGCATTTGCTGCAGGGGCAGAGGGGAAGGCTATTTCAAAACAAACCATTTCTAAATGGATAAGCCATTGCATTAATTTCTGCTTTAAGCACCATGGAAAACATATCCCCCAGGGGATCAGATCTCATTTCACCAGGGCTGCATCTACTTCTGCAGCCTTTCTCAGAGGTGTTCCTACCAGGGATATTCTAGAAGCTGCTACCTGGATTTCAGTTCATACTTTTACCAAGCATTATCATTTACCAATTTTCTCTAAATCCAGAGCTGGCTTTGCCACTGCTGTCTTGCAGGGCCTTATAGCTGGTCCTAATGCTGTATAAATCCATCCTCCCAACCATAGCTTTGGGAATCTACCCAAATGTAATGACTGCAACAGTAAAACATGAAGAACAGTTGTGTACACTTACCATAAATGTAGATGTTCGAGTGTATTCACTGTTGCAGTCCTGGTTACCCTCCCTCCAGCCCCCTGTTTTTTCACTTACTATTCCTCTACTTTCTTTTACTATGCTTAAAAGTCTTTTTGGTGTATTTGCTTTTGGCTGGAGGTATATTTTTGTGTTTTTAATTTTATTTTGCTCCTCATTTGGGGGGCACCTGACATCTAGGGCAAGAAAAACCGATGTAATGGCTTCGGCTGCATGTTTTATACCCCTGACGACCTGACATCATGGAAGAAGGGACAGCAACCGATGCAGGACCCAAGACTTTGTTAATCAGGCTGACTGAGGGAAACCTGCTAGCAAATTACCTAAATGTAATAACTGCAACAGTGAATACACTCGAACATCTACATTTATGGTAAGTGTACACAACTGTACTTTTTCAGCTTTGCAGCAATTCCAGCTCTGCAGCCTGCTTTAATGGTTCGCTGACATATTTTCCTTCTGTCTTGTCCTGAATGTTCCAGAACCGTCTGTCTCACATTTCAGGCACTTTAAGGCATGCTGGGTTAAAATATACAGCTTCAAAATTTATCAGAGTGTAGTAGGCCCCAGGAACTCTGCTGACTGCAGGGAATCTAGCCAGCCTCATGAAACTGTTAACTGCTTAATTTCCAGAAGCTTCTGTCTGCTGTAAGTTAATGTATTTCCACTTAAAAGCCCAGAAAGTGATTTTCTTGAAGTTTTGTGTGAAAAAGAAGACAGATTAAGCATACCTCTTTGATGAGCTGACACAGCTGCAGCCACACAGGGTGCTGCCATTTTTTTTGAAGCTGCTGCTGCCTTGCTTAAGTCCCTTCAAGATAAGGGTAAGGCCTTGCAGGACCTTAAACCTGTGTTCATTTCTCCTGTGCCTAAATTTCAGAGAAACTACCCCACTAAACCTGCCTTTGTTTGTAGGCAGCCCCACCCTTCTACCAAAGGTAGGAAGAGTGGCAAACAGGCTCCTTCTGCTAAGTCTACTCAGTTTTCAAGGAATCTGAAGCTTTCCTTTCCAAACAAAACAGGAGCTGTATGACCCTCCATCTCTTCCCAGCCACACTCCTCTTTCTCTTTGCCTTTCTCTTCCTGTTTGGCTTTAGGTCACTCAGGATTCTTGGGTTCTGTCAGTTATTTGTCAGGGATAATTCATAGTGTAGAAATCCCATCCTCCTTCTATGGGCATTCCTCAGCCTCCTCGGGAACAACTTCCATTTTTCCCAGAGGTTCTTCAAAAATATCTTGACTCAGGGTACTATTCAAGAGGTGCCTGTGTCCCAAAGGGGGAAAGGGTTCTACTTTAGACTGTTTCTAGTGACCAGAAAAGAGAGCACTTGGAGACCTATTCTAGACCTCTCTCATATAAACACTTTTCTAAAACTTCCTTCCTTTTGGATGTTGTGACTTCAGATTCTGCTTCCTGTCTTGCTCCATCAGGCCTATATGCTGTCTGTGGAACTCAAGTATGCTTATCTCCATATTCTAATCCATCCTCTTTTCAGGAAGTTTTTGGATTTCTCTGTTGCTTCCTGGCGTTTTCAGTTCTCTGCTTTGCCCTTTGGCCTTTCTACTGCCCCATGGGTGTTCACCAAATGCCTTGCTCCTGTTATTGCATTTTGCAGGCTTCGAGGATTCCAAATATTTCCTTACTTAGATGACCCGTTGATTCAGGCATCCTCTCCAGAGACCTTTTTGCAAAATCTTCATTTTTGCCATTTCCCTTCTTCAGAGCCTGGGGTTCACTATAAATTTAAAAAAAGTCTTCTCTGAACCCTTCTCAGGATCATGTTTTTCTGGGCTGCAGGATTCAGACAGTGCCAATGCTTACTTCCCTGCCCCTTCCACAGGCCTTAACTCTTATTTCTTTCTTTAAAACTCTTCTTCCTCTGGCTTCCATTACCACCAGAGAGTTTCTGAAAGCTCTGGGTTTCATGGCATCCACAATTCTGATACACCCTCTGACTAAACTTTATATGAGAAAGATTCAGCGGTTTCTGAAGTCAGTGTGGTTCCAACTTGCACATCCTCTAGACTTTGTAGTACCTCTTCTTCCTTGTCTCAGACAGGAACTTCACTGGTGGATTCAGCAATTGTCTCTGAATCTAGGGCTCCCTTTTCATCCCCCTCTTCCCTCTCAGGAATTGTTCACAGAGGCTTCAGGCATGGGATGTGGGTTAACATTTGGCTGCCCAAAAGTTCAGGAGGTGTAGTCGCCTCATCAGCAGAATGAGCACATCAATGTCAAAGGGATGACAGCTCTTCTGCTGGCTCTTCAGACCTTTCATCCTCTTTTCTCTCCAGGGCCTCTCAAGGTGCTCACAGACAATACCACAGTGATGTGGTATATCAACAAATAGGGAGGAATGAGATCTTATCTTCTTTGTCGGTTAGGATTTCTGGTATGGGATCTTGCTGTCAAGTATCAAGTGACTGTTCAGGCAGTTTATATCCTTTCTGGTCAGAATATTGTGGCAGACACTCTGAGCAGGTCCTTAACTCAGTGCCATGAATGGATGCTTCACAGGGATGTATTTCTGAACATTATCCACCAGTGGGGTACTCCTCAAGTGGATCTTTTTGCCTCCCCTCTGAACAGACAACTTCCTCTGTTTTGTGCCAGAGTCCCAGGTCCTCTGGTGTGGAAGGTGGATGCCCACTCATTTTCTTGGAAGGGGATGTTTCTTTATGAATTCTCTTCCCTTCCTCCCATTCCGAAAGTCTTATCTAAGATTCAACAGGATGCTCCCAAAATCTTGTTGGTGACTCCCTTTTGGCTGTGACAGCACTCATTCCCTCTACTTCTGCATTTAGCCAGGGGCAATCATCACAAGTTACCACACAGTGTAGATATAATCACACAAGACAAGGGATCTCTCATCCATCCCCACCTGCCCACTCCTCAACTAACACTGTGGGTGATAAGATTTTGATTTCTCACAAACACCTTTTTTTCTGAGGAAGTGCTGCAAGTCCTGCAGGAGGTTAGGAAACCTATGACTAGGAAATCCTACTTATCCAAATGGAAGAGGTTTTCGATTTGGTGTCTGTCTCATACCACCCATTTACTGTGGATGTTCCTTTGATTTTCTCTTATTTGTGTGAGTTTCTCAATGCTGGTTTGACCGATTCTTCTATTAAGGCTCACTTATAAGCTGTATCTGCTTGTCTGCCTTTTTCTCCTCCTTTAGCTTCTAGATTTGAGGTTAAACAATTTCTTAAAGGCGTCCTTAATATTAATCCTCCCAGAAAACCTGTTCATCCTCCCTGGGATGTTAATTTTCTTTTGGAGAAGTTGACTCAGGCTCCTTTTGAGCCTGCTGCTTCAGTTACAGGCCCTTATGGCTTGTCCTCCTTTTTTGTTCTTTCATGAAGACAGGGTGTCCTTGTGCACTAACTCTTCTTTTATGCCTAAGGCAGTTAATGAGCTGTCATCAAATCAGTATACTAATCTGCCTACTTCTTTTCCCCCTGTCCGCAATCTGACAGTGAGAGGGTGCTACATATTTTGGATGTCCATAGGCAACTCATGGTTTATTTAGATAAGACTAAGGCTATTAGAAAATATGATCAGTTATTTGTTTCTTTTCATCCTAGATCTTTGGGACTTGCTGTATCCAAGCAAACTATTTCTTCTTGGATTTCTAAGGCTATTTCCTTTTTGCTACATTTTTCATGGCAAGAGGCTTCCTTCTTCAGTTAAGGCTCATTCTACTAGAACTGTGACTTCTTTGGGTGCTTTTTTCAAGGGCTTAGATACTAATTCTATTCTTGAGGCATCTACCTGGACCTCTGTGCATACCTTTACCAAGCACTACAAGTTGGATATCTCTAGAGCTAGGGCTGGTTTTGCTAGCCATTCCTCATGGCTGTCTAGGGTGCTCTTCTGTGCCTTCCCCCTCCCAAGTTTCCTCTTGAGCTGTGGCACTCTTCCATCTGTTAAGAATACTGCAGCAGTGAATGTAAGGACATAGTACAGTTGTGTAAAATCTTACCATAGCTGTAGATGACCTTGGCTCCACTTCTGCAGTATTCACTCCCTTCATCCCCTTAGTATTTTGCCTTCCTGGCTGTATGGGTTACCTCTTGGGTTTCTTGGACTGCATTTCTACTGGGGCATTCAGTTGTGATTATGGAAGGCCTGACTGTCACCTTTATGTCCTATGCTATGCAAAGAGCATTTGGGTGATGTTTAACGTACCTTTTAAAAGCAACAAGTAGTCTTTGGTAGACTGGCTGGACGTTCAGGCTTCCACGGCAGAGAATCCCCTCTGTTAAGAATACTGCAGCAGTGAAGGCAAGGACATCTACCGTTATGGTAAGATTTTACACAACTGTACTTTCTCTGCCACGCAGTCACTACCACTGATTCTTTGAAGCTTATACCTGAACAAAAAACTATCTATAAAATGTATAAAACAGGCAAAATTTAGGAAAAGCAGAGGATAACACTAAAACAGATACCAGAAACACTTAGCAATGCAGCAAAAGCCAGGGCACTGTATATACACAACAGAACAGTTTTTTAACCAAAAAGCAGAAAACTTAGGCAACTATAAATGTAACAGAAACCAGTACTTTCCATCTCTTTAGATGAAGAATTAGCTAAAAATGCCAACTTTATTAATTATAGACTATGTGGCCTGTGCTTGGCCTTTTGGAGCCTTTAAATTAAGACAATAAGCAGGCTGTCACAGCATGTTTATCCCAGCAGGGATAACAATAAAAACAATAGAAAATTAGCTAAGAATTCAACCAAAAATGCTCACTTCCAGAAAATTGTAGCAGTTTAATTCCCTACCACAGAACCACTACTACTTATTCTTGGAAGCTAACATTTGGCCAAAAACTAGCTGGAAAATGTACACAACAGCAAAAAGAAAAAAACAAAAAAAAACAAAAACAAAAAGGAAGACCAGATGGAAATACGAAGTTTGAAACATAAGGCGTCATTAGTTCTGCAGAGATTTGTTAAGAGTGTTGTCACAGAGTGACTGAAACATAATGCAAAACTATTTCCCCAAGGGGCTTTGTTGTTACATAGTGCAGTCTCAAACTCTCTCAAACATCATAATGCAATTCTGGTTCAGCACAGGGCATTGTTGTTACTGAGTGATGTCATAACATGACTTAGACATCATAAAATGATGCTAGTTTTCGAAAGGGTGTTGTTATTCAAGAAGGTTGTAACAAAATGACTGACATCATAGTCTAATGCTAGTTTTGCACAGGGCTTTATTGTTTCAGAGGTTGTCACAAAGTGATTGACATCATAATGTAATACCAGTTCCACACAGGACTATGGTTTTACAGAGGTTTGTCTACAATACTGTTTGTGCTCAATGCTTTTTTGTTTTAAGAGGAGAAGTACCAACATCCTGGAAGACAGCAGTGGTAGCTGTAAAACCTAAAGAGGGTAAAGATCCATCGGACCCAGCTTCATACAGGTCCATTTCAATACTAAACCATGATTATAAAGTGTTCATGTCTATAATGGCTAAAAGAATGACAAAAGTAATGCCAAAACTGGTAGATATGGATCAATGTGGTTTTGTGGAGGAGAGGCAAACATTTGACAACATTAACAGAACATTGATGATCCAGACGGAAGCAGAATGTAAGAAAATACCACTATTGTTGGTGTGACTTGATGCAGAGAAAGCATTTGACAGAGTAAGTTGGAAGTTTATGAGCAGGGCAATGGACGCATTTGCATTTCCTGAAAAAATTACAAGGTTGATTGGGGGGATATATGCGGGATTGAAGGCAACAATTAAAGTAGGTGGGGTCCTTTCTGATTATTTTTGCTTGAACAGAGGAACCAGGCAGGAGTGTCCTCTTTCTCCTGTATTATTTGCATTGTATTTAGAACTACTGGCAAAGAGAATAAGGGACTCAGAAAGTCAAGGATATAATTGGTATGGTACTCATGAAATGTTGGCTCTAGTTGCAGATGATATTATTTTATATCTGACAGAACCAGAAAAGGAAATCTCAGTGTTGTGGAACATTTTGAGACAGTTTCATATCTTTTTGGGATACAAAATCAATTAAACTAAAACAAAGGCAATAGCAGCAATAGAGAAAGAAAGAAAGAAAGAAAGAAAGAAAGAAAGAAAGAAAAGACAGTAGTGTGTCCTCACACATGAATTGGTTCAGCAATATCCTTATTTATGGTATCGTGATAAAATGAAGTATTTAGGAGTATGGATTAAAAATTATTCTGTTGTGGCAGCTAGGGAGAAGTGGAAAGAGACGAAACAAAAGATAATGCAAAACCTGAGAAAATGGAAGCTTTGTTATATGGATATGAAGGGTCTATATTACAATGTCAAACTAAAATAAGTTTGAACATTGTTATATCGAACCCTAAAGTCCGAAAGTTGAAAATAGTGAAGCCACGGCACATCGACTTTTTTCCCCAGGGAAAATAATTGGTGGGCTGTTTTTGGGGCTTTGCTATTTCCTCCACTGTGATGCGATCTTGGAGTTGGTATATTTAAGGAGGGGGGTGTGGAGTGCGAAGCCCCCCACTTCAGTTTAAGGTTAATTTTTTTTTTTGTCGCGGAACAGCGAGGTAATTGTGAACATATTTTCTGGGAGTGCAGTGAGTTGGTGGACTTTAAGGATTTCCTGTTGGATGCACTGTCAGAGATGCTGGGTGGACAGATTGGTGTAATGAGGGAGATGATTTTTCTGAGCTATGATACAGAATCAGAATTGCCTAGACATGGTAAAGCTCTCTAATTATATTGCTGCCAAAAAAAGCAAATACTACAAAATGGAAATCAGAATCTAAACCAACTATATTAGTAGTGAATATAGTAACAGAGATAATACAACTGGAATTGAGATCTTTAGAATAAGTAGGAGCATAGAACTACATAGGAAAAATTGGGAATTGTGGGAACAATGTATACAGGGGAGGAATGAGGTTTAAAAGAAGGCAGGACTTAATGAGCTATGTAATGTTTGACTAAAAATGATTGAGTAGATTATAAGTGATGTATAATGTTTGCAATTGGGTGTGTGTCGGTATGGATTGTGATTGTAAAATTCTTGCAACTAGGATTGTGTTGGTGTGGTTTGTTTTCATTTATATAAATGTATGATTGCTTATGTCATAAGTGATGGTTTAATAAAGATGTTTCTTGTTTAAAAAAGGGGGCAGGAACTGAATAATTTATGTAATGTTGCTTACATTATATGATATATAGCAATATATGTGAAGCATAATGTTTGTTAATTTTAACTTAATACAGTTTGATTACTTTTATATAAATGTAAATGTGCCTATGTCACAAGTGATAATTCATTATTCATTATTCATTATTCATTATTAAAAAAACTAATTGTAAGTGTCAGATTAACCTTCCAATTTCTAAAACTGCTTTCCTCTTTGGAATGGTTGCTCTCCACTTAACATCACGCAAATGTGGTTGGCATCGTAGTTTGGGTTTGTGCACTGCCAGTAAATGGGCTAACGTACTGGGAGGAAATCATTCTTAGCTATTGCTGTTCTCCCTGATTGAACATGTCTGCTGGTAGAAAGTAAGATGCCCAGTTTAGGGCACAGAGGTGGGGTGATGAAGAGTCCAGAATCTTCATTTAGACTCCTTGTAAAGTGCCACAGCTAAAGGCTCTTGCAGGTGACTATGCAAACTTCCAGTACAAGTCTGAGGCTGGAATAGTCTGGCCAAGGCTGTCTTCATTGTGATAGGCATTCCACTAACTGGAGAACAGTGTAGGCATTACTTTACTTACCTAAAAATGTGTGAGATGGATACACTCAACCACTGGCTGGCTGGATAAATTCAGGACTGCTGACATCCCACAGCTGTGTAAATATACTGATAAAGAGAATTTATAGTCGATAGAAAGTTGCATGTCGGCAAGACTGGTATGCATAATGCTCTTCTCTTGTTCTCTTTATTCCAAAGCCAATGCAGAAGTTATGGCAAACAGGGAAGCAAGGGGTATGTATGCAGCACAATATAAGTCTTATTTTAGCTTTTAAAAGTATTTATTTTCTATACAGCTGTAGCAAAGTAAGCATGCATATCCTAACTGTAAAAAGCAAGCATGCATGCTTCAGTCTGTAGCACAAGCCAACTGTAGGAGTCAAGTCTAAGACTGTAGTCAGATATTGTGGGTTCAAATACCACAAGTAACCAATATAAAATAGTAAAATCCTTTAAAAATATTACATAAATTAATTTTTACACAAGTGACATATATACCCTGCTGTTAATTTAATCTGTATAATTGGACCAAGCATATGTGCAGTATATGCACATTGAAAGGATTACATTGAGCAATCCTTACTTATAATTTATAATTGTTAAGAAGTATACTTAAATGTAAAAATTCAGATAAAATACTTTAATTATTGTGATAATGCATTGTATGTTACATATGATGGTACTAGTTTTATCTCTTTTTTTCTCTCACCCCAACCCTTATCTCTATTTTTTTCTCTGTGTGTTGTCAAAACATTTCCAAGTCATCCATCTCCGACAAATCACAAAATGTTTTACAGCACAGAGAGGTAGGCCAACCCCAGTGGCTCAGCGTGCCCCCACTCCACCAGCTCCAACACATCTGAAACCCAACATGGCAGCACTGTCTCCACTGACTCTATACTATCTGTGCCTCAGGTAGCAGTACCCTGGCATCTGGTGCTGTGGTACCCTCTGGGAGTACTGGCGGAGGTGGAATTTTATCACCTGCAGGAGTTGCCAGGGTTGTCTCTTCCCTAATCCCAATCATGGTGTCCCTCAACCCTTTGTGTCCCTCACCATCTCTACATCTTGTCTTCATGGGTATTTGTGAGGTGAGGTATTTCTGCAGCCTTTCCAGTTGTTGCAGATGTCTTGAGAGGTACATACCAAACGGGGCATTTTATTCTATAATGGGTCTAATGAGAGATGGGTACAGTAGGACAATGATCTCCCTTTTTCTGGATGAAAAGCCCTTAGTGATGAGGTGTGCCACATAGAAGGATTTTCTGACTGTTGTGGTGATATGATTATCAAAGGTGAGACCACTGTCCACCTGTGTCCCTAAGTCTCTTATCACACTTTCAGTGTTTAGTGTACTGCCACCTATGTGGTAATTCATGGGTACATGTTTTTTTCCAAAGGGGATAACTATATATTTCTTGACATTGAGCTTGAGCCCATGGCTCTGGCACCAAGCATCTGTTTCTGTAAGGCCCTTTTGTAGAATATCCACATCATTTGGAGATTCAATAATGGCTCCCAGTTTGCAGTCATTTGCGAACTTTGTTAGCCAGAGTCCCTTAGTGTTGGCCTGTACTTCAGAGAAGTAGATGCCAAACAAGAGCAGTCCCAGGACTGAACCCTGAGGTAGTCCCCTTGTCACTTGTCTGGAGCTGGATTTGGATTTGGCTACTTTTACAGTGTGGATTCTGTCAGTAAGCCAGTTGGCAACCCATCGAGTGACATAGGAATTAATGCCCAGCTTAGTAAGTTTATCTATGATTCCAAAGTAGGGGATGGTGTCAAAGGCCTTGGTAAGGTCCAGATAGGCTGTGTGGACCTCCCTACCCTCATCCACAACTCTGGAGACTGATTTTAAGAAGTCAATCAGGTTCAGGAGACAAGATCAACCATTCACGAACGCAAACTGGGTGGGGTCCAGTGTTTGAAAGTTGCCAATGTCTTTGTTTATAAGTTCCATGTAAATACATTCCATGGCCTTGCAGATCAGGTTCATCATACTGATGGGGCAGTAGTTCCCAGGATCCAAGGTGAATCCCCCCTTGTGGAGTGGGATAACTGTAGCTGTGCATCACTCAGTGGGCATGAAGCCTGAGGTGAGGCTATGATTAAACATGAGACTTAGGTGAGGTGCCAGTTCATTTTGTAGTTCATGTAGTTTGTCCAGTTTACATCTTCCTCACCTATTCTAGTTAACTGACCCAGAAATACCCATGTCTCTTGCCCAACATTCCTCTCTTACTGAAGTAAAAAAAAAATGGGCACCTGTCCCACTAAAAATATCGTCCCATACATAGCTCTCCACTTTGCACATTTCTTCTTGACACACTTGATTTAGTCCAATTGGCTATAAAACATGATAGAATTGTTGGCATCCCTCTTTGTTGAAGTGACAGTCCAAATTCAGCTAATATTCTGTACCATATTTTCATGTTATACTGTTGAAGAAGTGGATAGCTATGGTTCTTTCTGACCTTCTTCCTGCACATTCCTGTATTGCTTTCCCTTTCTTGCCCCCCATTTCACCACTTTCCTATCTACCCCATTTTAACACATTTAATTGGGTCAAAAGATAATATCACACGCAACACACATAATTAAAAAAACAGCAATGGAGCCCTTCACTTTTTGTTCTCTATGTCTGCATGGAGTTTGGCTTCACACACCAATGCCAAGCAGCAGTGAATGTCTGTTGTGGTTACCTCCATGCAATGCTGCTTAAACAGGCTTCACTAAGGTAACACACAGTGCATGTAGAGTAAAGAATTATTTAATTGCACTATAAACACATATGCAAAACTATTACATACACCTAGATTCATACCCTATATCATCTGGGCTCCAAAAGAAATGTGTCAACACATTTACACCTGCTGCCACAGAGTCAGCTAAGCAGCAGGTGTGTTTCATATGCTCAGTACGTAGAACCCTCATAATCTTATCAGTGAGGCTCACATTTGCTTGGTGCTTAACTACACACAAATGCACACAGGGAAAGCAGTAGAAATGTGTATCTTGCATGTGCAAACTGCCTTTGGTTTAGCAAACCAGCTGCTTGGTGATGCACTATACAAAGTGGACAATAGCAAGTATTACTATGTTTACTGTCCATTTAGTCTCTTCATCCCATGAAAATACATGTAGAAACACAAACAAAGGGAAGGCACTTTTTAAAGGACAGAACACACATTTATACTGCAGCCATCTGTTACCTCCACCCATGCACTGCAAATTTGGTCTCTCAGTACTTGTTCACAAATATATCAACTATACAACAGAAATAAATAACAAATACTTTCTTATATACCATGCACATCACATCTTTATGATGACAATGCACATTCAGATTTTCCAGTACTTGTAGTAATGTGGACAGCTTGGGGGGGGTTGGGAGGGCGGCCTAATGGTTAAGGTGTTTGCCTTACAAACACAAGGTACAGGGTTTGAGTCTCACAAGGGATAATTGGCTAGGCTTAAAATGGATTGCAAGGGCAGTTAGCTTAGTACTAATCTATGAAACTATGAACCTATAAGCTGTTTGCATGTAGTTTGTAAAGCTGTCTGTTAAAGTATACCTGCACATTGGAAACACAACAGTAAATACTACACTTTGCACACTCATCCATTTGGTGACATGCAGAACTTTAATATCTTGATAGTTGTACACAGCTAGCTATCCATTTCAGACAGGCCTCCCAACATCTTCTATCAAACATCCAGTGATGATGTCATCCTCTATAAATTGTTCTGTTGCCTTGTAAAAGTCAGACTTGTGTCATGGTGCTTGTGTTAAGTACTGAGTTCTTTAGTCCTTGCAATTAGTTAGGTAGGGGTTCTAATCTCACTGCAGTCAACTGGTGTGTGTCTGTGTGTCTGTTTAGTCAGAACAGTGTAATTGTGTATCCTGCAGTCATCACTACCATACCTCTCAACTGTCCAGATTTTTGCAGAATGCCCAGATTTTTGCCACATATTTTTGGTCTATTCCTCATAGGCTTATAGGTAGGTACTAGGCTATCGGCCCTAGGGCCTATACAAGCCTAGCCAAAAAGGTACTCTGGCTTTCACCACCCAAGAAAATAATTTTCCTGTGCTCCCTTCGAGCAGAGCCACAGAAGTGATCCCCAAGGTGAATTTCCTATTTCCCATACAATCATGAGGATTTTCCTTGAAGAGTGCTAATGAGGAGCTTTGTTTAATATAGATAGGTAGTTTGTTTCAGAGTATGGGAAGTATCTGGGACAGGAATCTATTCCTCCAGCATGTTCTGTTTATTATGGTGACAAGGTTTAGGTCCCTAGAGCATGTAGCTTGGAGGGATTGGGATTTCTTTAAGTGGAGCATGTCCAACACCTTTGGGTTTGACATAGCTTTGTATGTTAGGCAGAGACTGCCTCTGAGTAGGTGATATGCGACAGAATAAAGCTGGATTTTTTTTAGACGGCCTGCGTAGGGCATCTGTTTGAGGCTGGTAATCCTCTTTGTGAGGTACTTCTGTGGCCTTTCCTATCAAAGGAGAGACTACTGTCTACCTGTGTCCCAAGGTCTCTTATCACACTTTTGGTGTTAAGTAGACCACCACCTATGTGGTAGCTCATGGGTACAGACTTTTTACCAAAGGGGATGACAGTGCACATTTTGGCATTGAACGTGAGGCCATGGCTTTGATACCAGGCATCTGTCTCAGTGAGGCCCTTTTGTAGGATGTCCACATCCTTAGGAGTTTCAATTATGGCTCCTAGTTTGCAGTCATCTGCAAACTTTATTAGCCAAAAACCATCTGTGTTAGCCTGTGCTTCAGAAAAGTAGATAACTAACAGGAGAGGATCCAAGACTGAACCTTGTGGTACTCCACTTGTCACTGGTCTGAAGTCAGATTTGGAGTCTGCTACTTTCACATTGTGGGTTCTGTCAGTGAGTCAGTTGGTAACCCATCTTGTGACATAGGGGTTTATACCTAGTTTAGTGAGTTTATCTATAATTCCAGAGTGGGGGATGGTGTCAAAAGCCTTGGTGAGATCTAGATAGGCTGTGTGAACCACTTTACCCTCATCTATGGCTTTGGTGATTGCTTCAAAGAAGTCAATCTGGTTTAGGAGACATGATCTACCTTTTACAAACCCGAACTGGGTGGGGTCCAGAGTTTGGAGATTACCAATGTCTTTGTTTATAAGTTCCATGATGATATGTTCCATGGCCCTGAAGACAAGGCTTGTTAGGCTAATGGGGCGGTAGTTCCCAGGGTCAGGGGTAGCTCCCCCTTTGTGGAGTGGGATAACCATCACTGTGTGCCATTCAGTAGGCACAAAGCCTGAGGTGAGGCTATGATTGAACATGGTGCTTAGGTTGGGTGCCAGTTCATTCTGTAGTTCATGTAGAATGCAGCCTGGGATGTTGTCAGGTCCCATGGATGCTGTGTTCTTGGCTTTGGTGAGTGTGGTTTTTACCTGTGCGGCTGTGATTACAGGAATTTTGCATTCTTCTGGTATAGAAATGGGCCCTTTAGGGGGTGAGGGGGGTGTAAAGTTAACACTGAACCTATCTGCTAGGATGTTGGCAATATCAGTTGGTTTTGTATATTTAGTGCCATTATGCTGTAACTCAGAGCAGATCTGAGTGTTGCCACTGAGATTCTTGACATAGCTATAGAATGATTTGTGGTTGTCTTTAGAATCAGTGGTGATTTTGTTTTCATAATTAGCTTTAGAGGATTTTATGAGGGATCTCAGGTTCTTACTGAGGCTGACCTGGGAGTTCTTCCAGTCATGGGATTTTACTCTTTTTTGCAACAGTTTCTTTTTTCTGTTGTAGAGTTTGTTTATGGCAGGGGACCAGCAGATTGGCTTCCTTTTTTGTGGAGGATAGCATCTTGTTTCTTTTAGGGATAGCACAATCCATGCACTCGTGTAAGTGGTTATAAAGCGCATTTGTGTAGGATTCAGCAGTCGTACCTCTATTGTCCATCTACATGGGTGTCGTGAAGTTTGCCACTTCTGTCTTAAGAATCTTGAAGTTGGCTTTGGAGAAATCTTTTACAGTGGTTTCCCTAATGGGGGATGGGGGCAGGATGTGGATGTCTAGGCTGATTAGCTTGTGGTCGGATCTGACCAATGAGGAATTTACCTCTGGTGTGGAACACCAGTCGCCCATATTGGTAATGACCAGATCTAGGATATTGCTGCCCCTGGAGGGGTGTGGATAAGTTGATCCAAGGTGTTGGAATTTATGAATTCCAGAAAACGTTGAGCAAACGAGTTGGTACATGAGTAGTTTTCCCAGTTAATGGTGGGGTAGTTGAAATCACCCATTATTAGGGTGTTGGGTTGTACCCTAATATTTTCCAGTGTATCAAGAAATAAGGAGTGGGAATCCTGGGACATGGTGGGGGATCTGTAGCAAGTTACAATTTGTATTGCGGTGTTGCCCAGAGTTAGTTGCACTTGGATAATCTGGGATGCATTATGCTGAGCAATTAGCCTGGAGGTGTGAATATCCTTAATGAATATGGACATGCTTCCACCTTTAGTGTTTCGGTCCAGGTTAGGTGGCTGAAAGGTAAGGTATGAATTATAGCCTGGTAATGCAGGGGTGCTCTCTGGACCCTTGAACCAGGTCTCTGTCACTGTACAGATGTCGATGTTCTCCATTTTAAGAAGTGCCACAAGTGAATGAATTTTGAGGTTTAGACCTCTAGCATTGAGTAGCATTACCCTCAGATTTTGCTTGCTTGTACCTGTTACAGTGGTGAATTTGCCATTTGAACCTTGCCTAAAAAAGGCACTATAGGAGTGGCAAGAGCCTTAGCCAGTATCCGGAATCCCAAGTGTGACAGGTGCAGGCCATCTCTGGCAAAGCATTGTGGTCTGTTGATCATGTCATCCCAGGCAGACAAATAATGGATCCCCTTAGAATGACACCAGAAGCTTAGCCAATTGTTGAAGTCAATCATTTTGTCCTTGTACTGTGGTATCATTCTGGGTGATGGCAGGATGCTACTCAGGGCTAGGGTAATACCTGCCTGGGCTACAAGATCAGAGAGCTCCTCCATGTCTCTTTTCATGTAGTCCAGGGAGGTATGTCTCAGGTCATTCACATCAACATGGACAATGACAGAGTCATATTTGTACTTGTTGTGGAGTGACCTGAGTGCATGCATTATGTGGCAGATCCTGGCACCTGACAGGCAGCTGACAGTAACGTTCTCCTTGTTTAGCCTGGTGAGTAGAACATCAGTGTGCCTGACTATAGAGTCACCTATGACTAGAGTGTTGGGTATGTTGTTATGCCTTATGGGCTGTGGTTGAGTGGCACACTGAGTTTGTGGGCTATGTGTCATTTGGGTTGTGTTGGGGGTGGAGGTTGCATGTGTTTCTGCTTTGGAGGTCTCTCTTGCTTGAGCAGAGTTTTATTGAGAGCCTCCATGAATGTAGGTGTGTGTTTTGTGTTGCTATGTGTGCATTTTGGTGGTGTAGGTTTTGAGGGACTATGTGATGAGTGTGGTGTGGTGCAAGTGTTTACCTTCTCCTCTTGATTGTCTAGTCCAGTCTTGGGTGAAGAGAGCTTTGCTTCCAGTTTGGCTGTATAAGTGCATCTCTCACAGGTTGTAGTGTTGGATGGTAGGAGGAGAGGGTTGTTTGTGTACATGAGGCAGTTGCTGCATTGCACCAAGATGTCCAGATTCATCAGGTAGACAGGAGAAAACACTGGGAGCTGATCGTTAGACATGCCTGGATAGGTGCTTATTTATTAATACTAAAAACTAGTTTTCCTCTAGACAAGTGAAGAAAGTTGAGTGCTGTAGTAATATGTAGCTTATTTAGTGCTTACAATGAGTTCTGAACAAGTGCTGATCTCAAAGAAACAGATTTGAGTGCTAAAACTAAAATATTGACTAGTTCTAAGGGAAAATTTGAAGAGCAGACTTTATGGCTCCAGGAATAGTTTAACCCTAGTTAAGCGGCGATGCATAAAGTATGTATTTTTTTTTTAATATAACAGTAGCAAATGAGCAAACTGATTTAAACAAATTAACCAATAAAAAGCAAAACACTGAGCCCTGTTCCAGCAGTCTTTGATCAGACAAGTTCTAACTGCACACTGCTACCACTAGGGTGCAGGGGAACCTTCTCCAAAAAAAGATGGTCTGGATTACTGCTCAAGTTATACAAACAATGCTAGATTTAGCAGGTCTGAATTAGTCTATGCTACAGCAAACAAGGCATACCAATTTCAGAAAGAAACAGTTCAAATAAGCAGGCACAGTAAGGCTTTAACCAGAAACTCCCAGCTCAGAAGGGGAGAATCTACCCTCTCCTCCCACAAAAGTGCAGACCGCACCTTCTTAATGTAAAATAACTTGCCCGAAGCCCAAGTGCTTAAACCAGAACTAATACGCTCTTAGAATAACAGACACTAAGCCTTCAATCAGCAACTCCCAACTTAGAAGGATGTAAGCTACCTGATCTGCCACAGCAGTGCAGATCACAAACCTTCTTAATGTAAAACAACTGGTCTGAAGCTCAAGTGCTTCAACCAAAGACTTAGAATAACAGTTACAATTTAATCAGGCTACTAACAAGCAGTAATAAATGCAGCAGAATAAATGCAATAAAGTAGGAAGAAACACAAATACAGTAACAGCAGATGAATAAAGTGCATTTTTATATAACATTAGAAAACGAGCAAACTGATTTAAACAAATTACCCAATTAACCAGTAAAAAAGCTCAAAACTGAGCCCTGTTCCAGTGCTCTTCAATCAGACAAGTTCTAACTGCACACTCCTGCCACTAGGGTGCAGGGGAACCTTCTCCAAAAAGATGGCCTTGATTAGTGCTCAAATTATACAAACAAAGCTAGATTCAGCATGCCTGAATCTAGTCTGTGCTGCAGCAAGCAAGGCACGCCAATTTCAGAAAGAAACAGTTAAAATAAGCAGGCACAATAATCCTTTAATCAGACATTCCCAAATCAGAATGGCCAAATCTAACCTTTCCTCCCACAAGAATGCAGACCACAAACCTTCTTAATGTAAAATAACTGGCCTGAAGCCCATGTGCTTAAACCAGCACTAATAAACTTTTAGAATAACAGATAACTGAGCCTTCAATCACAATTCCCAATTTAGAAGGATGTAAGCTACTTGTCCTATCACAACAGTGCAGACCACAAACCTTCTTAATGTAAAACAACTGGTCTGAAGCCCAAGTGCTTAAACCGAAAGGCTTAAAATAACAGTTACAATTTAATCAGGCTACTACCAAGCAGTAATAAATGCAGCAGAATAAATATAATTGTGTACTTTTAAGAAGAGGCAAAAGCAAAATAAAGTGCATTTTTCTTTATTTTTATTAAAGTGCAAGGAGAGAGGAAGGAGGAGCAGAGGTAAAGAACCTAAGTGGGTTGGCCTTCTCAAATGTTCCCTCTGTATTAAGTAGAGTGAACACCAGACTGGCAGGGGTGTCCCAGATCAGATTTACAGTAGGGGCGGGCAACTGCAAAGCCATCAACCATAACAACTCTACACGAATAGGGTGGGAGGGAGGGGGAAAAACAGTTTCAGGACAGATGAGAAACATAAAACAATGCCAGAAAATATATAAAATAATTCAGTCAGGCAAAGAATAATTCAGTCAGGCAAAATTAAGATAATGCAGAACTCTGAAAGGTTAAAATGCCAAGAAATATACTTATCAATCAGCGATATATTTCCAGATTGTTTGAGAATCAC